>NC_090448.1:227422665-228047665 GCF_031143425.1 Pleurodeles waltl | reverse complement strand
TTCCTGACCGAAATCCATCACCCCTGCAGCACAGCCATCCTTGCACCATGGTACAAGGCTCTGTGCGCTGGCATGCAGCAGCAAAGATTGCGCTGATGCAGGGGCCAACACATGGCTGCGCCATATACACATTAAAATGGTGCATCCAAGTGTGGCAATACATTAAAACGTTTTGGCCCCCTAATGGGAGAATGTCCCCCTTGCATACATCATGCATGGCGTAGGCATAATGTTGCCCATAGGCTCAGTAAGTGGCGCAATGCATGCATTGTGCAACTTTATCACCCTTTCCGCTACATTATGGCTGGCGCCAGCCATCATGTATTCAAAGTGGGCGTTTGCCCATTAGGGGGGCTAAAGAAATGGCACATAGAAGCCTAAAGGAACATTTGGTGTCATTTTGTTCTGCACATTTTGGCGTCTGCTCAGTGTTAAAAGGGGGCACACCGTTATATTTTGATGGCCCACTGTGTACTGGTCATGGTTTTCGGCAATTTATGGCAATAACCCACAACAGTAAATTAATAGCATCAAAAAATGATGACACATTTGCCCCCTAACCTGGCCATGGTGCGCCGTATCTTAGATACAGCGCACACATGGTGGGGGTAGAGGAGTGCCAAGGGGTTCAAGATAAAGGCAGCACCACTTTCCTTAAATCTGCCCCTTGATGTCTTCACCTTTCTCATAAAATGCTAAAGTTATCCCTATGCCCTACTGCCATGCACATGCAAAGGAGGATGTTGCTATGTTACAGGTTTACTTACCAACAGGTCTGCCAACCTGATCCACCAGATGATCCAGGAGATCCCCTTCCCTGGCAATGAGGTCTGCCCACTGGTGCTTGATCTGGTGATCTGTGCTCTCCACCTTGAAGATCCTGCGCAGCTGGAAAAGCACCTTCCCCAGCACAGCTTCCTGGCCTCCATAGGGTAACCCATGATTACACAGCCACCCATTTTCACCATATTGGGGAGGTAATGACACACTAACCATATGAACCCCCACCAGTTCATCAGGACTCATGCGCTGTTCCCGTCCCTTGCCAGACATCCTGCTGTCTCCCTCCACAGAAACCAATAACCCACAAAAAAAAGTATAGAATTAGGCCAACTAGCCCCAAATACCCCAACAAACTACACTACCCCAAGACAAACACCCCACACTACAAATACAATGACAGGACAATAACACTATACAAAACTTACAAAATACAACAAATTGGACTAAAAAGTACAGGACACAGCACAAAACTATCAGTAACCACCACTCCTCAACCAGCACCAGCTCCACACAACCACTCTAAACCGGACAGTAAGACTGTAAAGTAAAAGCCAAAGTAATTTCACTTTACCATGTATGCAGCAAGGAAGTACAGTTACCTCGCTTGCTGGACGTATGTGTCACGTTTTCTGATATACAGCTTTTTTTTACTCATGACTGCCATGTGTGGATTTTTTCCATGAATTCTGACAAGGCCAGTAGACTTGCAATTGATGCGCAGGGGCCAGGTGTCATTTTTGGTATGTGCAGGACAATGTTATGCGTCAAAAAATTTGCCGCATACCGGGCATGCGTAGATTTTGGAGGGAAGGCTGAGACCACAAGACAGTCCAGATGCACATGGTGACAGGCATCATTTCAGTGTTTTGAGATGTATGGAGATGTATCATATGCGTCAAAAACGTTGACGCATACTGGGCATGTGTGGATTTTGGAGGGAAGGCTGAGACCTCGAGACAGTTCAGACATGCATGGTGTCCGGCGTCATTTTAGTGATTTGAAATGAATGGAGATGTACCATATGCGTCAATTTTTTTGGACGCATGACAGCCATGTGTTGATTTTGGTGGAAAGACTGACAGTGCACCCACGTTCACATTCATTGTTACAGGGGCTATACGTCTATGTAGTTTGTACGGTTTGGCTACATGTGTGTTCCTGTGCATATAATTGTGTACCAGTAACATATGAATGTGTTACCACATATTTGTATGTGTGTGTGTGATACATGCGAGGACTGATACTGTTTGCAAATGTGCCTTTGTGTGAAGACTCTTTGCCACATACATGTTTACACATGGGTACTGAGTGTACATATGTGGTGCTACTCCTCTTGTGAGTCTACCACATTGTCATGTCCGAATTCCGACTGTACCTCATTATATGCAACATAAGAAGGGAAGGGCCACGTGCAATACATGTTCAGGCATATCATATCCTTTACAAATCTTTAGCAAAGGATGCTGTTGACTAAGGCCGGGATAAGATCCTGTAAGCCATTTCGATGTGAGTGCAGGTATGTGCACAATCTGGAGTGTTGTGAGGAGCAGACTTAATGATGCAGGGCAATACATGTAACGTATGGTTCCCCATGCTTGCAAAATTTTGGAGATAGTGTGCCGACATGTGCCATTGTTGGTATATACGTGACATGTTTCTTTTGTGTAAATATATGTATCACGTCTGATAAGTGCTACATGATACAGTGGTGTGTTTAGGGGTTGGACACATACCAAATCTCTATTCCAGCTATCTTATATTTAGGCATTTGTTGCAAAGCAGTGTACTCAAATCTGTGTAAAACATGTTTCACAATGGAGGGACACTTGTACTAGTCATGATAAGTTGTAAGTTTTCATGTGACACATACACTTATTATCATGTCAATTGTACTCATTTGTCTGTTCGCAAATTGACAGCACCAAGCCTGGTTCACTAAGCTGAGACATGTGTGGATACATTAGGTATTATGTATGAATAACATACATTTTCAATGTTCAATTACGCAAACTTTGATGTTATTGGCGGATAGATGAAACTGAATGGCTGTACAGGGCCATTGTTGCATGTATGAAAACCGGATGACTGTGGTCATCTTACCTCAGTTCACTGCGCGCAATCAGCAGGCCCCTGACTGTGTCAACAGTCAATGTAGCCTACTCAGGGGTTTGAGAGGCCGTTGGGTGGTGATCTGCCATCCTCATGATAAGTCATCGGCACTGCGATGCACAGTCCCCTGCAGACATACACCTGCACATTTGTGATCCCATGGCCAAGTATGTGTTGTTACCTTTGCAGTACTTGATGTCAGGCTTGTCCTGTCATATAATGGGGACTGGCAGCTTGTTTGTGTAGGATATGTCTCATCAATTTCCATGGTTACACATGATTTGATATAAATCTGTGTGGTTATTCCTAGGATGCTTGGTTAGGTCATTGATAGTCTGTGGTAGTGGATCTTGTCTATAAACCCAGGGTACAGATACAGTACTCCCTGGGCTTCCCTTCTTTGTGGAAGACCACTATGGAAGCCTGGTCCAGTTCTAACAGGAGTACTCAACCCTTCTGGCTCTTCTCATACATCTGCTTCAGATATGAGGTAAGCTAAGTGGCTGTCAACTTATAGGATTCCATTGTTACCCCATTGGGCCCTGATGCTTTGCCGGGCTTCACATTCATGATGGCACTCCAGGGAAAGTGTGTCTTCTAAGGCTTACCTATCATCTGTAGTGATGCTTGGGTGGGGATTGTCACCCAGGATCTCACCTGCATTGCATTTTGTGGTGAAATACCTTGCATAATCAAATTTCCCATCGTAGTGGTTAAACATTTGGGCTATGGTTTGTCCACTACTAGCAAGTTCCCCTGACTCCTTCTGGATCCCATGAAGAAAATAAGTTACTTGCCTGTAACTATAGTTCTCCAGTATTGGAATCTTTCATAGATTCACATGCTTGAATCATTCCCCATCGTCGAGTTGGGAGTCCCTGGTACATTAGAAAAAACAATGTCCCCAAAGACATAACAGCAATAACATTAAAACTCTAAATTTTAGTAATCTAAAGTCCTTATGTAAAAAAAGACCAAACTTGAGCCTCAGCCAATCAGAGTGCCCCACCCTCTAGAATCCTCCTGAGAGAAGCTCCAGTACCTCAGATTTTCTAAGCACTAGTGCATAACTTAAAGGTTCAACAAGAGATATTGAAGGTGAGCTTCCCCCAGGAGGTGGGTGGGTCGCATGTGAATCTATGAAAGATTCCTATGCTGGAGAACTATATTTACAGGTAAGTAAGTTATTTTCTTACTCCAGTATTTGAACTTTCATAGATTCACATGCTTGAATCAGACTATAAAGCAGTATTTAGAGCACACTGCATTGACTCTACATCATTCAAATTAATGAGAGATCTTTGAGCTGTCCTTAATAATATGAAACCATTACTTTCTATAAATATAATGTCATCTATCTGTGCACATATTTATATACTATAAAAGACATATGCAAATGAAACACATAAAGATTAAACCATGCAATGTACGTAGTAGAAAAGAAGGATGGAGGGAGGCAAAGTGAGCTCACCGTTACTGGAACAGATGTCTCAAGACTGCTTGACCAACCGCCACATCTCCCTTAGGGATGGCATCCAGACAGAAGTGCTTCTTAAATATGTGAGTAGTCTTCTAGGTGGCAGCTCTGCAAATGTCCTGCAGGGGTACACTTGTAAACAGTGCCATGGACGCTGAGACAGATCTCATAGAGTGTGCCCTTAACAAAGAATGTAAAGGCCTACCAGCTGCTTGGTGGCAAAAGGTTATAGCAGCTACTATCCACCTGGCTATACTCCGCTTGGAAAGGGCCTGTCCCTTCCTAGGGGCACTATACGCAACAAACAATTGAGTAGTATTTCTAAAATACTTGGTTCTTTCCAAGTAAAATTTAAGATTTCTTTTGATGTCGAACAAGTGCAGAGCTCTCTCCGCTGGAGATGTTGGGTTCGGAAAGAAATATTTCAAAACCAGCGGTTCGTTAATATGAAAGTCTGATGGCACCTTTGGAACAAACTTGGGATTCGTACGAAGTATCACTCTAACCTGCTTAAATTGAAGGAAAGGCTCTTGAATGGTCAGTGCCTGGATTTCACTGACCTGTCTAGAAGAAGTAAGAGCTAGCAAAAGAGCTACTTCCCACGATAAGTGTTTTAAATCCACTCTGTGTATCGGTTCAAATGGGCGTTTCATAAGCTGAGAGAGAACCGTGTTGAGTTGCCAAGACGGCAGAGGAGGCCTTACTGGCGTAAAAACTCGAAAGAGTCCTTTGAGAAATTGTTTGATCAATCTAGAAGACCACAGCGATGGTGACGTCTGTGAACGTCTGAAGCGAGATATAGCCACCAAGTGCAGCCCGATGGATGCATGCGCCAAGGCTGTAGACGCCAGATGGAGGAGATAGGGCAATATTCGCTCTGGCGGTGATAGCAGTGGATCAATCTGCTCCTTCTGACACCACAAATAAAATCTCTTCCATTTTAAAGAATACGATTTGTTGGTGCTATCTGCTCTGGCTTTTGCCAGAATATCCCAACACTAAGGGTGAATGTTTAAATGGGTGAACTCATTGTGTTCAGGAGCCAGGCCGATAATTTGAGTGATCTGGGGCCCAGATGTAAAATCTGACCCTCGTTCCTTGTTAAGAGCTGTGGTGAGATTTTTAGCCTCCGAGAGTAGGAGGAGTTCCGAGAATTGGTGTTGGCAGAGCCAAAACGGAGCTATCAGGATGAGACGGCAATGCTCTCGTTTGATCTTTGCAAGTACTCTGGAGATTAGAGGAATGGGTGGAAAAGCATAGGCAAATATTCCGCACCATGCCATCGAAAACGCATTCCCCCAAGAGCCCGGATGGTGAACCCAACTTGCAAAATAGCGGCATTTGGTGTTCTGCGGAGTTGCAAAAAGATCTAGTTTGGGTTTCCCCTACCTCCTGAAGACCTGGTTGAGTACCTCCTGGTTTAGCTCCCATTCGTGACAGGAGGACGTCAGTCTGCTGAGAGTGTCTGCTGTCTCGTTCTTCCTTCCTGGTAGATGTTCCGCTTGTAGACTGATGCCATTGTGAATGGCCGAATTCCAAATAGTCTGCGATTCCCGAGATAGGAGAAGAAATTTTGTTCCCCCTTGCTAGTTTAAATAACGCATTGCTGCAGTATTGTCCATTCTTATGAGAACCACTGAGTGTTTTATTCTCGGGAGGAAATCCTGCAAGGCCAGGGAAATCGCTCTCAACTCCAGGAAATGTATGTGATATTTTCAGAAGGAGTTGCTCCTCTTTCTGCTGATCTGAAGGTCTTGAAGATATGCTCCCCACCCCTCTAGGGAGGCATCCGTGGTGATGACTAATGGAGGGCGAGGAGGTAGGAAAGGAAGACCTACTGCGATGTTCCCCTGGTCTTTCCACCAGTGGAGCACTTGAACCATCCGAGGAGTTACTGTGATTAAATCATTGAATGAGCCCTCTCTCTGCATCCACTGAAGATCTAGTTCCTCCTGCAGAGGACGCATTCTCAGTCCACAAAAGGGGACTAACTGTATGCAAGAGGACATCATCCCCAAAAGCAATTTGTAGGTGCTCACTGAAAGAGACTTTTTTCTTTGTACTCTGCTTGTTAGACAAATGAGTCTTGCTTGCATCTCCATTGAAGGAAAAGCCCTGTCTTTGATGGTGTCGATTTTTGCCCCTAAAAAGGTCATCACTCTTGTTGGCAATATGTTTGACTTGTTCCGATTCAATGTGAGGCCCAGCTCGTTGAATAATGCTATGCAAGCCCTTGTTGAGTCGTGAGCTGTCTGAGACGACCGCGCTTTTATTAGCCAGTCGTCTAAGTAGGGAAGAATTTGCAGTTTTTTCTTTCTCAGCTAGGCACTTTGTAAAGATTCTGGGGGCGGACTTCAGGCCAAATGGAAGAACCCTGAATTGGAGATATTTTTTCTGTGGGCAGGTGAAATCGGAATATGAACGTAAGCGTCCTGTAGATCCAGGGACGTCATATAATCTCCGTGATTCATGCGGAGAAGAATGTCTTGCAATGTGACCATGTGAAAGTTTTGACGTTTGAGGTATTTGTTTAGGTCCCTGAGATCCAGAATGGGACGCCAAGATTCCTTGTTTTTGCGCACCAGAAAGAAACAGGAGTAAAAACCTTTGCCTTTTTCTGAAGAAGGCACCCTCTCTATCGCTCCCTTCCTGAGCATGGTCACTACCTCCAGCCGAAGTAGTTTTAGATGTTTCTGAAAGAAGGTATGAGGAGGACGAGAAGGTGGGCATTGAATGAACTCTAAAGTATGGCCAAATCGAACAATGTTTAAAACCCACTGATCTGATGTTATTTGTTCCCACTTCTGATAGAAGTGTGATATTCTTCCCCCAATCTTCTGGCTTTGTGGTAAGGTTGTAGTCGGAGCCTGGAACATGTCATTGACGTCAACCGCCTCTTTGCTCTGATGCGTTCTACCCCCAGGAGGGGGTCTGGACTAGGACACCTGAGGTGGTTGCCTTTGGGAGTATTGCGGTCGGAACTGCTGTGTAGCATAGGAGGGGTAACAAAAGCTCTGGTAACCCCCTCGATATGTCGAAACTCCTCATGTTCTGGAGGCACGAAAGGGCATTGTCTTAAATTGAAGGGTTCCTAAGGACCTTGCAGTGTCTGTTTCTGTTTTGATGGCTTGTAGGGCCTCATCAACATGCTTGCCGAAAAGAGCGTGCCCATCAAAAGGAGGGTCCAATACTTTATTCTGAACCTCTAGATGAAAGGAAGTCACCCTAAGCCACCCCTGACGCCGCAGCACTGCCCCACCAGCTAGCTGCCAAAAAGCTGTGGTTGCTATATCCATGGCTCAGTCTATCACCTCAGCTGAGGTGCGCTCTCCCTCCAAAAGTATTTTCTTCACCTCCACCTTAAAGTCTTCTGAAAGGTGGTCTAGATACGGGGCAACATCAGCCCACAGCTGCCTGTCATACCTCCCCAGGATTGCCAATGAATTTGCTGCTTTTACTATTAGGCCCAACATGGAAGAGAAACGCTTCCCAATGTTGTCCAGCATTCTCCCTTCCTTATCTGGAGGAGCTGAAATTGGCTTTGATGGATTTTTTGAACGCCTTTGCACTGCCTGGGTTATGACCGAGTCCGGCTTCGGGTGACTAACAAGACACACTGGGGCGTCCTCTGGGGACTTATATTTCTTGTCCAATCTAGGTAAGACTGCCGTCACCGTAGCTAGGTTTCTCATCACCTTGTACCTTCCTCCCAGATATAGCCTACTATAGGTATGGAGCGGACACTTTTCTGATAAGGCTCCTGGAAGTAATATAAAAAACAATACATCTGCTTAGATGGCATGGGCAACGCAAATCTCTTTGCTGCTCTCTCAAGCAGGTTATGGAAACCCCCACTATCTCCTAAGGGAGGAATCCACCGAAGAAGGCCATGGAGATGATGGTGTCAGCAATATATAGTGGTCCCAATCTGAGTTCGCACCCTGCAACTCTCCTTCTTCTCTCTCTTCATCCAAAGAGTCAGTAACCTGTATGAAAGACTTTCGTGGGGTACTTCTGGCCAATCTAGGAGCTAACCTAGGCTGTGGCACTGGAGTGACCGGCATCGAGGGAGGAGGCGCTGTTTGAATGTCCGATTCTGGCACTGCTGGAAACCTCTTTTTGTAATCTGATAACATAAGTTGTAAATCAGAAATAAGGGAACTTGGGACACAGACCATGTCTTCTGGTACATATGGCTGCTGTCGTTGAGGAGAATAATACTGTTGATAATACTCCTCTTCATCCTCTTGACACTTAACATGGAGTTGTGAAGGGCTATGGGCTGCCCCAAATGGCCCATCATCATCAGAATCTTCCTCTAAAAGATGAGTTGGGATTAATGGTGTAACCTTACTTGGGGGTGTAGCTCTTGGAGTGATGTCTCTCCTTCCAGAAAAAGACTGCGTTTTTCTCCTAGTCAACGTTGTCAATGACTGTGCCGTCGACAAGGTTGTCGATGAAGTTGTGTCTACTAGTCCCACTGCTCTCATCGACGGTGTTGCCAACGACAGCGTAGACGTAGGAATCCTTGTCGTCGATGGTGTAATGGACGGAGCCGTCATCGGAATCATCGTCGGCGACGACATTTTGATCTTCATCGTCGACGGCCTAGATTTTGTTACCGTCGACGTGGATGTCGTCGACAAGCAGGATGCCACCACTGAAAGACTGGTTACCGTCTCTGTTGATGCAGCCACTGTGTAAGTTCTCATCGACGATGGTGTCGACGAGGATGACTTCGTCAACGGTGGAATCGTCATCGACAGTCTGTCTTCCAGAGCTGAAGAAGGCTTTCTGAACACCGTCCGAACCTTTGGAGGAGGCGTAGAAGGCTCTGAGGAAGGTTTAGGTACCTCTTTTGATGTTGAAGGCCGATGCTTAGACTTAAAGGAGGATCTGCTCCCCTGAGTTGAAGATGAGAGACTGCGGCCTTCACCAGACCCCGTGTGGTCTTTTTGAAAGTCTTTGAGGGTTGTTTTGAATCCTTTTCAGAATGAGATGATCTTTGCCTCTTTTGTGAACTCTTAGAAGACCATGAAGACTCCACACTGTCAGAGTCTGAGACAGCGTTGTTTCTTGATTTAAGCTTCTGGAGCCATATCAATAATCTCCCCTCTCTATCCTTTAGAGTCTTTGAGGAAAAGGTACGACATACCTTACAGTCAGTAGCAGAATGTTCAGGATAGAGGCAATTTAGACAATCTGTATGAGGGTCTTCTGAATGGAGCCTTTTCTTCCCACAAGTGCTGCAGGCTCTAAAGAGACTTTTTCTTTCTCTGTCATACATTATGCTGGTATAACAGGCTCCAGAAAGTATGAGTGTAAATCAGAAACACTCAATAAGCAAATAGAAATTCAGATCTAGTGACTAAATCTTCTTCCACAAGAACAAACTGAGCAGAGTAGAGCACGACGTGCGGTAGAAATCTGAGGTAGTGGAGCTTCTCTCAGGAGGGCTCTAGAGGGTGGGGCACTCTGATTGGCTGAGGCTCAAGTTTGGTCTTTTTTACATAAGGACTTGGATAGCTTACTAAAATGTAGAGTTGGTATGTTATTGCTGTTATGTCTTTGGGGACATAGGCCCTCATTACGACCTTGGCGGGCTGCTGAAGCTGCCCGCCAAGATCGGACCGCCGGGCAGCCGCCAATGCAACCGCACCCCCGCCGCGGCCATCTGGAGATCCCCGCTGGGCCGGCGGGTGGAAACCTAGTTTCCGCCCGCCGGCCCAGCGGGGATCTCAGCCGCAACACAGGAGCCGGCTCCAAATGGAGCCGGCGGTGTTGCTGCCGTGCGACTGGTGCAGTTGCACCCGTCACGCTTTTCACTGTCTGCATACCAGACAGTGAAAAACTGCACGGGCCCTGTCAGGGGGCCCCGCAACTCCCCGTACCGCCAGCCTTTTCCTGGCGGTTCAAACCGCCAGGAAAAGGCTGGCGGTAGGGGGACTTGTAATCTCCTGGGCAGAGCTGCCCTGGCGGATTACAACCGCCGGGGCCATTGTGGCGGGAAACCGTCGGCCCCGGCGGTGCGACGCGCCGCTTCCACCGCGGTCGTTATGCCCTGGGAAGCACCGCCAGCCTGTTGGCGGTGCTTCCTCCACAACAGCCCTGGCGGTCTTGGACCGCCAGGGTTGTAATGAGGGCCATTGTCTTTTCTAAGGTACTGGGGACTCCCATCTCAATGACTGGGAATGATTCAAGCATGTGAATCTATGAAAGTTCCAATACTGGAGTAACCCATCTATCCACTGCCTCATACCTGTCAAGCCAGTCCAATAATTTTCCTGTCTTATCCCTCATTACATTGATGTGGTGCTATGTTGCCCTATGGTGCATATTCACAGTTTCCTGGGCCACATTTCAGTATCCGTTTTGCTTCAGAGCTAGGATGTGGGATCCCTCAGATCCCTCCTCATCAGGTCAGCGGGTCTCAAGGGACATTAACTCCTGTTCTAGAGCCTTCCTTCAATTTGGCACTTTTTTTCCCTTGCGCCATCATGGTGAGACCCACCCCCTTGACTACTCTCTCATAGACCGCCCACAACGTGAGTGAAGACTCTACTATTTGCCTGAATATAATGGTCTTTTGCGGCTAACATCCATTCTCTAATTCACAGCTCTTTAAGATACATAGGGCTCAATATGATGCTGGTAATGTTTGGCTTCTTGGCTCGACCATACACCAGCCACTGTGGCGAATAGTCATAAATACCCCTGGTTAAGTTTGTGGCCTCACTGACTTTTAACAGCTGGGGAGTGGGAATGAGAAAGTGGTCAGTTCAGGAGAGACTATTCTGCACCCCCGAGAAAAAGGACAAAGTGCTAGGTTGCTGGGTTAAGGGTACACCATACATCTGTCAGTCCCTGGGCAGTGGGGTACTCTGCTAATGGTCGTCTGACTGAGTCCGGGGGACTGGGGGTATGCCGGTGAACGCTGTCACTCGCTGTTGCATTGAGGTCTCCTCACATGACCACTTCCCCATCTGAAAGACTGTGTAGCAGAGTGGTCAGGGCTGGTAGTACTGAGTTGTGAATTCATATTGTGATATCTACTGAAGGTATGTTTAAGATTCACCCCTCCCTGGTCCCAGAGAGCACCACATAGGGACCCTGTGGATCAGGCCATATTTGCCAAATGACCAGGGGCAGCATTCTCCTCACAGAGATTACTACTCATCTAGAGGAGGTGGTATGGCCCACATCAGCATCCTTTTAATTTCCCCAATGGTCAAGGGTTTGACACCTATTAACTAGGAGGTGAGTCTCTTGCAGGAGAACCATCTTAGGGGAGTCCAGTTCGATGTCCTGGAGCACCACTCCCCATTTGACTTTTTTGCCTAGGCCATTGACATTCTAAGATACTATCCTTAGGGTTGACATACTAACTTTCAACATCCCACTGTATGGTTAATGGACCACACACGGGGGCGACCGAAAGCAGTTGGGCTTCAGACTGTGAGAGTGAATATCCTGTGTGTCTCAGTTATGTTGACTGTCAGTATGTTTATTGCCTGAACATTAACTACAACAACTATCCAATAAACCTGCTTCAATCATCATTCCCCACTCCTTGCTACACTGTGCTGCAGAATCCAAACTGCCCACCTCCCCAACTGCACATAGTACCTGTTCCCCCAACCAAACATAATGCTAACTAGTAAGCATCAATACCACCTTCTGGTCCCCACCCAGGCCCTTACTTGAATGTCTTTACCAAGTTTGTGTCTCATATCCTCTGTCTCAATCTTTCCCCAATTACTGACTTAGGTCCATTGCTGGCTGCTCCCAGCCCACCAACATGATGCTCTGGTGCATCTCCTGTGCCACATTTACAATCCCATGACCCTCTCTTGTCTCCTCATGGGTCCCAAGAACCGTTCCGATGATCAGGACAATGCCCCAGCTAGGCTTCATTTTTTGACCCGCACCTCCACTTAAAGGCCCATATTCATACTTTTTGTAGCCCAACATTTGCGTCATTTTTTGATGGAAAAGCCGCGCAAACTTACAAAATACAAATGTATTTTGTAAGTTTGCCCCGATTTTGCATAAAAAAACGGCACAAATGCGGCGCTATAAAAGTATAAATATGGGCCAAAGTGTTTCACTCTTCTCCTTTGCCATGCAGCCACCCTGGCTCCTCTTAGGGCGGTCGCAGTGTCTTGACCCTCCTGCCATCTGACAATCAATCCAGCCAATCAGGACCAGCTTCTGGGCTTGATAAAAAGTATGTTTTACATGTTGCAACTAATCATAGCTGTGCCAGATAATTCTTTGTTTACTTGTGGTCCCGTTCCCAAAGAGCCTCTTCACCTAGAGGTTACTGCGTTGCAGACTCTTCACCCAAAGACTGAAATTGGGGAAGAATGTAACACGAAGTTTACCTATATGCAATGTAGGGGCACTGCAAGCTGCTTGGAGAATCACGTCCTGGTATCGGACATTTAGGAGTCTTGCTATGATGGGACAAGGGTGTGCTCCAGGCTTTCATGGGGCACCTGGGATGCGGTGGGCTCCCTCCATCTAAAAGATTTTTGGAAGTCCACGTGTTTGCAGCAGTCTCAAGATGAGATGGTCCACAAGCAGGTCCATGGCCAGACCCTGGGTATTTGGAAGTACCACTAGTATCCATACATTATTTCTGCAGGGCCAGCTCTCCAAGTCTTCCATGTCTCTCAAGCTTTCTATGTAATTCATCACACATACAATTTGCCAAGGATCTGTGACTTGTTAGTATATTGCTTGACTTACATGCACATTCCAAGTTGATTGGGTTAATACACCTAGACATTTATGTGTATTGGCCCCTGATAAGTATGTTATCAGTATTCATGTCTGATATTGTCATTCAGACTTAGCTAGGTTACCTAGCGGACACAAACCTACCATTGTATGTACTTGCTAGCCTTTTCCTACCTAGTCCATACATCTGTAGAGCAGTCTTCTTATATATTTCCTGGATTGCTACAGGCACATGTCAAGCTAGCACACTTTGTGATATGTGTGTGACAATATAAAAATGTATTAGCTACAGACAATGCCTACATTCATGCGGTAATGAATTATTCTAAAGATGTTTAATGTTCCTGACTATAAGGCGCAAAAGTTAAGTGGTGCAACAACCATTGCAGGGCCACTTTTCTTTCCCCCCTTGGTATCCCTCTTCAGAAAACATGCGTGCGTTGTGTTTTACAGACAGCACACTATGAGACAGGGTAGGGGTCAATAGCGTGTAAGGTTTTTAACACAATTGATGTACTGTTCAGGGTCAGAGCTAATATTTTGGCCCTTACCCTGAACAGTGCTCAGGGTCCGATTGGTACCAAGGGTGTGCCCCCTTTAAACAGCTGCTCTGAGTGGGTGTTAAAAGAAAAGTCGCAGCAATATATGGCACAGTTGTTTTAGTTCGATTCAACTGCACCATTTTGGCTCCCCCCCCCCCCTTACAGGCTGTACACCCCCCTGCATACTTAATGCATGTCATAGGCATTTTGTGTTACAAGGTGTTACAAAGTTGTCCAATGCCTAACTTGTGCCACTATGAATTTCTGCTGCTTATGTATTTGCCTAGTTGGGCCACATTACCGTAAGATATTTGACACTAAGTAGAACAAGGATGCACTAGGCCCTCTTAAATCAGGATCTATGTTCCAAAGTTGTTTACAACTGTTGAGGTGTAGTCATGCTCTCAGAGATATGGGCAAGTTACAATTGGTATGTGATGGTGTACAAGAGTATGCCATGTACATTCTGAGTTTACATGATTTTATTGATTTATTTACATGGTGTTTCTTGGAGTACAGTTCTATGTGAAGATGTTTTGTACTATTAGTTCTCTTCTGCTTACTCCTGCAGCAGTGTTTTGTTGTCCCCCCTCCTCCAGTTGTACACCATTGTTGTCATCCCCCTCATTGAGGACATCTACTTGTTCATCCCAGGGGACATGTGTGCATAGACAAATGTTGTGCAAAATGTCACACACAAGGATTATTTTGCAGACAAGGGGTAGTGCATATAACTGACTCCTCCTGTGAGATGTAGGCACCTAAACCTTGATTTAAGGAGGCCAAATGTCTGCTCAGCCACATTTCTGGTCCTTATGTGGGCTTTATTGCATGCCCGCTGTGCATCCGTTGTTGGATTTCCAAAAAGCTTCATGACTCCTGGCTGGATGCCGTAGCCTTGGTCAGCTGCAAAGGAATGTGAGAACTTGTATCAATCATGCACATTAGTTTATTCCTAGGTGCCATGGCCCATATTTGTTTTGAGTGGAGTGGTGTATCTGACTTCCATCTGGTATTGCGTGTGTTCCTTAGTGGATGGATGGCTGGATTGATCAGTGGTGGTGCACTTCCGATCATGGGTTGTGGCTTAGGTACATGGTGATTGTAACTTGAATTTTTGTCAGACAATTCATGCATGCCAAGTGTGTACGGTGTTCTCTATATCTGAGCCAGGGGACCAAATTTACAAGACCCTAGCACCCCCTACCACAACATAAGCCTCATTTTAGTGGACACCATTGTGGGCCAACTAGGCAAATGATCACAGTGCGATGTTTACAAAGTGGCACTACCCATGCAGTGCAACACTTAGTGAACCTTTGTGCCACATTATGCCTGTGCAAAGCATCATGTATGCATGGGGTGTGTTCCCCCATTTGGAAAAAGCTAAAATGATGCAGAGGAATATAAAATGTTCCAATGTGTAATTTTTATCAGATACTTTTGACGCCTGCACAGAGCAGGCTTAAGTATAGGGCACACCATTGCTTTAAATGTGGCCCTATGTACTGTGCAGAATTTCACCATACATTCAGCATTTATCCTACACAGTCTATCGATGGCATCCATCTTGTTGACACTATTGCACCTACTCTGCGCCCTGGTGCACCATATATTGACTACAGCACACACATGTTGGGTGTAGGGGGCACTAAGGTGCGTTAGTAAAGTTACACTGCTTTAGATGCTGCCCAACTTTTGTGACATGTAGCCCTTAGTGCCTTCACTTTAGACCTGCAGAAGAGTGATGTACTGGACATGTGTACCTATTTGGTGTGTTGTGTGCCATGTGACAGGTGTAGGGCCCTGTGTATTGCATGTGAATCCCACTTGTTTGCCATTGAAATACCTCCCTTGCACAAAGTGTTGTTGTTGGCAACTGCTGGCTGTCATACGTATGTGCATGAGGTTCATGTGCCCCGTGTGGGGCAGTTATGTGGGATGTGTTGTGATGTATACAAGATTTTTCAGACAGATGTGGGACAGGGCATGCTGTGCTTTTCTGCACTGCCCTGCATCAGGAGTCCACCCCCTGCTAAGTTCCATGTTTCCTCATTCATGTGCATTTCTGGCCTCTCCCTGTACATTGTCAGTAGTATATCAGCCACAGTCCATTGTTGGTACCCTTGTATCATGGTATGGAGATGTGGTATTTACAGCTGTTTGTTGGTATGCTGTGAGGTGTCCATTCCTGCACATGATCTTTCATTGATGGTGTTATTGTTTTTCAATGTGTGCTGCACTATGTAGCACACAAGGGAAAGTTGTACACAATGAGTAAACCTATAATATTTTGCTGATATGTAGATGGTGATAGGGCCACTTGGGTGGCAATAGATATAAGTGCTGCCGGAGATTTCTACAGCATAGTAAATGTGGGGCAGTGCCAACATGTGAGTAGTTTGATGTTTGAATGCCCAATGCAATTCACATAGCAGAGCAATTCCTTGGTAAGTGTTATGTGTGAAGGATATGTATTTTGTAGTGAACCTGTGAACACATGTAGTTGTTTGAGTCCAGCTTTTGTATTCATAGGGGACATTCCTCCACCTGTCCGTCCAGTGATGTGTCAGTCAGGTGGTGCCAGGGACTTGTAGATATGGGCGTATGTGAGGATGATGGGCATTGCATGCAGTGTAGTGTGGCACGTGGCATGTATTGTGGTCTGTACATCTGTGTTTTCCTGTCCATGTGTGTTTGGTGTTGTGTTTGTATTGTTTGTACTACAGGTTTGGTGTGTTGTGTGTATTATGATTTGTATGGTATCTTACCTATGAATAGGCCATTGCCATGTTGTCCATCCTGGAATTTTTGGTTTATAGTGGAGTGCCTGAACCGGGATATTTTGCAAGGATGCTTGTGACAATTCCAAGGTGGTCCATAATGGCCTGCACATTGATGGAGTTGGTATGTTTGTGGTTTCTGTAGAGGTGTTCGGTTGCTACAGGAGGGACAGGTTGGGCATGGGTGCAGTCCATTGCACCCAGCACATGCGGGAAACCAGCAATTTGGTGGAAACCTTGCTTGGTCTCCTGCTGCAGTTCCTGCTGGGGAACCGGATGTGGTGGGGTGTAAGTCTGATGATGGCATCCAGGACCTTCGTAAGGAAGGCAGAGAGGGATGGTTGGGAGATGTCACCCACTTGTGCCGCAGTCGTCTGGAATGAACCTGATGCCAGCAACTGGAGGACAGCCAGGAGTTTGGTCATGGGTGGAATTGTTGTGTGACTCCGCACTCTTGCTGTGATGTCTGGCGCAATGTAGTGGAGCAGGCGTACAATGGACTCCAACCTCAGACTGTAGAGTCTGATCACCTCTTCTTTCCTGAGGGCCAGGATGCTTGCACGCTGGCGAAAGATCCTCTCCTGCCTTCTACGCTGTGTTTGTGGCTGCTGTGGTTGTGTTTTTTCTGGTTGGTGCGGGGGTGCTGGTGGCACTTAGCGTTGTTGCTGTCATCTTCTACAGGTGCTGAGCTGTAGGAGTAAGACTTCCATGTTGTCCAGTTGCCTTTTAATGATCCTTCTGTGTGTTACTCTTATGTAGTAGAGTGTGGGCCTCATTTTAACGCATTGTCTGACCAGTCGCAGAAATTTTTACGCTAATCAGACAGCGTAATTTTTTGGAGCTGTTTTTTTGCATGCATTGTTTTTCTGTCGGGTTCTAAATTTGGCACTAGTGGCCTAGTGTAACAACGCAAGGTGAGTTGGTGCTCCCAAAAAATGACGCTAAGTCGAATATTTTGACTCTAGACTGCTTTAGCATCAAAGTATAAATATGCTGTTAAGTTAGCGCTGCTTTTTCATAAAAACATGGCGCAAATGCGGCTCTAACTTTTCTTAAATCTGGGCCTAAATTTGAAGGTAAAACCTTGGTCAGGGCAACCAAATTGGCGTATCCAAACTCCTCTCTATCACAGTCAACCTGAACTTGTGCTTAGGTCCCAGTCCACCGCAAACTGTTGTCATTCCTTAGTGCTTGATTTTTTCTATGCGTTCCCCTAACCTGTTTTGGAGATCTTGGTGTCTTTTTGGTCATTATTTATGTTTCTTTATATTTCTAAATTGGTTTGGAATTTTATTGTATTGTGTTCTTTACTTTACTTTAAAATTGTTGCCATTGCTTGAACTACTATGCATTTCTATGGGAATTTCCTGCTGCTTGTGTCACAGCTACCAGCAGTGGCATAACAAAACTTGAGGGCGCCCACCAGCAAGATACCTGAAGGGGGCTCCCCAACTGGGCAGGCTTTAGTGCTAGTGGTGCCTGGTGCGACAGTCTTTTTTGGCGCTCCCCCTTCTCATGAACTCTCCAACAGAGCCACTCACCTCTCTATAGCCCCTCTCTGACATACATTTCTCTTTTGAAGCGCTACTCATAGTACACTCACAGTTTTGTGATATGGGTGGTACACCTTCTTTGCAGCAGGCACATTATCCCTATGCGCTACTTTATGATGATCAAACACTGCCTCTAGACAAAATTTGAATCTCTCACCAGCAGTAAGGTCAATCACCAGTTATATTGACATGTTTATTGTTGACTGAAAGCTGCTGGATGCACAAGCAAGTTCAGTGCCTCTCAACCCATGTTGTTTTCAAACCCAGTGCTGGCACCCATGGCATTGCTCTAAAGCCGGCCCTGAGCCCACGCTCTAGAGACAGTCAAGGGGCTCTCAGGCCAGGGACCCGTACACAGTGCATGGGGAGAGAGAGGCTGGGGGTTGGAGGGGGAGCTGGAGCTCACCCCAATGCCCCCACCCCGGGAGCTGCATGGGCTAAATGTTACGCCACTAGCTACCAGTGAATGAGTAGAGATTCTCTCAGAACTGTGTTTATCTCTGAAGTTGCGTGGTCTGCTCCAAAGCATCCTGTGCCTTGAGGAGCCAAACAGAGAAATCATTTGATGGGTTCTACTCCCCTGACACGCTAATACCAATGCGGGAGCCATTTCAAAACAAACACATTTAGTCTTGATTTATTTTGGTTACAATTTAACAAAATCTTGTGATAGGCGCAAGCATTGTTACGATTGTGTTTATATTCGCATAACTTTTATTACATTTGGTCACTATTTATCTTTTCTTGAATTTGTCGTCGTGAAGTGTTAAACCCCTCTGTGCGCTCTCTCAGGTACATTTACTGAAATCACACTGTGACCGGAATACTGTTCAGCGCGCCCAAATTGTCCACACATCGTCCCTTCCCTACCACAGCCCTATCTTCTAAGACAGACAAATTACGTTTGACAGCGGTTGTAACATTTTCCGGCACAGCACCGTCTTGTTCATTCCAACGCCGAGTTTGATTTTGAACAGACTGGATGCAAACTGTCTGGTTTCACAGATTTTAATTACTTGAGCCCTTAGTTAATTGGTTTTCCGAGCTGTCCGCTCTGGCGCGGCACCAAGGGAGAGGGGCGAATCTCCCCGGAGGCCAAACCAGAGGGGCTTTTAAGTGAAAGCGGCCCCTCCCCTCCCCCCGCCTCCCACCCGCTTACAGTTTGGTTCCTAACGGAACAATTCATTTTAGTCATGCTGCCAGAGGCCAGACCCCACGAGGATCTTTACAATTAAACACTTAAGGGGTCCGCTGCCTTCTCGCGTCGGCTCCTGCAGCAGACAGCTGAAAGCTTCAGCCAGCCTTCACAATTACAGGAGTCTGACGGCTAAAAACCACGCTCCTTTGTTCCTCCTGCCAGATAAAATACATACTGTCTGCTGCCGTCCCATGCACTGTAATTTCCACCCATTCAGCAACTTTCTATGAGACTCTTTGGGGCGCCTTAAAACGCGCAGCTTTCAGAATTATTAATAATTGAAAAAACTAACTGAATAATTTAAGAGTATTTTATAGCGAGGCTCTGAACAGAAATATTGCAGTGAGTGGGCTGTGAGGTAAAATTAGCCGGCCCTGCATGTGTATCAGTCCTTATGAGTGAAATAATCACAACACTCCTTGAAGGGGTAAAAGGCCGCTTTAATAGAACAGGTCTGGTAAAAATACAACCTTGGCATGAAGCCTCACAAAACTACCCAAACCTCACTAATACAAATTCATCACCTAAAACCCCTCCCCCTCCCTCTAAAATGACCCCACCTCACTACCCCTTGTCCCATCCCCACCTTGACCCGATCAACCCATTAACCAATCTGTCCTGCATTGACGTTCTCCATTTACCCTTGTCTGTGAAAACCCCCTGCCCTGTCCTCTTTTCTGATCTACCCCTTCCCCCCGAAAGGCCACCCAGGAAAACCCGAGCAGGCGTTTTCCTGCCCCACCAAAAACCTATCTACCTATCCCATAGATTTTCTCCCAGTAAATCTGCAATACACTGTCTAAGCTCCAACAAATAATGCTAATTTCCCAAGAACGACAAATGCAGACCATCCTGTCGAAATAACTCTACATCCGCAACCTTAATGTTCTCATATGAAAGAACTGAAATGCCCTGAGCCTTACAAAAATTTTTCATCTCCCTGTTGATCTTCCTGCGCTGCTTCTCAATCCCTCTAATTGAATGAGCACCCCTCCACACTCTTCTCGGCACCAAACTCGTCCAAACGATATGCGTCCCTGACCAACGTTCTTTAATCCTAACTAAATCTGACTTCATAACCTTCAATAAACCAATGCCAGACAAGGCAACTATGTCATTTTCTCCCAAATGTAAAATCAATAAATCAGGACAAACCCCTTGCTCCATTCGTTTCGCCAGCACATAAAGTAACTCTCCCCATCTCATTCCACTCTTTCCTACCCAACTAATCTTAATCTTAGCCCCATCCAGCCCAAGATGTCTCCCAAAAGGCCGCGATGAAGCTTGTTTCTCCGCCCAGCGAACGAAAGAGTGTCCTACAATCCAAACGGAGCACACCTTGTCGGGACCCCCAACACAACCTACAAGAAAAATATATGTTAATTGAACCGCAATATTGCGATATAAAACAAAACCTTACAGAGCTAAGAGAAAAAGCAAAAAGCAAAAAAGAAATATTAAAGAGAGTGGGTGAGGAAGGAGAAAGAAGCAATGAGGAAAAATTAAAGAGCAAGAAAAGAAAAATAACAGATCAGAAAAAACTCCTCAAAAGAAAACTACTGTTTAAAGGAACGCACATACCTCTGAAAACATCTGGATTTCCATCTTCCCAATTGTTTAATTAATTGATCTGATTTACCTACTCTCCTCGCCTCGGTTGCAGCCCCAATCCGAAAAGAATGAGTGCCATAGCTACTAGGATCCAAACCCAAACTTTTAACCGACATTCTCAACACCGATAAAAACTGAGCTGCCGACAGATGAGAACCATCTTCGTGAATGAATACAAATTTTGATGATTGAGGTAATATTGAAGTAAAAGCAAACCAACAAAGAACTGGGCAATCAATAGAATGTTTAGCTTCTAAATTCACTTCCTGGCCCCTCCCCAACTGATCGCCTTTAGAAAAAGGCAACCATATCCCAATAGCCACATCGCCTACTCTCACATGTTCATACAGAAGACCATCCCTCCCTCTTACCCCCAACAATTCAGAAATGCGAAAAGCACCATGAAAAAGCCAAGACATGCAAAGAGAAAATAAACGAGCCTCCCAAACGGAAGAACAAATGCCATCCAAACTATCCAACAAAGACCTCAACATAGTAGACGAAATAGGCCGCCGCCGATCACACCTGACCCCCCCGACCTGGCCCATCCAGCTAAAATCCTCCTACATAACTCGCCTTCCATTGGATCATAACCCCAAAAATACTTACCATAAAAAGAAACCCCCGACAACTTACCCGATATCGTAACTGCCGCCAGACCGGCCTCAATCTGCTGCATAACAAAGTGAACCGCATCGTCCTGTCTCCTAGAAATCACATCACAGCCACCCAACCGACATATTGCACCGGAATTCAAAAATTCCAACCAAGCCTGAAAATATGTCCTCCTCGTCGACGGAGCAACAGACTGCTGAACGAGCTCCAACATTTTTAACCTCCTAGATCCCACAACTCCCCCGGTATGGCCGTCTTCTGGACATCCGCTCCCGGCGCCAAACCACGGAATCTCTGCCACTGAAAACGAGACAAGGCATCAGCGATGTCATTATTGATACCAGGAACATGACGAGCCTTAAACAGTATATTGAATTTTAAACAACAAAGCAAGAAAACCCTCAACAGCTTAAGTACCTTCTCATCTTTTGCTTTTTGAGAGTTGACCAAATGCACCACAGTTTGATTGTCCACATTAAATATGACATTACGATTGGCCAAGAACCGGCCCCAAACTGACAATGCAACCACTAAAGGAAAAAATTCTAAAAATGCAATGCTAAACTTAGCACGCTTCCAACTCTCAGGCCAAGCCTCCGCTGCCCAATGACCGTCCCAAAACACACCAAAACCATGAGCTCCGGACGCATCTGAGAATATCTGAATATGCCAAAACCAATCGTCCTCCTCCACAAGCATCGTCACTCCATTAAAATCCTTCAAAAACACAATCCACATCCGTAAATCTTCCTTAACACATGCTTGAAGACGAATGTGATGATGCGGCAAAAATGCACCGCGCATAGCAAATCCAAGTCTGCGGCAAAACGCCCTGCCAACCCTCACCAACTTTACATGCAAAATTCAAATGACCCAATAAAGATTGTGCCTGGCGCAATACCAACTTGCGTTTCCTCACTGCTTCCTCCAACATAGCAATCAACTGTTGTACCTTGTTACTGGGCAGCCTCATTTCCATCCGCACAGAATCCAATTCGATGCCCAAAAAATGTATGCAAGTATCTGGGCCTTCCGTTTTCTCTCTAGCCAGTGGGACCCCAAAACTTGACATCAAGCTCTGATATTCGTGCAAAGCCCTACTGCAGTCACCTGAATTAGCTCTGCCAACAAAGAAAAAATCATCCAAATAGTGAGTCACTGATCTGCCACCACCCTGAAACTTAAAACACCATTCCAAAAATGAACTAAACATCTCAAATAGTGAACACGAAACCGAACACCCCATTGGCAACATCCTATCAACATATATAGAACCTTCAAACTGCATTCCCAGGAGAGAAAAATCATCCCGGTGAACAGGCAACAGTCTAAAAGCGGACTCCACATCTGACTTTGCCATTTCAGCACCTTTCCCGCACTTTCGAACCAGCGCAATAGCTTCGTCAACCGACGCGTAATGAACCAAAGAGTCTTCCGCTGCAATAAAGTCATTTACTGAAGCTCCCGCAGGCCAAGACAAATGGTGGATAAGCCTGAACTCACCAGCCTGCTTCTTAGGGACCACTCCCAAGGGAGAGATAGTCAAATTAGACAAAGGCCACTGCGAAAAGGGGCCAACAATCCTGCCTAAACTCAATTCTTTTTGCAGCTTAGATCTAACTATTTCAGGGTGTTCCCTTGCTGACTTCAAATTATTAGCCCATCTTCTCAACCTTGGGCCTTGATAACATAACCTGAAACCACCAGAAAAACCACTAAAAAGGACCTTAGCCTCCTCAAAATGTGGATAAAACTGTAACCAATAAGCAATTGCTTCAAATCTAATGGGCGTAGGGCCCTTTACCTGCAAGCGGTTGAATATATCCCCTGCCTCGGTCCCCACCTCTTCCTGCTGTACCATGTCCGGCCCACTGCAACCCCCCAAAACATTGATAAACCGGGTGTCTCCCACCACAATTGGAGCAATCGTGTCTAAATCTACACTGCTGTCTATTGCATTGCCCGCTGTTGAAGGACCAACATGCCCCGTTAGATTGAAATTGACCTCTGGGACCGAAACCCACCCCGACATGGGTGGGCCGCCCCTGAAAGGGCTTATATTGAACAGGCAACCCGCTTGCCGTATGAGTTGTAGGCGCATTCCTTGCAGTACGCAACCACTGCATCCATAGTTCATTATCAATTTCACCCCACATTTTTGTAGAATCCATTGCTTTACGTGCCCTAAATTCCTCATCGTACCTAAACCACCCAAATCCTCCAAAATCCATCTGAGCTCGCCTCACAACGTCCATATATTTTAGCAGAGCCACGCAAGAGTCTTGATACTTTTCGCAATAAACGCTTGCATAAATCAAAAAGGCAGATGTCCAGTTTTCAATTGTGGTAGGTACTCTAGGCCTTCTAGCCAACTCCCATTCCTCTTCTTTTGACCCTTCTTTAGCCTGAACCTCTCTGTGAAGTAGTTTAAAAACATCAATAAACTCCCCTTTCCAAATTTTTTCCTTCAAACTTAGAGTGAGATGCGCCCCCAAAGGCATCGACACTCCCATGTAAGGCAACTTTTTACCTTTAACATTACCCCCCGCTGTCTCACCCCCCGCTACGGGGCTTGTAGTCTTATTATTGCCATCACCTGATTCAACTTTTTTCTCAGACCCATCCACATTGGCTCCACTTACCTCCAAATTACCATTCCCTTCCGTGATCGAACTCACCTGAATGCATGCATCCGCCTTAGACCTGTGCTCCTTTGAACCATCCAGTGCCCCAAAAACCCTTGCCCCACCACTACCTCCCCCACTTTTCCGAAATTCTCTAGCCCTCACCGATCCCACCAATCCAAGCTCACCTCTCGGAAAACCGCCAACTGTTATGTCCTGTACGTGCGCCTTAGAGAGGCTGCCCTGAACCTCTCCAGACACCTCACCAGATCGACACACCCGGTGACGTGATGAGACTGTTTCTTCAAATTCTTCGTCGTAATCTAGTAATTCTTCTTCCATGGAAGCCAAACCACCACCAGCGCCCCAGCTAGTGGATGGCTCTGATTCGTTGTCGCCAAACGTCTCCCCCGAAGTCGGGTAAACCGCTCCAGGTTTAACCCTCCCTTCTAACCGGTGTAGTGAAGGCGCCCTGACCTTCACCGGCAAGCTCTGCTCTCCAACGATCCGCCCAGACCGCTGGTGAATCGCCTGTAACCCATGTTCGCCCGAAACATGGGACGTGTCACACCCAGAGGGGCCCACACCCACTACCATTTTACTCAAATCCAAGCTAACATATGCTCTGTCTATGGCACCAGAGCTACACCTCTCCCCACACACCGTACCTTTAAAAACATTCCCATCCTGATCCACTAGCTCAATCTGCTCACCCAATTGTAGATTGGCCTGATTACTTATCCCCCATGATTGCACTATATGCAACATAGGACTAACTACTCTAGGAATTAACTGTATACAACTGCCACCCTTCCTTCCACTTAAATCTGAATCATCTCTCTTTTCCTTAGATAACAAACTAACCTGGCTCACCTGAACCTCCTCCTCGTCGTCAGAAATAACCACAACCTCCTCTTCAAAACTTAAAACACTTGCGTCACATCTCGGGTTCGAAACCGACCTTTTTTCTACTGAAAAAGCCGGCTGCTGCTGAAATTCAATGGGCGCCGCCATCTTGGACGTGCCTGCTAACGGCCCTTCCTCTAAATCCTGCCTCTCGCGCTCGGCGCTTGTTTTATAAGGCGCGCAAGCTTGATTTCTCACTCCGATTCGCGCATGCGCGAATCGAATCTGAGCCCCCATGCGGCCTCGCTTCGCCACCGCCGCATTCACAAAGCTTCTGCTACCCGCCGCAACACGCGACCTCAACGAGGATCCCTGCCTCCTAGGCAGCCTACAAATACCCCGCCTCTTCGACACGGCTAACGGGGGCCCTGGTAACACCACATCAGAAGTGTCATCACTAACGGGTAAGCGCGCCACTTTCCTACCGGTGGCACTCTTGACTCGAAATTTCCTCCCTGCACTGACCAGTGATGAACAGGCTGCCACCGCAGCAGATACCCCTTCAGCAGAAAGCCTTTTAGGCCTTCCTAAACCCACCCAAGCCTCCTCGAGCACCCCTTCCCTCAATAAATCCTCCCGACCTTCGTCTTGTAAAACCTTTAGTGCTTTAACCACTTTGCTGGGTTCCATGGCAACCCAACAAATATATATACTATCACTAATAGAAGGCTAAACTCCGCCTACTAATGAAAATAACGCCCCAATTCCCCTACAAACTCCTGACAGAAACCCAACTCACGAAGACAAAAACGCCCACTGGGAGTGACAAACGGCCAAAGAGGCCGCCCACACCCAGCCCTCGTCTCTTATCCCCTGCCCTAAAACACCGCCCCTTCCTGAAGCCCTGCCCAATCACACAAGCGTGCCGTGGAGCATTCCACTCCGGCCCGATAAACCCGGGGGGAGACAGGGCAAGCCCTTTGCTCCCCCAAAGTCCCCATCGAGCTGCTTGTCAAAGGTAATTAGAACACGCATTAAAAATTTTACAGCTGGAGCTGTGTGTAGTTACACTCATTGCTTGTGAGGAGTGTTTTGCCACTGCACCTTCACCCCACGCGTTGTTCATACATATTCAGTACCCCGGACTCTTCCATTGAGCCTGGGAGTGACGCCCTCTGTCCCACCCAGGGGCGTAAGCTTGGTCAGTAAGACTGAGGGGGTATGGTCTTCAGATATTCCAACAATCAGGCTGGCATATAATGTTAAAATACATTATTCAACAAGCAGGGTGCACAAGAGGTCCAAGTCAAGTGGAAAGGGAGAGGAATGCAGAATAGGAGGAGTACTGAGTGGGCGAAAAAGGCAATATTTTGTAAAGTAGCCAGCATTTTCGAGGACTTTCAAAACAGAGAGGGAGGGAATGTGTGTGCGTTTCTCTGTGTATATGTAAAAAGTCCTGGAGAAATCTAACAGCACCTCCCCATACCCAACTAAAAGTACCTGTACCCAACCATTTATCAGAAGTTACATTTATAAGGTGAGTGTAACACTCTAAACACCTCCCTCCCCTTAAGCTACGCCCCTGGTCCCACCCACTCCCACAGAGCCAGGTCTGACCTTAGCACTGGTGGCACCCGGGTCCACAGTCTTTTTTTGGCGCCCCCTCTCCCTATTACTGCCTTCTCAATGAATATCTTCACCACCACTCTCCAACAGTGTACCTCATTCCTCCATAGCTCTCTCTGACACACATTCCATTTTTTGTAGCTCTATTCATAGTTCACTCACAACTCAGTTCTGTGATCTGCTTGCTACATGTTCTTTGCAGGCGCATTAACCCTTCACACTGCTTTATGATGAGTCAAAACTGCCTCTAGACAATATTCAAACTCTCACCATTGGGAACATTATTTGACCAGTTATCTTGACATTTTTATTGTTGCCTGAAAACTGCTGGACGCATAAGGAAGTTTAGTGCTTTTAAAACAAACGTTATTTTAAAAAACAATGCCCCACACCAAAGTGAGCTCCAGGTGCGGCTGCACTGGTCGCACCGCCCTAAATCCGACCCTGCAGAAAGCTATTAGCCAACCTTTTGGCCACAGAAGATATTTTTTAAACAGCTAATCAAGATGTGGCATGCTATCTCTTTAAGGGACAGCAACCAAAGACAAATTTTCATGTCATCCATTGTGATGGCCCTCTATTGGTCAGATTTCTGACTCAGAAGATAGCCAAATACGAGCAAAGTTTTCGCTTAGTCAGGAATCCATGAGATGGTTTCACTTACTTTTGTAAAGTGTTTATAAAATTCAGATGAGGGATTGACTGACATTCAATACATCCTTTTTGTGCAAAAGAAGTAGTTACTTTGTCAGTTTCCATTTACTCAAATGTGATTTTAGGTCCATTGCATTTTCCCCCTTGTTGGTGCCTACAAACCTGTACATGTACCATTGGTATATATTTAAACAATAATAACCATTCTTGGTCATATTCACACTTCTACTATCTATAGGAATCCATTAGCATGACAGCAGGGGTTAAGTTTCAAGTTTATTTTTATTTATGATACGGAACTCCCTGTGAGGTCCACATAAAAAAAAACATAAAAAGACCATAAAAATAGAAAATCAAAACCTTCCTGGACAGTTTCTGTATCCCATTTTTAAAGAAAAGAAAAAACATCATTTGATAAATACGTTAATACAAAGACAATTTTTTTTAAAAAAGTTAAAAATTCTGTAGCAAAATATTTCATTTGGGGGAGCAGAGAAGGCCTGTAATAATTCTGAAGCAGTGCGTAGAAAAAGTTTGAGACAGCTAGGATGTAACAATCTACGACAGAATAGTAGCAAGGCCGGGCATATGAAAACAACATGATTCAGGTCTTAAACACCATTTTGACAGAAATTATAACTAGCTGAAGAACCATACCATCTGGCCCTCAATGTATTGAGAGGGAGCAGACCCTGTTGCAATAGGAGCCAGAATCTTCTGACCCCATGAGGCAGGTTCCAGCTGAGGTAGCGCTGCATTTCCTTCAATCGTATAGTGTCAGTAACAGATTGGAATCCCTGCCAGTGTGCACAGGCCTTTTTATCCAGGCGGAGGATTGCGGACCAAGTTACTTGCCTAATAATGGATTTTAGCTGTAATGGAGGAAGTGTGGGAATGGATGTAGGATCTAACTGTAGAATATCAAAGGCATATATAAAATTCCTGCCAATGGTGTATTTCATTCTGCTGCCGGCCAAAATTTCTTTTTTTAATAATGACCCCAGAGAGTCCTCACCACAAGTCATTAGGCTAGCCACCCAGCGTAGGACCCTGGCTAGCCCTTGAACAAATGTGCTTTGCAAGCCCGTCTAAAGCCCTAAGGTTGCTGCTGAGAGGGCGGAGTTTGCGGATATGAGATTCCTCAAGATGCGCCCCTCTAGTTCATCAAGAAAACCCCATTTAGACACTTCAGTGTGTTCAAGGCCATAAAGTAGACCCGAGGGTATCTTTGCCTGGTATACCCTTAAGAGGTGTTTGAAGTGTCTCCTACCTGTAGCCCTGTAGAGTGCATTCAAGCCATTAACTTTGGATAGAGCCTTGTGTTGGTTATGTTCTATATGCGCCCTGTCACTGTGACTCCTGCAAACAATTTGTCCCACAAAAGTATTTGAATTTACCCTTTCAAGTTTCTGAGCTCCCAATGACCATCAGAAACTGTTGTATTTAAACCTTTTTTTACCTGGAAAACCCAAGATTTTACTTTTGGAGCAATTTATTTTTAAGAAATGAGCTTCTGTGAATTGCCCGAGGGCTTGAAGGCAATTGTTTAGCCCTTTGGGGTGCGATCCATTATGACTATATCATCGGTGTAGAGCAAACAGTGTATTGGCCTTCCTCCTAATATGGGGGTGAAACCCTCGCTCCAAGTTAAGTGGGTGGGTAAGTCAGAGATGTACAAGGAAAACAGCAACGGGGCCAACATACAAACTTGTTTTAATCCATTCTGAATTGGAATTTCATGGGCCAAGCCTCTATCTCCCCCTAACAATACCCTACACCAGGTGGAGGAATGCAGGGCAATCACCAGACATAAAAGAATACTAGGTATGCCTAGTCTTAAGATCTTTTTCCACAGAGTAGCCCGATCGACGTTATCAAATGACATAGAAAAATCAATAAAGGCTGAGTAAACCTCCCCTCTCAAGGAGACATAGCAGGGGTTAATTTTGAAAGTTGAAACACAGCTAATAATCACTTGAATTGCTCACTAAATCTATATTTTCTGCTGATCCCTCTGAGTTATTGCAGGATAAATCACCTAGTGTAAGAAATTGGGTTTCTGGTTGAGGTGGGTGAAACCCTACTCAAGCAGAACCACAACTCTTGTCAGGGTGAAGTCACAAGCAAACTCCAAATTAATCTGTGCTCAACCCCTGGTAGCGTGGCACAGAGCAGTAATGCTTAAGTTTGAGGCAATGTGTAAAGTGTGTGCACAACGCTTCAAACAGTAACACAGTGAAAACACACCACAAAAGGACCCTACACCAGTTTTAAAAAATAGACATTTTTAATAAAGAAAACAAGAACCAAACAACAAAAATCCAAACAGTAGAACCAGAAGTATGCAAGTTTAAAGAGTTCAATAAATATAGCATCAAAAAGCACAAAGTGCCTACTGTGGCTATCTGGTTGCACCGGACGGGGAGAAGGACACAGGTTCAGGCCGTCCACTACGGAATGTGGGTCAACTACAGGGACCCAGTGAGGCCCACGGACAAGAGCACCTTAAAAACGCTAGTTTGCAAAGGGTTGCAAGGTCCTGCACTGAGGATGAGCCATGCAGCAGAGGAGATGTGTCAATTCCAAGGGTCCGCAAAGCTGTCATGTGAGGTCCTGTTTTATCATTGAGTCTGCTGATGATGAGAGAGTTGCTATGCGAGGGCCTGCATTGGGAAAGCTTTGCATAAGTTGCAGTTCCAATTGAGGCTGCAAGGTTTATGCAGCATCCCTTGCGTCGGTAGAGGCCTTGCAGCATAGCCATGCATCGGTTCTGCTCAGATTTGCACAGCACAGTGGAGGAGATGTTTCAGTTCTGCTGAGGTAACAGATGGGCTGGCAGAGCACCTTCAGGCCGACTTCCAAAGGTCCAGTGCTGGGGTGGCACCGCTTGACAGGATAGGACTCACAGATGGCAGAGTCTAGGTGCTGGGTTCAAAGTTGCTGGAACCTTCTGTTCCTGAGGCTGTAGTCTGGAGGCCAGTCATCTAGTCCTTGGAGTCACTTTAGAGTCCAGGGTTCCACAGATGCCGGTCCAGTGTTTCTCCCCCAGGCAAGAGGGCAGCAGCTCAGCACAGTAAGGTAGCAGTCAAGCAAGGCAGTAGTTCAGCATCGCAGTAGACAAGCCGACAGCAGTTCAGCAGAGTGGTAGTGCATTCAGCAGCACTGCAGTCCTTCTTCCTGGTAAAGTACACACAGGTCCAGAAGTGTACTGCAGAATTGGTATCTGAGGTCCAATATTTATATCTAGTGCCATTCCTCTGGAAGGTGGAAGAAGCTTCTAGAAATTCTCTTTGAAGTGCACAGGCTTCCTGCCTTTCCTATCCTGGCTCCAGATTAATTACAGGGGTAATGCGGCCCTTTTTGTGTGGAGGCAGGACACAGCCTATTCAAGTGTAAGACACCAAACATGAACTGATTTCTTGCTCCCATTTGGAAATGATCACTTATTAAATGTAATGAGGTAACTCCAATGTTAGCCTATGGGAGAGGTAGGCCTTGCAGTAAAGAAAAATTAATTTAAGAGTTTTTCACTACCAGGACATGTAAAATTTAAAGGTACAAGTTCAACATTTCATATACACTGCTCACTGCCCTCTAGGCTGTCTAGGGCCTACCTTATGGTGATGTATATGTATTGAAAAGGAAGGTTTGGGCTTAGCAAAATGTTTAAAACTGCACAAACACAGATTGTAGTGGAAGGCCTGAGGCATGTTTAAAGGACTACTTAAGTGGGAGTCACAATCAGAGCTTCAGACTCACAAGTCCTATTTAGTATACAGGCCCTGGGTACATGTAGTACCACATTACTAGGGACTTACACGTACATTAAATAAGCCAATTGGGGATAAGTCAATGTTATCATGTTTCAAGGAGTGAGAACATGCACTTTAGCACTGGTTAGCAGTGGTAATGTGCACAGTCCTAGGGCCAGGAGAAACAAGAACAGCAAAAATAAGAGGAGGAAGGCAAAGAGGTTTGGGGGAAAGCCTCCCTAAGGCTGACAATATAACCCCAGCAATTCTCCTTTAATGCCAAGTGTATCCTATTTTGAATTTGTGATCGAGCTATACTGATTGTTTTTTACACACAGACTTATTTTTTTACAGATATGCTTCAAAACAGCATTTACATGACATTGTTGGAGGGTCAAGAATAAAAAACAACAAGACTCAGTTTGGCAATTAATATGAGCAATTATGAATAATGGCCGGGAGGGCAGCACAGCTCTATGACTGAAACCGCACTCAAATTTGTCAGCTCAAACAGCCCTTTTTATATGTTTTCGGCACCTTGAATGCGTCTTATCACTTGTCATGCATTTTGATTTAAGCGCTTGTTTGGTACATTGTATCTCTACTTATGTCAGCATAAAGCCACATTTCTTGTGAGAAAGCATCTAATTACACGTTTGCAGGAAAGCGAAGGTTACATATCTGTCATGGGCACATTTGTTAATAGCCAGCAATATCTTTTATCTCACGTTCTAAAGGCTGTCTGTATTTTCTCCTTTTCTAACTCCAGACTTGGAACCCCATCTGTCTGGCCTCCCTCACACAGCCGCTGGCCTTCACGCATCAATGCTTATTGTGTTCCTGTCCTGAAACTCCCTAGGTGTGTCCTTCCCTTATGAACATGGATTAGAATGCGTGCCTTTCCTGTGTTTATATTATCAAGTTATAATTCAAGCTTCTAGGCCCTTCTACGTGCAGCTGCATTATGAATAACTATGTCTTTGTCTCACTTCCCTGCCTCCTGCACTGACCTTTTTACTTGAATGCCATGAGCACTCGGGGCCTGTATTCCTCTCTGATCATGTACGACTGCACGTTTTCCTCCTAACTCATGCAGTAGCAAAAATAGGCCTTCTCTTTCTATATTTCCAGTAACATTCCCCCCCTTCAGTTGAACTTTCAACTACTACTTCACCATCCCTACTCCATTCATTCATTTGGATATATATGTGGTCCTCATCCTCCTGCACTTTCCTGGCTACCCTAATAGGGAACATCCCACCTAACTTCTGGCTAACCCTCTTGCAGAATCCTACCACTAACTGAAAAATACAGAACATCAATAAGATCACTACAAGTATCGGAAAATAACCCCTTAACTAGTCCTGATAACCAGGATGGTATCCATACAAACCACCCTGAAAATCATTCGTCGGGGCACCCCCCTCGTCTGCTATCTTCTTCCGTAAGTTATGTAGAGTTTGTATGGCCTCCGTTATTGTCCCATTGTCTGCGTCATTGGCCGGCACGTATGTGCAACAGGCAGTTCCGATTTTGGCACAGATCCCACCCTCCATGGGCGTCATCAAGTCTAGCACATACCTATGTTGCATAAGCATCACTCTCACAGCCCGCATCTCTTCCTTGACTGCATTGAACCCATCTTCAGTTGAATTAATCGTTTTCATCAGTTCCCATTGTGTTATTTGCAGCCAGCGGGCCTTGGCCTTTGCTTGAACAAAGGGGAAGATGCTTCCAAAGAACAATTGGGCATCATTAAACAACCTGTGCTCTCATGGAATGTCTCCCCAGGTTGTGGTACCCATGTACTCTGCATATCTCTTCTTCCAATGATGCAATAAAGTCGTTGGACGGCTCATGGGGTGATCATGTAACTTTGAAATGTCCACCCCTGGAATCACCAGGGAGGGGGTGTGCACAGTTACTAGGGAACAGAGACCTCTCCATCCGGAAGGAAGTCGCGAATACAGCCATTCTCCGCATTGCCAATAATAGTCCATCAGACTGGAGGTGCCCCATTGCATATCAGCATTGTACTTTGTGGTGATGCAATTGATGTTCCTTCCTACGAGGACTGTTCCATTCCCTCTGAAACATAAAAAGAAAACAATTGGTGTTCTACCTGCTCGGAGAGTTGTTGGCGTTTCCACCCAAGTTAATCTAGATATATTTTCATCCCATATAGCCTGACACTTCTGTTGTGTGCTATTATCAGTCTGATTTCCCATCCAGAGAGAGAGAGCTCTACATCCAAACGTTGCACCGTGGTGCCACTGACCATGGATATATACTGATCCATTTACTCAAAGATATGGCCTCTCCTGACAATCTTGGGGCATAGGTGAAGTTGAATAATTCTTACAGAGAAGTGTAAATCGTGATATTCCCAGGAATCCCTGCTCTAGTATTCTGCTTCTCCAATTTCTACTTTTGTACTTCATTACCCCTGTCTCAGCCATTCTCCCTACCTTTACTATTAACTCCTTGCGATCTGTCAGGACATCCGTGATATCGGCTAACTCCTCCTCATATTGTGTGGTGTTTACTAGAAACGCTCCCTGTCTTATCTGCAAGGGTTGCATCCGTGCTCTCATCCTGCAAAGGTACAAGTGCAATAAACATTGAGTAATATTTGGAGATACCTCTTTTGACGAGTGTAGCCTATCTGTGTCACTAGCATGTGGAATCAGAGAACAAACAAAACATGATTCATTAGTGGTTTGCATGCCTATCTCTGTCATGTGCTGATACCATACATTATCTAATAAGCTAGCATGAATATTGTGGGATATATTTTCATACTTATATACTTCTCTCTGCAAGCGCTTAGTATACTGACACATTGCCATGCGTGGACTAAAGTACCATTGAAAGGTAATTGCTAAGATAACAAAGCATGAACAGAAAAACAAAATCGAAATACATAACTGTCCACCAGTAGTGTTGAATAGGAGCTCCGCTGGCCTCTTTAGGAAGGACACTGTCCTTCGTGTCTGTCTTTGTCTTTGCCTTTCTCTAAATGCTCCTGTGAAGATGGTGATGTATGACATGAAGCTGGGGACAATCGAATGTCTGACAGGTGTATCCATGGCTTCCTGCCCTCCACCTTCACCGCTGTGGGGGTGCTCTGGGTAACTAGGTAAGGGCCCTAGAAATTGCTGTCTTTCCATCGTCGTACAAAATTGCAGATGTACACTTGCTGGCCCACGGAAATTGGACTGGTCTGCTGGGCTGCAGTGGTGCACTTCTCCTGTCGTGCCACCTGTTTAGAGAAAAACATGACAGACTTCAATAACTGAGATAGATAACTACTCATTTCCTGTCCTAGGACCTCAGCTGTCTTTTGACCATCTGACCTCTGTCGAGCTATTTTTAAGGGAGTCGGCATAGGTCGTCATGTTACCATCTGGTGAGGGGTCAAATGATGGTCACTTCCTGGTTGTTTTCTGAGGGCATATAAGGCTAGGGGAAGGCAGTACAGCCAGTTTTTCTTCATTGTGACACATAATTTACTCATTTTGTTCTTCAACAGGCCGTTAAGGCGTTCCACTTTACCATTACTTTGGGGATGATAAACAGATGATCATTTATGTTTTATTCCTAAAGAGGTGCAGATGTGCTGAAACATGGCATTAACAAAATGGGTGCCGTTATCTGAGCGGATTGCTTCTGCGATTCCCCATCTAGGTACGACCTCTCTTATCAAAAAGTTGGCTGCTGCTTTGGCATCATTATGTACACATGGTCCTGCCTCGATCCACCTTGAAAAGGGGCAAACCACTACGATAAGGTATCTATAGTTATTACATCTTTCAATCATGTCAACAAAGTCTATGTGTACATTTTTAAATGGGCCCGTTGGACGTGGTATAGTTGATGTAATTACTTTTAGTGTAGGCCTTGGACTGTATTGTTGGCATATTGTGCATTCTGCAATATACATCGTAATAATTTCAGATAATTGTGGAATGAACCAGTCTGTCTGTAATGTGGCAAGAAGGTATTCCTTGGCAGTGTGTGCAGGGAGGTGTAGTTGCTCAAGGGCAATATACAGCAGAGCTTGTGGCATCACTGGCTTGCCTGTACTTTCTTGCCTATAGATAAAATCTGTTGGTGACTGTATACACCCTTTCATGAGGTAGTGCCTGTTCTTGCAATTTGCGTAAGTGCAATCATGCTGTCTCAGTGTATGGGGATGGTAACTCAGTAGCACTCTGTTGTCTGCTTGTCATCATCCCTAACGTGTATTCATCTTGTTCGCTGAAGTTTGGAGATGTTTTAGCTGCTTCTTTTGCTGCCTAGTCTGCCAAGGCGTTTCCCCTGGAGACAAGGTCTTGCTGATTGGTGTGTGCTGCACATTTTATAACCGCTACCTTTGATGGCAGAGTTAAAGCCTTTATCAATTGCGCTAATAGATCTTTATGCATTACAGGGGATCCATCTGATTTGAGAAATCCACTCCTTTCCCACCTGCGAATGCTAGAATGCACGGTGGTGGTGACATATGCTGAATCTGAATAAATGGTAACCTCTAGTCCTTCAGCGTGCTGTAGCGCTTCAATCATAGCTACTAATTCTGCGGCTTGCGCTGAGAAATGGGATGGGAGTGGTATCTGGCTCACAATCTGTAAGGTGTCAGAAGATCCCTGCTGTTCGGCTTTTACAACAGCTGCTGCTGAATTCCGAATCCCAGTTTCCTGATCTATGAAAGAAGACCCATCAACAAAGAGTAGCATGCTCCCTGGGATGGGGTCTTCTCTTATCTCACTCTCTTCCTCTGGGGTGTAAGTGGCACAGTCATGTACCTGTTCATCTTCATAGACTGGGTGTGCAAAGAATGTCGCTGGATTAACTGTGTGACACCATACCACTTGCAAGGATGGTATTGACAGTATTACTTCATATCCAGATACTCTCTGAGTTGTAAGAGTGCTCTTGCTTTTCTGTAAGATAGCGAATACCGCATGCTCTACATACAGTGTTAAAGGTGATCCCATCACTATGGTGGCGCTCTTTTGAACTGCTAAAGCTGCTGCTGCCAGAGCTTGCTCACATGGGCAATGCCCTTTCATGACAGGATCTAGCAGCCCACTGTAGTAGGCAATTAGTTTGTAGCCCATAGATGTCTTTTGAGTCAGTACTGCTGTCATTGTTGTTCCATTACAATGACAAAAGAGGTAGAAATGTTTATTGCAATCAGGTGTAGCTAACACTGGAGCATTTGTTATTGATTCCTTTAGCTCCAGGAAGGCTGTTTCCCTGTCATCGATCCAGTCTACTTTGTTTGCGTGGGACTCTTTTAAGGCAGTGAGAAGTGGTGCAGTCAGGGTGGCATAGTCAAATATCCACTGTCTCACATAATTGCAGAGTCCTAAAAACTTCTGCATCTGTTTAGTGGTTGTGGGCTTAGACATGTTCCTGATACTCTCTACTCTGTCCGGTGTCACCCTCCTTCCATCTTTGGATATTATCTGTCCCAAGTAGTGGACCTCTGTCTGCACGTACTGTAATTTGTTTTTGTCCACTTTGTAACCTTTTTCTGCAAGCATGCAGAGGAGACCAATGGTGTCATCTCTACATATGTCTTCAGTGGCACTGCAAACCATGATATTGTGTACGTATTGTAACAATGTACTCCTGCACTCTATGTTTGCTAAATCCTTCTTCACTATTCTGTTAAAAATGCTTGGCGATTCGCTATAGCCTTGAGGCAAATGCCTGAAGCAGAATTGAGTCTGTTTAAATGTAAAGGTAGTCAAATATTGGCTGTCAGGATGCAGTGGAATGCTGAAAAACGCATTCTTGAGATCGACCACTGAGAAGCAAGTGGCCTCTTTAGGAATGTTTGTTAGTATGATTGATGGGTCAGGTACCACTGGAAATTCTGGTATCACTACATCATTAAGAGAGCGAAAATCTTGAACCATTCGCCAAGTTCCCCCCTTTGCCTTGTGTATCAGGAAAATCGGAGTGTTGCACGGTGACGACCTCTGATATATTACTCCCTGCTCAAGTAATGCTTGTATTGCGGGGAGAATACCCTCTTCTGCCTCCTTGGACAAGGGGTACTGGCATATCCTAGGCAGAATTGCTCCAGGCTTCAAGATAATCTTCACAGGCTCAGCCCCTTTGATCAGTCCCACATCATATGGACCCTTGGTCCACAATACCTCTGGGACCTTTGCCAAGTCTCTCTCAGTTATCGTTGGGTCTCGAGCATGCCTGGACGCTGTTCTGTATTGTAACTTTACTCTAATATCAATGTCCATCTCAAACACAATTGTCTCAGTTAGTGGGCAATCATCAAATAGTTCTTCATCTGATAATTCTCTTAATTTAACCCCAGGATCTGTGAATATTATTGATGCCCACATCTCCTCTCTCCTGTCAGTTGCAAGCAACACAGCATATGTGGATCTTATTTTGAGGGCAGATATTTCCAATATCATTTCACGTTCTTTAATAGGATCCACAGGCTCGTGAGGCCTGAACGACAATTCCTTTGGTAACTGCACTGTTTTCCCTTGCAGCGCTAGTGTGTGTGCTATTAAGGCATACACACCGTGCAAAACAGCTTCGGTGTCAACAGGAGCTGCTCTGACCTGTTGTCCTAGCTCCTCATGAGCTATGAGGGACAATATTCTGCTCGGTGTAACACCTGGTGTAACATACCATTGACCCATCTTCCAGGAAGGAGATGGTATTATTCAGTTTACTCATCAAATCTCTCCCAAGAAGATTAACTGGTGACTCTAGGGAGTATAGTAGTGGTCCTTCAATTTGTTTATCTCCCACAGTCATGTTTACTGATTTGGTGAATGGAACACTGCTCACAGCCCCATAAAACCCTTGTGTGTCCATTGAGTAGCAAGAAAGAGGTAATTTCCCTTCCTTAATACACAATTTGATGGCCCCAGTGTCGATTAAAAACTTATAGGGGCGACCTTCTATGGCTACCGTCACAGTGGGTTCCTCGTCTGACCTGTGGGTTACCGATAGTATTGGACACACAGTGGCTATCTGCGGGCTCTGTCATTGCGTGTAGTTTTGAGTTGGTGCTCCCCCGAACATCTGGGGTGTTGCCTGGAAAGGGTTGCCTCCTTGCACTATTACCCCTCCCACCTGTGCCTGTCCTCCCATTGTATTGTTGACACCTTGTGGCCCACCTTTAGGGCATTGGCCCCTGAGGTGCAGCCCACTGGGCTTGGGGCCCCGACGGGGGTCCCTGCATGGCTTGCTGCTGGGGTGCCCATTGCACTTGCTGAGGCCTCATCTGACCCTGTTAGGTATTCCAACCTTGCGCTCTCTCATCGTTTTTCCTGGCTCTGCATTCTCGTGCAAAATGACCCATCTTGCCGCAATAATAGCATTGCTGTCCTGCCCTATAATTTCCCTGTCTCCTCCCTTGTGTTGTCCCTTGCTCTCCTGTAAAACTCCCCTGTCCCTTCTTTGTATCACTTGCTGGTTGTCCTCCTGGTGTCTGCACCTGTACTGGCATGGTGACGGACATTGGTGGTGCAGTCACAAGTGCCCCTTCTGTACTCGGCTTCTTAAGTTTTTGTTGCACCAACTTCGCTGCGGCCCTTTCTGCCTGCTCTGTCCTCTCCTTGTCTTTTTCTTGTTTTCGCTTGAAATAATGTATTATATGGGCCTGTATTTCGGGCCATGGCTTAGCCTCTATTCCCACCACTCGATCTAGATTTGCTTGAATGTCAGTGGGAAGGCCTCGCTTTAATACATTATAAAACAAAATTGCATTTCCTCCTGTGTTTTCCCAGTTACATCCTACCTCCTGGACCCATCGTTCTTTCATTCTACTAATGAATTCTGCAATATCCTCAGTTGGCTTTATACTTTCTGCCATAAGGGCTCCAATGTCCAGCCTGTCTGGGGACGTCTGTCGGAGCGCATCCCAAACATGTTGGCGGACATTGTTAAAAGATGACCCATCAAACTGTGTATTTATCAATGTTACTTGAGGGAACCCTGCCCTTACAAAAATTGTGTTTACTTCATCTCCCACTAATGAGCAGAGCAGGCTTTTGACATCTCCTAAGGCAAGGTTGACACCGGCAGTGTGTTTTTCAAAACATCCTATCCATTTCCCTGCACCTTCAGACAATGGAGGTAGTGCTCGCTTTAAATTCTCTCTGTCCATTTGTGACCATGGTACGTACGTGGGCACTTGCCCTCCCTTAAAAATAAGGGGCAACTGAGTTATTGGTCGAGGGCTTCCTGATCTGAGGCTTAATCTTGGATCTGGTCCAGTACTGCGTGTCACTTGAGTTGGTTTATCTTCGGCATACTTTTCCCAAACTGCAAGGCATTCTTGCATGTAAGGATAATTCCAGCTTGGGTCACCCTGTCCATGCCGTATGCAATCTTCTGTAGTCGCTAAATGAAAGGGTTGAAAAGACCCTTGTCGGGCCATGGCTTCCTTCCTTCTCTTTTAGTCCACCTCGCCAATTCATTTGAGAAGGGGAAACAATAATAACTACCCTCCTCTTGCTCTATCATCTCTATGGGTGTCAATTCTGACCTCTTTTTGAGTGTTGATGGTCTTTTTGTGACTGAGACACCTCTGGCTGTCATTACTCATTCTCATGGAGGGCACGGACGAAAATGGTATAACCTTCTATTGACTCCTTGCTCATACACACCCCTGTTAAACCCATTGTCCCATTCCTCATCATCTTCTGCCCCTGTTACGACTTGTGAACCCTCCGGGGCTCCTCGTATGGTGGCGTGTCTATACCTCCTCCCCACTCCTCTTCTTCTATCCACTCCTCTGCTGCCTCTCTTAATGTCTCTGCAGATGTGTCTCCAAGCTGGAGAATGACATGCCCTGTAGTCCATTGTCCCCGAAGGGGGGCAAGACTCCTAGATTGCTCTGCCTGTCTCACCGTGTGTTGCAATTCACTTACTAGCCTGTCTCTCCCGCTCGGCTCTGGGTCAGCTCGAGGAGCTGATGGGACAGGAGCGGGGGTTGCCTCAGCTCCCTGTACCTCTAACCTCTCCTCCTTAGGCTCAACCCGAACTGGATCTTGGTACCCTGCAGCTGGCAGGGTAGGGTACAATCCATAAGGTGGGGGTTCCCCTAGTGAGTCTCCTGGGGATTCTATTTGCGTTTGTGCCACTTCTTGTATTTGTGTCACTGCCTCTTCGGGCGCAGTAGACTTGTCCTTCTCTTTTTCATGACAGAATACTCGCCATAGTGACAGAATAGCTTCCTTCTTCTGCCTTTTCTTTTTCTTATATGTTGAGCGAATGTAAGTTAACGTGTGTTCAGCTATGTCGTGGTCAAATGTCCCTTCTTTTGGTCATGGTTGAGCGTGACCCTCGGTGCCTTTATGCCACTGCTTACAATATTTTAGTATTCTTTTCTTATCTGAAGAGAACGTTTTCATCATATGATCCAAAGGGGTATCCATGATCCCCATAGGACGGATGTTTCCTATACGTACCTCTTGCAGTCTAACTGATACACTGTGTATTTCTTTTTAGCTTCTTGTCTCTTGTGTGTATTTTGGCTATACCACTGTTGCTAACCTACAGCAGTATTGGGTAAGGTCAGTCCTACTCAGTATTACCTGACTTCACATATATATGGTTGTGAGACCGTATCGGTGAACATCAGCCATGCTTACCGCTAGTCTGTGTAACACCTCTTCTATGGTAATGGTATGGTATGGGGCGGGTGAATTTATAAGGGGCCTAAGTGGATTTGTAGCGGAAGCAATGCGTGTTATAACGTTGTCATGTATGTAGATGAGTATTTGTGGTGCTCTGGGATGCGTTGAGCCATTCATTGTTTAAGGCAGTGAAGTTACAAATATCTGTGAGGAATGCATCAAGAAGAGCCTCTAATAAAAGGGGTGATTGAGTTATTATTTCAAACCTCGGGGTGTTACATGGGCATGGGGGTTGCCCGTGTGCCCATTTAAATACTAATTTTAGCTCAAGGGTATCTGTTTCCTGCCACAGAGAATTATCAACCTCACTCATAGGGATTTATTATCAACCTTTACTTATTTTGGAATTGTTCATTCGGACCTCCTGTGTTTTTATTTACACTAATTATTTCCCCTTTACGGGCCGCTTTAAGGGTGTCTATTGGGATGTCAAAAATATGGCAGAGGTCTTGCACCCTCTCCTCTTCACTTATATCTGACTGCGTGACAGCTGGTGGGAACACCTGCCATTTCTCTATGACCTGACCTTTATGATTGTAAAACACAGTACCATTTTCGTTCTCTTTTTTACTCATTACTCATGAAGCGCATTCACTGGTCCCTGTCGCGCTTTGCAGGTTTGCAACCAAGGGTCTGGCTGTACTCAGACTCCCACTAATATCTCAGCCCTGGTCTCTCTCCCCCAAGGACGCCTTCCAGATGTTACTCAATCTGGGAATCTGGTGAACCGGGCGTGTGACTCCGTCAGGGGGAAATATACACTTGTTACTCGGTCCACCTCACTATTTCCTACTCTAACCCTCCGGATCTAACCGGGATATCTGGTAGGCATTCCCAAATGAATGTCTCTTCCAGGGGCTGCCCCCTGGGTAATGCACTACTGTCGTCCAGGGGCTGCCCCCTGGGTAATGCACTGCTGTCTATTACACTAGCTAGTCTTCCGGTCTGACCGGGAAATCACAATGTATTAATACCATACCATCAAAACATTGCTTTAATCCCCTGACTAGTCTTCCGGTCTAACCGGGTAATCACAATTTATTTTTAGCATAACAACATAACATTGCATTTAAACCCCACATAAATCATGCATGCATTTTGTCATATTATAGTTGCCAAAAAGAATCGTGCAATTGAAAATAATAAGGTACAAGCCCAACCTCTCTCCACCCTTCAGGACAGCAACATCTGGAATCCCCGACTGCCTGTTTGAATAGGCAGGTGCAAGCTCACCTGTTTTTGTTGCGCGCAGTGTTCTATTCAAGCAGTAAGCCGGCTCTTCCTTCAGCTGCGTCCGGAGAAGAGAAGGGGGCCTCCTGGCTGGCTCGCCAGATGTTGGAGGGTCAAGAATAAAAAACAACAAGACTCAGTTTGGCAATTAATATGAGCATTTATGAATAACGGCCGGAAGGGCAGCACAGCTCTATGACTGAAACCGCACTCAAATTTGTCAGCTCAAACAGCCCTTTTTATATGTTTTCGGCACCTTGAATGCGTCTTATCACTTGTCTTGCATTTTGATTTAAGCACTTGTTTGGTACATTGTATCTCTACTTACATCAGCATAAAGCCACTTTTCTCGTGAGAAAGCATCTAATTACACGTTTGCAGGAAAGCGAAGGTTACATATCTGTCATGGGCACATTTGTTAATAGCCAGCAATATCTTTTATCTCACGTTCTAAAGGCTGTCTGTATTTCCTCCTTTTCTAACTCCAGACTTGGAACCCCGTCTGTCTGGCCTCCCTCACACAGCCGCTGGCCTTCAAGCATCAATGCTTATTATGTTCCCGTCCTGAAACTCCCTTGGTGTGTCTTTCCCTTTTGAACGTGGATTAGAATGCGTGCCTTTCCTGTGATTATATTATCGAGTTATGATTCAAGCTTCTAGGCCCTTCTACGTGCAGCTGCATTATGAATAACTATGTCTTTGTCTCACTTCCCTGCCTCCTGCACTGACCTTTTTACTTGGATGCCATGAGCACTCGGGCCTGTATTCCTCTCTGATCATGTACGACTTTGCAGGTTTTCCTCCTAACTCATGCATTAGCAAAAATGGGACTTCTCTTTCTATTTTTCCAGTGCCAAACATATTCACTACACTTAAACCTTACCATCTTGGTACAATAAGTGCACATCTGTAAAGCTGAGCTGATGGCTGTGGTTTGCCAGATTCCTAACAGTTTACAACTTTTTTGGGGTCGAGCCTAGCACTGTCTGGATGTAAAAGACATATTCTGTGCTTACCAAAAACATAGTTGGGATTGCATCGCGCTCATTGCTTACCATTAGTTGACTTTACCATCATTCTCCTTTGTTTGGTTATTATTAATGACTTGCCTTGTACATCCTGTGTCTGACTCTCCTCTGATTGCAAAAAGAACAAGTGATGGACGGGATGCTGAACAATGTCAAACACTCACCCCCAGTACAGAGATCTTGGCCTAAACCGATTGTCCTTTTTTGCTACCCATGCCATTCCAGTCGAACAAAGCATATGCTGATGGCATATGCAAATTACACAATTGGACAGTAATATTGCAATTGAATAACACCAAAGGCTTAACATTTTAATATGAATGAATAGGAAGGGAATGCACCAACTACCTGAAAATTCTACACATGCAAAGTCAGAACATGCAAAAATGCATATGGTTTTGGCAATTGGAAACAACCTCTAATAATGATAGGCTCGCCTGATAGCTCAATGCTGCTCACATTCCCCAACCAGCGAATACATAGCTAACATTCTTACAACACTTTCCAAATAACTTACTCAAAACAGCTGATAGTAAATATGCCTTCAACGGCTAACACTGGCTTTACTAACTGCTGCTAATTTACATTCTTATAGTGTATGAAATAATAAGGCCAACAGCAGCGTCTCTGTGCTGTGTATCCTAAATATTGTTAACAATGAAGCATTGCGTCTTTATACTTGTTTGCTATTTTCTCACATTCTGTTTCATTTCTTGCACAATGGACTTGATAGTATGTGCCCCTTTGTTCTCATCAGGTTTTGCACCTCAAATGAACTGGAAACAGTTTAATTAAAAGATTGGCTTTGTGCTGCTGGAGCTAGCTGCTCCATAAGCTGTTTGAGGTCTGTCATGCTCTGCCTGCTAGGAATTGTTCACATTTCTGCTTAGGCACAATCTGCATACCTATCATATTGTACGTGGACACTGTTATACTTGGAAAGTTAAGTACTGCATGTGTATTTCTGCAGATGTACATACCATATACTCTAAATCTATGGTACTATGCACCTCCCAGATGCAGTCTGTGTACCTGTAACACTGTACACCTATGGTGTTACACTTGGAAAGCTAAGCACTGCATGCATGTTTTGGAAGAGGTGAAGACTGTGTATCTATTAGACACCAAATATACATTGTTAGCCTTGGAAGTCCAAGGATTGCATGCTTGCTTCTTCAAAGGTGTAGGCTGTATACCTACACTACTGCACCTCTGAAATATTAGCCTTGGACGTTTATTTCTTCAACGGTGTGGTCTGTATAGCTATAGTACTATCCACCTACAACGTTAGTTTTAGAAATCTAAGTATTGTGTTTTTTCAAAGGTGTGGACTGTCTACCTGTGTACCGTAAACCTACAATGTTAGCCTTGGAAAGCTAAGTATTACACACCAGTCTCTTTACAAATCCGTACCGTGTACCTAAAGTACCATATAGCTACAGCTTTGGAAATCGAAGTATTGAGGGGGTATTTACAAGCAGCTTGCTCAGCTAGTGCATCACATTTTGTGAGGCACCAGTGGTTCAGGCTGCAGGCCCATATCTACAAGGCCATGCAAAGACCTTGTAGATATGGGGTTAGGCAACAAAGCGCAAGTTGCTGCGTTGCCCTACTTTGCGTCATTGCACATTGCAGCACACGTAGAAAGAGGAAAACGCCTCTCATGTTTGTTGTTGTGCAGGAAGGTGTTCCTTCCTGCACAAAAACAATCATCTCCGCAATGCAGGCACCCTTGCACTATGTTGCATGGCAGCAATGTGTGCGCCAGCGCAGGGGAGAAGGAAAGGAATGATCCATATCTTGTAGACACGGGGCATTCCTGCCCTAAAGTTTTGACACAGGGCAGTGCAGCAATAAGACTTACGGCACTGCCCTGCATCAAAATGTTGAAAAAGAGGACCTTAGTATGTTCTTTTTTTTCAAAAGTGTGGATCGTATACCTTTAGCACTGTACACATAAAATGTTAGCCCTGGAAGTCTACGTATTGCATGCAAGTGTCTTCAAAAATGCGTACTGGGTACCTATAGTATTATACACCTGCAATCGTAGCCTTGGATATCTAAGTATTGAGTGCAAGTCTCTTCACAGATGCTTTCAGTGTACTACAGTACCATACCCCTGCAATATTAGGCTTGGAAGTCTAAGTATTGTGTGCAGGTCACTTCACAGATGTGTACTGTGTACCTATAGTACCATGCACCTGCAATCTTAGCCTTGGAAGTCTAAGTATTGCGTGCATGTCACTTGACAGATGCAGGCTGTGTACCTATAATACTATACACCTGCCGTACTAGCCTGGGAAATCTAAGTATTGAGCGCACGTCATGCATAGATTCTGGGTGTATACCTATAGTACCATATACACCTGCAGTAGCCTTGAAAGTCTAAGTATTGTGTGCATGTCACTGCAGAGATGCTGGCTGTGTACCTATAGTCTCAGACACCTGCAGTATCAGCCTTGGAAGTCTATGTATAGCATGCACGTCACTTCACAGATGCGTACTGTGCACCTATAGTACCATACACCTGCAACATAAGCCTTGGAAGTCTAAGTATTGCATGCAAGTCTCTTCACAGATCCGTACTGTGTACCTACAGGACCATATCCCTGCAATATTAGCCTTGGAAGTCGAACTATTGCCTGTAAGTCTCTACACAGGTGCGTACTGTGTACCTCTAGTACCATACACCTGCAATATTAGCCTTGGAAGTCTAAATATTGTGCTCAAGTCACTTCACAGATGCAAACTTGATACCAATAGTACCACCCAACAGCAATATTAGCCTTGGAATTCTAACTATTGCGTGCAAGATTCTTCACAGGTGCAGGGTGAGTACCTATAGTACCATACACCTGCAATATTAGCCTTGGAAGTCTAAGGATAGCATGCATGTTTCTTCAGAGATGCAGACTGAGTACCCATGGCAGTGCACACCCAATACCTATGGCAGTGTACACCTACAATGTTATAGTAATGTAAAGTGTTAGCCTTTGGAAGTATTGCATGCAGATTTTTGCAAACATCCACAGAGTTATGCTTGGAAAGCTAAGCATACATGTATGTTTCTGCAAAGATGCAGCCAGTATACCTATAATTGTGCACACCTACAGTGTTATCCTTGGAAAGCTAAGCTTTGTATAATTATTTCGGCAAAGGCATAAACTGTATGGCTATAATACTATACAACTATAGTGTTATCCTTCGACAGAATATTGATTTGATCTTTTATTTGGTATCAGATCTGACCTGTGCCTCAGCTACATTCAAAAGAATTTTACCTGTTGAGTGCATTAAGTAAAATAAGTAAGTCAAATCGATGTGGAAGAACTTGTATGAGTCAACATACTTAGAGAAGGGATTATAAAAGTTTAGCGTTTAAAAACAAATACCAATTAAGGATCCCAACTATTATTTATGCAAAATAGTAATTTTTGAATTTTTATAGTTTTGATAATATGCACACAAGATGCTTTAATGTGGAAAGAACGTACAGTCTGGGGTAACAACCTTCATTCTGACCTACATAGTTATTGAAAAATGCAGTGTTTCACTTTTGACAGAATTGATGATAATTGGCAAAGGTCAGGAAGATTATGAAAACCTTGAAAAGTTATGCCCCGATTGGACATTAAACTATGCACAGAAAATAGCAAAAATGCAAGGACAACGTTCTTGCTATGGCCCTCATCATGACAATGGCGGTAAATCCCGCTTACCGCCATGGCGACGGCCACCAACATACTGCTGGGGTGGTGAATATCCATTCCACATATTATGACACACACACACACACCAATCCAACAGAATTCTGCCACATACACAAATCCACCAGCCCATAGGTCATTGGTAAACTGTCAGTACCAACACCCATACTGTTACGCCAACAAAACAACGCCCACTACATCAAGACCTACAAATCATCACAGAAGACATTCAATGGTGGTAAACCATTGGCGGTACACACCGGACACCCAAATACTAAACCGCACAACATTGGCCAAAGCCAAAAACACACACCTGACACTCATACACACACTACACTAACCCACAGCACTATAACACCCACCCACATCACCCACAAACCTTTACGAATACAAATTATTGCCACCAGACTGACATCAAGACCACTGCGACAGCTAGACACACACATACATCCCGCACACACCCCACTATGCACACCCAACCACAGTACCCAACACCCACACACTTACACACACCACACAACACCCATGTCCCCCCAAAGGCACCCCCGTTTCAAAGATGAATTGAGGGTCATGGTGGAGGAAATAGTCAGGATTGAGTCACAGCTGTTTGGAGCACAGGTACAGCAAATATCCATTGCCAGGAAGATGGAGCTATGGTGGAGAATCATGGACAGGATGAATGTGGTGGGACAGCATCCAAGAACTAGAGACAACATCAGGAAGAGGTGGAACGACCTACGGAGGAAGGTACGCTCCGTGGCAGCAAGGCACCAGCTCGCCATACAGAGGACTGGTGGTGGACCACCACCTCCTCCCCCACAGCTCACAGCATGGGAGGATCAAGTCTTGGCATTACTGCATCCTGAGGGACTCACTGGAGTTGTCGGAGGACTGGACACTGGTGAGTCAACATTTACTACTTATAAACCCCCATACCTGCATGCCATCTCACACCCTTATCCTCACTCCCATCATTCCACTCCATCCCACACACTGCACCTACACATATGACTAACCCCAATGCCAAGACATGCATGCTATACCAAAGCCCTCCCATCACTCCATGGACACCCATCACAAAAGCAGGCACCACATAGGGGAACTAAGAATCCCACAATACATCACTGTACACAATCAAAGGTGGCAGGGCAACAACAACAATAGAGGGGATGCTAGGGATGTACAAGATGTTACAGGCATAAAGCATAATACATCACTTACATCCCCGCAGGTGCCCCAGCCAATGTCAGCGGACAGGAGGTGCCACGACTATCCAGTCCCGCAACAGAAGATGTCCCCAGTGATGACAGTAACTCTGGACTTCTAGATCTGGATCAACAACCTGGCCCATCAGGAACCACTGGACAGTCGGTCACCCCAGCCCACTCCCAGTCCACCACAGAGCCTCCCCCATCAGTATCCAACATGACAGCACCCACTCAGAGTCCCCACACCTCTGTCCCCAGGACACGTCAATCAGCAGTATGCCCAGCTGTAGAGGGACCTGAGTCCAAACCTCGCCCCAAAACAATCAGGGAATTGGGGTCAGTGACAGTGGGCGCACCGTTCAGGGGACAGGGGCACAGGGGAACAGGGACACTGGAAGGACCTCTGTGCGCCAGGGGGCGGAAAGGGCCAAGGAACCGACTCTCAAAGAGGCACTCATAAAGATCCTGGGGGCCTACCAACAATCCCAGGACACAGTGGGCCAGATCCTTGACAACATGCAGGAGAACAAGTGGCTGCAGGAGGAACACCATCAGGAGATCAGGGAGGACTTGCAGGCCCTCAACACCACCATGATCTCCATAGCAGGGGTGCTGGCAGACATGGCCAACATCTTGAAGGAATCAACAGCACAGCAGCGGGCCCCTACCACTAGCCAGTCTATTGGCTTCCGCTGCAGCTAGTGGACAGGAGGCCCTGCCACAGGACCCACAGGCCAGCAGCACCCCTCCGCCTGCAGAAGGTGAACCACCCCGCAAACGTTCCCTTCGACCCAGACAGAAGCCAGAGACACTTGCCAAGACCAAGACCACCGCCAGGAAATGTGACCCACCTTGTAACCTTGTCCACTTTGAACTGCCTTTGCTGCCTTTGTGTAGCACAGGTCCAGTGTCCAGTGCCCTTTGACACTGGACCTGTGCTACTAACAGACTGGAAAAATACCCTGGACTTTCCTCTAACATGACTCCATTCCATTGCACTATTCCCTCAATTTTAAGCACTACAATAAACACCCTTGACCACAACTTGACTGATAGTATTTTATGTGTTGAGAATGTGCATTTAGGGGAACAGTCACATCTAGTGCAAATGATCTGAATACTGTGATACAATTAATGACCTGTAACTGTCTGTAGTAATCACATCAGGACACTGTTGTCATATCACCAACATCTGTAAAATGACAAGCCATAGGTGACAGTAAGGTAAGATGCAAAGTAAGTGAATCTCATCATGCTACAGTCACACAGATGAAATCAAAAGTCAGAGCAAAGATCAGTTCCACTGTCTCACCTGTGTGTCATTGGAAGTATAACTGATGTCCTGTTGTCCACATCCTCATCCTCTGCCTCCTCATCCTCACTGTCCTCAGTGTCCACTGCTGCCACAGGGGCATCTCCAGTCTCCTCCTCCTACAGAAAAGGCACATGTTGTCTGAGGGCCAGGTTGTGCAACATGCAGCATGCCACTACTATCTGGCAGACCTTCCCGGATGAGTAGCACAGGGATCCACCTGTCAGATGGAGGCACCTGAACTTGGCCTTCAGGAGGCTGAAGGTTCTTTTGATTATTCTTCTGGTTCGCCCATGTGCCTCATTATAACGCTTCTCAGCCCCCTGTCCTGACATTCCTCACAGGGGTCACGAGCCACGATAGCTTTGGGTAGACAGAGTCACCTGCAAGTATTGAGGGACAAACATTAGCCTTACACAATGCTATGGGGATGACATCTGAAGGCATACACTGACATGTAGTGGGTGGTGACTCTGGCTCACCTATTAGCCACACCCTGTGCCTCTGTAGTTGGGCCATCACATTTGGGATGCTGCTATTCCTCGGGAAAAAGGTGTCATGCACCGACCCAGGATACTTGGCAGTGATGTGGTTTGTCAGGCACACCATTTGCACATTCATTGAGTGGAAACTCTTCTGATTCCTGAACACCTGTTCATTCTGTGGCGGGGGGGCAAACGCAATATGTGTACAGCCCATCACCCCAATAATATTGGGTATATTCCCCATTGCATAGAATTCTGCCTTCACAGTGGCCAAATCTTCCACCTGGGGGAAAGCAATGTATCTGCACATTTGTTTCACCAAGGCAGACAATACCCTTGCCAGCACGATTGAGAACATTGGCTGTGACATTCCTGCTGCCAAGCCCACTATAACTTGGAAAGAACTACGTGCCAGGAAATGGAGCACTGATAGCACTTGCTCAAGAGGGGGGATCCCAGTGGGGTGACGGATAGCTGATATCAGATCAGGCTCCAATTGGGCACACAGCTCTGTGATTGTGGCTCTGTCCAATCTGTAGGTGACTATAATGTGACTGTCCTTCAGTGTAGCCAAGTCCACAAGGGGTCTGTACACGGGGGTTGTCTCCTCCTCCTGTTCATCCACAGCGGTAGGTATCTAAGGGACACAAGAGTGAGCAGGCTGTCACAATTTGAACAATGGAACCACCACCTCAGTGTACATACAGCATTAATGTGAAAGGACAGTGGGTATGGCAATGTATGTGCAATTCTAGGCAATGACGCAGTTATGGATAATCTGATCTTTGTCCACCACCATGAAATGGCGACCACCTGTACTGTATCTTGGGACAGGTGGAAGTGAGGTAACTCCGCCGACGTTGGGCGTCGTGGCGGAAGGTGGTCTTGCACCACCGTGCAATTCCTCATTGGCTAATATGGGTCTCTACGGAGTACAGACCGTGGACGTGACTGCCATTTTCTATCTAAATCCTCACTTGTTTCCTGACTTTCCACAGGACAACACCTACACTGCATGTGTTGCTGTGGCCTGGGTCTGGAACTTACCACGGTCCGTGTGACTGGGGAAAGAGCCCCTGCCTTCACTTCGATGGAGTTGGAGCGACTGGTGGATGGGGTCCTACCTCAGTCTGATCTGCTGTATGGGCCTCCAGACGAACAGGTGAGTACACCTTGGGCATGATGTATGTGGGAAGGATGCATGGAGATGTGTGTGCAAGCATTATGTCATCGGGGGGAATGTCTTGTGGTAGTGTACGTGGTGGGCACAGGGCAATGTGTGTGCCAATGGAGATGGAAATGGGATTGGTGGGCCATATGTGTGACAGGCTGTATTGTATGTGTAATGGTGTGCTCCCGTCTGTATCACCTCTGCAGGTCAGCGCCCATCAAAAGAAAGGATTGTGGCGTGCTATCGCCAAGGATGGACAGACCCTGGGGGTCTACAGCAGGCAGAGCACCCACTGTCGGAAAAGGTGGAAGGACCTGAGATGCTGGGCATGGAAGACCGCGGAGGCCCAGCTGGGGATGGCCTCCCAACGAGGAAAGGGTACCCGTCGGAACCTGACCCCCCTGATGGCCCGTATACTGGCAGTGGCCTACCCAGATCTGGATGGGCGCTTGAGGGCATCACAGCAGCCCCAAGGGGGTGAGTACAGTGGGTGTTACAACAATAATTGGTAGGTGGCATGGGATCTAGGTGGTGGGTGTGAGTTAGTGGGTGCCCCTTAATGCCAGGTCAGACATTGTAGAGTGATCCAGCTCAAGGGTAATGGGTGTATAGCAAATCCAGATAACCTAGCTAGGTTGCATTCCATGTCAGACAGGGCTTAGTGGGTCCCATGAGGGGTGCAGTTAGCTGTGGTTGGCCCTCATCTTGCTGTGGCATCCAGCCAATTGAATGCCAGTGCAATGCATAGTGCCCAATCCTGATCCCTGTGTGTGACTGTACTGTGTATGCCAACTGTGGTGTTGGTGCTGTAATAGACCCAGTGCTCTCTTTCTCTCCTTCCCCCCATTTCTCCTTCTGTCATCCTGTTCATATGTGCATTTGCATCATCAGGCGGAGGAGCAGGGGCACCACACAGGACCCAGGAAGCAGAGTCCACTGACACCAAGGGAACCACTGGGACGGAGGGTGAGGGGAGCTCCACGGCAGAGACAGGAGGTGACAACACTGACTCAGATAGCTCCTCCGATGGAAGCTCCGTGGTGGTGGTGGACACCTCTGTGACCACCCCCGATGCAGGTACAGCCGCCATCCCCCGTACCAGGACCGCCCTCCCAGTAGCCCCTCAGTGAGTTGCCCGTGCCCGGTCACCTGGGAGGGTGGGCATCTCTTTTTCCCCAGGCACCTCAGGCCCTGCCCCAGTGAGCCCTGCTGACCTGAGTGAGGAGGCTATTGACCTCCTGAGATCCATCTCTGTGAGTCAGTCAACCATTGTGAATGCCATCCAGGGGCTGGAATCCCAGATGTAGCAATGCAATGCATTCCTGGAGGGCATCCACAGTGGATTGGCGGCCCAACAGAGATCGATTCAGGCTCTGGCCTCCTCTCTGATGGCAGCCATTCTCCCTGTTCCTACTGTCCTCCCTCCAACTACCACTTCCCAGTCCCAATCTCCTCAACCCCAACCTATCCCATGCACACATACAGATGAGCATGCACACAATACATCACTTAAGAGTGACACTGTCAAACACAAGCACCACACTTCAGTCCACAAGCACTCACATGAACACCAGACAGTTGCACACAACCACATCCACTGCCTCCACTGTCTCCCCCTCCTCTTCCTCCACCTCCCTCACAGTCACGTCCACACTCACACCTGCATGCACTGCTTCAACATCCACCACCAGCATCACCACACCAACCAGCACACACACCTCACTAGCAGACACCTCCACAATATCCAGCCACGCGTCCCCTGTGTCCTCTCCCACCCTGTCTGTCCCCCAGCCTAAAGGACACAAATGCAGGCACTCAGACACCCAACAGCCATCCACCTCACATCAGCACACTGCCCATGCACCTGCACCCAAGTCCAGCAGATGTACCCCTCCAACAACTAATCCCTCAACCTCCACTCCCATCCCTCCTCCCTCATCCCACCCCGCAGCCCCTAAGAAACGTTTCCTTGCCCAACTTGACCTCGTCCCTCTCCCTCCCCACTGTTTTGCCCAAAAGAGCAGGGTCCCAATGACCCAGCCCAGCACCTCAGCCAAACAGTCCAGGGGGACAGTGGGGTCACCTCCTAGTTGTGGAGGCATAACAATGAAGGATCACATTCCACCAGCTAGGAAGGGGAAGGATCCCACTCCACCAGCCAGGAAGGGGAAGGATCCCACTTCACAAGCCAGGAAGGGGACCGATCCCACTCCACCAGCCAGGAAGGGGAAGGATCCCACTTCACCATCCAGGAAAGGGAAGAAACCCTCACCTCCTGCCAGGAAAGGGAAGAAGCCCTCACCTCCATCTGAGACACAGCAGCCCTCGCCTCCAACAGAGGCTGCCCAGGAGGCCCCTTCCCCTGCTGAGACACAGCAGCCCTCACCTCCTGCAGGGGTTGGCAGGGTACCAACATCACCACCACCAGTGGGCACGGGACCCTTAACCCCTGCTGAGACACAGCAGCCCTCCCCTCCAGCAGAGGCTGTCAGGGTACCAACACCACCACCAGTGGTCACAGAGCCCTCACCTGCAGCTGAGAAAATGCAGCCCTCACCTCCAGCAGAGGGCATGTAGGCCACCCTCCATGGACTGCTGTACAAGGAGCCCCCTCCAGAACCAGTGGGCAAGTACCCCACCTGAGAGACTGTGACCTTGCACTGCCCAGCAAAGGATAATGGGCATGGAGCCCCCCCCAGAACCAGTAGGCAAGTACCCCACCTGAGAGGCTCTGACCTTGCACTCCCCAGCGAGTTGCCTGTGCCCGCTCACCCAGGAGGGTGGGCATCTCTTTCGCCCCAGGCACCTCAGGCCCTACCCCAGTGGGCCCCGCGGACCTGAGTGAGGAGGCTTTTGACCTCCTGAGATCCATCTCTGCAGGTCAGCCAACCATTGTGAATGCCATCCAGGGGCTGGCATCCCAGATGCAGCAATGCAATGCATTCCTGGAGGGCATCCACGGTGGATTGGCGGCTCAACAGAGATCGATTCAGGCTCTGGCCTCCTCTCTGATGGCAACCATTGCCCCTGTTCCTACTGTCCCCCCTCCAACTACCACTTCCCAGTCCCAACTTCCTCAACCCCAACCTATCCCATGCACACATACAGACGAGCATGCACACATACAGACGAGCATGCATACAATACATCACATAAGGGTGGAACAGTCAAACACAGGCACCACACTTTAGTCCACAAGCACACATACGAACACCAGACAGTTGCACACACAACCACATCCACTGCCTCCACTGTCTCCCCTTCTCTTCCTCCACCTCCCTCACAGTCACGTCCACACTCATACCTGCATGCACTGCTTCAACATATACTACCAGCATCACCACACCAAGCAGGATACACACCTCACTAGCAGACACCTCCACAACATCCATCCACGCGTCCCCTGTGTCCTCTCCCACCATGTCTGTCCCCCCTCCTAAAGGACACAAACGCAGGCACTCAGACACCCAACAGCCATCCACCTCACATCTGCACGCTGCCCATGCACCTGCACCCAGGTCCAGCAGAAATACTCCTCCAACAACTAATCCCTCAACCTCCACTCCCATCCCTCCTCCCTCATCCCGCCCCACCGTCCCTAAGAAACTTTTCCTTGCCCAACTTGACCTCTTCCCTCTCACTTCCCCCGTTCTGCTAATAAGAGAAGGGTTCCAACGACCCAGCCCAGCATCTCAGCCAAGCAGTCCACGGGGACAGTGAGGGTACCTCCTAGTTGTGGAGGCAAAACAGTGAAGGATCACACTCCACCAGCCAGGAAGGGGACGGATCCCACTCCACCAGCTAGGAAGAGGAAGGATCCCACTTCACCAGCCAGGAAATGGAAGAAGCTCTCACCTCCTGCCAGGAAAGGGAAGAAGCCCTCACCTCCATCTGAGACACAGCAGCCCTCGCCTCCAAAAGAGGCTGCCTAGGAGGCCCCTTCCCCTGCTGAGACACAGCAGCCCTCACCTCCTGCAGGGGTTGACAGGGTACCAACATCACCACCACCCGTGGACACGGCGCCCTCATCCCCTGCTGAGACACAGTAGCCCTCTCCTCCAGCAGAGGATGCCCAGGAGGCACCTTCCCCAGCTGAGACACAGCAGCCCTCACCTCCAGAGGAGGCTGTTAGGGTACCAACACCACCACCAGTGGTCATGGAGCCCTCACCTGCAGCTTAGAAAATGCAGCCCTCACCTCCAGCAGAGGGCATGTATGCCACCCTCCAGGGACTGCTGTACAATGAGCCCCCTCCAGAACCAGTGGGCAAGTACCCCACCTGAGAGACTTTGACCTTCCATTGCCCAGCAAAGGATAATGGGCATGGAGACTCCCCCCCCCCCCCCCCCCCCCAGAACCAGTAGACAAGTACCCCACCTGAGAGACTGTGACCTTGCACTCCCCAGCAAAGGATAATGGGCACGGAGCCCCCTCCAGAACCAGTGTGCAAGTACCCCACCTGAGAGACTGTGACCTTGCACTCCCCAGCAAAGGATAATGGGCACGGAGCCCCCTCCAGAACCAGTGGGCAAGTACCCCACCTGAGAGACTGTGACCTTGCACTCCCCAGCAAAGGATAATGGGCATGGAGCACCCTCCAGAACCACTGGGCAAGTACGCCACCTGAAAGACTATGACCTTGCATTCCCCAGCAATGAGTAATGGACATGGAGCCCCCTCCAGAACCAGTGGGCAAGTGCCCGACTTAAGCTGAGGTGCCCCACTCCCCCTTTCCTCCTGAGGTGCCTGCCCACTTCCAAAATGAAGCCCCTGCATAGTTCTGTGTGGATGTTGTCAGGAAACAAGCTAGGGCTTGGACTGTGCCCTGTGGCCATGTGGGCCCTTTGTACTTTGGACTGGGCATTGGCCCTTTCTGGACAATTGTACATATCTCTTTGTTATCCAATTGGTTCATTTGGTGGCTGTTCCCATTCAATACATTCTCAGTCCTGCCTTACTGTAGTCCTTGCATTATTATGATGTGTGTCCTGTGCCATTGTTTTTCATCTGCAGCTGGTTGTGTGTATTGTGTGTGTTGTGCGTGTGTGTGTCACTCTCCTTTTCTCCCTCCCCACCTTGTGTGCTAGGCGGCGGTACTCACCGTAGTCGTCTTCATCGGCGTTGGTGTTCCAGGTGGAGCATGGCATAGAAGAGCATCGGGAAGACTTGCAATTCCGGTTCCATGGTGGTGTTGATCTTCTCTGTGTCTCTGTAGGGGAGTCTTTGGTCCTCTGTGATGTGTTTCTGCTAGGCTTTTGATGGCGTTGGAACCGCCCCGGAAATTGGGGCGGATTGCAGTGTGATAATATAATATGGTGGGCGGTACCTTGACTTCCACCTGGCTGTTGGTGGCTACCACCATGGTGCGTGGTGTTAATGCCCTGGCGGATGGTGTGGTACATTAGCTGACTATGGGAGTTCTCACCGCCATGGTCTTAATTTGGCGGTAATTACCATCAGTCTGTTGGCATTTTAACTGTCACCACCAATGTCATAATGATTGCCTATATTTACAAGCTATAAACAACCTACTTGCAGAATGTACTGGGGGCTGATCTAAAGACCAAGCATTGGCAATGCCAATAGCTCTGGTTTATGAATGAAAGTGCTTTTTGTGTCACCAATGGGGGTAGACACTTGATAAGTCATCATACCTGACATCTGTCACTTCACTTTAAACTCCTGTATCCATTCATCAATCCACTGACTCATCCTTTCATTCATGTTCTGACATAACCGCAATAAAACACACACACACTGAACATATGCAAAATCAATTAAAAGCATACAAGCAGAAAAAAGAAAACAAGCTGACTTGTCAACTTGGAAGGTATATGTCTGAAATAACAAAACTAAACATAGCAGCTGGTGTCCATCTGGCAAAGGTTATGTAAATAGTCTATCATTGTTTTAAAGTTGTAGCATGGAGCAAATTTAGAACCAACATGTTGGCTATCTTGGAATAGTAATACAATAACACACTATGGGGAACAGCATTGTATAATGATCTCCAGGGTTAGTGGAAGTGGTCACGTGGAATGCAGTGCACTGCAGATTGATGAGCAGCAAGCAAACAACCCATTAGCACTGCCTGGAAAGCTGTAGTATCCTCTTAAAAAACATTAAACTAAAATCAGAAGCAGAGAACTGAAAGAACTATATAAGGAGAACATTTAAAACTAAAGGACAGGCCAACCAGCCCTGATACTGAAGTGCACTCATTTTCAGATGGATGTACACATGCAATCAGAAAATGCTATTCACATGGCAAAACAGCCAATGACTGAGGCAAACTGAATCAGTACCTCAGGCAGTTCTCTGTCTTGGATGGAAGCAGTGTGTAAATGACACTCAGAAAGACCAATGGCGGAACAGAGTGTACCCAAAGGCACTTCACATATCTATATGGCTATATATTTACATATACATATTACATTACATTTATATATGGATGTATTTATATTTAACGATTTTTACAAGATCTTGGCAGACATCTAAGAAGAGATTCTAGAAGAATTATCACAGTGCAAATGTTCTCCACTAGGGTTCCTCAGAGGTAGTATCCAACGCCCAAAATCATTCACCTCAAAGTTAATCTGACATTTTATGTGATAAAATACCTATACTTAAGCTTTAATATAGAAAAATACCAACCCACCTTAAATGCCTGCTGATCTTCATATGCTTTTCACAATCAATATGTCAAGATTAATTTGTTTATCATATCTTTCCATAATGATAAGATCAGACAAATAGCAACAGAAATATTTTTCCTAATTAATCAATCAGACCTGTAGCTGTTATCAAAGGCGTATCACCATAATAAACTGAGCGGAGGCCTTCCGTACTGGGCATAAGCTTTACCACAAGGCAAAAATAACATACATTCAATAAAATTGCACAGTACAGCGCTTCCCAAACTTTTCAGAACCATGACCCAATTTTTAGAATGACAAGCCTTTGCAAACCACTTTGCTTTAAAGGACATGAGGCAGGGAATTCTTTAATGTAACTAAAGCATTGTGTAATTTACAGAAAACACATTTTCCATTGAAATTGCCACTGCATTTGCACAGGCATACAGTTTTACTGATAAGGCTATATTGCACACAAAAGATAATGTGTGGAAATCAGGTTTCAGCGAAGAATTATCATTTGTACATCACCAAGTGAAGTGTTTTGTTTGTTTTGATTCTGTTACAATCTTTGTTTCCATAACACTTCAGAATTAAAAAAAAATTTGCTTCATTTTTGCTTTCTTAAATGCTGAATGTGTACAGATATTTACATTTTGCTGTGTGTTACAAGTAAATTATATTATAGAACCTTTTCTTTCACATTACCTACAAACCAGCAAGATTGGCACATAATTTATTTTACATTTCTTTCCAAGACTGCAAATTGTCAGGAAATTGACAGGAATGTGTAAACACCAATCCCAATGTTAAAAAACATAAGCAGCAATTTGTCAGACATTTGAACTCTTTCTTTGAAGCACAGCAAATATAACAAGATAAATACAGAATTTAAAGGCATCTTTATTTATTGCTTGTAATTTTGCAACCCACCAAACATTTTTGGCGGCCCACCAGTGGGTTGTGACCAACAGTTTGGGAAACACATACATAGTATACAAAATTACACTTGGCAAAGCAAAATACTATCAGGCAGATTTAACAAAAGTGCTGCTGCACTTAGTGCAGCGCCCCTTTTTCTGTGCCCCTTAGCGTCCCCCTACCACCACCATGTGTGTGCCGCATTTAAAATCCGGTGTACCATGGCGCAGGGTAGGGGCAATAGCGTCAACATTCTTTACGCTAATGATGTACTGTTCATGGTTAGTGCCAAAATTTGGCACTAACCCTGAACAGAATATAGGGGCCCATTGTCCCATTGTAACCAATGGTGTGTCCTCTTTTAACTCCTGCTCTGAGCGGGTGTTAAAAGTAGGTGTAATAAATGACACAGTAGCATCTCTTAGAGTTTTGTAATCCCCCTAATGGGGGAACATCCCCTTTGCATACATTATGCATGGTGCATGCATAATGTGGCGTAAAGGGTTACAAAGTGGTGCAATGCATGCATTGCACCACTTTGTAAATCTGGCGTGGTGATTTTTGAAGCCATAAGTGTAAAAAAATAACCCTAATGTGGCATTAGTGGTTCTTAAATCTGGACCTATCTCTCGTATACAACCCCTATTCATCTTAAGCCTACAGAAGGGAATAGAAGCTGGCAACCATCAGACAAACATTTTAAAAAATCACAAAAATGTAAAAAATTACAGATGGCAAAACAATCTATAGTCTCTCTCAATAGAGATAAAAAATAATCATAACAGTGAAATCCTCCTCTCAAAATTTGTCAGAGTGGGTGGCAAACACCATAACCCTGGCCTACAATGGTAATCTGGGCGATTATATGTGACCAAATACCTTTCTGCAGTCTGTAACATAATGTGAGAACAATCCACTGTTAGAGGCCTACTGACTTTACCATATGCTTTTTAAAATAAATAGGCCAGGTCTTCTGCCTTTGTAATAACTTTTCATAAGAAAGAGGCTAGACCTGTGGCATTTGGGCATAACATTTTCCGGCGCACCAATCAAGCCTATAGTTGATATCAATGGCTTGTTACTATAACCAACTCATGCCGACTGTATTAAGCATGAGCTTTCATGCAGGCATTCAGCCCAAAAACTGCAAATGTATAGAAAATTACAGTTGGAAAAGCAATATAGTATCTCCCTGTTCTGCAAATCTTCTACACTCATGGTTTGTCAGAGGAACATAACCAACCTGGATACTGTTGCCTTCTAAGGTAATTTATGAGATTCCGTGTAACAAGAAAAACCTATCTTTAGGCTTTAATTTAGTCTAATAACAATCCACCCTTAAATATCAATTGACTTTGACATATGCTTTTCACAATCAATATGTCAGCCCTGCTACCATTATTGTAACATTTCATAATAAACAGTCAGGCTTACAACCCTTATCATTGATTTGTTACCATAACCACCTTTAGCCCGTTGTTCTGAGTGTAACTTTCCACAAGGCAACCATCCTGCTTACAATTGTGAAAATACAAATGTATGCAAAATTACATTTGGCACAGGAAAATACTATCTCTTTTAAGATAGCCTGATAAGGATTATTGAAGTGCACCCCACAGTTTTTTTGGGTAGATCACCAACACCAAAACCCTTGCTTTCTACAGTAATCTTTGCAATTCCATGTAACAAAGTACCTGCCTGCATGCTTTAACAGAGTATAATAACAACTCAACCTTAAAATCCTATTGTCTTTAATGCATGCTTAGCATAAGACGTAGGTTAGGTCTACTCGCTTTATTATAACGGTTTATAATAAACAGATGAAGGTTGTAAACTCTGGCATGCTTCTCCTAAATAACTGATATAGCCTTTACCCTTTAACATTGGCTTTACAATTTTCTCAACACTCGCCTATCCAAGTCCTCATAAACTGACAATCATTAGGAATACAGTTGTACAATTACAAACATGTAGAAAGATACTTGTAAAACAATATATAACCCCTCTCAACATGGCCTAACCAGAATCATCACAGTGGGACCCCAGGGGTTGTCAGAGTGGGTGGCCAACGTTAAAACCCTTGTCTGGTACGGTAATCTGTGAGTCCATAAAACAAAATACCTGTCTGCAGGCTTCAATATATAGTAATAACAACTCACATCTAAATGCCTTGAAACTTTAATATGATTTTCACAATAAATTTGTCAGGTTTAGTGCCTTTATAATAACAGGTCATAATAAACAGATCATTCATTAGACATGATCATTGGCTTCCCACCATAACCAACTGTCCAATACTCACAGTCTTTTTAGTGGAATCATACAAATTTGGCTCAATCAAATGCTGTATTAAAGGGGCCAACATGTGAGAGGAGCCTAAGCCCCTTTTTCAGTAGGACTCTGAAAGCTCTTTCTTTGTCGATCACATAAGGTGAGGTGAGAGTTGTGCATTTCAACATACCTAAAAATCTGTGTAGGTTAATGCCTGCCCTCTTCCCATCTGTGCCTCTGCCAGAGTAAAACACTATCAATTATCTAGTTATTTAAGACACTTTAATAGCATTGTAATGTCATGTGTGGCTCCCTGAAAGTTCAAGCTCATCGGATGGATTACTAAACAAAATTACCGCAACTGCGTGAAGGGCAAGCACTTTTGTGGAAGCACACAACTTCTACCCAATCAAAACTCCTGACTCCCAACATGTGGGTCATAGTAAGATGCATCAGTGGTCTGTGATTGTAATTGCAGTGGCAATCCATGAATCGATTACTGATCCTTGAGTTGGGGGGAATGTGATTTAAAAAGGGAAAGCTGTGGGGTAGTCTGTCTTTTTGGAATTGTGCTTGATGGGCTCAGGGGTCTTCACCAATTTTTCATTAAGTCCTGCTTGAGAGAGCAGCTGCTGCCAGGCGCATTGTTACCAATTGTTTAAATTATATGTTGTGGGTTTTAATTACACCCAGAGAAGTATTATTCTCTCACCTCATGCTATTGGATGTTGGGGTGTCATTCTGACTTCCAGGACATGCTTTCAATGTAATGCTGGTGGGACTATTTTACATTAATTTGTTCTATGCATTCTGCACAGAAATCAATCTTTTTTGCTATTTGTTAACAGTATTGGCAAAGCCTAAACAACAGGCTAGAATGTAATATGCAGCATTTGTGTATTCAATACATGCAAACAGTATTTTTCTAATGGCTTTATTTACCTGCTTATTACCAGCCGATACATTGAAAGTAAGAGCGGGATCCCACGAACAGATATATTTAGTGAGAGTACACTAATAATGGCATTGGGAAGCAACTCCAAATTAATCTGGTGCTGTGCTTTTTACTGCCGTTCAGCAACACACCAGTGCAATTTTGTATTCAATACTCCATTACTGGAAGGACAGATAGAAGGCTATTAACAAACTGCAATTTGTGGTATATTTTGCACCATATTATAGGGAGACTCTACAGTTGGGCCCGGAGATTGCCACATGGTATAGTATAGGGAACATTTTTAAAAGTTTATAAAATTCTTGAAAAAATTATTTAAGATACTTTTATGTGACAAATTACCATGACTCAAATTCATTGTTGTATTTTAAATGTAGAACAAAATAAAAAATGCTACAGCATTATTAATTTAATTTTGAGTTATATTTATCATTACTTACTGCTCTGCACTCCAGAAATGGAGAGGGCAGGAATGCACAGTATTTAACATTATATGGTGAATTGCGTCACCCTTGCAACCCCTTGCATGGCGCAAGGGTGACACAAAACCTTGATTAATATGGGACTAAATTGATAAATGAATGAATGTTAAATTAATGTTAATAATGGGGTTTTTAAAGTTTACATAAAAAAAAAAAAATTCCATCTGAAGTGAAAAAATATTGTTTTGTTATTCATTAATAATTATTAAAAGTCATTATAGATCTAATGAAAACTAAATTATATTTTAATCAAGTTCATCGTTACGTTAATTTTCAAATGCATAAACGTTTGTAAAATATTTTGTAATTAAATTCATAATATGTACTATTTTTTATAAATTATTTGTAACAATAAATTATATTTATTTATATTTCTAGCTATTCTAACGTTAATTTATTTTAACATTATTTCCTACTGGGTTTTATTTTAAGTTCCTTACTCCATTATTTTTTATGGAAGGGAGTTGCAGTACCAGTGGTTGGCAATGTGTAGTGCTGAACTTACTACAGTTTTTTTTTGTCATATCTTACACTCATCAATTTAGCTCCATCTCCTCTTCAGGGGTGAAGAGGTGTAAGTTACACTTTTTGAGTAACTTTATACTAAGATTTTGTGAGTAGCCATAAGTAGTAAAGTTACTCAAAAGAGTAGGAGTAAATTACACATGTAGATTTACTCACAATTGTAATTTTCCTTTGTAAATAGCCCTCTAAATGTATACCTCTATGTTGCCTGAGTTCTAACTGTCTAATGCTGTTAGCTAGAGTAACAATTCAATAGCTGGAGCAAGATAATGATTGAGCATTCTAAACGTTTTGAAAAGCTGACAGTTATTGTTGAATGCATGCTCATGAGAACAAAAAACATACTTCACGAAATTATGAGAGGGGTGGAACACGGTTAGTGTTAAGGATTTTTCAGATTCCTGCATCTCATAAAAAATAATGTTTTAAGAGTGATCAGTCTCATGCAAATGAGATAACAGGGCCTGCTCAAGGGATGCTACACAAAACATCTATGCCTCTTTGATCAAATCAGCTGTGATTATCACTTTGAGTCTGGCTCAGTTATTTGTTGGAGTAACTCAGAATTTGAAGTTCAAAAAAGTTTGATTCTATGTTGGTTCATAGTTGTTTGTATTAGTTACGGAAGAGTGCTGGCATATAGCTAACTCACAGCGACCTGTTGAGCCTATTTATGCTAAAAATTTTATTAGACACTTTCATTTTTAGTATGCTGGAAAACACTGATGTCCTGTGTCTTAGAAAGAAGGTGTGCTTTTGGTTGAGGTGGGCTATAGGGACTTGCCAAAAGGAACTAAGGCCCAGATCTACAAAGATTTTGCTTAGGTTTATCTTTTTTACGCCAAGCCAACGCAAAGTCCATGTTAGAGTTTACGGACCAAAGAAAATGGTGATTTGCATTAGTTTGTAAACAAAAAGTAGTGCAACCCAAAGCAATGTACTGCCTTAACCCCTTCACTGCCAGGCCTTTTCCCCCTCAGGTGCCAAGCCTTTTTTTGGCTATTTGGTGCAGTTCGCACTTAGGCCCTCAGAACTTTTTGTCCACATAAGGTACCCATGTCAAATTTGCGTCCTTTTTTTCCCAACATCATAGGGATTCTAGCGGAACCCAGACATTGTGTGTTCCCCTGAAGGAGACCAAGAAATTAGCCAAGATACACCAAAAAATTTGGTTTTTTCAAAACAAATGGGAAAAAATGGCTGCAGAAGAAGGCTTGTAGTTTTTTTCCTGAAAATGGCATCAACAAAGGGTTTGCGGTGCTAAAATCACCATCTTCCCAGCTTTCAGGAAAAGGCAGACTTGAATCAGAAAACCCAATTTTTCAACACAATTTTGGCATTTTACTGGGACATACCCCATTTTCACTATTTTTTGTGCTTTCAGCCTCCTTTAAGTTAGTGACAGAAATGGATGTGAAACCAATGCTGGATCCCAGAAAGCTAAACATTTATGAAAAGTAGACCTGAATTCAGCAAGGGGTAATTTGTGTAGATCCTACATGTGTTTCCTACAGAAAATAACAGCTGAAATAAAACAATATTGAAAATGAGGCGAAAAAAACTGCCATTTTTCTCAACGTTTTACTCTGTAACTTTTTCCTGCGATGTCAGATTTTTGAAAGCTATATACTGTTACGTCTGCTGGACTCTTCTGGTTGCGGGCATATATAGGGCTTGTAGGTTCATCACAACCCTAGGTACCCAGAGCCAATAAATGAGCTGCACCTTGCAATGGGTTTTCATTCTATACCAGGTATACAGCAATTCATTTGCTGAAATATAAAAAGTGAAAAATAGGTATCAAGAAAACCTTTGTATTTCCAAAATGGGCACAAGATAAGGTGTTGAGAAGTAGTTGTTATTAGCACATCTCTGAATTCCGGGGTGCCCATACTAGCATGTGAATTACAGGGCATTTCTCAAATAGAGGTCTTTTTTACACACTGTATTAAATTTGGACGGAAAAAATGTAGAGAAAGACAAGAGGCAATAACACTTGTTTTGCTATTCTGTGTTCCCGCATGTCTCGCAATAAAAATGGTACCTCACTTGCGTGGGTAGTCCTAATGCTCGCGACAGGAAGCACAACATGGACACATCACATTTTTACATTGAAATCTGACATGTTTTTTGCAAAGTGCCTAGCTATAGATTTTGGCCTCTAGCTCAGCCGGCACCAAGGGAAACCTACCAAACCGGAGCATTTTTTAAAACTAGACTCCTAGGGGAATCCAAGATGGGGTGACTTGTGAGGCTCCCACCAGGTTATGTTACCCAGAATCCTTTGCAAACCTCAAAATTTGGCCAAAAGCACTTTTTCCTCTCATTTCAGTGACAGAAAGTTCTTGAATCTGAGAGGAGCCACAAATTTCTTTTCACCCAGCGTTCCCCCAAGTCTCCCGATAAAAATGGTACCTCACTTGTGTGGGTAGGCCTAGTGCTTGCAAAAGGAAATGCCCCAAAACACTATCTGGGCACATCAAAATGATCAAATACAAAACTACCTGTGTTTTTGGTCCTGGGCTCAGCAGCCATCTAGGGAAACCTACCAAACCCAGACATTTCTGAAAACTAGACACCCGAGGGAGTCCAGGGAGGTGTGACTTGCGTGGATCCCCAATGTTTTCTTACCCAGAATCCTCAGCAAACCTCAAATTTAGCTAAAAAATCACGTTTTCCCACATTTCTGTTTGAGATCACCACACTGGGACAAATTTCCTACCACCCAACGTTCCCCTCAGTCTCCAGGTAAAAATTATACCTCACTTGTGTAGGTGGGCCAAGTGCCTGTGACAAGGAAGAGCCTAAAACATGTCCAAATTGAGGGGGAACCAAAGCGGGTCCAAAAGGGCAGTTTGAAAAAAACATTTTTAGGCTGACAAGTGTAGCAGAAGTTTTATCGGTATGGATGAGACAATGTTGGGTGGTAGCAATTTTGTGGATTCCTGCAGATTCCGGAAGGTTCCATCACAAAAATGTGGGAAAAATGTGTGATTTCCAGCAATGTTGGAGGTTTGCAGGGCATTGTGGGTAAGAAAATGATGAGGGGTGCATGTGAAGCACACCACCCTGGAGTCAACCAGATGTTTAGTTTTCAGATGTGTCTAGGTCTTGTGGGACACTTTGGCCCTGGGGAGCGACCCTTGCCTAAGGGGTCGCTCCTCACACATAAAAGAAAAAAAACCAAAAAAAATGTATCCCTGGTGTCTAGGGGTTTTCTGCCTTCCTCCCCCAGGGGACAGATCGGGCTAATTATATTAGGCCGATCTGCCCCCGGGGGGAGGCAGAAATGGTCTAAAAATTATTTGCCCCCCTGGGGAGCGGCCCTTGCCCATGGGGCCGCTCCCCTCATTTAACAACATAAAAAGAAAAAAAACCCCGGTGTCTAGTAGCCATTTCTGCTGCCCGATCGCATCGCGATCGGGCAGCATAAATGCTTGCAGAGAGATGAAAGGAAAGGCCTTTCCTTTCCTTTCATGCCTCTGCCAGCCCGCTCCTCCTGAGCGGAAGAGAAATGCTTTTGCATTTCTCTTCCACATCGTGCTGGAAGCATGCTTCCAGCGTGTTGGGAGGTGACCACTGCCATCAGACGTCACTGGGGGGCCGAGGGTGGAAGGGGAAGCGATTCCCCTTCCAGTCTTGACCTGAGGCGGTGGGGGGGGCGGCCCTCGGGGGCAGCGCTAGCGCTTCCCCTGAGGGCCGGTACACGGATGTAATGGTTATGTCCGTGGCACTGCCACGGATGTAACCATTACGTCTGTGGCGTATAAGGGGTTAAGTGACTTTGCATCAAGGGGGTGTTCCATAAGTGGTATATAGGCATTCCCATGTATCCCATGGATTTGAGACAAATCTATATCAGCAAAAAACTGTATACATGGATTTCTGCAAAAATCCTGCACCTCTCTGAGGCTGTCCTACAAAGGATATACAAAAAGGAATTTGCCTTAAAACATAGTTTTTGTGCAGGAAGGGAGCCCTTCCTACATAAAACCTATACTGACCAGAATATTGTCCACCCTGCATTTTTTTATTGTAATTTATAGTGTGTTAGTGGGTTGTTGGGTTTTAGAGGGATAGGGTAGGTAGTTAAATAGGCAATAACTAATGAAAAATTCTTTAACAAATTGTATTTAATTATATGATTGATATTTATTATGTATTTTATGTAATAGTGATTTATTTTTGTTGTATGTTATTTGCTGACTGTTAGATTTGAAAAGGTATAGGGTGGAAGGCAAATTAAGTAATAATTAGTGAGCAATTATTTTATTATTTATTAATTATTTTATTGATTTTTAATTATGTAAAATATGGAATACTGATTGATTTTACTAATATTTTAGTTGAAGGATGGTAGATTATAGGGTTATAGGGTGGGTAGGTAATTAAGCAATCATTAATTAACTATTAATTATTATGTGTAGATTAATTATTTTATTTAATTTTCAATATGTTTTTTGTGATTTTAGTTGTAGGGTGCTAGGTTTGTAGGGGTCAAGGGTGGGAAGTTAATTAAGTAATAATTATTTAACAATTTATTGGTGGTTGTTATTTATTTTATTTTAAATATGAAAGCTATAGAATACTTTTTTAAGCTATATTTTAGGAGTGGGCTGCTAGGTTTGAAGGTGTACAGAGTGGGAAGTTAATGAATGATTGAATAACAATTATTTATTAATTTATACTTATTTTTTTATTGAATAGTAATTATTAAATTGATTATTTGTTTTTAGTTTTTTTAAGACAAATATGTCTGTAATGTTTTATGATTGCAGGCACTCCTCTTTCACCTTCACTCAGTAAGGGTACAACACTCAAAGACAGATTAAGTTACAGTAACATCACTCCGAAGACTATTACTAAAATGCAGGATGTTAAATATTTTTTCCCTGTCTTAAAAGCTAAGCATGCAAGTACAGCATGGTGGTCACTGAATATTTATCCCCTCTCAATGTGTCTCAGATTTTAGCATCTCTGTACTGACATGTCCTTGTGGACTTAGTTATGTGGGTAATTACATCCATCCAACCAAGAAGCATGTACTAGAACACACAAAAGCTATCGAGCATGTGGATCAGCAGTACCCTGTTGCATGACACTTTGACATCTGTCACAATAGGACTATCTGAAAACTGAGGTTTTTCATAATTGACCCAGTGGGCACACAGAGAAGAGGGGGACAGAGTGCGCACCCTAAGACAATTAGAATCCATATATATATTGAATATGAACACCAACGGCGTCATTATGACTTCGGCAGACGGTTTACACCGTCTGCCAAAGTCCCCATGGGCAGGTTGCCACCAGTGAGGCCTCCTTCCTGCGGGCCCCATTAAGAGTTTCCAGCTGGGTCAGCGGGAAACGCACAACAGCTTTGTATCCGGCTCATAATAGAGGCAGCTGCAATGCTGTTGTGCATAGGGCACACCAGCACCCATTGCGATGTTCACTGTCTGCTTTGCAGATGGTGAATATCGCGATGGGGTTGGTCCGGGGGACTCTGCACTGCCCATGCCAAGCACATGGGCAGTGCAGGGGCCCACCTGGGGCCCCCTGCACCACGTCTCCACCACCCTTTACATGGCGGGGCTACCACCATGTGATTGCCGGTGGAGAAGGGACGTGTAATCCCCAGGGCAGTGCTGCAATCTGGTGGATCAGGACCGCCAGCCCCTCCTGTGGAGGAAAACTGGTGGTGCTGGCGGTCTGACCGTGGCACAACCATCACGGTCGTAATGTGGCTGTCAGAATGCCACATTGCCGGCAGTCTGACCGCCGCCGCGGCCCAGGTGGTCTTAAGACTGCCAGGGTCGTTATGAGACCCTAAGGCCCGTATTTATACTTTTTTAGCGCCGCATTTGCGTCGTTTTTTGACGCAAGAACAGCGCAAACTTGCAAAATACCTTTGTATTTTGTAGGTTTGCGCCGTTTTGCGTCAAAAAGCGGCGCAAATGTGGCGCTAAAAAAAGTATAAATACGGGCCTAAGTATCTGAATGGCTTGAATGCGGATGAAGAATTTACATAGCCGTTTGGGATGAGTGGCGATTATCTGACAGCTGTCTGTAATTCTTGTGGCATTCTTTTTCCTGAGAGTGTAAGTACTGTAAGTGTATGGCCTCATTATGAGTTGGGTGGACGGTTTTGCCGATCCGCCGAACTTCCATCAGGGAGGTTACTGTCATTGTGATTTATCAATCTGTATATAAATTTTTAGAGTCCATAGCTCTCTTTTCCTTTCCCTCTTTGTCTCTGCTTTTTTCTCATCTCTATGGCTTTTAAATATGACACTGTTTCTTGTTCTTTTCTTGCAGTGTTGCAGGATACAGGAGAGGTGTACCTATTTGTCTATGCTGATCATTGAGTTGCGATTTTGGTAAAACTTTATTGCTTACTGCTGAGAAAACAGTGATTTTGCCCACTGGGCATAAAGTTTTCATTGTCAGTTCACTGCTTTTATGAATTATTGTGTTCAGTAAATGGTCAGAGATGCTTTAATAACAGGTGTATTAGCACTGCAGATTAAGGAAACCGGTATGGTACATGAATACATGTATGTACATATATGGGGTGCCAGTGTTGATTTATGAGGGCATAATGTAATATGAGATTAAATTGTAGAAATTGGCATGATTGAAAAGCAGATAAAAGCATTGCCCACTTGGGCCATATGGGACATGTCCTATCAAACGTAACATCTGCCATTGACCCAGACTGTTGGGAATTTACAGAAATTACTTTTTCTGAAGACGTTGACCTGGTTATGAAGTAAGAATTTTTATGTTTTAATTCATGTATGTAATTTGGGGATGATTAATCTATTATTTGAAATGTCATTTTTGATCCAGAGCAGACAAGTATGTTTCACAGAATTGAACATGATTTTATCCATCCTGACGCCGGGACATGACAGGACTAACAGTATTGATGTTTTTTCCATTAATATACCTGTTGCTCTGGCTGATTCATGTTTGAATAATTATGATTTCTATATGTTATTTCTTGTAAAGTTAGGATATTTTTACTGGTGCTGTAATAAGTATCAGAACTTCATAGGATACAATAAAGAGACAATTATCTTTATTTACACCATTATGATTAACAGTATTTATGTTTTTTCCATTATTATACCTGTTGCTCTGGCTAATTCATGTTTGAATAATTATGATTTATATATGTTATTTCTTGTAAAGTTGGGATATTTTTACTGGTGCTGTAAGAAGTGTCAGAACGTTATTGGATACAATAACAAGGCAATTATCTTTATTTACTCCATTATGTCATGGTTCTTATGTTACTGTATTATTTTGTTTCATGTAAACATTATTTATATTTAGTTGATATATTTGTTCTTTAATGCCAGTTATCATATGCAGTTAGCTGGACTGACCAATATATTGAAAGAATTATCAATATTAATGTTCTTGAAAATGACAATAGGATCTTATTCACTGTGTATAATGTGAGATTAAATGATGATATAGATGATCGTCACCCTAGTGAATAGCTGTGCTCTACCTACAAGTCCTTCTTTAATGTTCACATGTGGTGTTTCAAGTTGGGTTTAAATGTACTGTGGAAACTTGAGGTTGTCACCTGTGGGCAAGGTGTGGGTTAAGCCGAAACAGAGAGGGTGTTTCGTTTTCCTACAAGATGACACATTAGGAGGCTGAATTGAGGATTAAAATACTTGCATTGCACATTGTTGGAGTGTGAGTTATCCTTTGAGTGAAGGTTAAAAAGGAGTGCTTACAATCATTGTATTAGGCTGCCTAGCCGGTATCTATTTATATATATACATATATATATCACTTCTGTTGAGCGCTATATAGAGAAGCCAGGGTGCTGTTGAGATTGAAATAGCACTTGCCTGCCCCAAATTGGTGGAAGGGTTGCTATCCTTGGAGCTACGGAATCCTCTAAGGAATGGCTGGAACATTGTCTTTAGACCTCCTCACCCGAAGCGATGCACAGGTGGCTTGGGGGGCCCTATCACTACAACTAATGTGCTAGATCCTATGGGGCACCCGTCTCTAGTGGTACTTGTGAAGGAGCAATCCACGACCTCCGGTGTGTGTTCCAACTCGTTTGGCATACTGAGAACGCTGAGAGAATCGCAAGGGCCACAGAGTAAGGGGACACCATATATCAAGAGGAGGGGCCTCAATGGCACGAGACTTGTGTCCTCACTTCCACATTCAAAGCTGCAAATGAAGGTGTGCTGATTCGGGGGCTCAAATCTGTTTGAGACCCAGGCCCCATTGCAATCTTATGACCTCTCTGGCATTGATTGACTGTGCCCACTACCTGCCCCCTCGACCATCCATCCTTTTCTTGACAAAGACCAGATTGAGATAGAACCTCAACCATATTTGGAACTGGCAACATCTAGGAGTGCAGTCCAAGCAGAGACTGTATATGTGGAAGACTCTGATAACCAGTTAAATACAATCCCTGCTTAAGAGTTTCCACGGAGTGACTCCATGGGACCAGGCCCTTTTGATCCTGTATTAATTTCATGGAATGTAGCTGGCATTCGTAATAAGCTCATTGATGCCGAGAGGGGGCAGTTTATTGACAGCTTTAATGTCTGTCTTTTTCAGGAAACTTGGTCTACATCGAATATTTATAGGCAGGGTTTTATTTCATACTGTAAGAAGGCAAGACCGTCCGAGGTTGGGCGGGCTGGTGGGGCCCTTATGTGGATAAATATTTCTCAAGTGGGTGATACGTAGGAAATATATGTTGACTCATGTGAAATACTGGCAATTTCAATCAAGCTAAATCAGGGCCCTAGGGTTCTGTGTGTTAATGTTTGTAATAGACCAGGCCCGCTGAGTCAAACCACTACCACCATCAGTTTGCTGAGTGCATTGGTTTCGGAATTCCTTCCTTATCACTATGTCCTTGTAGCTGGAGATTGGAATGTGTCCCTAGAGCCTAACTCTCTTTCCTTTGAATTAACTCAGTTTGAGGACTCCTCATGGGGAATTCCCGCTTTCTCATCGACAAGAAAACAGCCTAAACTCAGTACTAGGGCTTTACAGGTTATTGATTTTATGATAATGCATGGTTTCGCCCTAAAAATGGGCGCTTCCCTTCTGATACGCCAGCCAATCTGACTTTTTTTAAAGGGAGTTATAATAGCCCCATTGAATTCGTGCTCATTGGGGTCAGGATCTGGCACAAATTTAAAGATCTTAGGGTGGGAGAACAACTTAGTAGCAATCACTCTCCCATTTTAGTACAGTGTGACATGTGGTTTTCCACTAAAGTTAACACCCAGTGCAAATGTGAGGGCATGCTCCTGATTATGGTGGCAAATAACAAACGTTCCATAAAATGGGAGACCTTTGTAAATTCCGATGGGTCAATGGCCAAAATGCATGACTTAGTTCTCAAGTACCAAATAGCGGTCGCACCGTCTATGTGTTCATCTACTCAGTTTATGGCTACATACAAAGTGTTTTTTTCCTCTATGAAGGATTTTTAAATTTTTAGCGTTGGGGAGCGGCCCCTTGGGCAAGGGTCGCTTCCGTTAGGGGCATGTTTGTGTGGCCATATCTGCCCCCCCTTGGGGGCAGATCGGCCTATTATTTTTAGGCTGAACAGCCCCAAAGGGGGGCAGAATCCACTAGACGCCAGGGATTATTTTTGTTGTTGTTGATGTTTTCAATTTTTAGCGTTGGGGAGCAGCCCCTTGGGCAAGGGTCGCTCCCATTTGGGGGCATGTTTGTGTGGCCATTTCTGCCCCCTTTGGGGGAGATCGGCCTGGGCAGAAGCCACTAGACGCCAGGGATTTTTTTTATTTTTATGTTTTCAATGTTTAGCGTTGGGGAGCGGCCCCTTGGGCAAGGCTCGCTCCCATTTGGGGGCATGTTTGTTGTGGCCATTTCTGCCCCCCTTGGGGGCAGATGGGCCTATTTGTTTTAGGCCCATCTGCCCACAAGGGGTGCAGAAGCCATTTAGACACCAGGGATAGTGTGTGTGTGTGTTAGTGGAGAGGGGGCGGCCCCTTGGGCAAGGGTCACCCCCCTTTGGGGGCAAGTGTACCAAGGCCATTTCTGTCCCCCTTGGGGACAGATCAGCCTATTATTTTTAGGCTGATCTACCCCCAAGGGGGGCAGAAACCACTAGAACGCCAGGGATTTTTTTTATATGTTTATTTATGTGGGGGGGCGCCCCCTTGGGCAAGGGGGGCATTGAACCTTTGGCCATTTCTGCCCCCCTTGGGGGCAGATGGGCCTATTTTTGTTAGGCCAATCTGCCCCCAAGGGGGGCAGAAGCCACGTAGGCACCAGGGATAGTGTGTGTGTGTTTTTGTTTTTGTTTGGGGGTGGGCCCTTGGGCAAGGGTCGCTCCCCCTGGGGACACACTACTAAAGGTATTTTCTGCCCTCCTTGGGGCAGATAGGCCTATTTTTTAGTAGGCCCATCTGCCCCTATGGTAGAATCCACGTAGGCACCAATTTCTAAATGCTTGATGGTGGGATGTTTGTCAACTGATGAAGTATTTGCATTTGGGATAATTTTGTTCCTCCTTTTTGTTCTAGTTCAAAGCTTTTGCTTTCTTTGCTGTGGCTCCTTGCGGTTTTGGTGGTGGTTGACCTGCGGTTTGCATAGTTGCATGTTTTAAGTAAGTAAAAACAATTTACTCCAAAGGAGTATTGTTGCCATGCATGAATGACATGTTTGTAGGTGGTGTACTAAATGCAGGTTTGTGTGAAATTGTCCTTAGATTTGTGCACAATGATATTTGTGTTGTCTTATTTCTAATTTGCTTTTCTTTCTTTCTTTTTAGTGGGATATCATTGGTGATTGCTGTGTCTGTGCAGAGTAGTTGCTGGTGATTTAAGCTTTTTCAGGCAAGTGAACAGTATAGTTTTTGAGTTTATAACTCTTACTAATAAAGCTACACTTTATTACTTATCTTACACAGTGCTGGTTGTTGGTGGTGCATTTGTCCAGTTAATTTTCGTAGGAAAGATCATGGCTAGCCGCAGGATGACCGCTCAGCAGGTGGTTGGTATGCTTTTTGAGTCATTGTCTGATCATGATTATGAGACAGACTCTGCATCTGAGGCAGAGGAGGAAGTGAGAGATTCTGCCAGTGAAGTTTCTGTCGGAGAGGAATCTTCTGATGAGGAAGCCACACTCAGTGCAGATGAAGGGCCTGTTTTAGAGGAGGACACTGATGTGCCATTAGTGCAGCAACGTGGGGCTGAAAGGTTTCCCGTTAGAAGACCTGAACTCTGGGTTGCCCCAAACATGGAGCAGCCAGAGTTGCCTGCCTTTACTGGTCTATCAGGGTGTAGAGTCAATACTGAGAACTTTTTGCCTGTCAATTTCTTTGAGTTATTTGTGGATGATGTGTTTTTGGAAGAGATTGTTGAGCAGACTAATTTGTATGCGGAGCAGTATTTGAGGGACAACGCTGCTAGACTTAGGCCGCACTCTAGAGCTGCCCAGTGGATTCCCACAAATTTGGAGGAGATGAAAAGGTTTTTAGGTTTGACTCTTTTGATGGGGTTGATAAGGAAGCCATCACTGGCTTCTTATTGGTCTACTAGTCCCTTGATGGCAACAGCTATATTTCCTGCAAAAATGAGTCGTAATCTGTATTTGCTTCTTCTTACGATGCTGCATTTTATTGACAATGCATTAGCCTTGCCACGAGATCACCCTGATTCTGACCGTCTTTTTAAGATTAGGCCTGTCCTTGATCATTTTGTAGATCGGTTTTCAGAGGTCTATGTTCCAGGCAAAGAAATAGCTGTGGACGAGTCTTTGGTCCTCTTCAAGGGTCGTTTGGTTTTTAGGCAGTACATTCCTAGCAAGAGGGCACGATGTGGAATTAAATTGTATATGCTGTCTGAAAGTAGTAGAGGATATGTGTATAATTTCCGTGTCTACACTGGTAGGGATTCCAGTATTGACCCCCCTGGTTGTCCTCCCACTTTTGGAGTTACTGAGAAAATTGTGTGGGAACTTGGTAGACGACTGTTCAACAAAGGTCACCATTTGTATGCAGATAACTTTTACACTGGAGTGCAGTTGTTCAAGGAATTGTTTGGAGTGGACACTGTTGCTTGTGGCACAATTCGTTGTAACCGGAAAGGCTATCCAAGGGAGCTTGTCTGTAAAAAACTTCAGAGGGTATAGCACAGTGCCTTGCGGAATGATGAGCTGCTAGCTTTGAAGTTTTCAGACAGGAGGGATGTCTACATGCTAAGTACCATCCATGATGAGAGTACTTCCCCCGTGACTGTTTGGGGCCAGGTTGCTGAAGTGCGCAAACCTGTGTGCATTTAGATTATAATAAGCACATGGGAGGTGTAGATAGAGTTGATCAAAGGTTGGAACCTTATACTGCTATTCGTAAGTCTTACGTTTGGTATAAGAAGTTAGCAATTCACCTCTTCCACTTAGCAACTTTTAATGCTTTTATTGTGTTTAAGGATAGGTCTCCAGAGTCAAAGATGACATTTGTGAAATTTCAGGAGTCAGTGATAGAGAGCCTTATTGTGGTGGAACAGGCCAGAGTTCCTAGAGAAGCAGTGGTGGAGGATGTGGCTAGATTGAAAGATTGCCACTTTGCTGAGCACATTCCTCCCACACCCAAAAACGACTTTCCAGCTAAGAAATGTAGAGAGTGTTTTCGAAGAGGTATCTGGAGGGAGACTCGAATGTACTGACCAGATTGTCCTTCAAAGCCTGGGCTGTGTGTGGGTGGTTGTTTTAAGAATTACCACACCCAGAAGAATTACTGGGAACAACCATGAGTGTAAACTCATGTCTGTTTTGTATTTTCATGTGTTCAGTTTCATGGTTAGCATTTCTGTCATGTACTTAGTTAGAGCTTTTGTGTTTGTAGTTTTGTAATTATTTCTAATTAGTTAGGGGTTTCTTTGTTTTAAAAAAAAAGGAAAAAAGTGATGCCATTGTGTCTGGAGTGGGGCTTGGCTGAGGGTGTACATATTGACTTGCTGTTGGCTACTGCAACACACTGCCAGCCACACACCAGTCCACACACTCCCATCAGCTGGTGTGATTGTTGTATCAGGCATGTGGGTGTATGTAAGTGATGGGCCCTTGAGTGGCGCTGTCTGTCGATGTGAGTGTTGTAATGTGCTGGGCCCCTGGCTGGCGGCATGAATGGTCTTGTGCATGTCATGTATGAAAGGTGTGTGAATGGACTGCAAAGCGGTTGGTGCCTTGCCGTGGCTTTACAGCTCACGAGCTGTGAGTCATTGGTTCAGTTTTTTGGCCTTTCAGTTATTAACAATGCATTTCATTTTTGTGAAATCTCTTGTTAATAAAATTTGATCCACTGAACCATCACTCACCCTCGTGCCAAATCCAACCAGTATGTGTGGTAAAAATGACAAAACCTGCTCCACTGTAATCAGGCGTCGCAGCACACCTGTGACATGCTAGGTGCCTTGGGTGGGACCCCGATGATGAAGCATGCCACCAACTTGGTTGGTGGGTGAGGGGTCTTTTTCACATAACCTAAGTGTGTTTCTTTTCCCAATTTTAGTGTTTGGCACATCACAGACGTATATGTGGACACATCAAAATGATATATTACAAAACTACCTGTGTTTGGGGGGGAGGGGGCACCTGTATTTTTGGTCCTGGGTGCGCCCTTCATCTAGGGAAACCTACCAAACCCAGACATTTTTTTAAACTAGACACCCCAAGGAGTCCGGGGAGGTGTGGCTTGCGTGGATCCCCCAACATTTCCTTACCCAGACTCCTTTGCAAACCTCAAAATGTGCCTAAAAAAGAATACTTTCCTGACTTTCGTTTGTACGATCACCACTCCAGCACAAAATTCCTACTCCCCAGCGTTCCCCCTCAGTCTCCCAAGTAAAATGACACCTCACTTGTGTGGGTCTCCAAAGCAGAGTCAGCCTAAAGATGTATAAAAGAAGAATATGGCCTTATCAACTCGCTGTGCTATCCCCTCTATCTCTACAAGTTTTTGGCCTTATTCTTTTGCAGGAGCCTGGCCCACCCACACAAGTGAGGTATAATTTTTTTCGGGAGACTTGGGGGAGTGCTGGGTGGAAGGAAATTTGTGGCTCCTCTCAGATTCCAGAACTTTCTGTCACCGAAATGTGAGGAAAATGTGTATTTTTAGCCAAATTGTGAGGTTTGCAAAGGATTCTGGGTAACAGAACCTGGTCAGAGCCCCACAAGTCACCCCATCTTGGATTCCCCTAGGTCTCTAGTTTTAAAAAATGCACAGGTTTGGTAGGTTTCCCTAGGTGCCGGCTGAGCTAGAGGCCAAAATCTACAGGTAGGCACTTTGCAAAAAACACCGCTGTTTTCTGTCAAAAAATGGGATGTGTCCGTGTTGTGTTTTGGGGCATTTCCTGTCGCGGGCGCTAGGCCGTCCACACAAGTGAGGTATCATTTTTATCAGGAGACTTGGGGGAACATAGAATAGCAAAACAAGTGTTATTGCCCCTTGTCTTTCTCTACATTTTTTCCTTCCAAATATAAGAGAGTGTGTAAAAAAGACGTCTATTTGAGAAATGCCCTGTAATTCACATGCTAGTATGGGCACCCCGGAATTCAGAGATCTGCAAATAACCACTGCTCCTCAACACCTTATCTTGTGCCCATTTTGGAAATACAAAGGGTTTTTTTATAGCTATTTTTCACTCTTTATATTTCAGCAAATGAATTGCTGTATACCCGGTACAGAATGAAAACCCACTGCAGGGTGCAGCTCATTTATTGGCTCTGGGTACCTAGGGTTCTTGATGAACCTACAAGCCCTATATATCCCTGCAACCAAAAGAGTCCAGCAGACATAACGGTATATTGCTTTAAAAAATCTGACATTGCAGGAAAAAGTTACAGAGTAAAACGTAGAGAAAAATTGCTGTTTTTTTTACCTCAATTTCAATTTGTTTTTTTCAGTTGTTATTTTCTGTAGGAAACCCTTGTAGGATCTACACGAATAACCCCTTGCTGAATTCAGAATTCTCTCTACTTTTCAATGTTTAGATTTCTGGGATCCAGCATTGGTTTCACACCCATTTCTGTCACTGACTGGAAGGAGGCTGAAAGCACAAAAAATGGTAAAAATGGGGTATGTCCCAATAAAATGCCAAAATTGTGTTGAAAAATTCGGTTTTCTGATTCAAGTCTGCCTGTTCTTGAAAGCTGGGAAGCTGGTGATTTTAGCACCGTAAACCTTTTGTTGATGCCATTTTCAGGGAAAGAACCACAAGCCTTCTTCTGCAGCCCCTTTTTCCAGTTTAAAACAAAAAAACGAAATTGTCACTGTATTTGGCTAATTTCTTGGCCTCCTTCTGGGGAACCCACAAAGTCTGGGTACCCCTAGAATCCCTAGGGTGTTGGAAAAAAAGTATGCAAATTTGGCATTGGTAGCTTATGTGAACAAAAAGTTATGAGGGCCTAAGCGCGAACTGCCCCAAATAGCCAAAATAAAAGGCTCGGCACAGGAGGGGGAAAAGGCCTGGCAGCGAAGGAGTTATAATTGTCCCAGTCCATAAGAAAGGGGACAGGTCAATCCCAGGAAACTACAGATCAATAAGCCTTCTTGACAATTTACAGAAGATCTTTTCCTATCAGGTCCTGTGCAGGCTTAAGGACTGGATTGAAGACAATGATGCTTTAAGTCATTTGCAGGCAGGGTTCAGGCAGAAAACAAGTACAATAGACCAGTTTTTTTGCTTTTTAACAATAAAATGGAAAACTGTTGACTTGGAGGCAGGGAGACGTTTTGTTGCCTTTGTGGACCTAAAGTCCGCTTTTGACTTGCTCTCCCGAGACAAATTATGGGAGATCATGGGCATGGTTGGAGTTCCGGGACCCTTGCTAAAACTGATCCAAGACTTATACTTTGGAAGCTATGCTAGAAGAAGGTGGGGGACAAATGGTGAACTCACAGAGGAATTTCCATTACAGAAAGGTGTGAGACAGGTTTGTGTATTGGCCCCCACACTCTTCTTACTCTTCATAATGCTTGTATTCCCTACTTATATAACTGCGAAAATGATGCCCTGAAATTGGGTGGAGTAAAGACGCCATGCCTATTGTTTGCGGATGATACTTTATTGCTCTCGCAAACTGCCTCAGGACTAGCTAGGCTTTGTGTGAAATTTTGGGGTTTTTGCAGGGACCACGGACTCCAAATTAATGCCACTAAGACTAAATACATGATGTTTGGGGATACAAATCACAGAGTGAGGAAAACGATAAAGCTTGATGGCAAATTTTTACAAAGAGTTTTAGGTTTTGACTATTTGGGAGTCAGGATGGAGGACTCTCATAAATGGTAAGCTCACCTGTTTAAGTGTACTATGTCATTGAAACAACCAGCAGGAGGCATACTGAGATTTTCCGCTAGATCATCTAGATACTCCATAATGCCAGCAGTGGAAATTTATAAAGGCCAAGCCAGAGGAGTCATATATGGTGCAGAGATATGGGGGCATAGTAACCTGCAGGATTTAGAACGAGCAGAAAACTCTTCTTTAAAAGCATTGTGAAAAGTTCCTTTGAGCTCTCCCACACTGCCCATTCGAATAGACTTAAATTTACATTCCATTGCAAAGATATCTGCCCTAAGGCTACTCCAATACTGGATTAGACTATGGTCCACAGACACTCTAGATTAGTATAGAGTTTGTCTTAGAGTGGTGCTAGCAGCCTCACAAAAGAGAAAATTTCATGGTGTAATTATGTGAAAAAAGTTTTTTATAAACTTGGCTTAGGCCAGTACTGGCCAGATCCCATGCATCTCCCAAAGAACGCTACCCAGATCTTGAAGGACACCTACTGGGTGAACTGACAAGTAGACAAGTTGGCAACAGTTCCTCCTTTTAGCTTGACGGATAATTTTATATTAACGAAGTGCCATTATGACTCTGAGTATTACTTAGACATAATAACTTCACCTCTAACACGTGCACTTTATGTTAGATTTAGAGTTGAATCCTTACCATTGCGGTCTTTTACTTCCAAATGGAAACAAACAGAAAACCAAACCGATCTTTGTCCAAAGGGATGTATGACCCAAGAGAGCATTGCACATGTTTTATTTTTTTGCCAGGCGTACAAGAAACAGAAGGCTTGTTGGATCAGACCATTATGCAAATCCTTGTGCATTAGGGATCGGCATTCGGCCCTTAGGATCTGCAAAACAAGATCATGTATGATTGTGGTATGCGCACTGGTAAGGTTTTTAGAGACAATTTGGCATATTAGAGGCAAATTCTTAATCACCAAAGTATAAATTTTACTTTCAACCATAGCCATTATTTTTGTATATACATAACTCTACTGAATAGCAGAACACATTAGCTAGATGTAAATCATTTGTGATTAATAGCGAAATAATAGAATGGGAATCTCATTTTACTATTGTGTGGAGGATATAATGCACTTTATATATTGTGTAAACCGAAAGGTCCTGTGGTGGGGGATCAGCGGTACTGAGGACTCTGAGACGTAAGTAGGGTGCAGAAAGGGGTTTTATTATATAGTGGAAGGTGATGTAATAACGAGTACTGAGTGATGAGGGTCCGTTTGGTTAATTTCTTCCTCTTCTTCTCTTGTCTCTGTCCTGTCTTCCCTAGGTCTTCTGTTGGTGGCAGTTCGCGGGACCTCCCAGGTGAAACCGGAAACACAAAACACAGCAGGAAACAAAGGTAAGAGGTTTTTCGGTATTTGGGGTAGTTTATGTATAGTCATGCGGGGGGGGAATTGTGGAAGAAAGGGGTAGGTGTGTTTAGAGACAGCCCGGTAGTGAGTTTGTGTCAGGGCAGGGAAAACTAGTGACAACCAATTCCTCGCTAGTGCTGGCCCACGTAGAGGGTTTTCCCTTTGTCTTTTCCCCTCTGTGTCTCCCTTCACACATGCTCTCTTTCCTCCCTCCCCTCCGCTCCTCCTCCTCCTCCCCCTTGCGTTTTATAGAGAATACGGGGTTTTCCCTGTCCTTGTAACAAGGACCGTACCTTAGTAAGCCACGACCCTCCAGGGTCGTGGCGGCAAGTGCTTGTCTCGGGGGTTCGACTTCCCTTTTCTTCGCGGCTCTCCAGGACTTGCGGTTGGTCTGATTCCTCCTTCTCTGGTTGCGGCGTCTCCTTTGCGTCTTCTCTCCTCTGCGTTCTCCAGGCGAACTCCTCTCTGCCCTTTTCCGAGTCCATCTTTTCTTTAAGTGCGAGGTTCCGGAAATCAACCTCGCGCGCGTCGGTCGGCGTCCCCATGTTTCCATGGGAACGCGTGTGTCCTTCCGGTGCAGCGTGCGAGAGGCGCCAGGCCGCGGCAGTGGTAGGCGTGGTCGAGGAGACCCGTCTACACTCCCCATCCCATGATCGAGACTGGTAGAGGACCGAAGAGTCGGGGAATCGTGATAGATAGTCAGCAGGGCCCTGTTGGGAGCCAGGAATGTGGCGGACCTGAAAGGTAAAAGGTTGGAGCTCCAGAAACCATCGTAACACCCTGGAATTCATGTCTTTATGGGAGGCCAACCAGGTCAATGGGGCATGATCTGTATAGAGAATGAAGGGTCGTCCTAGGAGATAATACCTCAAACTTTCCACGGCCCACTTAATTGCCAGGCATTCTTTCTCAATAGCGGGGTAGTGACATTCCCTAGGAAGCAGTTTCCTGCTTATAAAAACAACGGGATGGTCATATTGATCATTGTCGGGTTGAGTAAGAACCGCCCCTAACCCGACGTTGGAGGCGTCCGTATACAAGTGGAAGGACTTGGAAAAGTGTGGACATTTAAGGACGGGTTTGGTTGTGAGGGCACATTTCAAATGATCAAAGCTGAGTAATTGTGAGTTGTTGAATAAGGGTAGTTGGGAGGGATACTGGTTTTTTAAGAGGTCGGTGAGAGGGGAGGCAATCGTAGAGTACTGGGGAATGAACCTCCGGTAGTAGCCCACTAATCCTAAAAAGGACCGTAGTTCCTTCTTTGTTTTGGGTACTGGTACTGTCATTATGGCCTCGACTTTATCTTTTTGTGGTCGTAGAGTCCCATTACCAATAAGGTAACTGAGATAAGCGATTTGGGTGTTCCCTAAAATACACTTTTTTGGGTTGGCTGTGAGGCCAGCCTTATGTAAGGCGAGGAACACAGTCTCTAGATGGTGAAGATGTTCCGACCATGAGTCACTAAAAATCACAATATCCTCTAGGTAGGCTGCTGCATACGTTTGGAACGGTTTTAAGAGCCGGTCCATTAGGCGTTGGAAGGTGGCGGGTGCCCCGTGGAGACCGAAGGGAAGGACAGTAAATTGATATAGGCCGGACTGGGTTGCAAAAGCTGTCTTTTCCTTGTCTGCCACGGCGAGGGGGATTTGCCAGTACCCTTTCGTTAAATCTAGAGTCGACATGTACTGGGCCCTCCCTAATTTCTCTAATACATCGTCTACTCGAGGAATATGATATGTGTCAAAGAGGGACAAGTCATTTAACTTACGGAAGTCGATACAAAACCGAACAGACCCATCTGGCTTAGGGACCAAAACCACCGGGGAGCACCACGGGCTTGTGGAGGGCTCGATAACCTTTAAGGCTAGCATTTTCTTTACTTCTTCTTCACTAAGGTGTTTTCGGGCTTTGGGAATTCTGTAGGGTCGTAGGCGGACAGTTTTGCCTTCTGGAGTTCTGATACAGTGTTGGATTAATGTGGTTCTCCCTGGTTTCCCAGAGAACAATAGGGAGTGTTGTTGTAACAGGGTGTATAGTTGGACTTTCTCAGGTTCAGTGAGGGACTCATTTATACATGGCCTTTCCCGTTGTTCCTCGGTCTCGTGGGGATATAGGTCCATCTCTAAACCAGGGGTTGGGGTGATTAAGAAGCCGGAAGCAGACACATTGGTGTTGTCCTCCGGAGATTCCCATTTTTTAAGTAAATTGACATGGTATATCTGTGTCCTTTTTGGGTGTTGATTTATTTCAATAAGATATGTGACAGGGGAGACTGCTTTTATTACTCGGTAGGATCCTTGCCATTTAGCTAACAGTTTATTATCGGAAGTAGGTCGCATTATCAGGACCTGATCATTAGGATCAAAGGACCGTAACTTTGTCCCCTGATCGTAATAAGCCTTTTGTTTAGTCTGTGCTTTTTCAAGGTGTTTCCGCACATCCTCCCAGACCGTGTGTAGGTGATTTTTTAAGTTGTTGACATACTCTAACAGAGGTTTTTCCTTCTCCCCCTCTTCTTCCCACCTTTCTGCCGCCATATCCAGCAAATTACGGGGCTGCCTTCCGAAGACTAACTTGAAAGGACTGTGGCCCGTGGAGGACTGTTCATGAGTCCGGATGGCATAGAGAACCAGAGGGAGTTTCTGATCCCAGTCCCTTCCGGAGTCTTCCACCGTTTTCCTCAGGAGATTTTTAATGGTGCGGTTATAGCGTTCTACTAGCCCATCAGTTTGAGGGTGGTATACGGAGGTTTTTATCTGGGTGATCCCTAGTATTTTGCAGATTTGTTTCATGAGGGAGGACATAAAGGGAGTACCTTGGTCTGTTAGGATCTCCTGGGGAAATCCGTCTCTGGAGAAGAAGTTTATCATGGCTTGTGCCACTACCTTAGTGGTCATGCTGGATAAAGGGATCGCCTCAGGGTATCTAGTAGCGTAGTCTACCAGGACTAGTATGTAGGTGTGGCCCTTGGAGGAGGGTAATAAGGGTCCCACCAGATCCATACCCACGTGACTGAAGGGGATCTCGATAATGGGCAAGGGTTGTAAAGGGGCCTTCCTTAGGGCTCCGGGTTTTATTAATTGGCACCTTGGGCACTGTGTGCAATATTTTCTAATGTGAGCATATACCCCTGGCCAATAGAATCTTCTTAACAAGTATTCCTCAGTCTTTTCTCGTCCATAATGTCCACCCCCCGGCTGGTTATGGGCTAAAAAGAGGACTTGCTGTCGATAAGGTTCTGGTACCACTAGTTGTTTCTTTTCTCCGTGGGCGGATGAAGTGATTCTATACAAAAGGTTCTTATGGATTAGAAAATAAGGACCCACCTCTTTTGTGGACTCCGTTTTGGCGTTTTTCCACGTGTGAGATAGAGTAGGGTCCTCGCGTTGGCTAGCTCTAAAAGAGAGGGTGACGTTATCGTTGCTGGCTATTACTTTCTCAGGCAACGGTTCAGTCCTTGAAGTCTGGTACTTGTGCTTCTCCTGTCTTTTCTCCCTTCTCAATAGTTTTACGCGAACTGGGAAACTCTCAATGTGACTGTTGGAAAAAGGTGCTTCTGACCACCAACCAGAAGATAGCCCCTGATTTTTGATTTTTTCCAAAAGAGCAGTGAAGTGGACGTAATCTGTACCAATGACACAGTCTTCAACTAATCTGTCCATAATTCCAACAGGAAGGAAGTCATGAAATCCTCCCCATTCTATTCTGATCAATGCTAGCGGATAATTCTCCTTGTCCCCATGAATGCAACAGATGGTAACCCATTGACTCGGGGTCAGTTCAGTTTGGTTTACGAGGTTGCTACGTATTACGGACTGGCTACAGCCCGAATCAATTAGAGCTTCTACTGCTGTTCCATTTATTTTAATGACCTGTCTGAACTGATGATGCCCTCGTCCAGTGCATAGTACCCTGCCCCGGGTGACCCCTATTTCCATAGGTTCTACCCTGTCACCTTTCCTGGGACACACTCTCGTAATGTGTCCCCACTCCCCACAGCTAAAACATTGTGGCTGTTGCATGGGGTTTGTTTCTCCGGGTCTGTGAGTTCCTGGCTCTTCTACTGTTTGTCGAGGAGGATATTTGAAAGCACCCACGGGAGGTTTGACACTAATTTGGGGACCTAAAGCCTTGACGTCAATGGATCTGTGATACACACAGGCTAGGTCTACGGTCAATTCCGTGTCTATCTTGGGGTGTTGTCTTATCCAGTTCCTAGTACTGCCTGGGAGGGAATCCAGATATTGTTCAAGGATAACTGCTTTAATGACATCCTCTCTATTGGTTCCTAATGGGCCCAGCCATTTTAGACCCAAGTCTTTTACCCTGAAATAGAATGTGCGGGGGTCCTCATTCTGTCCCCATTTTACCTTTCGGAACTTCATCCTATAATATTCAGTATCGTGTTCCACTCTTTCCAAAATACTACTCTTGATATCTTTGTAAGGAGTGGTACCCCCTGGATTCGCGGCCTGGTATGCAGTCTGAAGGATACCCGTCAGGAGTAGGGCAACATACTGTCCCCAGCGTTCTTCCGGCCATTGGGCTGTGGAGGCTACCCATTCGAAATTTGTGAGGAAGGAATCAGGACCCTCTCCTTCCTGAAATTTTTGTAGTACTGAGCTCGGGACATTAGGGTGTACCTTACTTGCTGCGATAGTGTCTGTTAATTTCTGGAGTGCAGTCTCATGCACCAGCTGATTGTTACCCATAATGGTGGCTTGACTTTTTAAGGCATTTTGAAGAGCCTCCCGGTCCTCTTTTGCTTCCCTTTGCTGCGCCTCCCATACCAATTGGAGGTGTCGTTGGCCTTCCGCCAACTGTTTGATCTTATCTTCCAGCGTAGGTTTCTCCCCCAGCCTGTGTACCTCGTGGTATCGCCTGGCTGTGGTCAGTATCCCACTTCTGACACCACTGTGGTGGGGGATCGGCGGTACTGAGGACTCTGAGACGTAAGTAGGGTGCAGAAAGGGGTTTTATTGTATAGTGGAAGGTGATGTAATAACTAGTACTGAGTGATGATGGTCCGTTTGGTTAATTTCTTCATCTTCTTCTCTTGTCTCTGTCCTGTCTTCCCTAGGTCTTCTGTTGGTGGCAGTTCGCGGGACCTCCCAGGTGAAACCGGAAACACAAAACACAGCAGGAAACGAAGGTAAGAGGTTTTTTGGTATTTGGGGTAGTTTATGTATAGTCATGCGGGGGGGGGGGAATTGTGGAAGAAAGGGGTAGGTGTATTTAGAGACAGCCCGGTAGTGAGGTTGTGTCAGGGCAGGGAAAACTAGTGACAACCAATTCCTCGCTAGTGCTGGCCCACGTAGAGGGTTTTCCCTTTGTGTCTTTTCCCCTCTGTGTCTCCCTTCACACATGCTCTCTTTCCTCCCTCCCCTCCGCTCCTCCTCCTCCTCCTCCTCCCCCTTGCGTTTTATAGAGAATACGGGGTTTTCCCTGTCCTTGTAACAAGGACCGTACCTTAGTAAGCCATGACCCTCCAGGGTCGTGGCGGCAAGTGCTCGTCTCGGGGGTTCGACTTCCCTCTTCTTCGCGGCTCTCCAGGACTTGCGGTTGGTCTGATTCCTCCTTCTCTGGTCGCGGCGTCTCCTGCGCGTCTTCTCTCCTCTGCGTTCTCGAAGCAAACTCCTCTCTGCCCTTTTCCGAGTCCGTCTTTTCTTTAAGTGCGAGGTTCCGGAAATCAGCCTCGCGAGCGTCGGTCGGCGTCCCCATGTTTCCATGGGAATGCGTGTGTCCTTCCGGTGCGGCGTGCGAGAGGCGCCAGGCCGCGGCAGTGGTAGGCGTGGTCGAGGAGACCCGTCTACAGGTCCCTAATGCTTTTTGCACAAAGATCTGTATTTATAGCTATCTATTAACTTTTGATGGTGATGCGTATTTTTGAACTTTTCAGATTACTTATATCATTGATATTTTTGCACATTTGTATTACCTGGCTTTGGCTGAGTTTGGATCGGAGATTTATCAAGATCTATGTGAATTTTAATGTTTTCTTTTAAGTGTTTTTATATGTAAGCAGTTTTGCTAATATTCTTTGAGGGCCTTTTTGCTGAAATAAAGCTGAAATTGATATATGTATATATATATATATAAATTATTTTTTTTGTTAAAAGTTTTATAGGGTTACTACATTCATGGGGTTACTTATATATGCAATGTGTTTGAAGTGAAGTATTTTCCCTACTCTTGGTTAGGCTGCAGTAGGAATATGAAAATTAACCTCTTTGCAGTTCAGCAGTTTTGGAGTCTGAATAGTATATTTCTCCTTTGCAAAGTCCAAACTTTTCCCTACTGTTGTGCTCGCTGGAGTGGAAATAGTACATTTCACCCCTCCAGAATCCAATGCTTTCCCTACTGTTGCACAGACTGGAGTAGGAATACTAAATTTTACCCCTCCAAAGGCCAACTCTTTCCTTTCTGTTGTGCTGTTTGGAGTAGAAATACTAAATTTCACCCCTCTGAAATCCAGCGCTTCTCCTACTGTTGCAGAGACTGGAGTGGGAATATTAAATGTTACCCCTCCAATGTCCAACACTTTCCCTACTGTTGTGCTGCCGGACTGGGAATAGTAAGCTTTACTCTTCCAAAGTCCAACCCGTTCCTTGCTGTTGCACAGCCTGGAATGGGAATATTACATTTCACCCTTCTGAAGTCCACCGCTTTCCCTACTGTTGCACTGACTGGAGCGGGAATAGTAAATTTCAACCATATGAAGTCCATTTCTTTCCCTATTGTTGCACTGACTGGCTTCTGAATAGTAAATCTAACCCCTCCTTATCTAACATTCCCTATTATTGCTGTGATTGGAGAAGGAAGAGTAAATCGAACCCGTCCAAAGTCCAACCCTTTCCCTACTGTTGCATAAACTAGAATGGGAATGGTATATTTAATATTCTTAGGCTCCAATTGTTATCATAATATTGGTTAAATAGAGTTTATAGCATTCATTGTTTTATTTTTTATATTATTTGTTTTTATTTTGAATATATATATATTCATGTGAATATATTTAAAATATTTAAAAAATATAATATTAAACAAATGTTTATTAATTCTAAAATATATTTATAGCAATATATTTAAAATATAGAAACAATTATATAATGTCATATACATATTTAATCAATTATGTTACTATATATATATATATATATATATATATATATAGGTATATCACGGAACCACAGGTGCATAAACCACCCGTGGCTCAACAACGAGGTTGGAACAACAACCTTGTTCTAACCACTAATGCCTTTACCATGAATGCGTTTACAACGATTTTACCGTTGTAAACGCATTCCTGGTAAAGGCATTGGCAATCACCCCACCCCTTAAACCTAAACCCTGACACCCTCCTCCCCCCCACACCCTAATCACCCCCACCCCACCCCAAAAACTAAAAATACCCACCCCTGCCCCTAAAACCTAGACCCTGCCCCCCAAACCCTAATCACCCCCAGCCCCCCCTAAAACAACCCCAGTCCCAGCCCAAATTACCTCCTCCTTCACCGCATCCACTCTGACTCCCTTATGTACCTTAACCACACATGTACGTTGTTTAGACATGCGTGGTTAAGGTACCAAAACCAGGAAGTCGTGGAAAACGAAAGCGTTGTTTCGCTTTCATTTTTCACAACCTCGTGGTTCCGGACTCGTTCTTCCGGGTGTTTCCCATATATATATATATATATATATATATATATATATATATATATATATATATATCCACACACATATGCGTTTCTATAAGTATATATGTACATGTAGCATTAACTGTTAGTGGAATATTTTTAATTTACATTATATTAAATGTATAAATTAAAATACTTGACATTTACTTCTTTAAACTCTATTTATAGTAAAAGAAAGTCCATATTTTTGTCTATTTGTGGATGGTATTAGTGTCAGCAATATTTCTGTACTTACCATAATAAGTATAGGAGCATGATAATGTGGTAAATTATATTTTTGACACAATAAGATAGGAAGGCATTTAAACTTTACAGAGAAGACATCAAATTTGTTGCTCCTGCTTAGCATTGTTTTCAAGAACCAGACTCTCAAAGATGAAGTGTGTTCCTTGAAAACAAAAAAACACGTGGCCCCAATGCTTATTGAGTTTCCTCCTTACATGTGGGGAACACTCAGCATTTTCTTTGTCGGTGTCTGGCATACATCACATGACAGGCACAATCAAGGAAAATGATTGATACATGTCTCGCATGCCAAGGGCTCGTTGACGGTCACAGGCTGCCAGGTCAGAGTTTTAGACTGGAGGAGCCAGCAGAGGGTATAAACTTGGCACTTTCTCAATTTTACTTTGGGGGGGGGGAATCTACGGGTTTCAAGAGGGGGGAGCATGGCCATTTGCGGAAGACTCTGCTCTGCCAAACTCTCAATAAGGAAACTGAAGGAAACTGTTAATGTCATTATGGCAGAAAAGCAAATCATGCTGAATTCTAACAGCACTCACACCCTCAGAGAGTTGTAATCACTAATTACTGGAAGCTTTCTCACACCACACAAAGTTTGAGTCACATACTATCAGAAGCATTTTTACACTGCTGACATGCTAGCATTCACCCTCTACCAGTAACTTTACCACAGCCATCAGAGGGGCAGCACAAACTACCAGACGGACTCTCACACCCCTCATAGACTAGTTCTCTAGCCAGACCGGAAAATGCTAAAAGCAAAAGACATACAGTAGAGGCAGGGCAGATATAAACTCACCCTCTAACCATGGTTGGGGGTACCAGAGGGACCCCACCTGGGGCCAGAAGTGTTTTCTTAAAATAACATTTTCTGCAAATTCACAGATTATCCATGAATCAGCTGCACACAAAAAAGGAAAACGTGGGCTCCGTGCTTGTTTCACAAAAACCCTCGGGTGGGCCAGGGTTTGGGGGGCAATGCTTGAATTATTTTGGGGAGGGTGTGTGAGGCACCCCTAAAAAGGCCCTGAAGAACCTATCCTCTGAGACCACAACATAAAGAAAAGGGGAGGGGAGCCATGCGCCCCCCTCCCTGACCCTGAGACTTTAAGAACCCTGGAAACCTCATCCCCCAGGGCCGAAATTCAAAGAAAAGGGGAAAGGGCCCCCTTCCTTATCCTTTAAAGGCCCCGAGAAATCCGTCGCCCAGTGTAGGATCAGTTACTCTTTCCCAATTTGCTCATTCACAGGACACAGTAGTTTCCCTGCCCACATCAATGCAGGCATGGAACCATTTGCTTGCTCCTATCTGGTGGGAGGATTTTGTAATCTCCCATCAGACGGAAGCAAACATGTAAGTTTCCTCCCGCCTGTTGAGAGGTTTAAAAATACTCCCACCGGCTGGGAGAAAACTTCTGTTCTGATTTTCCTTGCCTTCATTCCTGAGGGGAACAAGAACACATATTGGTCCCTCCTGGAGACAGCCTCAAGAAAACAGGTGCTCCCTCAGGGCAGAAATTATGCTGGCTCCCACACTATGCAGGGAGCAGGCTGGGGATGCAGTGGTCACAGTGCTCCTCCTGCAGCCCCTAACATGTTGCTTGGGGGTGCATAAGGGGGACACCAGGGCACCCACCAATAATAAAGAGAGGCCATGGAGGATGGGGACTCCGGGGCCTGAGAAGGGTTGGGAAGTGGGACGTGCAGCACCCCTCCACTTTTTAAATAAGATATGACCTTGAGGGAGTGGTCCCCTGGGGCCAAAGAAGGCTCAGGGAAGGGGGACCGCAGTCCTTTTACCCTTTTTTGTTGAATTTGGCCCCAGGAGCTGAGGTCCTCAGGGCCTAATGAGGCTCAGGGAGTACAGTGCGACTCTCCCTTTTTAAATACCATACTAACCTGCCCTGGTGGAGGGGGCTATTGGGGCCTATGAAGACTTGGAGAGGGGGGCCCAGGGCCTTCTCTAATTTTTTATTGAATTTGCCCCAGTGGATGGAATACCCGGGGCCTAAAGAGTCTTGCAGAGTGGAGCTGCGGGTCCACTCCTCTTTTTAACTGAATTTAGCCCCAGAGGAAGCTTAATGAGGATAGGGGCAGAGGGTCACATGGTGTTCCTCCTCTTATCAATACAATATTCACAGGGCCTATGAATGCTCGGGGAGGGGGCACTGCTGCCCCCTCCCATTTTTAATTGCATTTGTCCCCAGGGGATTGGATGAGGTCATGAGTAGCTTTGTGTTGGCTGCCTGCGAGGGGTTGGAATCAGGGCCAGGCCTGGCTGTGCACGGCAGGGGGTTGGCTTTATGTATAGTAATACATTATTACTTTATGCTAAAAGAAAACCTAGAAATTCACTGAAAAACACAAAGGGTCAAAGTAACGTTATAGTTAGGAGAAATGTTCAGTAAGAACATAACGTTTTAGACTCAAAAAGCACAGAATAGTTATAATTATCTCAAGTAACTGTAAGTTGCGCAATAAGGTAGCTATAACTCGCCAGACACTGCTAATTACCCCAAATATTACAACACTCATGACATCTTCATAACATCATTAATAATATCACACAACATTTGCAATGAATTTATTGATGAGAAAACTGTGTGTGGCAGGGGTACGAGTTACAGTTACGTTAGGGCATGAATTACAATATATATATAAATATATATATATATATATATTTAACTAGTGCCAGTCACCACTAGGTAGTTATAATTAGGACCTGGTTTCTACATTAAAAGCGTTTTTTGTTTTGCTAATAACTTTGGCACAATTAATGAATCTTCACAAAATGTTCCCAAAAAATTCTGCGCTTCAACATCTGGCTGGAAAGTTTTGGGGTGATCTGTCATATGGGGGCTGAGAAAAAGGGGGGGTCCCAAAATGTTTTTTCCCCATGCATTTTTCCATATGGATTTTGAACAAGAATAGCGCTCGAACCACTGGATGGAATTACACCAAATTTGTCAGAAAGGTAGCTCCTGGTCCATAAAGTGATATTTTTGTTGGTTGGTGTAAATCTGCTCAGTGGTTTCTTAATAATTAAAGATTTTTTTTTTTTTATATATGGGGACGCAAAGGCTCCACGAGCCCTCTGGAACTTGTCCTGAGATCTGATTGGCTTCCAACACTTCAACAAGGAAGTGTTGGCAGCCATGTTGGGACTTGGCTTCAGCCAAGCCCTAGAAAGAAAGATCTTTAAAAAAAGGAGCAAGGGTAGGGACACCCTAACCTCTTATCTCTGGTGCATGCACTGTTAATTATCCCACATAATACATCACTCATGACATCTTTGATAACATCATTGATAATATCAATGTAACATTTGAAGTAAAATTATTTAGTAGAAAACTGTGCATGGCAGGGGCGCAAGTTATATTTACTTTAGGGCACATGTTATAGTTACTTGAGATAACTCTAGCTATAACAGGTGAATTTCTATGGTTTGTGTAAATGTGAACCTAACTATAACGTCCCTGTAAACTTTAGTTTTCTTAAGTGAATTTATATATATACAAATATATATATAACCTACTGGCGGTCGCCAGTAAGTAGTTATAGTTAGGACATAGGGCCTCATTACAAGTTTGGCGGCAGCAGTCCGACCGCCGTCGGCTTAGTGGTCAGACCACCATGTTACGATGCATGCAGTTCCATTGAGAAAAGACATCCACAATCCTACCGGCACCCCCAGACACCACACACCGTGGTGGTGGGAGAAGCCAATGAGGCCATCGGAGCCAGTGTTTCCGTGTGACACATTATGATGTTGCCTTACACCACTGTGGCCGTGGCGGTCCAACCACCATGTCCCAGCAGGCGGAAACAGAGGCATAAAACGAAGGAACTCACCTGTAGACAGTGTCACACGTCCTGTGCTGCCATGGAGCCGATCACACACGGCCTGCTGCCTCTCATAGATGGAGCACAAAATCCACACTGCCGTAGACACAACTGATGGTAAGTGAAAACACTTACCCGTGTCCGAGGTGCACCAACAGACCGAGGTGCCACCATCCACCTGATATGAAGGCTGCCTTACATGGAGAAGGTACACTTGTCCTTGAGTCCGGGGTCAGAGTTGTATACAAAGAATGGCCCATACACAGCCACATGACTCCCACTTTGGGCAAGTCACTGATACTGTACTGCCACCCTCCACAAAAACACATGTATGCTCCTCACAGTTTCAGGGACAGTGAAGTATACAGAACATTGTGTCACACAACAGCCACATCACATCAACATCACACATTCAACTGACACCCTCACGTTGATCACATGCCATTACTGTCGTGAGATTGAAGACACATATGTATGGAGGTGTAATTTAACACTAATGCCCCTCCCATGAAACATCCATGTAATAGACCCACACATAACACTCACATTGGAAGCTAAATGGGATGCACAATACTTTGTGAGACAAATATCACAAGCTCACAATGGAAACAATATCTACACAATAGGGATGGGGGCATCAGGAGCACTCCTGGAAGGATACTGACCTGGGACTCATATCACTTGGCACATGTCCCAAAACACAATTTGCAGAGAAACTGGACCTTCTTGTATCTCAGGGACAAACAATAGTAGAGTCCAGTGAACTGCCTATTTGCCAAATGTTTAAGTGCAAGTCAAGAAAGCAAAAACAACAGCATGTAGATGAAGTAGCAGGAAGATACACACATCAAAATGGACACATGGTTAGTCAAATGTAAAGGAAGGTAGCACAATTGAACATCCTGCATGTGTGGACAAACAAAAGACTAGCTTCCACACAAGCGATGAATGTCCAATCCGTATCTAGGGGGACAAATCTAACAAATCAAACATTATGCATGCTGACATTGGCCAACCCAAGATTAAATACTTACCATATCAAACAAAACACAATGCAATCACACCTTAATTCAATTACCAACTACATATCCATACAGTGAACATATACCCTTGTCCTGGGTGACACTGGCGCTCCCCACAAAGTCAGATTTTGCCAACCACAGCACATGGTCAGCAATCAGGGTGAAACACACACACCTGTAGGCATACAACACAAATTACTCAGGAACAATAAAAAGGCGCAAAAGTAATGGCAGGACAAATGCGTACCCAAAAAACAACTTGGGTTTATTAACAGTAAATACTGAAGAGCAAAGGCCATTGGCTAGTCTAGATTGTAGTCCATGCACATGATTGTGCTCAAGCTTGAGTCTAATCAGTGCCAGGTAACCTCCTCAGGAAGGGGCATCAAGTGGGCATACAGGCACCTCAGAGATCATACTTGGGTGGGGTCGGATTTGGGAGGTTGAGTTTGGGTTTCAGAGGGGTGGGCTATTTCTTCAGAGTGGTGGGCTTCTTCTTTGGGGAGGGGTATGGGTGATTGCAGGGGGACAGGTGTGACAGGGGAGGACTTGGATGTGAAGGGGATGGGTTGGGATGTTGGTGGGGGCCTCTTGGGCTTAGGAGAGGGATGGGGGTCACAGGGGAAAGGTAAAGGTCCATGAGGAAACTTTCCTTGGCAAAACGGGTAGAGACTTCAGAAGGGACTGGGGTGTTAAAAGCTGAGGGAGTAGTGGTCTTGCCTGTGGGTGTTGATGCTTTTGGTGTATGTGTGTGTGCAGTACGCTTGGGTTTGGGTGGTGTCTGTTGCAGGTGTGAATGTGGGCATTTGCATGTCTTAGGGGCTATAAGGTGGAAGTTCTAGGTGAAGTGGGAGTGGTGGATGTGTGTCTGGGTGGTGTCTAGGGGTATGGTAGATGTGGTGGATGTGTCTGTGTGTGTGTTGGGGTGATGTATGAAGGTATGGTGTCTGAGGTGTGTAGGTCTGTGGGTTGTGAGGTGTTTGGGGGTATGGTGGATGTGGTGATGTGTCTGTGGGTGTTGTGGTAGTGTTTGGGGGTATGGTGTCTAAGACGTGTGGGTCTGTGGGTTGTGAGGTATTGTCTGGCGGGTGTGGTGGATGTTTCACTGCGTGTTGTGGTAGTGTCTGTGGGTATGGTGGTTGTGATGTGTGGGTTGGTGGGGTGTCTGTTGGAATGGTGGCTGTGGTGGTGTGTGTGGGTCACTATTGAGTGCTTGCATGCCGTGTGTCTTGTGGCACTTGTGTTTATGTGTGCTGCTTGTGTGTGTGTGTTGAGAAGGGTGCATGCAGATGTGTCTTTGTGCTTGGGACAGGTAAGGGAATAGAGAATTTTTATTGGAAAGAGGGAGGTGGTGGGGGGAGGATTGGGGAGAACGTGGTTGGCTGCCATCAGTGAGGAGGCCAGAGCCTGAAAAGATCTCTGTAGGCCAGACAGGTCACTATGAATGCATTTCAGGTATGCATTCTTCTGCTGGAGTTGGCTGGCCAAACCCTGGATGGCAGGGTTGGCAGTCTGCCTCACATAGATACTCCTCAGGAAGTAAATAGCCTCCTCACTCAAGGCAGCAGGGGTAACAGGGGCTGTGGGTGAGGTGCCTGGGATGAAGGAGATACCAACCCTCTTGGGTGAGTACTTATGGCCAACTGGGTGGGGAGCAACAGGGGGGTGGTGATGGAACTAGGGGTGGTGGACAAGGATGGTGCAGGAGAAGGTCCTGATGAGTCCGCCACTGGCGGTAGAATCAGAAGACGACAAGGTCAATCCTGTCTCCTACGTGGCCTCCCCTCACCCTCGGGCCACTGGGTCCCTCCGTGTGGGTAGTGTCATGACTGGAGGTACCATGCCCAGATGCTTCCCCACTCCTTCACTTGCCTGGGATGATGCTGATAATACAAAGAGAAATAGGGTCACTACATGTTCCTCATTACACTTGAAAAACAGCTGTGATTAGCAAACATTACCATGAAGTAAAGTAGGCCCCAGTCACAAACTCCACAAAGTAGCTCCTACATTTGCCGCACCACATGTATGCATGCCACATGAACTGACTGCTCACAGGAAATTTAGAATCTCAGGCAACTCCAATTGCATGGGTGAGAGGGTATGGCATAAGGGCCTGAGCTGCCGACTTTGGAGTTAGGTGAACCAGGTTCGAGTCTCGGTGTCTACTCAACATCTTGTGATTCTGAGCAAATCACTTAGGCTCTCATTATGACATTGGGGGTAAGTACCGCTTACCGCCATACTGACTGCCACCAACAGCTGCTGCGGCGGATCACCGCTATCCATATTATGACACACACATAGTAATCCGTCACTATACAGCCACACACACAAGTCTGCCAGCCCAAAGGTTGGTGATAAACTACCGGTATCCAAACCCACACCGTTACGCCAACAGAACTACGCCCACAGCATTATGACCCACAAATCACCACAGCGGACATTCAGTGGTGCTAAACCAGTGGCGCTACATACCGCTGTGTTCAAAATACACACACACATACAAAACAACACCACATTGGACAATTCAAACTACATACACCTGACACGCATACACACACCACACCCACACACCCACACCACTACAAAACACACACCCACATTACCCACAACCCTTTACGACTACAAACAAGTGCCACAAGAGAGATAGCAAGACCACAGACAAGACCACAGCCACACATTACCATCACCTATACACCATCCACGCATCTTACATCACACACTCCAACATATCACCCTACACACCCTCACCACTCACACTACACCCATGGCACCACAATGACACCCAAGGTACTCAGAGGAGGAGCTAATGGTCATGGTGGAGGAAATCATGCAGGTAGAGCCACAGCTATTCGGATCACAGGTGCAGCAGACATCCACTGCTAGGAAGATGGAGCTATGGCGGAGAATCGTGGACAGGGTCAACGCCATGGGACAGCACCCAAGAACAAGGGACGACATCAGGAAGAGGTGGAACAACCTACTGGGGACGGTGCGTTCCGTGGCAGCAAGACACTAAAAGGCTGCACAGAGGACTGGCGGTGGACCCCAACAACTAACAACATGGGAGGAGCAAGTCTTGGCAATCATGCATCCTGAGGGCCTGGCAGGAGTAGGAGGAGGACTGGACTCTGGTAAGTAAAATCTCTATTACTATCACTCCCCATACCTGCATGCCATCACATACCCCCACCCTTACCCTCACTCTTATCACTCCATCACCTCCCACACACCCCACCATCACAACCCACCCATTCCAATACCAAGCCTTGCATGCAGCACCAATGCACGGACACCCATCACAGACCTGCATGGACACCTATCACTAAAGCATGCACACTAGAGGGAAACAGCTAGCCCACCAAATAACAACTCACACAAAGCAAAGCTGCCAGGGCAAAAACAACCATGGAGGGCAACACACCCATGCACAAGATGTAACAAGCAGAAACAATGACACTGCATTTACATCCCCACAGGTCCCCCAGCCAACGTCACCAGCAACATCCAGTCCCCCCACAGAAGAAGCCCACAGTGATGACAGCAGCTCTGGACCTCGATGACCAACCTAGCCCATCACGGATCTCCGGACAGTCGGTTACCCAGGCACAGTCCCATACCACCACAGAGCCTTCCCCCTCAGGAAACACCACCACAGTACCCACCCAGCGGGCCCATACCTCTGTCCCCAGGACACGTAAATTAGCAGTGTGCCCACCACTACAGGGACTCCAGGCCACCCCACAAACACAGGACGATCAGGGACCTGGGGCCAGTGGCAGTGGGCACACGGTTCAGGGGACAGAGGCACAGGACAACAGGGAAGCTGGGAGGACTGCTGTGCAACAGGGGGAGGACAGTCCCAGGAAACCGACTCTCCAGGAGGCACTCACCGCAATCCTGGGAGCATACCACCATTCCCAGGAGACGCTGGGCCAGATACTGGACAAAATGCAGGAGAACCAGCGGCCGCAGGAGGGACAGTACCTGGGGATCAGGGAGGACTTGAAGGACATCAACACCACCCTGGTCACCATTGCAGGGGTGCTGGCAGACATGGACAACACTATGAGGGAGGCAGTGGCACACCACCGGGCCCCTATCATTAGCCAAACCGATGAACAGCCCTCCACCTCCGCTGCGGTTAGTAGGCAGGAGGCCCCACCACAGGACCAACATGCCAGCAGCACCCCTCCCCCTGCAGAAGGAAAACCACCCTGCAAACGTTCCCTGCGATCCAGGCACCAGCAAGAGACTATTGCCAAGACTACCAACAAGGAAATAAGACTCTACTGAATGTCACCCTTGTGTCCCACCCTGTACACCTTGAACTGCCATTGCCCCCCTTCTTATGTCCGCTTGGACAACGCAACTGTGATCCAGATAGACTGGACTCTATTCTGGAATTTCCTCCACCATCACCCCAGCCCATTGCACATCCCCCTCTACTTATTAGCACTTAAATAAACACCCTTTGAAAAAATACAAGTATGGAGTATGTCAAATGATTTAAGTATGTATTCGCTTAACAAGGTATAAACACTGCAAGACAACTGTACAGTAATGTATACGTAGGAATGACCTGTAGTTGGCTGCAGTCAACACATCGGGAGCGATAGTGGGGCACAAATATCTGCAAATAGAGATGTCAAAGGGTACAGTGAGTGGCCATAGAAGTGGGAAAATCAGCCTGCCAGTGACAATGTCAAACACAAAACTGTCAATTAAAAGTGAAGCTACACTGTCTTACCTGTGTCATTGGAAGTATTGATGAATTATTGCACTTTTGTTGTCCTCATCCTCTGCCTCCTCATCTTCACTGTCCACAGGGTCCACTGCTGCCACACGGCCATCTCCAGCCTCATCCTCCTGCAGAAAAGGCACCTGGGGACATAAGGCAAGGTTGTGCAACATACAGCATACCACGATGATCTGGCAGACCTTCTTGGGTGAATAGCACAGGGAATCACCTGTGAGATGGAGGCAACGAAACCTAGCCTTCAGGAGGCCGAATGTCCTCTCTATAATTCTTCTTGTTCACCCATGTGCCTCATTGTAACGTTCCTCTGCCCTTGCCCTGGGATTCCTCACAGGGGTCAGTAGCCATGAGAGGTTGGGATAACCAGAGTCACCTGCAAATATCAGGGACAGCTGTTAGACACCCACTAACCCTTAGGGCCCACACCATACCCAGACACTGACATCCACTGGGTGGGAACCAGGGCTCACCTATTAGCCACACCCGGTGCCTCTGGAGTTGAGCCATCACATATGGGATGCTGCTATTCCTCAGGATAAAGGCATCATGCACAGACCCAGGATACTTTGCATTGACATGGGAGATGTACTGCTCCGCCAGGCACACTATCTGCACATTCAGAGAGTGAAAGCTCTTTTGATTTCTGAACACCTGTTCATTTCTCCGGGGGTGGGGGAACAAATGAAATATGTGTTCCACCAATTGCCCCAATTATGTTGGGGATATTTCCCATTGCATAGAAGTCAGCCTTTACTGTGGCCAAATCCTCCACCTGGGGGAAAACGATTTAGCTGCGCCTGTGTTTAATCAGGGCAGACAACACTCTGGTTGGCACTATTGGTAACATTGGCTGTGACATTCCTGCTGCCAAGCCCACTGTCACTTGGAAGGAGCCAGTTGCCAGGAAATGGAGCACTGATAGCACTTGCACCAGAGGGGGGATCCCGGTGGGGTGACGGTTAGCAGAGATTAGGTCAGGCTCCAATTCGGCACACAGCTCTGTGATTGTGGCACTCTCCAGTCTATAGGTGAGGATAATGTGCCTGTCCTCCATTGTTGCCAAGTCCACCAGGGGTCTGTACACAGGGGGATTTCTCCATCTCCTATTCATCCACAGCGGTTACAATTTATGGGGCAAAACGGTGATCAGCTGGTCAGTATCTCATATTTCCAAACACTACACTTCATTGCATGTTGTGATTGTAACAGTATATTGTTGGAAAGGTCCAAATGGTGCTTATGTGTACTGTGACGCAGTTAGTTGCCATGGCCTGCCCCCCCCCCCGAAATGGCGTCCGCCTGTCCTATATGGAGGACATGTAACTCCACTGACGTTGTGCGCCGTTGCGGGAGGCAGTCGAGAACCGCCGTGCAACTCCTCATTGGTTATCATTGGGCCCTATGGGTTACAGTGGCCGATGTTGATGTACGCCGGCGGTGACGGTACGCGCCACTGTGGACGTGACCGCCATTTTCTATCTGTTCACTCACTTTGTACCTGACCTTCAACAGGAGAGGACCTACACTGCATGTGCTGCTGTGACCTGTGTCTGGAACCGACCATGGCTCGGTTCACTGGGAAGGGGCCCCTGCCTTCACTGCAGCAGAGCTGGAGAGACTGGTGGATGGGGCCCTACCCCAGTAACGAATGCTATATGGGCCTCCAGACCAACAGGTGAGTACACTGTGACTACGATGCATGAATGCATGGAGTGCTGTGTGTGAAGGTCTCGTGTGGGGAGGTTGGTGGAAGGGCCCTAGACAGCCTGCTGCATGTATGTTTGGCCCTGTCTGTGCATAAGGGGATATGAAGGGCTATCGAGGGCCATAAGTGTAACAGGCAGGATGGTCTGACTGATACCTTTACCTATTTGTATTTCTCTCCAGTCAGCGCCCATCAGAAAAAGGGTATATGGTGTGCCATCGCCAAGGACGTGCAGACCCTGGGGGTCTACAGCAGGCGGAGCACCCACTGTCGGAAACGGTGGGAGGACCTGAGACGCTGTGCACGGAAGATGGCGGAGGCCAAGCTGGGGATGGCCTCCTAACAAGAAAGGGGTGCCCGTCGAACCCTGACCCCCCGATGGCCCGCATACTGGCAGTGGCCTATCCGGAGCTGGATGGGCGCTTGGGGTCATCACAGCAGCTACAAGGGGGTGAGTACAGTGCCCCAATATACTACTTGCTTGGGTGGTGTGGTATCCAGGTGGGGGATGTGGGCCTGTGGGTACCCCTAGGCCAGGCTGAACATTGCAGGGTAGGTCCCATGTTGGGCAGGGTCTGATGTAAACTTCCTCCAACCAAGCTAGTAGGCATCCACTACTGGGCTGGGGTCTGTGGGTCTCAGGTATGCTGCAATTGGCATTAGGTGTCCATGGGCTGGTGACTAGCATTGTGACTGGTAGTGCATTGCCTAGTGCGTAGGACTGTTCCCTGTGTGTGTGTGTCGTGTACGCCAATGGTGGTGTTGTTGCCACCACTGACCAAGTGTATCCTATGTCTCTTCCCCCCCCCTTTTTGTTTTGTCACCCTGTCCTTATGTGCATTAGCATTATCTGGTAGAGGAGCAGAGGCACCGGTAATGCAGGGAGCTGCATCCCACAGGGCCCAGGAGGCCGAATCCACTGACGGTGAGTGCACCAGGGGGATGGAGGGCGAGGGGAGCACCACAGCGGAGACTGGAGGGGACAGTTCGGACCTCCTCCGATGGAAGCTCCCTGGTGGGGCAGACACCTCTGTGCCCACCCCAACAACAGGTACAGCTGCCACCTCCTGTACCAGCACCGCCCTCCCACCAGCCCCTCAGCGTGTTTCCTGTGCTCATTCATCCAGGAGGGTGGGCATCTCATTTGCCCCAGACACCTCAGGCCCTGCCCCAGTGAGCCCTGCTGCCCTGAGTGAGGAGGCGATTGACCTCTTGCGATCCATCTCTGTTGGGCAGTCAACCATTGTGAATGCCATGCAGGGGCTGGAAGCCCAAATGCAACAGACCAATACATTCCTGACAGGCATTCACACTGGCATGGTGGCCCAACAGAGATCAATCCAGGCTCTGGCCTCGTCTCTGATGGCAGCCATTGTCCTTGTTTCTAGCCTCCCCCCTCCAACTTCCTCTACCCGATCCCATTCCCCTCAACCCCAACCTATCCCAAGCACACAGGCAGACCAGCATGCACACAAGACAAACACACAGGAGTGGTACAGGCAAACACAAGCACCATACATCATCCCACAGGCACTCACACAAACATCATCCAGATGCAGACATACCAACATCTACTTCCTCCACTGTGTCCCCCTCCCCCTCCTCGTCCACCTCCCTCCCAGTTGCATCTACACTCACACCTGCATGCACTACATCCTCATCCACTACCACCATCACGTCTATCACTACACGCCCCTCACTGGCAGTCACCACCCCCACATCCATGCACACGTCCCCTGTGTCCTTTCCCACAGTGTCTGTGCCCCCTCCTCCCAAAGTACACAAACTCAAGCACTCAGACACCCAACAGCCATCCACTTCAAAACAGCATCTAGCCCATGCACCTGCACCCAAAATCAGCAGACAGACACCTCCTACAACCACTTCCTCTTCCTCCACTCCCAAACCTTCACCCTCTTCCCACCCCAATGTCCCTAAGAAGCTTTTCCTCTCCACCGTTGACCTCTTCTCTACCACTACCCCCCGTCCTTCACGTCAGGCCAGAGTGGTCAGAACCCAGTGCACGGCCACAGTGGTGTCGACGGCTACTCCAGGTGGGAGAGGATACCTGGCACCAGGCAGCCACACTGAAAGGGTTCCTGCACCAGGTGCTGCAAGAAAGGCCAAGGAGGCACCACCATCTGCGTCAAGGAAGGGCATGGAGGCACCCTTAGCTGCTTCAAGGAAGGGCAAGGAGGCACCCCCAACTGCTTCAAGGAAGGGCAAAGAGGCACCCCCAGCTGCTTCAAGGAAGGGCAAGGAGGCACCCCTAGCTGCTACAGGGAAGGGCAAGGACCAATCCCAGGCTGCTGACTGGAAGGGCAAAGGGCCTGCACCAGCAGGCAGGAAGGACTGGAGGCCTGGTGCTGGGACTCTTTTGGAGCACCCACCAACAACCATTGTGGTTCAGCCGTCTGAGGCTGAAGGGGAAGGGCTGGACCCTCCCCCCACCACTGCCAGCACCGCCACCAGCACCACTGCCAGCAGCAGCAGCCCCAGTGGGCAGCCGTCTGAGGCTGCAGGGGAAGGCCTGAAGCCTCCCCCACCACTGCCAGCACCGCCACCCGCACCAATGCCAACAGCAGCAGCCCCAGTGGGCAGCCGTCCGAGGCTGCAGGGGATGGGCTGGAGCCTCCCCCACACCACTGCCAGCACCGCCACCAGCACCACTGCCAGCAGCAGCAGCCCCAGTGGGCAGCCGTCTGAGGCTGCACAGGATGGGCTGGAGCCTCCCCCCACCACTGCCAGCACTGCCACCAGCACCACTGGACAGTTGTCACTGCCGGCGGACAGTGTGTAGTTCTGCATCCATGGGCTGTTGTGCGGCCTGGCCCCTGAAAATCCTGTGGGTCTGACACCCAGGTGAGAGACTGTGACCTTGCACTCCCCAAGATCTGCATCACAGAGCACAATGCCCCCTCCAGAACCAGTGGAAGAAGCCATCCACTCACCCCATCCTTCCCATGATATAGCACACTGGGCACAATGCCCCCTCCAGAGCCAGTGGAAGAAGCCATCCACTCACCCCCTCCTTCACAGGATGAAGCACACTGGGCACAATGCCCCATCCAGAACCAGTGGAAGAAGCCATCCACTTGAGAGACTGAGTCCGTGCACTCCCCAGGACCAAGCAGTGGGCAAACCACCCACTTAAGAAACTGTGGCCTTGCACTCCCCAGGACAGCGCACAGGGCATGTTGCCCCCTCCAGGACCAGTGGTGTTGTACCGTGTTCCGGCTGAGGTGCCCCCCATTCCCTGTCCCCCTGAGGTGCCTGTCTATTTTCAACCTGATGCCCCTGCAGTCTTCTCTCCATGTTGTTGCAGAAGTGAGGTGGGGCCTTGGCCTATGTGTTGTGGCCCTGTGAACGCCGGACATTGAGGACTGGGCAGTGTCCCTACATTTGTAAATATGTATATATGTTTGGATTTTGATGCAGTTATTCATAGTATTTTATCGTATTACACTCACTTCTTCAAATCATTTTGACCTTGCATTATTCATGAGGGGTACGGGGTAGATATGTTATGCTGCTGCATCTGGTTGTGTGTATGGTGTTGGGGGTTGGGGGGCGTTGTGTGTGTCACTCTCTTTTTCCTCCCCCCTCCCTTGTGTGTAGGCAGAAGTACTCACTGTGGTCGTCTTCGCCGGTGTTGGTGTTCATAATGAAGCAGAAGGAAGGCGAGTATGGGGAAAACTTGCAGCTTGGGCTCCATGGCGTCGTGGTTGTTCCCTGAGTCTCCACAGGTGAGTCCTTTAACTTCTGAGATCTGTTTCCGCCAGGCTTTTGATGTCATTGGTACCGCCCCAGAAAAGGTGGTGGACAGGCCGGTCATAATAGAGTGGGCGTTGCATTGTCTTCCGCCTGGCTGTTGGCGGCTACCGCCGTGATGCTTGTTGATTCCACCCTGGCGGTCGGTGTGTTAAAGTGGCTGTCTGTCTGAGCTGTTTCCACTGTGGTCATCATTCCATTTTTGTTACCGCCGGCCTGTTGGCGGTATTACGGCCGCTTTATCACCAACCGCCAGGGTTGTAATGAGGGCCTTAATCTCCCCCTTGCCTACAATTCAGCACCTTAAGACCCTCACAGGTGATTTGCTATACTTTACAAGTCCTGAAGTTGCGCAATCACAGTACCCAGTGAACAAGTAAGAGACCTTATCACCTTCAATGGTTTCCCTCATGAAGCATTACTCAGTTACCTGTTGTCATACAATAGTAGGGCAAGGTCAAGTTCAATTACGCAGATCACACACAAGGTCACAGCTAATCGTCACATACCCATTACTACAGTATGAAGAAATGATGGTCCAAAATCCTGGCATGTAGCTGACAGTAGTCTGAAGAAGGTGGCATTGAAATACCCATTGCACACTGGAAACAAATGCTCACCTCACCATGTGTAAATTGTCCTAATGGAGTCATGGAGGTTGTACTAATGTTGCTCAGATAGATAACACATATAGCACGGAAATAAACACTGGAGGCAAATTGTGCACAATGTCAGGGAGCTAGCTCTTCAAAATCGACAACAAAATGAATCAACTAGCTCCAGGGAAATCACCTCTATTGATTGGTACCCCTGACAATAACATACTCTGATTGCATCAGAAGAAGCCAATAGTCCTTTGAATGTTGAAGAGGCCCAGGGTTTCTCAAGTACTTGTAGAAGGCCCTCAATATGTTGCCCACTGAGAAGCCATTTTACTGTCTCAATTTTTATCCTGCAAACACTGATTTCCGTGGATTAATGGTTGTACACAACCACACATGATTCCCACATAACTGAAAGTCACTCCATGATGCATGCCAACTGTTAGGTAACAACATGTGCAAAGCACTTTGCTATATTATGCCACTTCAATGGCATGGAAATGTACATTGTGGATAAAAACCTGTAGTCCTACCTGTTATGTCCTTCATTGCTACTGCAGTTGTACATGCCAAATGGCGTGCAATATTGGGTACGGGTATGTATGTGCCACTAATCAAAGGTGACACACTCCTGTATTTGGCACCACATGAAATGTAGCCCCATGACATTTGCCCAATTCCAAACACATGTTGGCATGCACACATATGTGAGGGAATACAGAAATCATCTCATGAAGACAGGTAGACCATGCATGAAACAGCAGTGAAAATAATTTTTCAAAATTGAAAGAAAGACATGCTAACATGCTGGCACAAAGAATGATGGCAACAGGGATGTCACACAAATCATGTCAATAGACTTTCCCCGATTACCAAGGGAAAGTATTGCTCTGTAACTGCACCCAAAGAGCAATGTATGCTCTGTCAAATGTATGATGGCCACCTTCACATGACAGACAGTAGTGAGGCATCAGCAATCGTGACACACTGAAGACAAGTGGCCTCTAGGGGATAGATGCCAATATTCTCACTTGAGCAGACTCATGGATGAGGACAGTGATCCATTATGTCATTTTGTTTGGGCTGTCACACTGAAGAGTAGTGGACTATCGTGTACAAATTATACCCACAACAACAAACAACACTACCTGATTGATCACTGTACACAGCCATTTGTTGGCCCTGGAGAGTAAATTGTTTATGAACTGTATTCAGTTGTGTCCTAGGTCCCTAGGCTAATAAGCAAGGTACATCAGCATGCACCAACTTCCATACCTACGCCAACAGTTGCTCATCTTGTGTGCCACACATGGCCCATCCCCAATCTTCAGGGAAGTTGGCCGAACCAAACACATCAACATGGCAATGTGACAGGCAGGAATATGCCTTGGACTTAGCCCCTTGTCGCTGCTGTGCTCCCCTCAAATGCCCATCAAGCTCTGGGTAGGCCACCGCCAAAATGTGGGCAATTATCGGGGTCAGACTCCACTGCACGTCATGCCTATGTTGGGAGGACAGCCCCAGTTGGACCTCTGCGATCTTCTAGGCCCAGCGTGTTAGGCACTTCCACCTCCTCCAACAGTGGGTGCTCTGCCAGGTATGGACCCTCAGGGTCCGGACCTTCTGGGCGATGGCTCTCCAAATACCCTTCCACTGATGGGAGTTGACCTGTATGGATGCAAGAGACAAATCAAAAGGTTACAAACACATTTTTTTGCCCAAATGGTTGTGTCACATACATGTCAGAAACACCAAGCACAAAATTTGGAACTTGTCAACACACCACAAGTGTAAAGCACACATGCTCATGAGTACAGGGACATGACTACACACTTTTGGAGTTACCTGCACACCAACCCACTACCCTGCTCTTGGCCTACACTGACTAAGCAAGCCTAGTGACATAAGGTAGCCCAAGCCCAAGGAACATGTACTGTGATGTGAGCCACAACAAAACACTATACACCATTGTGGGTTCTGAAGGGTAAACTCATTGGGCCTGACTGTACCAACACATTTACACTCTGCAATATTGACTTACTGCATGAAGTCCCTACAGGCAACTACCATAGTACAGACTTCACCTTTATACTTGAGTGACAATCATGCCTCAGCATGGGTTTCTGTGGTATGTACCCGTACCACAGAGCACACCTTTAACTATATGTGGCAAACCGACAGAGATGGCATTCAACATACAAAGGTATGTTTGGTTAAATTCATGTTATGTAGCCCAGCTACCGTGTCACATGTCAAGGCCTCTCTGGAATCTACACACTATGTGCACTGTAGCTCCTTCATTTGTGCAATATGCCTGTACTGGACAATTATGACTTATGTGAAGGTGACAACAGAGCTGTGGGAGTAAGGGACCTGTCATGAGTCAAAGACACACATTAACAATGATGCAAAATGCACATATGGACTAGTTCAGGGATTTACCTTAGTACCCATTACTAGTCTAGTCAATGGACTGGGGCATTCAGGGCACGTTTTGCCACTAGAACCTCATATTGGCCACATGACAGGACCTGCAGGTCTACAGGGAGTGGACAAATTTGTCAGGGCCTGGTCTCTGCGTGCTGAGCATACAGAACCTACATGGCACTTACAATTCTATCACTCCCATGAATGACAGTACATCATGTGGCCATCATCAACGTGGCAACCTGAAGGGCACAGTGAGTCATGATATGCCTCCCAAAGGACAGGTTGGCAAGACCAGGTGGGGTGAAAGATCTGTGGCACAATACACATTGCTTACAAGATACTCAAATGACAAACAGGATGCATATATGGCTCATGCTGTTGTGCACATACATGTTGTCTGACATTTACAACCATCATATCCAAAGCAATGTAATTGTATTGCAGTAAAGTCTCCTTGCCTAGTTAAATGCATCCAACATAAGGAGAATCTAGGCCTCAGAACACATCACACAACACAATGTGAATGTCCAAAACATATAGGGGGTCATTCCGACCCCGGCGGTCAAGGACCGCCGGGGCCGGGGATGCGGGAACACCGCCAACAGGCTGGCGGTGCCCCACAGGGCATTCTGACCGCGGCGGTTTGGCCGCGGTCAGACCAGGAAAACCGGCGGTCTCCCGCCAGTTTTCCGCTGCCCTGGGAATCCCCCATGGCGGCGCAGCTTGCTGCGCCGCCATGGGGGATTCCGACCCCCTCACCGCCATCCTGTTCCTGGCGGCTCCGACCGCCAGGAACAGGATGGCGGTGAGGGGTGTCGTGGGGCCCCTGGGGGCCCCTGCAGTGCCCATGCCAATGGCATGGGCACTGCAGGGGCCCCCGTAAGAGGGCCCCACTTTGTATTTCAGTGTCTGCTTTGCAGACACTGAAATACGCGACGGGTGCCACTGCACCCGTCGCACATACCCACTCGGCCGGCTCCATTCGGAGCCGGCTTCCTCGTGGGGAGGGGTTTCCTGCTGGGCTGGCAGGCGGCCTTCTGGCGGTCGCCCGCCTGCCCAGCGGGAAAGCCAGAATGGCCTCCGCGGTCTTTCGACCGCGGAGCGGCCATATGGCGGCTCCCTCCAGGCGGGCGGCTCCCGCCGCCCGCGTGGGTCAGAATGACCCCCATAGTACTGTTCTATAATACCTGCACCATGTGCATCCCATTGTTGTCACACAAACTGAGACAACAGGCACACAAGACGACTAACTGGCACACAGAGGCACATTGTAGCCTGTGAGAAGGGAAAGGATGGTGTGGAACAGAGTCAATTGTGCCTATGAGATTCTTACCTGCTCCTCTGGTGAGCCATAGAGCTGACCATACAGCTTCTCCATCTCCTCCGGAGAGAAGGCAGCGGTCCTTTCATATGCTGGCCATGGCATGATGGCTCCCAAAGGCGGCACACAGCAGGGGAAGTGGTGGAGGTGTTGATGGCAGCAGTGTCAGGAGTCAAGTGACTGATTTTGCAAACCACTGCGTACACGTATACCACATACGTGGTCATCACCGCCGACAGCCATTGACCACGGAACATCACAGGCAACGACATACAAGAGGATTATTGCTGGCAGTGGTGGTTGTCCAATCCGCACCTCCTGGATTCTTGCATGGATGTGCCAGCTTGAGGGGGGTGGATCAGATGCTGCAGATGCAGGGGTGTCTGCAGCTATTTAGGTCTCTGTCAGGGCCTCCCTACCTGTGACTGCCACAGATGTAATTTGGCATGATGTCCTTGCCACACAGGAAGGGGTAGGTGTTGGGAGTTAAGCCTTAATCAGTGTGGTGTTAATTTCCTCCAGCACCCCTGTTGGGGTATCCATTTCGGTAGTATGGACATCCATTTTGTCAATCATGACTCTCTGCAGCTGCTTAATGTCCGGAGTTCAGTCTACACCTGGCCCATCACGCCTTGGGACTCCTGATAAACCCTTAAGACGTGGCTGATGGTGTGCTGGCTGACAGCAGCCCCAGTGGCCTCCCTCAGCTGGCCCACATCATCCCTCCCATGCACCCTACTCCCAGAATTCTGTGCCCTTGGCACAGGGTGCCCTCTCCAACTGGGCCTTGGACCCTCAGTGTCTGGAGTGTTGAGGTGAACATCAGGATGCAGGATTGGGGGCACAAGATGGTGGAAACTGTGCTAGGTACACAGGTTGGGGTGCGCATCATTGACTGAGATGTTGAAGCAATATGGCTGGGAGGTGATGCGGTGGGCAGCCATTTTGGGACTTTGGCCGAGTCCCACAAAAAAGTAAAAAAAAAGAAAAGGGGGCAGGGTAGGGTCACCCTGAGCCCCTAGCCTTGTTCTTTAGAGTACCTCATGGACCCCATCAGGGCTAAAAAGCATATTTTTTTAAAATGTTGGGAAAATCCGCAGATCCAGATCCGCTGTTTTTTCTGACATTGAAAAAAGGGCAGTCTCCCATTCTTTTTTTATTTTTTATTTTGCCCCCGGGTGGGCCAGGTCCTGGGGCATTAGGGGATTGAATAAGGGGGGTGGCACACTGCCCCCCCTCCTAATCCTATCATATAGGTAAAAGGAAAGCCCCTGGTTTGGTGGAGATTTATGTCTTTGTAGTCCTATTAACCTCTCTATAGGAGGATTCATCTTATTACAGAATTCTAGAGAAAGATGCATGAGGAAAAATCAGATTGCCAAATGCGCTGGTGACATTTCCTTGTGCTACATTACACAGCTGTAGTGTATAATACATACGAGACGTTTAACCAAAGAGGCAGAAAGAACTTCACTTGGGTAGATATTTCATGCAAAGCTGGGGACTCTTGTTGGATAAAAGGGCAGGTGAGGTTCCTTTCTGGCAGAGTCACTGTCAAGCTTGTACCTTTCTGCAGGAATGAAATGGACACAAAGTAGTTCCCAACTTCTCTATGAATCAAACAGACTCATGAGAAATCACACCTGACTCATTGGGATGAAGGGACGAATCAGGACCAAACCAGATTTCCACCTTGCGATGTTGATTGTCTTTTGAGTTTCTGAAAACATAAGAACAACCCTTAGTACTTATAAAACCTACATTGATTCCTTCCCAATTTATGTAACCCACGTTTGATTACCTAATTTCCCTTCGCCCTTTTTAGGTGCTGGTTCCTGTAGACTGAAATTTGCTATGCAATAATTCTAGAAGACAAACTCAAGACAATTAACTCCACAGGTAATAGTCACACATACATGAGAAATATGACAGTTCGCTCTAACACCTACCTAAGTATATAGACTTTACAAATCTGGATACTTAAAAATCAGTCCTTTTACAGTGAATCAAGGTCCAAATAATGGTTCCTATGCTTAATCGGCTTTCATCTCCTGAAATCATAAATACACATTATTATCATTACTCTAGCTATGAGTCACTCTGCAATAATTAAAGTCATATGCATGTATTATTATAACAACTTTAATATGAGTCTTTGATCAAATTTGGAGAAAAAAAAACCTGTAGAAAATAATAAATGTCTTTTCTTTCCTCTAGGAGAACAACTACAAAAAATGGTTGATTTCACCAGTCCTTTCAACAGAATTCCATCAGATAAGTATTTCTTTGCTGTCTTTAGTTAAATTTGAAAATGTTACCAGAATGTATAGATCACCGCTTGAATAATATCTGTTGATTGTCTTTTGCACAATGACAGCTGATATGGAGAAATGAAGCAGGGAAACCAATGACCCGATGGAGAAGAGGAAACAGCCGCACAAGGACGCTGAGCGCTCGGGAGGAAACACGAAGAAGACGAGGACAGAGCCTTAAACGCAGGTGAGTACAAGGAAGGGAAGCTGATGACAAGCAGTCGTCTTAGTGTAGTACGTATTCTTAAAGGTTACGTGCTCCACCCTTAAAGGGGCCACCCACCAATATGCGTGTGGTGCACCCAACTGCTACTCACACAACTGACACACCCACACAGACACTCACACCCACTCACAGACACACTCAGACATGTATTCACCCACTCAGAGACTCACACGTCCACTCACAGACCTACTCAGACACTCACACGTCCACTCACAGACCTACTCAGACACTCATGCACCCACTCACAGACCTGAAGCTGAATCCCAAGATGGCTGCCAACACTTTCTTTTTGAAGTGTTGGCAGCCAACCAGATATCAGCAAGGGGATAGTTAGATCTGCGTCCCTAGATAGCCATATTTTTAATGTTTAATTATTCTAAAACTACTGAATGGATTTACACCAAAATACAAAAAGCATCCTTTCTGGACTAGGAGCTAATTTCTTCCCTAGTTTGGTACATTTCTGCTCAGCGGTTCAGCCTGTAATTGGGTTAAAAATTTGAAAACTTTTCATTGACATAGAATGGGGAAAAAGTGTTTTGGGGGCCCCCTGTTTCTCATCCCCCGCTTGATGGATGACCTTGAAACTTTCAACACAGCAGCTGATCTGACTGAAGTAGAAGTTTGGAAACGTTTGTAAAGATTTGTCAAACGGCGCCAAAGTTATTACCAAAACAAAAAACACTCTGTCTATGGAAAAAATAGTTCTAACTATTACTTCCTAATGGCGACCGTAAGTAGATAATATATGTATACATAAAACATATATATAAATACATATATATCAAAACATGATATGTATAAGAACATGATATATATATATATATATATATATATATATATGTATGTAGTTTTTATATTAGATGGAACATTTTACCTGCAGGGAACAGCAATGGGAACATCTTTTGCTCCAATGTATGCTAACCTACTAATGGGCCTTTGGGAAGCTGAGGCAGTTTGGATTGAGAAAAACAAAGAAATGTTGGAACATGTATACTTGTGAACAAGGTTAACTGATGATCTATTTTTGATCTGGGAAGGTGACAATTAGAGTTTGGAGAACTTTAGTTTATCATTGAACCAGAACACGTATAACTTACATTTTACCTTCACAATCAGTCCAAACCAAATACATTTCTTAGATAGTTAAATTTACATCAAAGAGACAAAAATACGTGGCAAAATCCATCGCAAAGCAACTGCAAGTAACAGCATACTGCATGCCAATAGTGGGCACCCCAAAACTCTAAAGTGGAGTGTCCTCTTTGGAGAGTTGCTAAGAGCAAAACGAAATTGCTTTAAAATGTCAGCCTTTGAAGTGAAAGTACAAGATATGCTCAGGAGGCTAGAGGATACACCATGGAAGTCTTATAAAATGCCCAAAAGAGAGCTACAGTGATAAGAGGAGAGGAATTATTGGTAACCCAGAGGAAAGTATCTAAAGGAGATAATTAAATCTAGATGACTGTAGATTATAATATCAGGCATCAAGAGCTAAAGAATATATTTTGAAAAAACTGAAACATCTTACTTTCATCTTACTTTCAGATGAAACTTTAAAAGATACCCTAGCTGAGTATATATAAATAGCATACAGGAAAGCTGAGTCTTTGTGAGGCATATTAGTGCAAAGTCATGTACCAGCTGTTAAAACAACTAAGAAGAATTGGTTAAATCAGCCTGGTTATTGGAAGTGCACAAAATGCAAGGAATGTGAATATGGTGTAAATAAGACAACATAGAAACTGTATAATGGGAAGGAACAAAGAATCTTGGAACATATCACATGCAAAACTAGTCATGTAATTTATGTGTTACACTGTGCATGCTGAAAATTCTATGTGAGAAGCACTATTAATAAGGTAAAACGTAGATGTCTGTAACATCTACGAGCAATAAGGAATCAAGATTTTACCTACCCAATATCAAACATTTTTGGGAGAAACATGAAGGAAATACATAAGAACTAATCTATTTTCGAATTAAGCACATCAAAGCAGGGGGCATTTGAGAATCAACCCTAAGGAAGATGGAATCGAGATTGATAATCTCAACGGGAACTGAAACCCTCTGGGTCATATATTTGATGCAGAATTATATATTCATCTTTAAAGGAGCTCCTCCAATTTTGTCAGGCTTTGTTTAAAGGTACTTTTTGGATTTCTGGTTTGATAAAAGATAATATTTTGTCATGTGGATAATAGTTTTTTAAAAATTATGTCATGAAACATCCGACTAGAATAAACACACTTACTTGCACAAGCACTTTCTAGAGGCAATAGGGGCAATGCAAGGTCAGTGGAATGTTGGATATGAGAAGAGGGTTGATTCTTTTACATACTGTTGAGGTAGATAAAGGAGAAAGACATGTTTAAATTGGACTGTTAATGATGTACTGTCACTTTAAATTATATGAAAATAAATGAAAAGAACATTATGCTTGAACTACTTAGCACCTGATATATTGCTGAAGAGCATGTAATTTGATTCATTAATTAAGATCAGGCTTTGGGCATATTGTGAATTAAGTGCAACTGCAATAAACAGAAATGAATTTTACATACAATTGTGGCAATTACGCCAGGACTCTAGTGTAATAACCATGACTTACAGTATTCCTATTATAACATATTATTGCACTCAGTGGCTTATGACATTAAACAAAATACCCTTATAGGAATGCTAAAAAATAAGTCTCTATGAATAGCACTTTATATATAATGTACTGTAAACACAAACGCACTTTATTGTACAGCACAAAGGAATGCTATGAGGTTGCCATAAATGGCACTGTATATGTGTAGTACTGTTCACATTAATGCACTTTATAGACTAGAAATACTTTAACACTGCAAAAAATCCCTTGCCCCATTTGACCTAATTGCGCACATCATAACCTTTAAATAAGAAATTTAGAACCAACTGTAGGGACGAGTTGAGATAGTTGCTTGTTGAGTTTGTTATTCACTCACACTAAAATGAAGAATGAAACCATATAGCTGTTTGAAAAATAGTAGCTGTTAAAAAATCATGCCACATGGAGTTGTGTGCCATTAGTCAATAAATCATGCCAGAAATAGAGTGCGTTCAATTACTCCAACATGTGTAGACTAGCAATAAATACTGCAAATGTACTTTACAGTAATAGAGAACAGTGGATCACAAGCTAAAATGTATGACATGTTTATGTTCATGTGAGGGGGAAAAGGTGGCATGTATTTGACTTTGGCAAGAAAGACTAAACGCTCTAGTTGTTTTTGGTAAAAATTGATAATGGGCTTGCACAAGGTATTTTAAAATGAATGTATTTACGTTGGGACTCTATGGTCCAGTTGAAGGTGGAAACACGGAAACATATCAATCCTCTATTCTCTACTTGCACTGTTGTGATGAATTAATAAAGGAGGCGTAATTGAAATTTGAGACTTGATCATGTGCTGCTTTCTTCTCCTCTGAAAGGCTTAGGGAAGTATTTGGTGGTATATATACACACACGCACATCTATTGCGAGAGAGACAGCACCACAGTTAGGTCAAGCTTTCCATAGAAAAGGCATTTTTTATTTTCTTAATACCTTTAGCACTGTTCCACAAATCTGTACAAAACATTTTATTGGAACGTTTTGCGAAGATTCGACAAACAAGAGCCAAGAAAATGGTGGGTCCTAAATCTTTGATTTCCCATTTTGATTCCAATAGGAAAGCTTGCGCTCTGCTACATTACAAATTACTGAACCAAACTACTCCAAATTTGGCAGAAAGTTTAAACTTTACTCCGAAAGTGTGTCTTTCATTATTTAGTGTTCTTATGCTCAGTAATTTACAGGAAAGTATCATTGGAAAAGGTGTTCGGTGGGCATGAATGGGTTAACCATCAGAGAAAGTTTCACCACAGTTTTCTAATGAATAACTAGAGTGAAAACATTCATTATTCATGAAAAAGTGTGGCAAAGCTATAAAACTGAAAGGAGTTTCCTACAGGGAAAAATATTGTAAATCAACAAAAAAGAGGATTTATTTTGTCATAGCAATTATGGTTAATGTTCTAAAAAGCTAAAATAAGACCATATTTTCTACAAATTCTCAAATATTGTCTTGCCCAATGCACAAAAAGTCAGGTTTGCTAGGATAAACATTTACTTTCAACATCGGCAGCAGTCTGTCTGTTTAATCCCCACATCTTCTAGACCATTGTGAGAAAAAAAGTATGGTATGCTGCTAGACATGGCATCCTAGGTGTAGTTTCTCCTAAATTTTTAGCTTTCTGACCTCCTGTTTGCTGACTTTGATTTTGCTGGGTTTAGGACTCTAGGCAATTTACCACTGCTGACCAGTGCTAAAGTGCATGTGGTCTTTCCCTAAAACATGATGCAATTGGCATATCTACGATTGGCTTTTTTGAATTACTTTTAAGTCCCTAGTAAAGTGACTACGTGTGCCCAGGGCTTGTAAATCAAATGCTACTGGTGGGTCTGCAGCACTGATTGTGCCACTCACTTCAGTAGCCCTCTAAGTCTGACTCAGGCCTGCAATTGCAGAGCCTGTGTGTGCAGTTTTAAACTGCCATATCAACCTGGAAATTTAACTCACTTACCTGGCCCAAACCTTCCTTTTTAATAGATTTGTCACCCTGGAGGTATGCCACGGACAGCCCCAAGGGCAGGGTGCAGTGTATTCAAACATTTGGACATGTACTTTTAAGTTTTACATGTCCAGGTAGTGAAAATTCTTAAATTAATTCCAGGGCCTATCTCTCCATAGGCTAACATTGGGATTGCCTTATTACATTTCATAAGTCTGGTTTCTAGTTGGGAAGAGATGGGACCCCTAGGTTTGGTGTCTTTGGAATCACAATTTAAATTCACAACATATGGTGAAGTCGGAATTTATTTTGTAATTCTGAAAATGCCACTTTTAGAATGTTGGCATTTTCTTCCCTTAAGTCATCCAGTGCCTTCTGCCTGTCTATGAAAACACGTCTGGGGTGGCTGGTAGCTGGGCTTGGTGCACTCCCTCTAGAGAGCCACACACATAGGGAGCTTAGGTGTGCCTAATGGGCCATCCACATCCTGATGGGCCATTAACATCTTGATGGGCAGGATAGGAGGGAAGGCTCAGGACCCAGGGGTCCTAAGCCCTCACAAAGGGCTGCATAACCCCATGCCAGGGCAGGAAGGGCAGGGTCTTTGCATACTTCAAGGCCTTTCTTTAATGTTTCCCCCACTTCAAAGGCACCACTGGGTATAAGAACTGAACTTCTGACCCTACCAAATCAGTACACTTCTGGACCTGAGGATATTATGCCAGGAAGAAGGACTTCTGTGCTGCTAAAGGTACTGTCACGCTGCTGGAACTCTGCTGGACTTTGCTGTACTCCTGCTTTACTGTGCCTGCATTGCTGCCTTCATTGCCTGGGAGTGAAAATGACTGGACCTGCATCTCTACATCCCTAGAACCAAAGTGACTTGCTGGCTTGCCTCCTGTTCCGAAGTCTCAGGGACATCAAAGTCTTCACTCCACTCTGCTAAAGCTTCTGGACTCTGCCAACTGTGAGACCTACCCTGCAAAGTGGTATCAATCCAGCCCTGGGCCTTTTGAACTGGGTTCTGCGTATGTTTTCTAAAGAAATCCACACATCATCATCACTGTGCTGATCATAACCACTGCATCTCTCCTCGATGCCAATGCATCACTGCTGCCACTGAGGACAAAGACATTGTAGCACCAGCTGCGCAGCTCGGAACTGGTGAATTGCCCTTAGTACCGATCCATCATCTTCACATTGCCGGCTGCGCAGCTCGACAACAAGCCATCGTGTACATCGCAGAGGGGTTCGACGCTGTACCACTGCTCAAGGAAATTGCATCAATGACTGCACAGCTCCAAAGTGACGCATCCCTGACTATGCAAATCGGAACCAACACATTGCCTTCACATCGTCCCCTCTGCTCCGTGCATCAGATCCTCAATATCGACTCTCCACAAAAGGTACTTTAGCAGCGGCACAAGGTTGGTTCCTGTAGCCGGCTTGTGCTCCATTTCGGTGGCCTAACCTTTCAGATTTACCCCAGTATAGCGTGACCAGATAGCCCCAGTTTGCTCTTTAAGGGCATATTTATACTCTGTTTGTGCCGTAATTACGTCATATTTTTTTTACACAAAAACGGCGCAAACTTAACTCCATATTTATATTTTGATGTTAGATCCGTCTAGCGTCAAAATATAGGAAACCAGAAAGGGAACACCCTGCCTCACACTCCAGCATGCAGTCAGCCCCAGTACATCATGGTAAATGTAGTACAAGTTTGTTTTTTATCCATAAGGCCCTTCAGCCAATGAGCTGACGAGCTCTGATTGAAGCACCTGCGTGCCAGAGGTTGTGCTCACCAAGGCTTGACCTCTACGAAGGGTTGGGTGCAGGGTATGGCCTTGAGGCCAGACCTTGTGGCCAAATTCCCACTACACAGGGTCAGAGCCAGTGCACAGGGTGGGTTGGGTGCCAGCAGAGGGGTGGGCACAGAGCCTGACTGTGAGGCCAGGTCCTGCAACCAACCCCTGCTATGTGCGGCCTAAGGCCATGTGCAGTGGGTATTGGGCAATTTAGAATATGATCAAAAAATCCCAGAAATGAATTACAAAAACAAATGTTAAAGTGGTGTTTGTTAGACCTGATAGCCTTAGAGTGGTGTTCCCCCAACTTTTTGCCTCCCTCCCTCCATTTTTATGATCTCAATTTTGCTAGTTTTAGGACTCTGCACACTTTACCACTGCTGACCAGTGCTGAAGTGCTCGTGCTCTCTCCCCTAAGCATGGTAACAGTGTCTCATACCCAACTGGCATACTTAATTTACCTATAAGTCCCTAGTAAAGTGCACTATATGTGCCCAGGGCATGTAAATTAAATGCTACTTGTGGGCCTGAAGCACTGATTGTCCCACCCACATAAGTAGCCCATTAACCATGTCGCAGGCCTGCCATTGCAAGGCCTGTGTATGCAGTTTCACTGCAATTTCAACTTGGCATTTAAAACTACTTGCCCAGCCTTAAACTCCCATTTTATTACATATCAGTCACCCCTAAGGTTGCCCCTAGGTAGCCGATAGGGCAGGGTGCTATGTAAGTAAAAGCCAGGACATATACTTGTAAGTTTTACATGTCCTGTTAGTGAAAACTCTCAAAGTCATTTTTCACTATTGTGAAGCTTGCAACTCTCATAGGCCAGCATTGGAAATTCGCTTATATACTTTTGAGTGGTAATTTCTGATCTGAAAGGAGTGGCATTGTCATATTTGGTATGGTTGGAATGGTAGTGGGAAATCCTGCTTACTAGTGAGGTTTGATTTACCATTACTGTTTTAGAAATGCCACCTTTAGAAGTAGTAGGCATTTATCTGTACCTACTGCACTCTGTGCCTCACAGCATGGTTCTAATCCATCTCTGGTCTATACTGGTTGACAACTCCCCTTGTGCATTCCACCCAGGCAGTCATAAAGACAGGACACTCAGCGGCATCTGTATACTGATGACAGGACACTCACTCATCTGCATACTGATGGGTCTTCCTGGGCAGGAAGGGTGGAGAGGCCCTCACCTACACTTCAAATGGTAGTGGCTTGACCCCACACAAAGGACTGATAACTCCTCACAGATCTCCTGGCAGACAGGGCTGGGTTGAAAGGGGCACTGGTGCACTTCAAAATCACTCTTTGAAGTCTCTTCCACTTCAAAAGCACATTTGGGTATATATACTGGGTCTATGACCCCTCTAAAATCAGACACTCCTGGACCTACAACTGGACTCAACTGGCCTGCTTTTCAGGAAGCACTGCTCTGCTTGTTGCACTGCTGACTGCTGCTCTCTAACTCTGCTGGAAGTACTTTGCCTTCCCACCACAAATGATCTCCAAGGGCTTGTTAGCTTGCCTCCTGTTAAGAAGTCTCAGGGCCATCAAGGACTTCCTAAAAAAGAGAAAAACCATGCCTCAACATGCCGCATAGGAAAAATCAATGCACCGCCTGTCTCATAACTGAAAAATTTATCAAACGCCTGCAGAATTGACTCAGCGCCTGTCTTGCGGCTGAAAAATCGATTCAGCGCCTGAAGAATCGACACCGCACCTGTTTCACTGCGGTTCCATCATCACAGCGTGTCTGGATTTTCCATGCACAGTCCCTGTGCGTCAATTTGTCATCAACCGCACACAGTTGTAAGGAGCCAAGGCTGCATATCCAGAAATGGACACATCGCCTTTCCTCCAAGGAAAGAATTGATGCATCACCTCCCCTGCCAGTAAGGAACCGAAGCATTGCCTCCCCTGAAAGGAAAAGATCAATGCATCACCTCCCCTGTGCAGTAAGGAACCAATGCGTTGCTTTGCTTTTGACGCATCCCAGGTACTTTGTGCTAAAGAGATACATGCATTGTTTCCTATGGATGAAGACCTACGTAAACCTCTATAAAGCGATTTCTTGACCTGTGTATGTTGGATCTTCGTTGTTTTGGTCTTGTTTTATTCAGATAAATATTATCTATTTTTCTAAACTGGTTTGGCGTCCTTTTTGTGGTGTTTTCACTGTGTTACTGTATGATTTATTGCACAGATACTTTACACATTACCTTCTAAGTTAAGCCTATCTGCTCTGTGCCAAGCTACCGGAGGGTGAGCACAGGATAATTTGTGTTGTGTTGTGACTTACCCTGACAAGGACAGTGGTCCATACTTGGACAGGGTGCATACCTATGCCCACTAGAGATCCAATTTCTAACAGTGCTCTAGTTAGATGTTGAAATGAGGCAAGAACTAATATTAAAAATAAAAAAACAATGAAATATGGCAGATATAGCTTAGTCAGTTAATAAGTAAATCAAAATCTGACGGTGGTCTGGGCCCAAATGCCTTACTACCCATACTTTTAAAAATGATGTCAACTTTTGGTCAAGGTTTGACTCCTCAGTAAAATTATTGCATACAAACTAAGGAGATCCCTGAATCTTCGAGAGGTACCACTCTTCATCCTACTAATAAAAACTGTACCCCAGGAGATCCACTAAAATATAGGCTTATTGCACTTGTAGATATAAAAGCCACATTTTTTTAGGTTTGCTTCTTCGTGACCTGGAAGTGTGATGGATCAACCAATATTAGTCCTACTGAATGAAGATGATTTTTGTCCTTGAATTGGCACTTCTAACCTTCTAAATTTGTCAACACTGGTAGATGGGAGTCTTTGTTCAAACCTTCACTATACACCTGCTTGGTGGATTTCAAATCAGCCTTCAACAAGGTATCAAGACAAGCTGTGTGGTCTAAATTAAACCATTGGGGTTTTCCACCAAAGCTGCTGCTTGTGATAAAATGATTAGAATCCACAACTTGAAATTGAGTAAAGGGAATGCAATTTCAAGACAAATAAACACAAAGGACGGCCTAAAAATATGGGGGTGTTCTACCCCTGGTTCATTAACCTATACAAATCATCTCTGCAATACACCGATAATATTGTCTTACTAAGTAAAAGCCCAATAGGCATTCCAGAGGCTAATGTCCTCCTTTTCATTTTATATTAAAAAGATAATATGGAGATTAACACCAAGAAAACAAAAGTGGTCATGTTTGGTAATCAATTTAAAAAGGAGAACAGCTGGCACCTAGAGGAGAGATTTCCCCTGCCTCGACCTATACTTATCTTTGAATCATTTTCTATAAGGGAGGCAACATCGAGGATCATTTTTCACTTTCAGGAGCAAAGGAAAGATCAGTAACATTTACATTTAAACTATGTGGCTCATCCCTGGAGCCAATACTCACAGGTATAAATGGCATCTTCCTTCAAACACTAATCTGTGGATCTGTAACCTTCCTTGGTAAAGACAAGATGTTGGCTATTTCAGAAACCAATCTATGTAGACCTCAGTTTTCTCACTGTAAAAAGTCCCCTCAAGCCCAAATCTGTCTAGAATTTGGTTTGCAAAAGAACAAAGTGCCCAGCAAGCACCTTTCATCAAACCTTGCAAAAAAGAGCAAGATGCCCCAAAAGTTACTTTAAGCTACCTCATGTTTCAGAAATTTCTAAATCTATCAGTAATAATCTGTGGCAAAGTGTTTTTAACTACAACATTTCACGTTCTGCAGTTGAATTATTTGTGGGAAACATCTTTCACCTTTACATCTTAAAAATTAATGAAGAAATCAGTTAAAACTGCTTTTGCAGGATAAGGATGAATTTTCACAAAAAATCCTCAAGTATGGATGGTAATTAATTAATACAAAAAAAGGGAGCACACTGCCTCACACTCCAGCATAAAATAGCCCCAATGCATCATGGTAAATGCAGTCATTAGATTTAAAGATAGAGAAATTTTTCAAAGAGTCTTTCACCTCAAGTAGGTGCAGCAAGTGCCGTATCTCTGGACACATGTTTCTGGCTTTCGGCTGTCATCAGCAGAGAGAAATTATATCTGAAGGGGTTGCTTGAAATGCCACCGAACGTCTTCACAGGTTTTTGTACCACTCAGTAGACGAACAGGTGCATGACCAGAGCTCGTCAACTCGTAGGCTCACTGGAGACGTCCATTAGAAACACACAAAATGCAGTCATTAGATTTAAAGATAGAGAAATTTTTCAAAAAGTCTTTCACCTTAAGTAGGTGCAGCAAGTGCTGTATCTCTGGACACGTGTTTCTGGCTTTCGGACGACAAAATATGCTGCTCTCTGCTGATGACAGGCGAAACCCAGAAACACGTGTCAGGGATACACAACATTTGCTGCACCTACTAAGGTGAAAGACTTTGATTACTTTTGTTAAAGTGAAACGAATCTGACTGCATTTACCAAGATGCATTGGGGCCAACTTTTTGCTGGAGTGTGAGGCAGTGTGCTCCCTTTTTTTTGCACTGTGTCGAATGACGGCTCCCTTGAGCTAACAGGCTGATGAGCATTGGTGAGGCACCTGCGCGCCAGAGTGGTACATAAACCTGAGAAGACGTTTGGTGGCATTTCAAGCAACCCCACAAAATATGCTGCTCTCTGCTGATGATGGGCGAAACCCAGAAACACGTGTCCCGAGATACACAGCACTTGCTGCACCTACTAAGGTGAAAGACTTTGATTACTTTTGTTAATGTGAAACGAATCTGACTGCATGTACCAAGATGCATTGGGGCCAACTTTTTGCTGGAGTGTGAGGCAGTGTGCTCCCTTTTTTTTGCACTGTGTCGAACGACGGCTCCTTTGAGCTAACAGGCTGACGAGCCTTGGTGAGGCACCTGTGCGCCAGAGTGGTACATAAACCTGAGAAGACGTTTGGTGGCATTTCAAGCAACCCCGCAAAATATGCTGCTCTCTGCTGATGAAGGGCGAAACCCAGAAACATGTGTCCAGAGATACACAGCACTTGCTGCACCTACTAAGGTGAAAGACTTTGATTACTTTTGTTAATGTGAAACGTATCTGACTGCATTTACCAAGATGCATTGGGGCCAACTTTTTGCTGGAGTGTAAGGCAGTGTGCTCCCTTTTTTTTGCACTGTGTCGAATGACGGCTCCCTTGAACTAACAGGCTGACGAACCTTGGTGAGGCACCTGCGCGCCAGAGTGGTACATAAACCTGAGAAGACGTTTGGTGGCATTTCAAGCAACCCCACAAAATATGCTGCTCTCTGCTGATGGCGGGCGAAACCCAGAAACACGTGTCCAGGGATACACAGCACTTGCTGCACCTACTAAGGTGAAAGACTTAGATTACTTTTGTTAATGTGAAACAAATCTGACTGCATTTACCAAGATGCATTGGGGCCAACTTTTTGCTGGAGTGTGAGGCAGTGTGCTCTCTTTTTTTGCACTGTGTCGAATGACGGCTCCTTTGAACTAACAGGCTGACGAGCCTTGGTGAGGCACCTGCGCGCCAGAGTGGTACATAAACCTGAGAAGACGTTTGGTGGCATTTCAAGCAACCCCACAAAATATGGTGCTCTCTGCTGATGACGGGCGAAACCCAGAAACATGTGTCCAGAGATACACAACACTTGCTTCACCTACTAAGGTGAAAGACTTTGATTACTTTTGTTAATGTGAAACAAATCTGACTGCATTTACCAAGATGCATTGGGGCCAACTTTTTGCTGGAGTGTGAGGCAGTGAGCTCCCTTTTTTTTGCACTGTGTCGAATGACGGCTCCCTTGAACTAACAGGCTGACGAGCCTTGGTGAGGCACCTGCGCGCCAGAGTGGTACATAAACCTGAGAAGATGTTTGGTGGCATTTCAAGCAACCCCACAAAATATGCTGCTCTCTGCTGATGGCGGGCGAAACCCAGAAACACGTGTCCAGGGATACACAGCACTTGCTGCACCTACTAAGGTAAAAGACTTAGATTACTTTTGTTAATGTGAAACAAATCTGACTGCATTTACCAAGATGCATTGGGCCAACTTTTTGCTGGAGTGTGAGGCAGTGTGCTCTCTTTTTTTGCACTGTGTCGAATGACGGCTTTTTGCTCCATTGAGCGAACAGGCTGACTAGCCTTGGTGAGGCACCTGCGCGCCAGAGTGGTACATAAACCTGAGAAGACGTTTGGTGGCATTTCAAGCAACCCCACAAAATATGCTGCTCTCTGCTGATGACGGGCGAAACCCAGAAACACGTGTCCAGAGATACACAGCACTTGCTGCACCTACTAGTGAAAGACTTTGATTACTTTTGTTAATGTAAAACGAATCTGACTGCATTTACCAAGAGGCATTGGGGCCAACTTTTTGCTTGAGTGTGAGGCAGTGTGCTCCCTTTTTGTTCGCAAGGTAATTAATTCATATTAACATGACAATCATATTTACAGTACAACTTTTCTGCCCATACAAAAATTACGCTCATGAACTTCAGGATGGGATAATTTTCACTAATCAAGATGAGAAAAGGGTTGAAGTATACCAAATTACAGACTTTGCAAACACAAAAATGAAACTGCTCTACACATACTATGCGCATGCTCTGCCCTAAACCTAGACCTCAAAAAGCCTTTATGATCCACTTTTAATCAATTGAACATAAGAACCTACAGGCAAGCAATAATCCAGAGGCTAAACAGTCAGCATACAGTTAAACGTCGGGCCCAGATTTGCTAACATTTGACGGAATGCAGCAAGACAACTTGCTGCGTTGTGTCAAATGGAGAGAGCAGGAATGCACATATTTACTAAGATATGGTGCATTCCTGCTCTCTCTGCACTGACACACTGAGTGCTGCCTAATGCCAATGCAGGCACCCTTGCGCCATTGTGCAAGGGTGCCTGCATTACAGGCAGAATTGTTTTTGAACAGGACGGGACAGCTCACGGCACAAAGAGAATCCTCAGAGGCATTTTCCTCTTTTTGCTTGTGCTGCAGAATACATCACACTTAGAAAGAGGAAATAACAAGGAGAAATAAATATTTTCCCCTTGTTATGCTTCTGTTGGGTGACATAGCATTTTGACGCAGTCCCAGATTCATTACCCTTATTAAATCTGGTAATGCACCAAAATCCATGGGTGGTTGCATCAGAACACCTGTACTCTACCCCTGGATCCTCTTCCCAATGCAGAGTAAAGCAAGGCAGTTATTTATGTTGCCTTCTGTTACTCTAAATTTACTAAGCCACGCAGAGCCACAGAAGGTGGCTTTACGTGGCTTCGTAACTATCACTTAAGCCCTTGTGTTGCCTTGCGTCGCTTTGTGTGACGCAATGGCAATTCAAGGGCTTAGTAAATCGGAGTACTGGTTTGTTACGTTCATGGGTATGCTGCTAGAATGCTGTCAACAAATGCCTGCCCAAATTAACATTTCTCAACCCTACTGTCATAACCCCTGTCAGAGGGCAATGGGCAAGCAGGGGCTACTAGGCCCCGGCCGTGGTGGTGGAGGCCTTTCACTTCGGATGTCCTGGGCCGACCTACCATGGATTCTAAGCAACTGGACCAAGTACCATTTAAGCACTTGACTCTCAGTGGTAGTTGTGGACGAGTAGTCAAAGGCAGTGGCGTACCATTAGCCCTTGTAGCCCCCGCGCTCCAGTGCCCCCCTTAAGCCCAGTCGTCACTGTGCACAGGCAGCGGGTCCCTGGCCTGAGAGCTCCTGACTAAGCCTGGGGGGGGGAGGAAGGGTCCTCCATGTACTTTGCATGGCAGCCCCTTCAAGTTTTGTTACATCACTGGTCAAAGGCTTCTTCAGAGAGGAAGTATAGATCAGGTAAGTGAACACGACTCATAACTCAAAGTGCACACATTATGAACAGATGTCGCCCACCAGATGGAAATGGCGAAGGGGACAAGAGGAACATGAAGTCATGAAGAGGTAGACTTGCACTGGTGAAATATGGCTTTCAGCAGTCGTGAAGCTCCATGTTGTTTTGGAGCTCAGGTGTTCTCTGCCGTCTTGCATGGTGCAGAAGCCACGCCCCCTACAGCCATTCATTATGATTCATTGCTCGTAGAAAGTAGTGCCCCATAATGCCCTAGGGCTTTTTTCAATACCATATTTTCATGCTTGCAGGGAGTGTAGCAGCACCCCCATAACGTTAGATAAAAACAGTAAGTTTCTTGGGTCATTAATTCCATGACCCCAGGAGAACTTACCATATTTTCTAAAGCACTCTGAGCTGGAGCTCTATGCTCTGCAGTTAGAGTGTGAGACCCTCTTCTATGTTGTTTTTATGATTGCATGTAGTGGGCCGAAAAAAGTTAAAAGAAAGACTCGGACATGTTAGTTTTCTTTTTTTGCAAAAGTCTGAGCCTTGCTTTTAACATTTTTCAGCCTGTAAAATGTTATTATAAGAAAAATGTTAAAAGAAAAACTCAGACATGTTGATTTCTTTTTCAATATTAAAACTTCATAAACCATTTTTATTCTAATCATTATTATTAGACATTGCATTGTGTGAAATGCTGAAATATACATTTGATTAAAAATATTGATGATTTTTGGAGAAAGATGATAGTTGTGGTTTATATATATATTGTATGTTCCCTCTTTGATAAAGCCAATAGGCCCACTTTTTACATTTTGGCGTTGTGACTCTTTCACAAAGTAATTAAGAATGCCTCAGTGTGGCTGTGACCTGACAGATCAAATAAATGCAGTGCATGCCAGAAGGCCATGTGCGGTGTAGGGTTGACTGCCTGAGGGGGTTGGACGCAGGGTGGGCCTGCAGTTCAGGCCTCTATGCCAACCCTACACTGCATGCAACCTCAGTGAAGCCAGGACCTGCCAGATCAGCGGAACGTGCACATTCCAGAAGGCCATATGTCGTGTGGGGTTGGCTGTCTGTGGAGGGGTTGGATGCAGAGCGTGGCTGTCTTTCCAGGCCTACAGGCCAACTCAGTGCTGCTCACGGCCAAAAGCCTAAGGTTGGATCCACTGCTAATCACCCCATATTTTACATCACTCATGACATGATTTATAACATCATTGATAGCAAGACTGCAACATCAGAAATGACATAATGGGTGACAAGATTGTGCTTGGCGGGTTGCGAGTTCTAGTTACTTTAGGGCACAAGCTATAGTTACTTGAGATAACTTTAACAGGGAATTTCAGTGGTTTTGTTCACTTAAAATGATATGTTTTAACTGACATTTTCACCTTACTTACGTACTTTAACCTTTTTTTTCCAGTAAATGTTTCAAGTTTTTTTTAAATGTAAAGTAAGATATAATTACAATTTCTAACTATAACTTCACCTAAACCTTTTGCTTTTAGGTAAGTATATATATATATATGCAAAAAAGAATAGAGAACTCTGGGTAGTTCCCAAGTTTAGGTGGAGAGCAGCTCTAGTAAGGAGCACCCTGCAACACCAGCGACACTCTAGATTTGCTCACCTCAAATGTCTGTTTATCTAGCAAAGTTTTTAACCATGGGATCAGCACAGTGCTATCCACACCGAGCTAGATAGCGACAAAGTCTTTTGCCATTTGTACAGCAAAGTCTTTAAGCATAGGTTTGACAGTGTCAACCTTGCCGAGCTGTAAAATGACAAAAGCCATTTACCACTCCAGGTACAGTATTACTGCTTTGGATTGGTAAAAAAAACATCCAAGCTAACCCGGAATGAGTAAAAGCAACCCCTGACACGTGTTTTGCTCTCATTAGAGCTCATCAGAGAGGTTTAGCTTTGTCCAGACACAAGGGAGCACCCAGTATAAGTCAAAACAAATCCCTTTTAGGGTTAGAGTGACGCATACATTATGCAAAAAAGAATAGAGAACTCTGGGTAGTTCCCAAGTTTAGGTGGAGAGCAGCTCTAGTAAGGAGCACCCTGCAACAGCAGCGACACTCTAGATTTGCTCACCTCAAATGTCTGTTTATCTAGCAAAGTTTTTAAGCATAGGATCAGCACAGTGCTATCCACGTCGAGCTAGATAGCGACAAAGTCTTTTGCCATTTGTACAGCAAAGTCTTTAAGCACAGGTTTGACACAGTGTCAACCTTCCCGAGCTGTAAAATGACAAAAGCCATTTACCACTCCAGGTACAGTATTACAGCTTTGGATTCGTAAAAAACCATCCAAGCCAACCTGGAATGAGTAAAAGCAACCCCTGACGCGTGTTTCACTCACACTAGAGGTCGTTGAGATAACTTTAACAGTGAATTTCACTGGTTTTGTTCACTTAAAATGATATGTTTTAACTGACATTTTCACCTTACTAACGAACTTTAACCTTTTTTTTTTTCAGTACATTTTAAAGGTTTTTTTAAATGTAAAGTAAGATATAATTACAATTTCTAACTATAACTTCACCTAAACCTTTTGTTTTTAGGTAAGTATATACATATATATATATATATATATATATATATACACACACACACACACACATATAGATCACCTAGTGACAGTCACCAATGTGTATAGTTAGGACCTAGTTTCTATGGAAAAAGCAGTTTTTGACTTGCCTATATCTTTGGCGCCCGTTGAGGAACCTTCATGAAATGTCCCAAAAAAAATTGACGCTCACTTCAGCTGCTGCCTGGAGCGTTTCAGGGTGATCTGTCAAACGGGGGCCGAGAAAAAGGGAGTTCCCAAAATATGTTTTACCTATGTTAATTCCCATAGGGTTTTTTAACATTTTAACATGACTACATTCCGAACCGCTGGACAGAATTACACCAAATTTGGCAGAAAAATAGCTGTTGGTCCAGAAAGCACCCTTAATGTTTTTTGGCGTCAATTTAGTAGTTAAGAAAAATCAAATGTGTATCTATAGGGACGTGAGCGATCCGCAAACGCCCCCCCTCCAGATCTCGTGCTGAGAACTACTTGGCTGCCAACACTACAATTAGGAAGTGTTGGTAGCCATCTTCGGATCCTGCTTCAGTTGAGTCCCTGAAAAAAAAAGATTTAAAAAAATAGAAAAGGGGCCAGGGTAGGGACACCCTGGCCCCTTAGCTCTGGTGCTGGGATCCCAGAGGGACCTGGCCAGGGCATAAAAGCATTTTTTTAATTTTTATTTCACTGAAACTCCTGGCAGACCCGTGACTCAGGTGAAAATGTAAAAAAAAGACAAGCGCAGGCTCCCATTCTTGTTTTGAAAAAAGCCCTGGGTGTGCCAGGTCCTGGGGGCATTATTTAAGAAAAGTAGGGTGCACACAGGGCCCCCCTCCTGATGCTCTTGGAGCCCTGGAGACCACCACCTCCTGGCAGCTTTATTTGTAAAAAAAAAAAAAGGAGGGGGGTACAAGGGGCATCCGCCTCCTAAGGCTCTATAGGCCCCGGGGACCACCACCTCCCTGGGGCTAAATATAGTTACCTTAGGGCACAAGCTATAGTTACTTGAAATAACTCTAAGTCAACGGTACTCAAAGTACGGCCCGCGGGCCGCCAGCAGCCCCACGGACCTAGCTTGGCGGCCCGCGAGACGCACACCAAACGCCATATCATAATGGCAGCCGTATGTAAACATAGATGTTTACATACGGCGGCCATTGTTTATTGCGTTGCCCTGACGATCCTGGAAGCCAAAGCCCCATAAAAGTCAGCGCTTGCAGCTAACTTTTACGGGGCTTTGGTCGTCTGCTTGCTGTCACCGGCTCCACGTCTGCTGCCCGCCTGCCTGCCTGCTGTTCCAGATTTGTGGCATCTTTACAGTGCTTTGAGTCAGGTAAGGCTCTTTGGTTATTTATTTATTTGTTTTTAATGTAGTGTGTGTTACTGGGGTAGGCGTGAGAGCAGATTGCGCTGTGTGTGTGTGTTACTGGGGTAGGGGTGAGAGCAGATGGCGCTGTGTGTGTGCGCGCTATGTGTGTTACTGAGGTAGGGGTGAGAGCAGATGGCGCTGTATGTGTGCGCGCTGTGTGTGTTACTGGGGTAGGGGTGAGAGCAGATGGCGCGGTGTGTGTGTGTTACTGGGGTGGGGTGAGAGCAGATGGCGCTGTGTGCAGATGGCGCAGTGTGTGTTACTGGGGTAGGGGTGAGAGCAGATGGCGCTGTGTGTGTTACTGGGGTAGGGGTGGGAGCAGATGGCGCTGTATGCAGATGGCGCTGTGTGTGTTACTGGGTTAGGGGTGAGAGCAGATGGCGCTGTGTGTGTGCGTGCGTTGTGTGTGTTACTGGGGTAGGGGTGAGAGCAGATGGCGCTGTATGTGTGCGCGCTGTGTGTGTTACTGGGGTAGGGGTGAGAGCAGATGGCGCTGTGTGTGTGCGCGCTGTGTGTGTTACTGGGGTGGGGTGAGAGCAGATGGCGCTGTGTGCAGATGGCGCAGTGTGTGTTACTGGGGTAGGGGTGAGAGCAGATGGCGCTGTGTGTGTTACTGGGGTAGGGGTGGGAGCAGATGGCGCTGTATGCAGATGGCGCTGTGTGTGTTACTGGGGTAGGGGTGAGAGCAGATGGCGCTGTGTGTGTGCGCGCTGTGTGTGTTACTGGGGTAGGGGTGAGAGCAGATGGCGCTGTGTGCAGATGGCGCAGTGTGTGTTACTGGGGTAGGGGTGAGAGCAGATGGCGCTGTGTGTGTTACTGGGGTAGGGGTGAGAGCAGATGGCGCTGTGTGTGTTACTGGGGTAGGGGTGAGAGCAGATGGCGCTGTGTGCAGATGGCGCTGTGTGTGTTACTGGGGTAGGGGTGGGAGCAGATGGCGCTGTGTGCAGATGGCGCAGTGTGTGTTACTGGGGTAGGGGTGAGAGCAGATGGCGCTGTGTGCAGATGGCGATAGGGGTGAGAGCAGATGGCGCTGTGTGTGATAGACCGGACCCTGCAAGGGTAAGAACTGTGCTGCTGTATCTTTGTCTTGTAATGCTTAGGCACCAAGTTAGACCTTTGTTTGTGCAACCTCTAAACAATAATGCTTACTTTTATAACCCATACCCACCAACCCAGTACAGCCAGAGAGAAACCACCCACCCATGAAAACTACCAAAAATCAGATGACGCAGTGTGTGTTACTGGGGTAGGGGTGAGAGCAGATGGCGCTGTGTGTGTTACTGGGGTAGGGGTGGGAGCAGATGGTGCTGTATGCAGATGGCGCTGTGTGTGTTACTGGGGTAGGGGTGAGAGCAGATGGCGCTGTGTGTGTGTGCGCTGTGTGTGTTACTGGGGTGGGGGTGAGAGCAGATGGCGCTGTATGTGTGCGCGCTGTGTGTGTTACTGGGGTAGGGGTGAGAGCAGATGGCGCTGTGTGTGTGTGCGCGCTGTGTGTGTTACTGGGGTGGGGTGAGAGCAGATGGCGCTGTGTGCAGATGGCGCAGTGTGTGTTACTGGGGTAGGGGTGAGAGCAGATGGCGCTGTGTGTGTTACTGGGGTAGGGGTGGGAGCAGATGGCGCTGTATGCAGATGGCGCTGTGTGTGTTACTGGGGTAGGGGTGAGAGCAGATGGCGCTGTGTGTGTGCGCGCTGTGTGTGTTACTGGGGTAGGGGTGAGAGCAGATGGCGCTGTATGTGTGCGTGCTGTGTGTGTTACTGGGGTAGGGGTGAGAGCAGATGGCGCTGTATGTGTTACTGGGGTAGGGGTGAGAGCAGATGGCGCTGTGTGCAGATGGCGCTGTGTGTGTTACTGGGGTAGGGGTGAGAGCAGATGGCGCTGTGTGTGTTACTGGGGTAGGGGTGGGAGCAGATGGCGCTGTGTGCAGATGGCGCAGTGTGTGTTACTGGGGTAGGGGTGAGAGCAGATGGCGCTGTGTGTGTTACTGGGGTAGGGGTGAGAGCAGATGGCGCTGTGTGTGTTACTGGGGTAGGGGTGAGAGCAGATGGCGCTGTGTGCAGATGGCGCTGTGTGTGTTACTGGGGTAGGGGTGGGAGCAGATGGCGCTGTGTGCAGATGGCGCAGTGTGTGTTACTGGGGTAGGGGTGAGAGCAGATGGCGCTGTGTGCAGATGGCGATAGGGGTGAGAGCAGATGGCGCTGTGTGTGATAGACCGGACCCTGCAAGGGTAAGAACTGTGCTGCTGTATCTTTGTCTTGTAATGCTTAGGCACCAAGTTAGACCTTTTTTTGTGCAACCTCTAAACAATAATGCTTACTTTTATAACCCATACCCACCAACCCAGTACAGCCAGAGAGAAACCACCCACCCATGAAAACTTCCAAAAATCAGATGACAATCCCAATATAAATCAAACCATTTGTGAAGTGTCCAGTGGGGTACACTTTGTGTGATGGGCAAACACCTTCAGCTTACTCCTCCTCCCAGGGGTGCGGATGATAAATGGCTGCTGCATCTAATTAAATGTCTCTTGTGATTAGGATAGGGATATACTCTGGAACATTCCCATTTGGCTCTTGTGATTAGTGTAGGAATATACTACTAGAGCCAGGGCTGTTGAAAATGTCTTACAATAATACACTTTTTTTTATCTGGCCCCTGGCAAATCGCGCACAGTTGATTTCTATTGCTGTGTGACCCAGCATGCTGACAAAAAACAGTTTCTAAAAAGAGGCCCGTATACCATTCATTGGCCTCATTATCACTCTAGTATTCCTAGCAGGTTGCAAGCATAATTGCAAAAAATACTTTTTATAACATGGTCCTCTGGGAATCGGCAAAGGCCAGCATGTGTGTTGCCAATTGTTAGATCACGGTATGCTTTGTTTCCTTTTACACATCACTTTATATTACTTTGCTGTTGTGCACAGAGGTCTGTAGCGAGACGCAGTGTTGGTCCATTGGTCGTGAGGCGGTGTCGATCCATCGGTCGCTCGTGAAGTGTTGTCGGTCGTGAAGTGGTGTCGGTCCTTTGGCTGTGAGGGGAAAATCTGATTCCTGACCCTTGAAAATCATTGCACAAACTTGCTGAGACCAATGGCCTACAGTCCAGTTACCAAGCCTTGCAAACGACCCAGATCCATACAGAGTGAACACAGATCATTCCAGGCAGCATGGGAAGAAGAGTACTTGTTTGTTGAATGGCCAAAGGAGAAAGCTACCTGTTTGCTTTGCAAAGAGAAAGTAAATGTTCTTAAGAGATATAACCTGGAACGGCACTACAAAACTCGACACGCAAGTTATAGTGAGAACTTCCCATTGCACTCACAACTGCGTTCAGCAAAAGTGGCATCGTTAAAGCAAACACTTCTTTCCCAGCAGAAGCTCTTCCTTTGCCAAATGAAGGAATCTGAGGCTGTTACAGAAGCATCATTCAAAATATGCTACCTGCTTGCCAAACATAAGAAGCCATTCACGGAGGCAGAGCTGGTGAAGAAATGTTTCCTTTCAGCAGCTGAAATTTTGTTTGAGAACTATAGCAACAAATCCAGCATTTTAAAAGAAATTGGTGCCTTACAGCTATCGGATTCCACTTGTGCACGCAGAATAGAGGCAATGGGTGAAAATGTCCAGGAGCAGGTGATCAAAGCTGTCAGAGAGTCCCCGTTCTTCAGCATTGCCATGGATGAGTCCACAGATATAGGCGATGTGGCCCAGTTATTAGTTTGGGTGAGGTATTTGGACCAATCACTTCATCCCAAAGAAGAGCTCCTGTGCCTTCTACCACTGCACGGGCACACAAGAGGAGAAGATATTCTGGACAGTATCTGCAACTACTTCGAAACACATCACATACCACTGGACAGTCTTGTTAGCATCACAACAGATGGCGCGCCTGCTATGGTAGGCCATGACAGAGGCTTTGCATCTTTGCTTAAAAAGAAGCTCACTGGACAGCCTGTAATAGACTACCACTGCATTATTCATCAGGAAGTTCTGTGTGCAAAATTAAAGCATGGAGAACTGAATAACGTCCTAAAACTTGCAGTGAAAATTGTTAATTTTATTCGTGCCAAAGCCCTTAACCATAGACTTTTTAAGGCTATGCTGCAGGATTCTGAAGCTGAATATACAGACCTCTTGATGCACACTGAAGTGTGATGGCTAAGCAAAGGGAAAGTTCTGGAGCGGTTCATTGCTTTGCTTCCTGAAATTGAACACTTTACAAACAGCAGAGGTCAAACATTCCCAGAACTATAGGATGTGAAATGGCTTTTAATGCTCCATTTTCTTTCAGATCTATTTGCACACTTCAATGCTCTTAATTTGATGTTGCAAGGCAAACAACAGCTTGTGTGGTCCATGATGAATGGTATTTACTCATTTGAAAGTAAGCTTGTGCTATTCAAAGAACAACTGGATGTTGCTGACTTCACCCACTTTCCAAAACTGTTGGCTGTGACTCAGAGGTTTCCAAATGCACAAGAAATGCTGCCAACGCTAAATCTCGGTGCATGTTTTGAGGAAATTTCTGGGGAGATCAAAAGGCGATTTTCTCAATTCAGAACCCTCACCCCCCCTATTCAGGCTGGTTGAAAACCCCTGGATGGTGAGTGCACGAAATCTTGATGCTGTTGAACTTATTGGCGTGAAAAGACCGCAAGCACAAATGGAGCTGATAGACATGCAGCATAACTCAGCTCTTGAAGCATCTTTTTTGGGGCAGGCACCAGAAGAATTCTGGAACACTGTGCCTTCTGACAAATTTCCTGTTCTTTTTACAGTGACCCAGAAAATAATTTGTATGTTCGGGTCAACATATGTTTGCGAAAGTTCGTTTTCCACAATGGGACTTTTGAAGAGTAAATTCAGAAATAAGCTAACAGACTTACATCTGGATCAGCTCTTAAGGCTTGCCGTTTCAGACATAATACCAGATTACAGAACACTAATAAGAGACATAAAGTGCAAAATAAGTTCGTAGTATGTCTTCCTTTGACATACCTATTTTCCAGACTCAGAGAAAACTGTGCTGCATTGCGCCTGTGCTGAATATCCTGTTCACAAGAATTACCATGCCATGCCTCTTAAGATTACTATTGTCTGATAATAAAAATGTTTTTCAAAATGTCCCCTTTGTAGGTTTGTAGTTATACCTGGATTCAAAATACAGCATTGTTTAGCATTGTTTTGAAAAAGGGGGTGGGGTGGTTGTTCCCCCTCTAAGCCCCGCCCCCTCTAAGCCCCGCCCCCCGCTGTCACTTCAGTGTGGCCCTCGGCCGCAAACCATACTGCAATTTTGGCCCCCGAGAAAAAGTTTGTGAGTACCCATGCTCTAAGTGTTCAATTCCTATGGTTTTGTGGAACTAAATTCAGAACCTAACTATAAAGTCCATGTAACCTTCTATTTGGAGTAATATATATATATGCGCACACTTGCTCTATTGACAATTCTAGGGGCTTCATCGGCTATTCCTGTAGTCCATTGCCTGCCTCCCCAAAAATATACTCTTCTAGAGACTCCTCTGACTTCCAATGCAGGTTATTGTATTTGGAGCGACTTGTTAAGCACTAATAACCACCCAGTGGTGAGTCATTGAGAGAAATGCTTAAGAGTTTACTCACCTTGGTAGCAGTCTGTGTTTCTCGCACCCAGGTACATTTGAATAAGTTTTAGGCGCGGGCCAGGAGCAGCCATCAAGAAGCCGCGAGATCGCGAGTCCCCAGCAGCTGTGTTAGCATCCGCGCTACAGTAACTTGTGTTCCGCCCTCATTACTTCTGATTGCTGGTCTGTGGTGAACAAGATGGTCTGGCGCTGCTCCTGTTTGGGTGTGAGGGCATTGTGTGGGCGTGACGCTGATCGAGTTAAATGCATTGTGCATTTCACAAAGAGGCTGTGGGACAGTGTTGTGCGTTGGTGCTGTGCCAGGGCTCTATGGGAACGTTCCCTGTAGCTGGAGTCCTTCTGTAGCCCGGCTCTGTGTGCGGTGCTGGGCTGAAGCGCGGATCCGTGCGCCAGGCATCGCCCCCGGAGGCAGCGGCGGGCAGCAGGGGAGCAGGTTGCAGAGGAGAGGAGGACGGCTGGAGTGGGGGGGGAGTGTAAACCGGCGGAGGGGCGAACAGAGGCTGCAGGGCAAGAGCAGGCTGCAGACACAGGGTGAAGGGCGGGGGAAGGGTGGGAACTGCAGGGGCAAGGCAAAGAAAGGCTGCTGCAAGACGGGTGAGGAGCAGGGGATAGGCTGGTAATACTGCGAGATGGAGCATCGGGTGGGATGCTGTTAACCCGCTGCGGAGAAACGGACCGAAACTGCCGGCGCAGAGCTCGGGTGGTGCAGAACTTGGAAGGGGCTGCTCCGTGCATTGTGTGGACCTGTGGTGTAAGGGAGGATCGCAGTGCAGGTTGACGCAGGTGGCTCATTTGCATACACGCCTCGCCAGTGCCACAACTCTCCTGCGGCGTGGATACAGCCACGGGAAGTGAGAAGTGCTTGCTGCAGGACCCGCTGTGTGGGATTAGTTTGGACATTTTCACCAAGCCTCATTCTGATTTCCAGTCAGACCATGAGGACTTCTTGCCGCTTTGGGAGACGACTAACCCGTGCGGGTGCATGAATGGCACCCGGAAGCTCCTGCCGGTAGCAGGTGAGTCGGAGGACGCTTTGTTCACTGCGAGAGGGGTGTGTGGATGCCAGAGGGAGGGAGATCCCATGTGGGGAAGCAGCACTGCCCCTGGTGCCACGGTGATGCTAATTAACGTCCGGCAGCTGCTGCCAGGACCTGCCTGCCGCGCGGTCAGCAGCGCCTCTGACCCCGGCGCGGGGGCCGGGGGCGCCCCAACAGGAGTCCAGCCTGGGGCTCGCCTGTCTGCGGCGAGGGTGTGCCACCGTTGACAGGGATAATAACAGAGCCCGGCCGCTGCCGTGCTGCCCCTCCTGGCAGAGGAGTCTTATTATTAACTGTAGACAGGGAGGGCTTCCTGGGGTGCATGAACCCGGTGCTGTGAATGGGGATTACTGAGTACCTGCACTGCTTTATTATGGAAGAGAGAGTACTTGCCCGACTTTAATACGCAAGGGAGATGTAGTGGCAAGTATGAAGGATGCGAGGGAGGCAGATTTCATGTTAATATCTTTTATTCTTGCCACAAGAAATAAGGCCCACGAGCAGCCGGCCGGCCGCAACACCGCGCTTTGTTCGCGCCTCTGCCTTTCCGCCGCGCCGCCCCCTGACGTCACGACCGTCCTCGTTACAGATTGGTCGTGGCGTCATGAGGTGTCTAAACATAGAAGACAGACTAGCTCTGTCCCTCCGGCCTCGTGCGTTAACTCACGTACGACATCTCCCTTTTCAACAGAACAAGAAACTTAAGGAACTTCACCTCATAACAAAATCTTCGAACCTCTTGGGTGCTCGGATACGCCTAATTGGCCTGCTCGGAGTAACATACTGAAGTGAATTCGCCTTGACGGCGCACGCATCCTCTAGGCTTGACCCCATTACATTGTGACTGTCGCTCTCCACAGATTCGGGCCTGCAGCCATTCTGTCCTGAGGCAGCCGTCAAGCCACGCCATGCCTTCTCGCATCGCTCCGCACTCGCCTGTCCACTTATTCCTGGCCTGGAAGGCGTATTCACACATTCCTCCTCATCAATGACTACATCCCTGGCTTCGTGAGTTTGCCACTCATCAACATCATCCGTGCCTTCGGCCCCATCCACACGGACATCTTTCATGATGATTTTCTCTTGCCCAGCCTTGAGCCTAACTATGTCGTCCTTGCTCCGCCACCCCGCTCCTTCCAGGCAGACTGCCCCTCTTGTCACTCCTTGCACACGCACCGGGGTTTGAAACACAGACTCCCCCTTCATCACCCTGTTGGGTTTCTTCACCAATACCCAATCCCCTTGCGCTATATTTTTAGTTTTGGCTCTATTCACCATGTCAGCGTACCTCTTATTGTTTTCCTGTTTGGCCACTATTCTTGCTTTGACTCTCAATCTCTCATCAGATTCTGCCTCAATTTCCCGGTTCATGTCATACCACTTATTTAATTTGGGGGTAAGCTCACTCATGCATCTTCTCCCTCTCATCAAATAAAACGGAGTGTGTCCAGTAACCTCACTGGGCGTGTTGTGGAAAGTGTTCACCTTGTCCGCCAGAAACGCTTTCACATTCATGTTGGAAGCGATCGCCTGTTGCACGCCCTCTTTGAGGAATCTATTCATACGCTCAACCTGCCCATTGCTCTTCGGGCTGTACAGCGGGGTTTTCTCTTGCTTAATCCCCAACCTGGACAGAAAATCCGTCATCCGCCTGGACACTAACTGGGTGCCGTTGTCCGACACCATGATCTTCGGCTGTCCCTCAATCGCGAAAATTTTCGTCAATGCCTTGATCACTCGTTCAGTGGTAACTTCCCTGACGAACTTGTAGTGAATCCATTTGGAGAAGTAATCCGTAAGGACGATGAGATGTCTACACTCGTCAGGTAGCCTTGTAAATGGGCCCGTAAAATTGATGGCAATCTTGTTCCACGGGCCGGCAGGTATGTCCACCAGCTGCAACTCTCCTTTTGTCGTCTTCCAGTGCTTATCGGCCCTTAAGCACGGTCCACACCGATCAATGAATCTGCTGACATCGCTGCACATCCCTGGCCACCAGTAGTACTGCTTGAGGAGATTCTTTGTAGCGGTATTGCCCGGGTGGCCTTTATGGGCAATCCTGATTAGCTTGTCTCTTAAGCTTTCCGGAGGTAGAAACAGCTCGTGTCTCTTCACAAAGCCGCCTTCGATGGTGAGTTCGGGACTAATCTGTTGGAAACTTCTGAGTGCCCCCTGCAAGTTCCGGATAGGGGGCCAATGAGCCTTCATGTGGTCCATCACCCTCCGCATAGTCCCGTCCTTCTCCTGAGCCGTCAACCATTCTTCCTCTGATATGGATCCCTCGCACATGGCTGTTGCGTCAACCATTGCCACAACGCACTCCGTGTCGTCCAGGGAATCATTCTCCTCGTCCGGGATCGGTATGCGAGATAGGCAATCCGCCCTGCAGTTGAGGCCCCCTTTGATGTGTCTGACGGTGAAGTGATATTCTTGCAACTTAGACAGTAGACGTAGGAGCCTAGAGCTGGCTTTGCCATTGCCACGTCCTTCACCGTCCATCATGTATATCAAGGGTTTGTGGTCGGTGACTAATTCGAACTCCCTGCCCCACAAATATTTTCTCAGTTTCTCCACGGCCCAGACGCACGCGAGCGTCTCCCGCTCGATGGTGCTGTAGTGCTTCTCTGCTTCGCTCAATGACCGCGATATGAATGCAACAGTGTTCTCCTTCTTCCCTTGGAATTGGCAAAATACTGCACCGATTCCCTTGGCACTGGCGTCAACCGTGATTACATTCCGGAGGTCCTTGTTGTACGGTCGTAATACTGGGGCCGCGGCGATTGCCTGCTTGACGGATTCGAAGGCAGCGCTTTGTTCTTGTGTCCACGTATACTTTTCGTTCTTCCGTAGCAGTTTCCTTAGAGGCTCCACAGTGGTTGCGTATCCTTGCATGAACTTGGAATAGTATTCGCTGAGTCCCAGGAACGATCGCAAGGTGTCTTTGTCTCCTGGGCAAGGGGCATCTCGTATGGCCCTCACTAAATCATCTTTCGGCGCGATGCCATTTGGGGTAAGCACGTGCCCTAAGTATTCTATCTTGTTTTTAATGAATTTGCACTTGTCTTTGGAGACTGTCATCCCCCTTTTTTGTAGCACCTCCAACACTCTGCGCAGCAGTTCTAAGTGCCCCTTCTCGTCTTCCGTGTGTATCAGAATGTCGTCCTGAAATGCTTCAACCCCCTTCATATCGCAGAAGAGGAGGTCCATTAGCTTTTGAAAGACGCCCGAGGCCGATGCAAGGCCGAATGGAAGACGGATGTACCTGTATGCTCCAAACGGGGTAATAAAGGTGGTAAGTTCCTTGGATTCCTCCGTGAGACATACTTGGTGGTATGCAGACTTCAGGTCTATCAGGGTGAAAAACTTCGATCCTGCTGTGGCCGACAATATCTCCTGAATGTTGGGCAGTGGATGGCAGTTCACCAGGATATTTCTGTTCAGTGATCGCAGGTCTACACACAACCGAATGTCCCCTGTCCTCTTCTTCTTGGACACCACGATTGCGGACACCCATTCTGATGCACCTGCTTCCTCTATTACTCCTTCCCTTTTCAGCTTATCAAGAACAGCCTTAAGCTCCCCCCTTACTGAAAGAGGAATTGTTCTGACTTTGTGTTTTATGGGTAGGCCACCCTTTTTTAGCCGTATAGCATGCACAAATCCTCTTACGCACCCTACCTTGTTTTCAAAAACGGAGTCAAACATTTCGAGGACCTCAGCTAATCCATCATGTAAATCATCAGGCTGCACATAATTGACCCAGTTATCTCTCAGAACTATGGGATCTTCCGCCCCAGGGACTAGCATCACACCTAGCTTCGCCAGGTCCTTCCATCCTACAAGGCTCCTCCCATTTTCAGCCACATATATCTTTGTTCTCACAGTGCGCCCTCGAAAGGTGAGGGAGTCCCAGAAGTAACCTTTCATCACTATGTCGTTTCCCCGAAGGCCTTTGGACTCACATCCGTCTCGTGCAGTCGTACATCTTGCCACTTCGAATCAAATGTCCTATCAGAGATCAGGGTAAGGGGGGAACCAGAATCAGCCGTAAATGGCAATTTTATCACACCAATCATGACGGAGCCAATGGGACCCTTCACTCTACCGTCCTCACCATCAATGGACAACACCATGTCCGCATCCGCATCAGTATCATTCTCGCTTACCGAGCTCACTTTCATGCCCGTATTATATTTTTTTGCTTTGCATACTGCCGCAAAGTGGCCCAACTTCCTGCATTTAGAACAGCTTTTGTGCACGGCAGGGCAGGCCCTGCTATCCGCTAAGTGATCTTTTGACCCACATCTATAACAGACGAGCTGCCTCCTGCCTCCCCCTCTATCACTCGCTGCCCTTTCTGAATTTCCGGGCACATGTTTACGGCTGTCCTGTACATAGAACACATTTGAAGCCTGACTAGTGTTCGCCAGTTCCTTGGAAGATACCATGGAGCGTTCCACTGCCTTTGCAATGGCAATTACGTCCTTCAGCGAAGGATTCCTGCATGAAAGCAAACGTTCCTGCACTTTCTTTGAATGGCAGTAGAACACCACCTGGTCTCTAATGTACGTATCAGTCATCACTGCAAATTCACAATCTTGAGCTAGGACACGTAGACATGCGATATATTCCTCGATAGTCTCTCCTTCCTCTTGTTTCCGCAGTGCGAATTTATGGCGCCCCACCATGATGTTGCACTCCTCTGCATACTGCAGCTCAAGCCGCCGTACAGCCTCCTGGTACTCATTCAGCGGAGCTGTGGCTCCATGGGGATTCACATATACCGGCAGGCTATCGAAAACCTCTTGTCCAGCCTTCCCCAACAGTCCGAATAGCAAAGACTTTTTCCGTTCGGGGCTATACCCCTGACCATCAATTGAGATAATATAGTTCTCAAATGCGCGCAGCCATCCTTTCCACTTCATGCATGGCTTACCGGGAGAGTCCAGGAAGAGAGGAGGTACGCAGATATGACCTGTCTGCGACATGGCCGGAAAGCGGGAGGCTACTGGGCTGCGCAGAACGGTAGGAGTCGTCAAAGTCAATCATGTGGAGACCGCAGCATCAGCGCCTTAGGGGTTGCACGTAGTCCCCAGTGAAGAGATATCAGCGCTTTCCACTGGCCTCCCGAAACACCAGGTAAGGTGGGCTACACTCGTGGGCCTTGGTAGAAGCTGTGACCCTCGTCGCCATTTGTAGTGGCAAGTATGAAGGATGCGAGGGAGGCAGATTTCATGTTAATATCTTTTATTCTTGCCACAAGAAATAAGGCCCACGAGCAGCCGGCCGGCCGCAACACCGCGCTTTGTTCGCGCCTCTGCCTTTCCGCCGCGCCGCCCCCTGACGTCACGACCGTCCTCGTTACAGATTGGTCGTGGCGTCATGAGGCGTCTAAACATAGAAGACAGACTAGCTCTGTCCCTCCGGCCTCGTGCGTTAACTCACGTACGACAGGAGAGTACCTGCACATTTTAGCGCTGGTGAAATACTTTTAATAGGAGAGTACCTGCATATATCATTGGAAAATAGGTACTCTGGGATAGTCAGCATCTACACTTTCATACTCTAATTTGAAACCCTGCATGTCCCCACATTTCCCAGTGCCAGGAGCTTCCATAGAGGGACAATGCGGGCTCTTGAGGGAAAGCACAGTAGACTTGAAGGAGGAACATCAGAAACAGACAACACTTTCACATGTCAGTTAAACAGAGAATAGACCATTGCTACGTTTGCAACAGCACATCAGTGCTTAATTTGTAAAATAATGAGTGCCGGTGCCCCCAAGCGCCGCTCAGAATCCAGACCGGCTCTATTGAATGTCAGCGCACCGAATACCGAGGCAGCTTGTGCTGAATCCACCTCATGCCTCTTTAACCCACTCCAAGGCACTCCCTGCCCATTCATCCCACTCTTGCAGTTCCCTGCCTTGGTGGCATTTGTTTCATGTTTCTCCTCCCCCTCTTTCTCCTTTGTGTTTTTACTCACTTATTCTTGGAAAATGTCGGATGAGGAAAAATAAGTGTCCGTACACAAAAATGACTACCAGCGGCCCCCACCAGCAACCACAGACTGACATGAGGTACTGACAAGACCAGCACTTGGGGCGGGCCGGAGACCAACCTCAAAGTCCTCAATCAACGCTTAATGTGCAAGCGAAAACCCCGTCACTCCTTTTGGGGAATTTATTTTTTAATCATCAGTCTTTAACACCGAACTGAAGAGAATGTCAGAAACAGGAGAAAGGAAACTGGTGTTAAAGGGAGTGCAAGTGCCCCTGGTCCTTAGTAAGTAAACTTATAAGGGGACGCATATAGGTCGATGAATCTTTTGAATCGTATGGATTATCCTAGTCATGTAGTGACTATCGAAATCAATAATCAGCATAAACAACCATTAACTTTCAATTAACAACATCTATAAACATCTATTCATTGAATAACCACAACTCAGTAAAGAGTTAAACAATTTTTTATTTCTCTATTGATTACAATTCTAAATCATCTGTTAAATTAATCTTTATTCAATCAACTCAATTATTAATTCGTTAATGGAGAACTTACATACGCCAAAAGAATACCATCATTAATATCAAGTTCAGCAAATAGCTCGTCAGTCATTTGTCACTGCCAACGTCACCTCTATCAGCCTACCTAACCAAGATTAACATCAGCATGTGGGGCTTCATGCAAAACAATTTAGAGAAAAACATTAATTTGGAAAAAAATCTATCTAAGAATTCTACAATCAGTGCAGTTGGTACCAAGAAGAAAAGGCACAAATTAGTCAGCCACATTTTCATAGCTACCTATCCACATAATGGATCAGCAACAAAGTCAGTCTTCATCTTCAGGTCATCAATTGGTCAGCTATGCATCAGACTCACAGAGTATGAGCCCAACGACAGAACTTCGGACAGCGTCTCCTGACGTAATTAATTCTCCCCTCACATTTTAAGTTTTAGCCCCCTTGTCATGACTTTTTATTAGGGTCTCCCAGTCCATCCCCCTAATTCCTAATTGTTCAGTCAGTCAGCAGATACGACTTTAACCTATTGTATTTGTTTACCAAATCTACCAATTTTAATATCAGTCCTTTCACAAGATGCGGATTGGTCCACTATATGATGTTCTCATCCTCCGGCTCTTCAGGTATCAAAATTGTTGCATGTTCCTCTTCAGTCAGTGCCTCCATTGTTCCAGTCTTGGGAAAGTACATTTAGCCTACTCTACACATAATTGTATCAAATTGTCTTCATCTCCGGTCCGCCGGTACATTGCAGAAAATTCTAGCTAAGCAACTTTAACATCGGGCAGTTCAAGGTATAGCAGCTTCTTCCAAACGCGGTTATTGTATCTGCTCTCTGAGTGCGAGGCCTAGGAAGACTAGGCCATGATTTCGGCTAAGTTAGCACTATAAATTAAAGCAAAACATAGGTTATACATCTCAATATGACATATTACTACATTATTCTTGTATATTTTCATCATTTCATACAGTTTCAGTTATTGTTAGTACAATTTCGTATACATGGCATGCCCTGAGGGCACATTTTCAAACGTGCACATTATTTTCTCCACGATTAATTTCTCTACAAACTTTTCATTATTCAAGCACATTAACGTCATTAATAATTTTCTAATTAGCATATCTTCTTCAACAGGAGTAACCAGGGATGCAAAACTACATTCAAAAGTGAGATTAAAAGACGGGAAGTGTATGGTGGTGCAACGGAGAGACACGCAGTAGAATCGCGTCTGGGCAGCCTTGGTATATGGCAATGCCGGTATCCTGCAGCGCTAGTGTCAGGCTTTTAGGACTACTTTGAGCCATTGAATTTACTTTTAACAAATTAACCACTCCAGTAAAATGAACGAACCAGGCTAGGTTTCTAAGCGGGGCAAACGCAGGACATAGTTGAACACGTGGCCCTTTCCTAATGTGGGGGACTCCTCCACTCCCCCACGTGAGAGATGCGCAATGTCTGACCTTTTTTGCAGCAGATGAGAGAGTTCTGTATGTAGGGTTCCAACACAGATGGGAGAGCCCCACATATTCTCACTGTGTGGTCATTGTTTGTGAAATAAATACATATCCCAGTGGATTTAAGTTTTTGTTTGATTGTTCTCCCCTGTATAATTTACATGTCCTTCTCAAATGGGTTGAACGTTAGTAAGACTACTATAGACTCCGTCTAGCATGAGAACCAAGCTCACCAAAACATAGGTAGGCCATGTCGAACAATGTGAACTCGGAGGCAGCGTCTGTGTGATGTCATAACGCTTGGTTCGAATTTCCAAACGAAAACACTAGGAACGACCATGTTTCCCTAGTAACCTGAACAATGCTTAAACTACTAATTTATCATTTCGTGCACCAGCCTACCAGCAGCAAACGCCCATGGTGCCCTACCTTAAACTCTGTAACTAGGAATCAACCTCTGAATAGGTGGGGTCTGTTTAGCCTAGATAAAATGCAATGATGTTGTTCCATCATTAGAATAGATATCACGGCTACATGTAAGCTTCACTTAAATAGGAATAGGCTAGTTCTTCGTCAAAGCCCAGGCACAACTTTGCTAATTACATATTAGATACGGAGGTGAACATTCATATAGTACAAAATATATTCATTAATAAACTACATTTTGACGTCTATTAAACAAAAAAAAGTTTTTATCTGTCATTGCAAAGCAGCAGTGTATGTTAGAGGCAATGCACGAGCCTACCTTTAAAAAGAAAGTAATGCATTAATTTTCAATCATACCACCCACGCAGTAAAACATACATTGAGGAATGTAAAGTTTGCTTTTACAAGCTCTGCACTCCTATGCTATCATCCTCTACATACTGATCTCATCTAATAAATAACATAAATCATATCTTGTAAACCGGATGTATTTTTAATGCTTGAACGTCGGTGCATCATGGGGCATGAGTGCTGTTTTTATGTCTGGCTTGACATATCTGATGTCTGTGAGACCTATTGTCACCAATTCTTTAAAATACAGAAAGTAGATTTTGACTCCACCCCTACTCCTTTGCTTTAGACTACGGACAGTTTGGTGCGTTATTCTCCTTCCTGTGGAATGCTTGCAGTGCATTGAACGAGGGGCTCTTGCTCATATCAAAAGTACATTGAACCACAAGACTTTAAGGGCCAGATGTAGTAAGCCGTTTGCATGGTGCAAACTGCGAAAATCGCCGTTTGCGCCATTCAAACAGCCTTCTGAGATGCACATTCACAATTTGCGAGTCGGTACCGACTCGCAAATTGTGAATGCGACTCGCAAATAGGAAGGGGTGTTCCCTTCCTATTTGTGACTCGCATCACAATGCAGAATTGCTTTGTGACCACGAATGCGGTCGCAAAGCAATTCGCAGTTACCACCAGTGTCACACTGGTGGTAACTCATTCGCAAAAGGGAAGGGGTCCCTATGGGACCCCTTCCCCTTTGTGAATGTTGCCAAAGAGGTTTTTTCAGAGCAGGCAGTGGTCCAATGGACCACTGCCTACACTGAAAAAACGAAACCAAATGGTTTCGTTATTTTTTTTATTTTGCAACTCGTTTTCCTTTAAGGAAAACGGGCTGCAAAATAAAAAATAAAAACTGCTTTATTGAAAAAGCAGTCGCAGACATGGAGGTCTGCTGACTTCAGCAGGCCACCATCCCTATGAGTGCAGAGACTCGCTATGGGGGTCGCAAAATGCGACCCACCTCATTAATATTTATGAGGTGGGTCTTTGCGACCCCATAGCGAGTCGCAGACGGTGTCTGAGACACCGTTCTGCATCAGGATTTGCGATTCTGAAATTGCGAGTCACACCGACTCGCAATTTCAGAATCGCAAATTCTGACCTTGCTACATCTGGCCCTAAGTGCTTTGTCTGTTAGATCCATTATGTACAGAATATATATATATTTTTTTTTTACTGCAGCAAACTTTTGATTTTTTTTTAGTTCGGACTTAAAATGAAAGCCATACCTAATAGGCGTTGTCAGTGCTTATTATTGTTCCTGAAGTGGCCTCTTCAGTGTCTAAGCTCCATACAAAAACAGCAGATAAATTAGACTTTATCATAAGTAAATTTCCTTTGTAAAGTCAGGTATCCTTTCCACATATTATGTGGTAGTTTAAGGTATAAATGACACAATGTGACAACGTTTTAAAACAGGCAGTACGCTTTGTTTGGTATATTTAAAGGGGTCAGTTTCCAACCAGAAAAATAAAAGCATTGGGGTTAGGGATGGCTTTCAATGCAGCCACAAATCTCCTCTGCCGCCTATAGACATGCTGATTCATCGAACATCTTTTCAAGCAGGCGGTTCCTGTCAATGGTGATCTGAGCTATGAGGTGAAGGGCTTCCTTCTGTGATCCTGAGCTCTCCCACCACTGTTTCATCCTCTTCAGCCAGCGGCAGTGGACTAGCCACTGGATCGTGGGCCCCCAGGGGCGTAGCTTCAGGGGAGGAGGGTGTGGGATGATACACCCCTCTAATTAATGTATTTTGTGATAAAATGTGAGGCGTCTGTCGGACTTCACCAGAAATTTTTACACACTGTTAGACCTTGCATCCTTGTTATGGTCTCCCCTGCCTTTTTTGCCTCTGCTTCCCAGGTTGTTGATGTGTGCTGGACTCGTTTTTTGCAGTTTTTTGGTACTCTGGGCACTTTACCTCTGCTGACCAGTGCTAAAGTGCAAGTGCTCCTGCGTAAAGTGTATGTGTAATTGGCTTTTCCATGATTGGCTTATTTTTTTTACTAGTATGTCCCTAGTAAAGTGCACTATAGGTGCCCAGGGACTGTAAATCAAATGCTATTAGTGGGCCTGCAGCACTAGTTGTGCCACCCACATTAGTAGCCATGTAAACATAGTTCAGACCTGCCACTGCAGTGTCTGTGTGTGCAGTTTTTAACAGCCAATTCGACTTAGCAAGTGTACCCACTTGCCAGGCCTAAACCTTCCCTTTTTTATACATGGAAGGCAACCGAACGTAGGCCCTAGGTAGCCCCATGTGCAGCGTATGTTAAAGGTGGGACATGTACTGATGTGTTTTACATGTCCTAACAGTGAAATTCTGCCAAACTCGGTTTTCACTGTGCAAGGCCTATCCCTCTCATAGGTTGACATGGGGGCTGCCTTTAAATATCTTTAAAGTGCAAATTCCCTTTGCGAGCAGATAGAAATATGGAGTGTGGGTTCTGGGAACACACAATTTAAAAATACATCTTTTAGTGAAGTTGTTTTTTAGAAAGTAGGCATTTTCTTGCTTAAACCGTTCTGTGACTCTGCCTGTTTGTGGATTTCCTGTCTGGGTCAGACTGACAGTTGGGCTGTTTGTGAATCTCCTCTAGACAGTGACACAAAGTGAGCGTGGGTGTAGCCTGCATATCCTGACGAGCCATCTGAGCTAGAGTGGAGGGAGGAGTGGTCACTTACACGTGAAAGGGCAGTGCCTGTCCTCACACAATGCAGTCTCCAACCCCTTGGTGTGTGTCTGGGCCCTGGCATGGGCAAGGTAGGATCTTGTGAACAACAGAGACTTTACTTTGAAGTTTGCGTACCTCAAAGCCAGAAAGGGTTATAAGTAGTGGACCCAAAACCCCAGACTTTAGATCACTTCTGGAACCAAGAGGAACATCTGCCAGCAAGAAGAGTTGAAGAGCTGAGGAAAGTGCTGCCCCTGCGTGTGTCTTTGCTTTGTTGGGCTATCCTACAGTTGCTGGTTCTGCCTGTGAAAGGGGACAAAGGCTGGACTTTGTTGTGCATTCTTGATTGAGAAGAATCTCCATGGGCTTGAACTGAGCTTGCCTCCTGTTTTGAAGTCTCAGGGCCATCAAAGACTTCCTCTGCCAGCACCTGGACTCTCTGCTGAGACTCCTGCCCTGCCAAGTGGTGCCCTATCCAGTCCCTGGGCCCTTGAAAGGTGAGGTTGGCAGAACAAGAGCTGAAATCCACGCACAGAACGCCATGCAGGGGAATTGACGATATCCCATCTGCAACTCGTCTGATAAACGACACACCACCCGCTTCGCGGCTCGGTGATCGACGCATCTCAGCTGGAGGAACGACACAACACCCACTTGCGCAGCGGGGTTTTCTAACACAGTGCAACCAGATTTCTCACGCCTTGTTCCTGGGCGTCAAAGTCATCATGAATTGGCGCGGATCTGAGGTTCCCTGTCCGGAAATTGACGCATTGCTCTCTTGCGAGGAAAAAAAAAATGACGGATCACTGACCTGACTGGAGAATAAACGATGCAAGGCTTCACTTGCGAGTTAGGAATCAACACATCGCTGACTTTTCCGACGCAGGCTCGCCCATGCGGCTTTATTTGTAACACAAACCAGGTACGTTATGTAAAATCAACGTTTTCATTGTTTTCTATGAAAATTCATATTTTGACTTGTGTATGTTGGTTTTTTGTTGTTTTGGTCTTGTTTGATGTAGATAAATATTATCTATATTTCTAAACTGGTGTGGTGTCCATTTTGTAGTGTTTCACTGTATTACTGTGTGTGTAGGTACAAACACTTTACACATTGCTTCTGAGTTAAGCCTTTTCGCTCGTGCCAAGCTTCCAAGGGGGTGAGCCGGGGTTAACCAGGTGTGTTTCTCCTTTGCACCGACTAGAGTGAGGGTCCTTGCTTGGACAGGGGGTAACCAACCAAATACCCCATTCCTAACACACACACACACACACACACACACACACACACACACACACACACACACACACACACACACACACACACACACCACACACCACACACCACACACACACACACACACACACACACACACACACACACACACACACACACACACACACCACACACCACACACCACACACCACACACACACACACACACACACACACTCTCTCTCTCTCTCTCTCTCTGTTTGGAAAGACTTCAATAATGTTGGTTATTTCACAAAAAATGTGCTTTCTCTCAATTAGTACACCGACCAATACGCTTTCTTCTCCCTTTTCACTGCCACTTAAGCACCTCTTGTGCACCCTGCTTGTTGTATAATTTATTTTAACATCATGTGCAAGTCATACTGACCAAGCGAAGCCCCTGGCCCTAGTGCCAGGAAGGAAGCATTCGTCATGGCCGCGGTTTAAACTGTTAAATCATGCAATAAGCAGGGCTCAGTGGGGCCCTCATGCCTCTGGGTCCCGCGCCACTGCACCTGCTGCACCAATGAAAGCTATGCCCCTGGCTAGCAACTCAGAAGGATGTTTTCCATCTCAACCTTCCCTGTAGTTTTGTTTTGGTCCCTGACCCATGCACTCCCATAACCTGATGCCCATAAAGTCCAGGGGGACTGAGATTTCATTCTCTAAGAACATTTGTATCTTGATCCCTAAATATCACAAAGCCTTGACCTACAAAACATATATACACTTTCACCCTGATACTTGGAATTTGGCACCACCAAGTGCCAACAAGTAGGGTTGGTGGTAGAAAATGTCTTCACATGTAGTTACAATGCAGTTTCTACTTTAAACGCTGTTCGTAGTGGTTAGATGGTGTAATAGATTATGAGTGGAGGAACGATTATATAGAATGAAGGAGAAGATGTGGGTTGTAGGTGGGCCTGTGCAACGACAATACAGGTAATTTATGCAGATATTATGCCCAAAATATTACACATTTAACTTATAGACAGGGGTCAAATTAACTATGGAACAGCAGCCCAGAAGACTACACAGATTAAAATGGTGCAAATCATGAACCAAGAAAATTAAATAAATCAACACAACAATGAGGGTGGAGTCTCATGGTTCTTGCTCTTACAATACAGGTTGTGACAGGTCTCCAAAATGAAGCTCCAGTCTGTACATATACCCCCACTGGTATTTTCTCTTGAATTTAAACTCAATGTCAGTGGAAGATTCTGAAGGAAAAACACCCATTTCTGACTTGGTTTATACCCATCTTTAATACTGTTGCCCCTACTCTTTCGTTGAGCATGATGCTGTATTTTCTTTCTAGACGTACTTTTTTGGACAGGAGAGCGTTGCCATACTTAGGAGGCTGGATTTGACACTAAACAGCTTGCCAGTTGCAATGGGCATTAGTTCCACCAGAGACCGACCTGAACTGGCTTGAGCCTTTCTTATCTAGTTGACCTATTGTGGCTTAAGGTGGGTCTAAAGACAACAAGCATTGGCAAAATCACTAGGTCTCCCTGTATAACAACTATTGGCTTGGCAATGTGTTTTTACCATGTTGTACCCAGTGTTTCTGCTGTTCAACATGGCTAAAAGTTAGCGGTGTGAAGTGTCAGAGTGGAGTGGGGGAGTAGTGTTGTAGAGTGGATTTGTTTGAGTACAGTGTAGTAGAGTTTAGTAGGGGAAGGAGCGTGACATTGAGTTGAGTAAGGAAGGGTAGAGTTCAGTGATTCAGTGGCAGAGTGTTGTAAAGTGAAGTGGTCTAGAGTGAAGTGGAGTGGGTTGGAATAGGGTGGAGTGGGTAGGAGTGGATTGGTGTACTGAGCTGGATGTGATTGGAGTAGTGTGGGTTAGATTGGATTGGGTAGAGTGGGTTGGATTGAGTAACTGGGGTGGATTGGAGTGTGATGAATTGAAATGGGGTGAGGTGAATTGGATTGGGAGGAACTGGAGTGGGTGGATTGGAGTACAGTGGATTAGATTAGTTTAGGTTGGAGGTGGGTGGATTGAATTGGAGTGAAAGGGTGGGGTGGGGTGGAGTGGATTGGATTGAGTTGGATGGGGTGGATTGGAGTGGGGTGGTTTGGAGTGAGGTGAATTGGAGTGGGGTGGGGTGGATTAGACTGGAATGAAGTGCAGTGGATTGAATTTATTGGATTGGGGGATTGGATTTATTGGATTGGAGTTGGGTGGGTTGGACTGGAGTGGGGTGGATTGGAGTAGAGTGGTGTGGACTGGATTGGAATGCAGTGGATTGGACTAGAGTGGAGTGGATTGGATTGGGGTGGATTGCACTGAGGTCGATTGGATAGGGGTAGAGTGGGGTGGATTGGAGAGGGAGTGAGGTAGATTGGAGTGGAGTGGTGTGGATTAGAGTGGGGTGAAGTGGAGTGAGAGAACTGGATGGGGTGGATTGAATGGGGTGGATTAGATTGGAGTAAGGTGCATTGAAATAGGGAGAAGTGGGTTGAGGTGGTGTGGACTGGGGTGGATTGGAGTGGGGTGTGGTGGATTGGTTTGGATTGGGGAGGGTTGGATTGGGGTAGTATGTAGTGGGGTTAATTGGAATGGGGTGGATTGGAGTGGAGTGGGTTGAACTGGATTGAGTGCGGTGAATTAGATGGGCTGGAGTGGAAAGGAGTCGGGTGGACAGGAATGGGGTCAGCTGGAGTGGTGTGGAATGGAGTGGGTGTATTTGGATTGGGGTGGTGTGGATTAGAGTAGTGTGGATTGGATTGGTGTGGGGTGGACTGGATTGGAGTGGACTGGATTTGACGAGGTTGGATTGTGGTGGATTGAACTGGAGTGGAGTGTGGTGGATTGGAGTGGGTTGAATTGGATTGGTGTGGGGTGGATTTAATTGAAGTGGGGTAGACATTTTGGAGTGGGGTGGACTTTTTTGGAGTGGGGTGAATCAGATTGATGTGGGGGATTGGACTAGAATGGGTTGTATTAAGGTAGTTTGGCGTCAGGTGGATTGGATTGGCGTGGATTAATGTGAACTGGATTTGACTGGAGTGGGGTGGATTAGGGTGAATTCGGTTTGAGTGGGGTTGGCGGATTGGAGTGGGTGGACTGGGTTAGGGTGGATTGGATGGAAGTGGGGTGAATTGGATTGGAATGAAGTGGAATGGATTTTTATGGATGGGCTGGATTGGACTGGAGTGGGGTGAATTGGATTGGAGTGGGGTGGGGTGGGTTGTGGTGGAGTGGGGTGAGTGTTTTGGATTGGTGTGATGAAGATTGGATTGGTGTGGGGTGGATTAGATTGGAGTGAGGGTGGATCATGTGGATTGGAGTGAGGGTGAATTGGGATATAGTGGGGTGGATTTGACTGGGTTGAGGTAGATTGAATTGGGGCTGGGGAAGATTGGAGTTTGGTGGATTGGAGGGGAGCAGATTGTTTTGGACTGGAGTGGGGCAGATTATTTTAGATTGAAGTAGGCAGATTGGAATAGGGTAGAATTTTTGGACTGGAGTGGGGCAGATTGTTTTGGATTGCAGTGGGGGAGATTGGAGTGGGGTAGATTGTTTTGGATTGGGGCAGATTGGAGCAAGGCAGATTGTTTTGGATTGGAGTGGGGCAGAATTTTTGGATTGAGTGGAGCAGATTGTTTTGGATTGGAGTAGGACCGATTGTTTTGGATAGGAGTAGGTAGATTGTGGTGGACTGGATTGGAGTAGAGTGAATTGGGGTGGACTGAATTGGGGTGAGATGGATTGGATTAGAGTGGGGTGGATTATAGTGGGGCAGATTTTAGTGGGGCAAACTGGAGTGGGGCAGATTACTTTGAATTCAATTGCATCATATTGGAGTGGATAAGGAATCGGAAGAGGACCTTTGTGCCATCAAACAAGAACGGACATCAGTTGAAGGAAGTGATGAGCTTGTCAAGTGAGTTTATGTAGAAGGAAAAGGCCCAGGGCTGAGCTTTGTGGGATGCTCACTGGAAGAGGTGTTGGCAGAAAGGGCAAACAGCACCGGAAGATGGACAAGAAGGCACCAGAGAAATCTGAGCAGAGTTTGTTGAATGCTCTACTGCTGATACCGAGAAATGAAAGTGTGGATAGCATTGTGGGATGACCTACTAATTAAAATTCTGCTGCAAGACCCAGGAGAATGACTTGTCTGACCCTTGCACTGTGGTGTATTATACTGCAAACTAGACTTTCCATCCATTGCATTAGTTACCTCTTAAGCATTAGCTCCGGATCCTGAAAATCTGTCTGTCTGTCATTGCGCTACAAATCCTGGAATTAAATAGGTAGGCTAATGCTCCCTGTCCCCTCCATGTGTGACAGCCATGTCTAAAACACAAGTTGTGGTCTTCAGTGGTCTCATGCTAAAGCAAGCCTCAAAGAAAAAAGGCCTCAGTGCAGTAGCTAGCTGGACTACCTGGGCAATGTGAACACCAAAATCCCAATCCATGCAAAACCAGGTCATGTGGGTGAAAGGCTCACGCCTTTAACACCCTGTGGAAGGGTCTGACACGTACCCTGTTGCCTCTCCCTTCCCAGAAGACAGATGATGTAGGAAAATTACCTGCTCCCCAGATCTCCTCCATGTATTTAGTTTTCAGCTGTGGGCATACAAGCACGTGTATCTACGATGAAAGGGTGATAAAAGAGGCAGTCTTCCAACTCTCTCTTTGAGGCCAGTTAAGTATCATGTAAACCAAGGCACTTAATTCTCTGATATCACTTTGTTTGGTACAATAGTAGCATGCTAGGGAAGACCACACAAATTACAAGGCTCCTTCTCTCTATTGTGTTACTTTCTTTTTTTACTCTCTCTTGGCTACCTGTGCCAATCTGAGGGAGAGCCGGTTGAAAAGAAAGCATTTATAACTGGACGGTGAGAAGTGGGCGATTTTCTGCTAACTGAGTAGTTGGATGACGTCAGTTCTTTTGAGATTTATAGGGTAAGTCAGATGCAAAAGAAAGTTGCTGAATAGCTTAGGAATGCTTAAAAATACAGAGAGAGAGTGGAAGATGCTTAACGATTTGAGGACCGAACTAGAAGAAACTTGAATTCATAAGTCTATCTACCAAAGGACCACCAGGTCAATACTGTGTAAGGCAGCCCTATTTATGGCACAAGGTCCGAGGTACGTTTTTCCTGCCATGAACATGATAGTCCAGGGCAATACAAATAATCAATAGCCCTAAGGTGCAGGGAGAAAACCAGCTGTGTGCCTGGGCCATTAATATTTTGTTTCACAGAAATAAGCCACACTTTCTAAACAAAAATAAGACAACTGACCACCGTGGAATAGAAGCACTCTTTAAGAGGTAGAATAATGCACCAAACAGCTGGTAGCACATGGTGAGGGTGTAATAGGCCTCTGAAGCCTACAGTATGTAATTTCTATAAAGAGTAATGTCAAAAGCTCTGGCGTGCAGCTGCTCTGCTTGGCCAAACCTAATACAATAGGCAGATATGAAAGTAATACAAACAACAAGTATGAAAAGTCTACATAATGTAATAACTGAAAGGGTAGGACATGAGTTCTGCTCATGAGAACGCATTACATTCAGTATGATGTTTGGTACTGACCAAGATTGAGATTATAGTTCAATATATGAGTCCCATGGTGTGTGAGAATTGAGGAGTATGTAGTTGGGCTGTAGCACTGATTCATTTGAGTTTATTGGGTCATTTAACTGCTCCATTCCGACAGTCAGTGTCACTGCCAATGTTATGCTTAATTACGCAAATGGCGAGTAATGTGGTTTTCTACTATAACGCATGAATTTTTCACACATTGGCAAAGTCATGTGAAATCCTGGTGAGAGGCTAGTTTGAGCAGAAAATATAATTTAGCAAAACATTTCCTGCTGAAATCTGTTTCATGTGAGCATAAAATGGTGTAAAATTACTTATTGAGAAATTTCAAGAATTGTTCATTAAGTGAAATTCCTGAATTTACCTTTTTTCACAAAATTAATTATCGCTTCGCCTGGGTCTAATTAGTAATAGCATTTGAGCAGTGGCAGAGCAATAACACCTAGATTCTAATTCAAGCAAAGAAAATGCCACCCTACATTGCTATGTGGCTAAGGACTAAAAGAAAGGCATAACAGTGCTGCAGTGGGCCCCTCACAGTACTGTGCTATTGGAGCTGCTCCACTAGGCCATGCTTCTGTATTTGGCATGGTAGACAACATGAGGTGGTCACATGCAACCACTGCTGCGCACCATAGGTAACAATTATGCATGTTCACCACTTCAAATCATTTATATTATCATTTTACTTCACACAAATTATAAGTAATAATCAAATAAAACTTGCGTACATCGAAGAATATAAAGTACTAAAACAGGATAGGGTAATCTAAAAATACATCTTAATTAAATACAACACATATTTACACTGGAAACCCATAAATGAGCAAGTAAGGGAGAATACGAATGAAGCAAAGGAAAGATAGAATATGTACTTATCATACTGTCGTCAGAACAACAGTATTCACTCCGGAGGATATAACTGCAAGAAGTGTGCCAAACGTCTGTTATATATTTTTTTAATTGTAGCCAAAGGGATCATTTCTTGACTCCAACAAAATGTATCCAGTTACAAAAGATCAGCCTGTGTGCAACCATCTAAAACCCAATCCTGACAACAACCATGCCATTCTACCGATTTAGGCACCTTCTGTATTATACCCTAATTACAGAGGATAGTGGGCCATGGTAGGAGAATGTTATGATGGAGCCAGTCATTAACATGACTCAGTAATGTCCCCGCTTTGCCCCCGATGTCCCTATTCCGCCTATAGGATCAGATGTTGGAATTTGTTTGTGGTGGACGCCATTGGGATGAGATTAATCCCTGAGATTCCACTCTGCTTTGTACTGCACGTGTTACAGTGCAGGAGTGAGGAATCCTGTAGATACCTCAATGACTCGAAGAACTGTGAAAATATTGGTGTCTACATTTGCTCCGAAATGGCGGGCCACGCTGCCACCGTATGACCATTTTCCTCCCCTGGGGGGGTCATGTTAAATTCGGGAGGTAAGTACTGCCACCCTATTTTAACATTACAGGTTTTGAGCAGGGCCCTGGTGGAGTCAGAATTGGAGATTCTACTGCCTGCTTGTTGGAATACATGCTTCTATCTCTCTTTGGGCCTTGTTACAAGTTGGGCAGTATGGGGTGTAGTATTAAAACACCTAGGTCCTTATTAAAAGGGGCTTGGTTTTCTTGTGGTACATGTGCTAAATACCATTATCCAGGGTGAGGTATTTCTCAGGTCACATAACTCATAATTATGATCCCTGTGCAATCTCCTGTTTGCACAGGGTTTGGAGTTTAGCCCTGAACTGGTTTTGACGGCCTTTGTAACTGGGGATCAGGAGATTGAAAGCTATTGCTTCTATCCCCCAGGTTTAAAATGGGAATCTTGACATGAAAGATACCATTGGAATACAGTTTATTTATTTTTGAAAGATAAGATACATCCTACTTCTTTTAAATGATCTCCATTTCAGGGAATGCACACCAGCAATGTGTTTGTCTCGTTGGTGAAAGATCTAAGAAATGATTGGCACCAGTGTGCTTTATGCCAGAAGAATGGTGTGCAAGCACACATTGTATACGTTTCTCTCCTTCTGAGCACTTAAATGTTAAATATCCCCCATTTTAGCTTGGACTAGTTGCTGAGGTTAATATTACAGATTTTAGATTACATGTAAAATGATCTTAAACCAAGACTTTTCTTCTGTTTCCAAGCAAAGCCAGGGCAACTAAAGCCAAGAAAAGCAGCGTCATCCCCCCCATTGCATAGAATCTTAACCTAAAGTTTAAAGATGTGATAACAGATAGACAAAAGGAACGTGAGATTTTGCCAGGCATCATAGTGTAATTTCTGTGAAAGTACACATGGGTGTTTTCACATGGAGATTTAAACAGAAGGTTGTATGTACCACAGTACAAAGCTCGGTCACGACACCGCCTGCTTGCATTTGCGCCATAGCATAGTTGTATTTAGTGTAATGCTAAAATCGCATGGAGCGCAGCCCATGACATCATCAGTGTGAGACGCAAAGAAAATGTGGCGCTGAGGTTTTTTTTCTAATCATGCATTGCAACGCTGCAGCATCGTTGCGTTTTACTGATCTTGATAAATAGTGACCTCAGTTTTTGTCTTAGCACCTACTGCAAGAAACCAGTTACGGAGAACATAACGAGCTATCTGCATGCGTACACAATGGTTCTAGTAATATATCATTGCATTTTGTTTTGGTTTTCTTTTGGAGATTTGTATTGTGAAAACAGTTTACATTCAGTAAATAAATACGATTATACCAGAATGCGTTGCGTTTTTTTTGTCATATTTTCTACTATTTAAAGTGCATTTTCTCCACTACAATATCGAGTCTTGTAGTTATAAGGACACCTTGTGCTTTTGCTCTCCATAACTGTTCAGTAAATAGACTAATACAGGCGGGTAAACACTTGGGCCAACGCCTATGAAACCATATGTATTTTAAAAAGCTGCAAGAAATGCCTCCCATCGGAAATGTACAGAACTGTCTAGCGTGTTCCATTTTCGCCCAACGCTAAGCTCAAAGCCAGAAAGGCGAGGCATTCAGAGAGACTGCCCGCTTCTCTAATATCGGCCCCACAAGCCTGCCCCTTCATTGAAGAATGCTGTCACAGCAGGAAGACAAATGACTCCTGAATACACGGCCACCGATGTGAGTCTCTTCCATTGTCTGAGTGCCATATGCCCGTCCGCTTGGTTTTCTTGGTGCACTTCAAGCTATTGAAAAAACTGAGGCCTTCCGATCCAGGCTGCAGATCGAATTAACTCCTAGGTGAAAAGAGCAAATGCACTACGAAATCATGAGGGCAGCATGAAGACTGCATTCTACACACAAAATCAACACGTTTCAGGCACGTAAAGTATTAGGACGATGTCCTTGTTCCTGGAGCTAAACAAGAGTTACTTATTACCGCGCTTTTCTGTGCGCGCGTTGATAGTACGCTTTGTCGCCCATGCAGTATTACATGTCAGCTGCGCGATTCTGCGGCCTGAAGATTAAACTGATTTAAGATGAGATTCTGATCTACGCCTTGCATTCATTATGTGCGCAACAGTGTACATTTAGACGCAAGGCACTTAAGTCGTGCTAGGTCTATAATCGAAATATAAGATTTAACTGGGGCATGGAAATCACGCAGGAGCGTCGCCCCACTAGCTGACCCGGTAGCAGAATAATGAAATGATAGTTTACTATCGTTTTGTTTTTCTGTTTCTGGCACAGCTAGCAGTGCAGGGAGGGGCGGGGCTAGGCCACACGAAGTGGGGGGAGGGAGAGTGCACTTAGGTGCACATGCCGGCCAAACACACATGCGCACTTAGGTTTCTCTAGCCCAGCTGTGTTTAACAGCCAGGCTGGAGAAACTGCACAGACCCCAGGTCTGTGTCTGAGCGGCAGTCTGAGACACTCAGACCAATGCTGTGGCTGCTTTCATGCTAGGTTTAGCATGAAAGCAATGCCAGGATTGCTGGGGAGTCTGTGATGGTGTCCAAGCAGTGAATGCTGGGACACCACAAGAGGAGCGACGAGCAAGGCGGCAGGGATGTGGAGGCAAAGCAAGTGCATTTTAAAAACATTATTTTCACCTTGTCTCCGCCACCTCTCACCCCTCCCCTTGAGTTATGCGCAGCCACCGTTGTGTGTAAAGTTACTTTCGCTTGAACATCTCCTTTCTCACAAAGCATCTCTTTAGCCTCCATAAGGGCATATGTAGTAGCGGTAGGTGAGCTAACAAATGAACAGGGAGAGTCCATCCAGAGCCGAGCCAACGGTCTGGCTTGGGCCACTTGGCTCATAGAGTCCATGCACGAGCCGTGCTCTGAAAATATCCTGCCATGTCAATCATGCAGCATACATATAAACATGTAAAATACAATACATTTCCCTCAAAATACTAAAATGCGTGTTTTTTTTAACATACAGGAGCATTTAACCTTACTTAGTATGTTACATTAATTACCGCACTAACAATTATTAAAAGTGAGTTTCTAAATGAGAAACATTCTTTCGACAATGCATTAGTGAACTAAGAGGCAAGTTAGTTGCCATGGGCACCCTGTGTGTGGCCCAGATTTCTATCACATATAGAGAAACATTATAGTCCATTGAATCAAGCACACAATGTTTTTGTCAAAATGTTTTTATTGAAGTTTTTCTGTCAACAACAATACAATAGCAGTTAGGGTACAGGAACATGTCGGCCATCTGCTAATATCAAAGGCAAATTGCAGGTACATTGTCAAAATGGGAAAGTAGCTCAGCCGAATTAAAAACATTAATGAAAGTAAGATAGAAAGAAAGGAAGAAAAAGATGGAAGAGAGGAAAACACATTGCAACAAAATGCATTTGGAGAGTTAACAATGTCAACTGTTACCATACAAACTTAACATTAGAATGTCTCAAAGTACCATGAGAGGATGTAGTCTTAGTTCTGAGTGGAATGAACAATGAGTGGGTGGGAACAAGGGCAAGTGGAGCCTCCTGTAGAAAGAGGGTCGTTTGCAAGGCAGTGATTCATGATAAGGGTGGATATTTCAAATACGGAAGGGCTCTCATGTTTGAAAGAGATGTAGAGATCTAGTCCGGGTGGGGCAGGAGAAAAGCGGGAGTTCCCTGGACAAAAAAGAAACCAGTGGGCCCAAATGTATTCAAAACCTCTCCTGGTGCCCAAGAGAATATCGGACATGCGTTCCGTGGTTAGGGCATTCCAAAAGTGAACATGCCACTGCAAGGCACAGGGGGGCTCAGGTTTCTTTCACATGCCAGCGAGAGCCATCTCGCATTCACTGCTTGGACACCATCACAGACTCCCCAGCAATCCTGGCATTGCTTTCATGCTAAACCTAGCATGAAAGCAGCCACAGGAGTTTGATGTTTAAGGGAGGGGTCACACAGTCCCAGTAGTGCAAGTTCCGGAGTAGAAGGAATAGGATAGCCTAAAATGGATTTTATTTGGGCCAAGATTTCATTCCAGTAGGGCCTGATAGTTAGGCAGTCCCACCAGATATGCCAGAAGTCTCTGTGAAGACCGCATCCTCGCCAACATAAATCAGAGGTGTTAGGGAATATTCTCCTAAATTTAATTGGGCACAAATACCAATCATTCAGACCTTTATAGTGCACTTTGTGCATTCCCAGGGAGCAATTGAATTTAGCAATGTCCCACCAGGGTGACTGCCACTATTAGACCGTAATTGGGGCTCCAAGTATGTGTTCCCAAAAAGTAATATGACAGGAAGTATGGCTCCGTTGTGCACATATCAATAAGGCATACAAAAAGGACATATTCCCTTGGGGTGGAACCCACATGTTGCACAAATTGTTCTGTGGGTAAAAGGTCTCTAGAGGCTGCCAATCTCACGGTAGGCTGCAAAACCCAATGTCTTAATTGGGTATAGCTGTAATATTCGGAGGAGGGTAGGTTGAAATCATGACAGCAGTTCTCAAAAGTTAGAATTTCCTCCCCATGGAATAGGTCAGAAATCATAAGGTAGCCTACCTTTACACCACTGATCAAATGTCCCTGGTTGAAGTGCTGGTGGGAAGTCCACGCTATAGTGAAAAGGTGTATATGGCGAGGGAAAGGTTGTAATGGAGTGTGTCTTCGTAATTTGGTCCCATTTTTTTTTAGTGTAGTCGAGGTTGGGGTGCTTAAGTAGGTACTGGATGGGTGAGCATCTCTGGGCCTCCATAAACCATTCCATATTGTCCTACCCACCACTGCCAGACTTTGTCAGATTCTTTAAGGGACCACTCAGCGATCACTCTAAATTGGGCTGCTCTGTAGTATGAGACCAAGGCCCATATTTATACTTTTTGACGCAAAACTGCGCTAACGCAGTTTTGCGTCAAAAAAATTAGCGCCGGCTAACGCCATTCTGAAGCGTCATGCGGGCGCCGTATTTATTGAATGACGTTAGCCGGCGTCAGCCGCCGGCGCCGTCTGGTGTGCGTTAAAAAAAACGACGTACACCAGGCAGCGCCGCCGTAGGGGGATATGGGGCTTGGGCGTCAAGAAATGGGGCAAGTTAGGTTGAGGCAATTGTTTCGCCTCAACCCGATTTGCGCCATTTTTTTTTCACTCCCAACCCCCATAGAAATGACTCCTGTCTTAGCAAAGACAGGAGTCATGCCCCCTTGACCAATGGCCATGCCCAGGGGACTTCTGTCCCCTGGGCATGGTCATTGGGCATAGTGGCATGTAGGGGGGCACAAATCAGGCCCCCCTGTGCCACAATTTTTTTAAAAAAAAAAACTTACCTGAACTTACCTTAATGTCCCTGGGATGGGTCCCTCGAGCCTTGGGTGTCCTCCTGGGGTGGGCAAGGGTGACAGGGGGTGTCCCTGGGGGCATGGGAGGGCACCTCTGGGCTCCTTCAGAGCCCACAGGTCCCTTAACGCCTGCCTTTTGCAGGCGCAAAAAAATGGCGCAAAAGCGGCCGTACGTCATTTTTTTTGACCCACCCACTCCCGGGCGTGAATTTTGCCCGGGAGTATAAATCCGACGCACTTGCCTCGGAGTCGATTTTTTAGACGGGAACGCCTACCTTGCATATAATTAACGCAAAGTAGGTGTCCACGCTAAAAAATGACGCTAACTCCATGGACTTTGGCGCTAGACGCGTCTAACGCCAAAGTATAAATATGGAGTTAGTTTTGCGTCGGAATTGCGTCAAAAAAAAGATGCAATTCCGGCGCAAACGGAGTATAAATATGCCCCCAAGTCTGGTAATGCTAGCCCCCCAGCCACTTTTGGAAGTGTCAACAATTTATGGGAAAGGCAGGCTCTTTGATTTTACTTCATAAAATTGCTTACCATCGTGCAGGTAGTAGAGATAAAGCCTGTATCTAGTTTGATAGGTAGGCCTTGAATAAAATATAAAAGTCGTGGCAGCACTATAATTTTGATGACATTAATACATCCTAGCCAAGATATGTATAATAGGGCCCAGCGTTTGAGGTCTAAATGCAATTGCTTAAGTAAAGGTGGGAAATTTGCTTTATTTTGGTCAGTTATTTTAGGGGTGATTTTTATGCCCAAAAATGTAATTTCTTTCTTCGACCGCTGAAAGGAGAGGGAGGTTACCAATTCCTCCATTTGGCCAGTGGGGATTGTAGTTTGAGGAGAGGTTAGAGACAGAAGGTTATCATCCACGAACAGGGAAATCCTGTGTTTGACAGAGCCAAACGTAATCCCTAGATGGAGGGATCAATCTGTATTTTAGTCGCCAATGGCTCTATGCTAAGCACAAAAAGCAATGACAACAGGGGACATCCCTGGCACTTGCCTCGCGTTATTTCAAAACAATCCGAAAAGAAACCATTTACCAGCACTTAAGACTGGGCAATCTAATATTTCCTGAGTTGCTTGAGAGATTCGTTGAAGGGAAACATCATTTAGGTAAGCTAGTTGGTCGTCAGGATTAATGGAGTCTGAGGTATTGAGTTGTTTATAGAAATGCCAGGATGCATCAGCCTTCCCTTTCTCAGTAGTGTGCTCCTCCCCCGATGTAGCCCGCACCGGGGGATAAATAAGCACACAACTTTTAAAGGTGCTTTCATATGTGAATATGAAGGAAAAGGGGATCCGTAAATAAAATATTTGACCAGGATCACACAATTTGGTTACGTTGGGAAGCTCTGATTAATCACAGGTCTTCTAGTTTGACTTTATACAAATTAGCCATTAAGTGGGCATATACAATTGGCATCTTTTTTTCATTCCCCTTTTCCTGAAATGTTACTGCGTTTTCAAAACCTTTTTGTACAGGAGGGTAGAGCATGGGTGGTGGACAGAAGCAACATAAAAGCTCTGCTGATTTTGGATTCAAGCTGAGCCAGAGTGAGGCATGTGGCTCGAGCCTCACTTGAGCTTTCGGTGGCTTGCCCACCTTTAATATGTACTGAGTGAAGTACCAATCCGAGGGGTAAGTTTACTAAAGTTCTATGTAGGCAAAACATTGCATTGATATATTTCCCATTGAAAATGTATAAGAATGCAGTGCAACATTGCACAGTGCCACAGGAGTGCCAGTGCAACCTTCAAAAATCGGAGCCACTGTTTTGAAATCTATCTATCTATCTATCTATCTATCTATCTATCTATCTATCTATCTATCTATCTATCTATCTATTTGCTAGACCTGGCATCCTTGGCGTGGTATTCCCTAACTTTTTGCCTCCGCTTCCCAGGTTGTTGATGTGTGCTGGATTCTGTTTTTGCTGTTTTTGTTACTCTGTGCACTTCACCACTGCTGACCAGTGCTAAAGTGCAAGTGCTCCCTAGGTGAAACTGTATGTGTAATTAGCTTCTCCCTGATTAGCATGTTTGATTTACTAGTAAGTCCCTAGTAAAGTGCACTAGAGGTGCCTAGGGTCTGTAAATCAAAAGCTACTAGTGGACCTGCAGCACTGATTGTACCACCTACATGAATAGGCCTGTAAATATGGCTCAGACCTACCACTGCAGTGTCTGTGGGCACAGTTTTAAACTGCCAATTCGACCTGGCAAATGTACCCACTTGCCAGGCCCAAACCTTCCCTTTTCATACATGTAAGGCACTTTTAAGGTAGGCCCTAGGTAGCCCCATGAGAAGGGTGCAGTGAAAGGTGGGACATGTAGTGATGTGTTTTATGTGTTTTACATGTCCTGACAGTGAAATACTGCGAAATTCATTTTTCACTGTTGCAAGGCCTATCTCTCTCATAGGTTAATATGGGGGCTGCCTTTAAGTATCCTTAAAGTGCAGTTTCCTTTTGAGAGCAGATAGAAAACTGGAGTTTGGGGTCTCTGAACTCACAAATTAAAAAATATATTTGTTAGTGAACTTGGTTTTTAGATTGTTAGTTTGCCACTTTTAGAAAGTAGGCATTTTCTTGCTTTAACCATTCTGTGACTCTGCCTGGTTGTGGATTCCCTGTCTGGGTCCAACTGACAGTTAGGCAGCTCATGATCTCCTCTAGACAGTGACACAAAGGGAGCTGGGGAGAAACCTGCCTATCCTGGTGAGCCACCTGGGCTGCAGTGGAGTGAGGAGTGGTGACTTACACCTGAATGGGCTGCGCCTGCCCTCACACAAAGCAGTCTCCAACCCCCTGGTGTGTGTCTGGGCCATGGCATGGGCAAGACAGTTTCCTGTACACGACAGAGACTTTCCTTCGAAGTTTGACTACTTCAAAGGCAGAAAGGGGTATAAGTAGTGGACCCAAAACACAAAACTTTAGATTTCTTCAAGATCACTTTTGGGACCAAGAGGAACCTCTGCCAAGGAGAAGAGCTGAAGAGCTGAGGAGAAGTGCTGCTCCTGCCTGTGACTGTGCTTTGTGGGGCTATCCTGCAGTTGCTGCTTCTGCGTGTGAAAGGGGACAAAGACTGGACTTTGTTGTGCATTCCTGCTTGAGGAGAATCTCCAAGGGCTTGAACTGAGCTTGCCTCCTGCTTTGAAGTCTCAGGGCCATCAAAGACTTCCTCGGCCAACGCCTGGACTCTCTGCTGATACTCCTGCCCTGCGAAGTGGTGCCCTATCCAGTCCCTGGGCCCTTGAAAGGTGAAGTTTGCAGAACAAGGACTGAAATCCACGCACAGAATACCGTGAGGGGACATTTTCCGACACACCACCTGCAACGCGGCTGAAAAACGACGCAACATCCGCTTCACGCCAAAGATCAATGCTCCACCTGCATCCCGGCTGGGAGATCGATGCATCGCGGCTGGAGAAATGATGCAACACCCGCTTGTGGCTCAAGGTAACGATGCAAACCCCATGCAGCGTGGTTTTCTAACACTATGTGCCTGGATTTCTCATGCATCGTTGCTGGGCATCGTGAACCTGTGCAGATCCGAGGTTCCTCGTCCGGAAATCGACGCATCGCTCTCTTGCGAGGGAAAAAAAGACGCATTTCCAACCCGACCAAAGAAGAAAACGTTGTACGCCTCACTTGCGAGTAAGGAATTGACGCATCGCTGACTTTTTCGACGCACGCTCGCCTGTGCACCTTTATTTTTTACGCAAACCGGGTACTTTGTGTAAAATCAATGTTTCCATTGTTTCTACGAAGTAAGACTTATTCTTTTGAAAATTCATATCTTGATTTGTGTATTTTGGATTTTTGTTGTTTTGATCTTGTTTGTGTTAGATAAATATTGCCATTTTTTTTTTAAACACGTGTGGTGTCCATTTTGCAGTGTTTTCACTGTATTACTGTGTGTGTTGGTGCAAATACTTTACACATTGCTTCTGAGTTAAACCTTTCTGCTCCTGGTTCTGGCCAGGAATCCACTTGGCTCCACCAGCCACCTCCATGCCTCTGATCCCGCAGTCTGCCACCAGGATTTAGAGTTCGAGGCCCTCCACCTTCCGCAGGCACCCGTCTGCGCCTCATCCCTGGTGGCTAGTGGTAGGCATATTGTGTTGTTGTGCTCTGACTTGTTTCATTTAGTTATTTCGTTTTTTCAAATGTTTTTTTTGTTTTTTGTATTGTTTTTATCTGCCCTTGTGACATTTTTGTAGCCCGCCCCCCTTTCTGTGACACCATCGCTGATACCATCAGCTCCCATGCCCTCCACAGACTATATTCTCCTTGGTGACTGGAGTTTTGATACTTCATCGATACACACGCGTACTCACGCTTCACGTTTTGACTCATTGGAAGGTGGATTGATATAACTGATATCAGCAGATAAGTTGCTTAACGGAATTATTCTGGGATTCACTTGTAAGGAATACTTATGATATAGGACGCATCTACATATATGTTTAGCCCTAATAAAGTCATTGGGAAACTTCCGGATGAAACACGTGTTGGCTATCAATTTGGATGCGGCTGCTAAAATTTAAATAATAAGCTATATCATCTTTTGAAGAATATGATTGAACTTTGATTAGAGAAATCTGGACTTCAAACAACTGGTCACCTCACCCACTCACTCAGCAGGACACACGCTGGATGCAATTTTCACCTCCAGCAACCACATCACATTCACACACACCACCAAACTCCACTGGACCGACCACCATTGCGTCCACTTCTCCTTCACGAAACCCCCCACCCACTACCGACAACACACTACACCCTACCGAATGTGGGACAAGTTCCCATAGAACACCTGAACGCCAAGCTCACACAAACTCCACCCCCTTCACCAGCGACCCCAACGTCGCTGCTCACAACCTCACACAATGGCTAACAACCTGCGCAGACTCCCTCGCCCCACTGAAAAGTAACAACACCTGCAACATCAAGACCACCCCCTGGTTCACCACTGAAGTCCAAGCCTCCAAGCGTGAATGCCACAAAACTGAGAAAGCATGGTGCCAAGAGCCCTCCATGAACAACTTCTCCACCCTCAAAACTACTATACGCAAACGCCACCAACTCATCCGGACCACCAAAAGGGCTTACTACAAATAATGCATAGATGGTAACTCACATAACAGCAAGGAACTCTTTACTATCATCAAAGAGCACACCAAACCCAAATCCTGTACCATCGACCCCCCTCACACACAAAACCTTTGCAACTCCCTCTCCAACTACTTTCACCTCAAAATCTTAGACAAACACAACAGTTTCACACCATCCGCACCCACCATCACCACCACCACCGACACCACCGACATGACCAACAACACAACACCCCCCCTCACCAACCAACTTCACACCTGGACCCATACCGACGATGAAGAAACCAAAAAAAACATGAACTCCATCCACTCAGGCTCCCCCACAGACCCCTGCCCCTCCCACATCTTCAACATGGCCAGCCCAATCATCGCTCCCCAGCTCCGCGCCGTAATCAACAGCTCCTTCAACCTTCCCAGACACCTGGAAGAACGCGGAAGTCACTGCACTTCTCAAAAAACCCAAAGCAGACCCAGGAGACCTCACCAACTTCCGCCCCATCTCTCTTCTCCCCTTTCCTGCCAAGGTCGCTGAGAAGATAGTGAACGCCGACTGTCTCACTTCCTAGAGGAAAACAACACACTCAATGCCTCCCAGTCTGGATTTCGCAAGAACCACAGCACTGAGACTGCCCTCATCGCCTGCACTGACGACATCAGAACCAGAGTTGACAAGGGCAAGACCGTCGCACTCATCCTCCTGGACCTCTCCGCAGTCTCGTTTGCGAGTCGCAAATTGCGAGCCACAAATCCTTATGGACAACAGTGTACTTTACACTGTCTGCGATTCGCAATGGGGTCGCAAATGACCTACCTCATGAATATTCATGAGGTAGGTCGCAATTTGCGACACCATTGGGAATGGCCACCCTCACAGGGAAGGTGGCCTGCTGGAGACAGCAGATCACCATGTCTGTGACTGCTTTTAAATAAAGGAGTTTTTTTGAAAAAAGAATGCATCCCATTTTCCTTAAAGAAAAACGAGATGCATTTCAAAAACAAAAATGAAAAGTTTTCTTTTCAATTTTTCAGAGCAGCCAGTGGTACGTGGGACTACTGCCTGCTCTGAAAAAATATTTTCGCTGCCATTCACAAAGGGGAAGGGGTCCCCTGGGGACCCTTTCCCGTTTGTGAATGGGTTAGCACCAGTTTGAAACTGGTGCTAACTGCGATTGTTTTGTGCCAGCATTCATGGTCACAAAACAATGCTACATCGTTCTGCGACTCGCAATTAGGAAGGGAACGTCCCTTCCTAATTGCGACTCGCAAACCTATATTTTGCGATTCGGTAAATAGATTACCGAATCGCAAAATAGGCTCTGTACATACCAAAATGTTGTTTTCCTGTCGCAAACGGTCCGATTCTGCGAATCAGGCCGTTTGCAACAGGAAAAATGGTACATACATGTGGGTCTGAGCTCCTTGTCCTGAATAAGTAGAAAGAAAACCATAAGGAGACAGGTTAGGGATACCCTGACTCCCTAGTCCACATTGGGGGGACTCAGAGTGACCCCCCCCCCGGACGAAAAAGGAAAAAACAATCAGCAAAAATTGCTGTGATTCTGCAGGACTCCTGCTGGACCAAAAAAACAAAAAACAAAATGGAAGCTGGACGCATTTACTATGTTATAAAGGAGAGGTCGGCTATGTGGCCCCCCTCCCTGAGTCTCCAGAGGCCCCAGGGAGTCACCAAAATTTGTTTACATGTGCCCCCCCCCACATAAACTAAATGATGATGGCCTGGTCGGAGGGGGTCCCCGGGCCGATAGCAGCTCAGTGAGGACGGCCCCTCAGCCCTCCTCCACTTTTTTATTATAGGCCTTGGGGGAGGAGGTAAAGAGGAGTGGGAGGGGGGACCGCACAGCCCCCCTCTCTTTATTGAAATCAGTGACCATGTGGGACGGGGCCCTCAAGGCCTAACAAGGCTCAGGGAGGTGGGCTGTGTGGCCCCCCTTCCCTTTATGTAAATCACTAGCCCTGTGAGATGGTGTCCCAAGGGCCTAACAAGGCTTTTGGAAGGGGGGTGTTCTGCCTTCCTACTTATCTCGTATCAGAGCTTACAGAACCTCTCTGGAATGCACTTCTGAGTTCAAAGAAGACCTTTATTGTTGTTAATTCTTCCCCACCCACAAGTTCTTGAGGGACGAACTAATAGATTTCAAGCACACTTTCAAAAGAGTAAAATTAGTCGCAGCAATGAAAACAAAATATATAACAGTACTTCTCAGTTGCAATGTACACAGCAGATTATGTATATCTTTATATGATTACATTAGCAAAGCAAAAAAAAAATCAAATACTTCACCGTTTGAGCAAGGCGGCAGGGCCTATATACTCAGCTTCATCTTTCTGGGGTCTGCAAGTTGATGACTCCGGTCAACTGCGAGAAAGAGATTATCTACCCAAACGGGAGACTGGCAACTGGCGCCTAGTACCAGCCTGAAGTCAAGGAGATTCGAATCTAAATCTCTGAAGCCCCGAGTCATCCTTACAAAAGCGTGCCCCCTCCTCTCAGACTCGGGAAAACTACGCAAGCCTTTGGAGACTGGCCAGATCTCCTAGACTTCTCCTCTTCCCAAGCCTGAGCAGAAAGGAAAACACCAAATGTACTCTCTCTTATCAGGTCTAGTCTGCTGTGAAGAAAACAGCTTGGTTCATCTTGTGGAAAAACACAGCTGGGAAAAATACAGCTTGTATTCTCAACTGCAATGTCTAACTCCACGTTAAAGGCAATAGGCAGCTAACCTAAATATCAAATGTAATGTCTAATGTCATGTCAAAGCCAATAGGCAGCTGAGCTGAATACAAAATGTGATGTCTAATATCATGTCAAAGCCAATAGGCAGCTAAGCTGAATACAAAATGTAATGTCTAATATCATGTCAAAGCCAATAGGCAGAATACAGAATGTAATGGCTAATGCAATGTCAAAGCCAATAGGCGGCTAAACTGAATACAGAAAGTAAAGGCTAATGCCATGTCAAAGCCAATAGGCGGCTAGGCTGAACAAAACATACAATGTGCTACTGGTGAACATTGAGAAACTAATATGCGCAGTGGTGAAACACAAAGTCATTGGTCAAACACAATAGCATCACAGGGGGGTTGCACGGACCCCTCTCTTTTATGGAACTTATTAGCCCTGGATGATGGGGTCTCCAGGGCCAATCACCTAACTATAACGTTACTTTAACCTTTGATTTTTCAGTATCTATCTATCTATCGAAATATTTATATATATATATATATATATATAGATATATATATAGATGTATTTAATGATAGATAAATAGATAGATAGATAGATACTGAAAAACCAAAGGTTAAAGAAACATTACAGTTAGTCTGTCTATCTGTCTATCTGTCTATCTATCTATCTATTTATCTATCTATCAATATATTTAGATAAATATAGATATATTTAGAGATAGTTACTGAAAAACAAAAGGCTAAAGTAACATTATAGTTAGTCTATCTCTCTATCTATCGCTCTATCTATAGTCCTATCTATCTATCTATCTATCTATCTATCTATCTATCTATCTATCTATCTATCTATCTATCTATCTATCTATATTTCAACAGCTCCTTTGAGTCTGCCACCTTTCCGGAGAGCTGGAAACACACCAAGATCAACGCCCTCCTAAAAAAAAAAAACAAGGCAGACCCAAAGGTCCTCAAGAACGTCCAGCCTATCTCCCTGCTCCCTTCCCCGGCAAAAGTAATTGATAAGGCTGTCAACAGAGTACTAGCCCGCTTCCTCAAGGAGAACAGCACCCTGGACCCTTCCCAATCCGGATTCCGCAGCAACCACAGTTCCGAAACTGCCCTATCTCCCTGCTCCCTTTCCCGGCAAAAGTCATTGAGAAGGCTGTCAACCGAGAACTAGCCCGCTTCCTCAAGGAGAACAGCACCCTGGACCCTTCCCAACCCGGATTCCACAGCAACCACAGTTCCGAAACTGCCCTCATCCCCGCCACCTACGACGTCAGAACCATATTGGACAACGGCAAAACCACAGCTCTCATCCTCCTGAACCTCTTGGCCGCGTTCGACACCGTCTGCCACCACACCCTACGCACACGCCTCAACAGTGCTGGAATCTGCGACAGAGCCCTGGACTGGGTCACCTCCTTTCTCACCGGCAGAACCCAGAGAGTCCGCCTCCCCCCATTCCTCTCTGAAGCCACCAAAAATCATCTGCAGCATACCCCAGGGTTCGTCCCTCAACACGACCTTCTTCAACGTCTACATTGCCCCGATCGCTAAAATCGCCCAATCCCAGTTGATCCTCTCCCTCACCAAGGACTCAGCCAAGACCAACCTCCACGAAGGAATGAAGGACATCGCCGAATGGATGAAGAACAGCTGCCTCAAACTAAATTCCGACAAGACGGAAGTCCTCATCTTCGGCTCCACCCCCTCCGCATGGGATGACTCCTGGTGACTTGCCACTCTCGGATCTGCTCCGACTCCCACCGACCAGGTAAGCAACCTAGGATTCATCTTGGACTCCTCATTATCCATGACCCAGCAAGTCAACACCATCTCCTCCTCCTGCTTCAGCACCATACACATGCTCCAAAAGATCTACAAATGGATCCCCACTGAAACCAGAAGAACAGTCACCCAAGCCCTCGTAAGCAGCAAACTGGTCTACGGCAATGCCCTCGACGCAGGAACCACGGCCAAACTTCAGAATGCCTCCGCATGCCTCATCCTGGACATCCCCCGCCACGGCCACATCACAGGCCAACTGAGATACCTGCACTGGCTCTCCGTCAACAAGAGAATCACCTTCAAACTCCTCACCCATGCTCACAAAGCACTGCACAACACCAGACGAAAATACCTCAACAGACGGCTCCTTCAACACCGACCCGGCAACTCCGCTCCGCCGACCTCGCCCTCGGAACCGTCCCACGCATCTGCAGAGCTACAGCCAGTGGCAGATCATTCTCATTACCTCGCCGCCAAGACGTGGAACACTCTTCCCACCCACCTGCGTCAGACCAAAGACCTCCTTACCTTCGGGAGACTTCTCAAGACCTGGCTGTTCGAACAGTAGCAGCCCCTCCTCAGCACCTTGAGACCCTCACAGGTGAGTAGTGCGCTTTACAAATTCTTTGATTGATTGATTGATTTATATATTTAGAGATAATAGATAGACAGATGGATAGGTAGGTAGATATTACCTAGTGGCGGTCGCCAATAGGTAGCTATAGTTCGGACCATGTTTGCATAGAAAAACGTTTTTTGACTTGCCTACATGTTTGGCACCATTAGATGAATCTTCACGAAAATTTCCCAAAAAAGTGTACCAGTGATTCTTGTTGTGCACAGAAGGTTTGGGGGTGATCTTACAAGCAGGGGCTGAGAAAAAGGGAGGGGGTCAAAAAAGTTGTGTTTCCCATGTTAATTCCCATAGGACCTTTGAACACAATTACAGCCTGAAGCCCTGGATGGAATTACACCAAATTTGGCAGAAAGGTAGCTTTTGGTATTTAGATTACGCTTTCGCGTAAATCTGTTCTGTAGTTTTTGAGAAATTTAAGGAAATCCAAATTTGGATATCTCTGTCCACAAGGAATTAGTGAATAATGACGAGGTCGTGTAGGGAAATGCACAGCTCTGATTGACTGCCAACACTTTAACCAGGAAGTGTTGGCAGCCATCTTGAAACATGGCCTCAGCCGAGTCCTTTAAAAAAAAAAGTGAAAAAAAGAAAACAGTCCAGGTTAAAGACAGCCTGACCCTTTAGCTCTTTTGGTGGGGTCCCAGATGGACCCTACCTGGGCAAAAAAGCATTAAAAAATGTTTTTTGGCTGCATATTCATGAAATTTGCGAATTTTGGACAGAGAATAAAAAAAAAACAATTGCAGGCTCCTGCGCTTGTGTTTTCTAAAGCCTCCTGGTGAGCCAAGTCCCAGGGGCAAGGTAAAACATAAGGAGGGGAGTGCACGGGCTCCCCCTCCTTGGATTTTCAGTGCCCCTGGGACTGCCACCTCCCTGGGGCTTATTTTACATTTAATGTGGGCGGGCCACACCGCCCCTGCAGGCCCAGGGACTGGCATCTCCCTAGGGCTTCAATCTAAAATGTATATGGGGGGCCTCCTAGCCCCCCCCACCCCAGCTCTGGGGACCTCCACCTCCCTGGGGCACTTGTCAAAATGGATGTGGGAGAGCAATGCCGGCTCACGCAGGATGCTGGGAGCCGGCTAAGATGACAGGGCCTTCAGGCTCCCCTGCGGTACTGTCACTGTCTCTTCTCTCCCATAGTGTGATGGAAGAGAGAGAGATTGTCATTGCAGTTGTCTCTCCATGCAATGACTGCAAAGCTTCAAACTGGCAAGATGTTTGTTATAGTTATGTTTAGATGCAGAGCAGAACAGAGCCATTTCTGGACTAATGGCCACGGTCTTGTGCTGTCATTCAGGAGGCTGAAGGTTCAAAGCCTAGTACGGCTTGGCAGTGTGTTTGTTTATTTACTAGTGTTTTGACTGTTAAACCTTCACAGTGATGGAACATTCACATTTCTTTCCAATCACCTGCGTGGGTTGACTGTCATAGGTATGTCTGAATTCACAGTAAGGAGTCACATATGGCTTAAAGGTTAATGTCATAGACCCTCAAACTCACTCCTATATCTATAACATACTTACCTTTATTCAGCCTACCCCGTCCAATATGCCCTGCCAGTGTTTACACCTGTGGATGCCAACACCGGGCCTACGCCACTTGCAAGACCCTTCCATGGCTCCAAGGATGGTGCCTGTACAGCTGCTTGCTGCCTCGCCAGTGGCTTTCTTGACTCTGAAACCTACACGTTTTTTGTCTGCAAAATAGTAGGCAACACATTAGCTGCACCCTCCACCCCTACCCCAGTTTCACCACTGTCCCGCACTTTGCCTTCTCCAAGGCTGTCCTCTCCATAATCCGCCATGAACACACCCCATTTATTTTCCTCCCTGGTCCAACTCGGGCCACCTCCTTCATGCTGTAATGTAGATGAGGGAACATCCCTAATTGTGGTCTCACACCCAGTGCCCAGTAGGGCTGTTTTGACACCACCATAATGGTCTGCAGTCACCACCCGATCTTCCTTGATAGCTGCTTGACTGGTGGTCTCCCTGAATCTACCCATTGTTGGAGCCAACAAGGTCATCCTGGACTTAGATGTATTGGCTTCACTGAGATTCCCTGCCAGTGTCCAGCGAGCCGTGCTGGGCCCAGGCATCTCTTCCGCTTGGTGCCTTGGAGTCGCCCCTAGCTCCGCTGAGTCCAGAACCTCCCAGCAGTCATTGACCTGGAAAATAGAGGACAAGACTGGTGTGCTGTGCACAACTGCCTGTCCTCAGTTCCCGAACATGACCCTAGGACCTGTGCCCTACTCTGGGAGCCCAAAAAAACACCACCTAAATGCACAATTTAGGCTATATTTGGGCTCCAGAGGAGCCCAACCCTCTAACAACATGGAATGCAGTCAATTTGACTGCACCTGCTTCCTAATGTCCCTGGAGGACAGACATTCCCTTTGGTCGGCTGCCTCCCAAAGCCCCATTGAGCGCGGACATGTTTCCATAGGAATGAATGATTAATTTAACTTTTATATCAGTATTAGATGCGTAGTTTCCTCTTAAAAAGGTCCTGTAGAACAGACCTATCACTCTGTGCAAGAGCTGCAAAGAAGAATATTAATACTAATTTGAGAAACCTAAAATGGGGACATTTAAATTTGTGCACATTTCTGACTGTGGCTTCATACTAATACTACCTTTGCCTAGCAAAAATCATGCTGGAGAGGGTGGTTTGGGCAAGCTCCCTGCAGAATGGAGATTTCGAACAAGAGGTGGAGGAGAAGATTTCATATCAGGAACTAATATATACTGGAACTAATTTGTGAGAGCTTGATCTGATGAGAGAGTAAGCAAGGCATGTGAGCTTATAATTAAAGTAGAATCAAACATAACTAAAACACATTTGAAAATGTAATGGCTACGCTTGAGACCTGTGAAAAATACAGAAGGCCGAAATAAACTCAATTTGGTTTGTTGGGTGGTGCAAGATTATTCAGTCACTTTTATGTTTCTATACATCTTTTAGTGGGATAAGGCTGGATGATGTAGCTAGGTAGATCTTCAGGAGCAGGAGGTCAGATACCTTCACCACAAGGTCCCATTCAGGTCTTCTAATTAGCAGAAAAAAGCTCAGAGCACAAAAACCTAGCAGTCTTGCCCACCGTAGGTACCCAATTCCTGAAGTAAAATGACTTTGTTTAAAACGTTTCGGGATTATGGAAATGTGACTCCTGGTCTCTCTCATTGTTTGAGAGTCCAGGGGGCAGAATTCTGTGATCATATCTCTCACCAGCCAGGGCTTTCTAATGTACCAGTCCAAAGAGATCAGCTGGCCCGTCTTCAGAACAGGGAGTTTCTCTGCTCTATGTATCCCTGTAGCAGAAAAATTAGTCCAACAACTTGACTTTTAGCAAGCATTTGCAGTCCCTGACGCCACAGGAATCAGGAGACCTTTCAGTTTTCTGCCAGCATTCAGGCAAAATCCTCTTTCTCCATTTTGTTCCCAGGTCTATGGATGCTCTGAAGAGATGGTGGAGTGATGCCATTTCCTCTCTATGCACTAGTCAGTGAGTATAGAATTTTGTTAATCCAATCCTGGTAGCCTTCATACTAGAAAACTCTCCTCCTTCATTTCCAAACTTAATGTAAACCTACCCAGACATAAATCAAGGTGGCAATAGTTTTCTCCCTCCCCGCGAGAATGGTGTTTCCTTAGCCCCTGTTGGACTCCGACAACCCCTTGTCTACCAGTGCTGGAACAAGTTTATTCCTTATACCTGGAACATGGGCAGACAATTTAGGTTGGCACTTGAAACTGATACTTTCAGTTTCTGGGACTCCTATTTGGGATTTGTATTTCAAAGGAAGGGGTGGTGGGGCCCCCTTTGTATCACCACCAGTTGCTCATCCCACATGACTCATTCCTGGTAAGGGTCAGCCTTCTTGCTTGAAGAGACAGTCCCAATACTCTTAGGAGATCTGTCATTGACACCTGTTATGAGATGTGTATTACAGTCTCTGGTGTCAGGCTACTAGGCAAGCTAGTCTTAGACTCGTTTCTCTCAAGCAGCACAAAGTACAGATTTTAAAACCTGCCTTTATACTGCACTTACCACAAATCTACTTTCACTGTTAAATTAAATAGAAAAGGTAATCAAGCATGTACAAGGAATAGGTAAGGTAGTTTTACCTACACTGTGGCAAGCAGAGTTTTGCAACTTTTATGTGGGGACATATTTTTCCCTTATACTTATAATGATCCACTGTTATATCTTTAAAATCTGTAAACGTAAAGGGAAAATCTCCCACAAATTGGAGGTCAGCATGATCAAGAGTGAAAACTCCATAACAACCCTTGTCAGTGCCCTTAAGGCTTTTTGTGTTGCCAGCAAGTTCTGAACTAATGGTAGTTTATTCCTATTCATATTTTAAGATTTCCTTAAAAAATATGTGAGTAGGCCAAATGAATCTGCAGTTGCTAGACTATTATGCCTATCCTATAAGTGGAAGTGCGAGTTTTAAAAGCAGCATGTTCCCTGGCACAAGAAAAGGAGGCTATTCAGCTTTTTCACAATCAGTCAGTTCCCCCAAAACCCCTAAAAGGATCCCTTCACTGCACATAATGGTGAGTTTTGGTAGTTCACAATAGTGAAGCCCTTGGTAGCAGAGGAGGATACATTCATTGGGACTGATTAAAAAGGTAAACTTACCCTTTTGTGTATCTTTAGAACTGCACACATAAGAAGATAGGTCATTAAAATACTTTTGTCAATAGCGAATAATCATAAACTTACACAAAAAGGTAAGTTTACCTTTGTAAATCAGACCCAGTAAGGCTAATCTTGGGGTTAGGATTGAAATGTCTGTCTTATTAACAAAGAACCAAACAATAAAATGATTATGGAACTCACAGGTATCAATCTTCTTGTTTTTAGGTAAATAGTGCAAAGCACACCAGATTATAAAAATAACTTTTGAATTGTCCAATAAGGAGTCGCAATGGTTGTGATGTCCTCTTTATTCACTCCACGATGCTTTCTTCAATTTTTCTTTACATACAGTCTTTCACGTATAATGGTAATACAGCCAGCCAACACCCGTTTCATCACAGGGGAAATTCTGCCTCCAACTTCCTTAGGGCTTAAACGAGTAGAAGAAATCAATTTTCAAGAATAACAATGTAAAAGAGATGAGAAATCTTCTTGTTGCGTAGTCTCACAAGTTTCTGCATCTCAATATTTTATCAGCAAACCAAGGGTAGTCTCATTCCCATGTATACGGCATGGGTCTTCTTGTTTGATGAATGCTAATATGCTAATATTCTGTTTCTACTTACTGAAAATTCCTGTGTTAGGCATTATTAATATGATTTTTTCTGCAATATATAAGCAGAGAAGTTCCTGTGGTAGGCATTATTAGCATGTCTTTTTCACTGGAATAGAAGTAGAGAATGCTGTTACTGCCACCATGATTACACCCCACACAAAATGTGAAATCTATGTACTGTCAAGAGCTCTCATCTTGAATCATGCCTGGATATATTGCAGCCTCCTCGGCCTCCTACATAGGTTCATATCAACATGTCTTCCCCGTTTTCTCGCAAGCCAAAGAAGTCATGGTTTGTTTGTGTAGTGATAGAACTACAGACTAAAACTAAAGGTCTGTAGTCCAACACTTTCCCTCAGTGCATCTGAGGTGGAAGTTGGTTTAGGGAAAGAGATTAAAAAGACAAAGCATTTCAGCTAACTCTCTGGAGATTAGCATAATACTTAATTTAAATGTGAAAGAAGAGGAGATGAGGGTTTAAGGCTCTTTATAGGTACCCAGTCCATTTGGATGAGGAAAAAATAAATAGGCAAATGTTTATTTATAACTGACGTTCTTCAAACTGAAATAGCTTTTGGAAGCATTATCTATTAGCAACTGTGTTGAAGAAACATTTAGGAAAAACATACTTCTGGTAAGAGAACTTTCTTGCACAATTGATTTGCAAACAGATTCTTCTTCAAGAAAAGGTTAGTAAACATGAGAAACTCAGCAAAGTCTCAAAAATACACAAAGTGCCAAGTGTGCGCATTTTGAGGTTAAAATATATTCCTTTACTCACTTTGAGTAGTAATCAAAACCATAGTCAAATGGAAAACATTAGTCTTTAGTTTGGAGAATTTAAAAGGCCTTGACCCTCATATATTTATTGAATAATATATTTATCTTAAATGATTTTGGGAAGATCTGGGATGTGTAAATATTATCACTATGCAGAAACAAAGTTATTATTCGGAGATAACTGATTGTTCTCTTTGACTTACATGTAAACCTGTGGTAAACAAGGTAATTTTGCCTTTAATTACTTATTTGCAAATTAGGTTCAACAGTGCTTGACCTTTTATGTTTGATTGCAAATTGTATGCCGAACCTCCAAGTACAGCAAATGGGAGAAAACGGCTCTTTAGAATTTGTTATCAATGATTTTCCTGTTTCTGGCCTACCAGAAGGCTGCTAAAAACTGTTTAACTCCTTTCATTCTACTGAATCTTGACTTTCTTGTTCTAAATTTTGAATGTGAATCACTGAAAAGCCAACCCTGAATCACACAACATCAGGGCCCATTTCTCAAAGAAAGTTGTAGTTATGTTCTCAGGAACACAAGCTCACGTGGGTCAAGATTTATGCCTTTTTGAAGTTCGCAAAACATTCCCATGTTACACTTGATAAGCTATGTCAATCCTTGCTTTAAGGGGGTATGTAAAGAAAGGTTTGAGAGTACCTGGCTACTCCATTGTGATGACATTCTGCCGACAGAACTGTAAATGCTGTAAAATGACGTGTCCTGAAAAGCCAGCCCTTGTGTATAATAGACTATTTTTCAGATATTCTCTATTGGGAAAAATTTTTTCACCTGAGGAAACCCATGCATTACAGCCCTAGGAAGAGTCAAAGTTCTCAGATTGCATTACAGCCCTAGGAAGAGTCAGAGTTCTCAGATTGCATTACAGCCCTAGGAAGAGTCAGAGTTCTCAGATTGCATTACAGTCCTAGGAAGAGTCAAAGTTCTCAGATTCCCTGCCTACATTGGAAAGGGATTCAATCTTGTCTTTAAAAGGTTTATGTCTCCATTCCAGGGTGGAAAAAGGTTGGAAAGGGACTTGTGCAAACCCACAAACACACTCTCCACCACATGCACACGCTATTGTGGTTTTTTGCAGGGTTAGCACCACAGATTGTGGTGCTAATTCTGCATAGTAAAGGGAGACCCATTGAAAGTAATGGGTGTGTCATTTTAATGCCTGCCCAAGGCAGGCGATAAAAATGACATTAAAAATGGCGCAGTGAAATATTGTAAATTTCACGACACCATTTTTACGGGCCTCCCTGTGTGGGAAAGCGCCCCTTGCATACATTACGCCTTGCTGAGGCATAATGTGGTGCAAGGGGTTACAAAGTGGCGGAATGCATGCATTGCACCACTTTGTAAATATGGTATGGAGAATGGCCTCCTCAATGCCACATCAGCATAAAAAATTCCGCTAGTTTGGCGTTAAGAGGTGCTAGGGCCTTGTAAATCTGCCCCTTAGTATCTTAACACACACCGCAAATGTCTTCTGTGATTTGAATTTGAGTAGAGACAAGCACAAGTTAGACCTGCATCATTGAAAAAATGTTAAATAGACTTAGGTAACAAGAGCCACTATTTACAGAGCTTAGTAAGAGCGTAAGGTGGGTATGTAGCACTATATACAACATGGTGTTATTTAAAATCCAGAAACGTCATTAGGATGTCCGGAGCTAATAAGGCACCATGCACTTTGCTGTTTAGTTCTCTTACATAAAAAGTCTACAAGGGAATGGCGCAGAAACCTTTTTTATAATTATGACATAGTTTACCTGCACTAATGTCTTTGCTTTCAAAATGGCCCCTTCCAGGGAAGGGCTGGAAAATGGGAAACTAAAGTGCCATTGATTATGGCTTCAGCTAAGACATTTTGCCAAGTGATGTACATCAGGTTCCTTTTTATCTCGTTCAGGTATGTGCAGTTTTCAGTGCATTCTCATGGCCTTTTTCTGACAGCCTTGAGTGAATAATAAATATAATTACATAAAAACACAGCGACTGAAAGGAAGGCCACACATTTTTATAAGAGCGCACACCAGAAGCAATCAAGAGAGGAAGAAAATAAGGATTTAAATAATATGTGTTCTAAATATTACTTAAATACAGACACTTTACACAGTCTTTCCCTGAGCACCATTTATATATCTGTACTCTGAAACGTCTTTCAAGGCTGGAATCATCATGGATTTATTTTCTTTGGTTTTCTGATATTAGTAAGCACAATGTTGCTTTTATCCTTTCCAGTTCCTGGATTTTGACATCTGCCACCGAAGCATTACACTCTTGGCAACTAGAATATCTCTTTTTCCCAGAGGTGCGGCCTCAAAACAGTTCATTCATAGGGTTTACTGTTGATTTTTTTTTAGATCTAGTATAAAGACGGCTTTACGTGTCTCGCCTGCATCACATAATTCGTAAGTAAAAGAAAATGCATGCATATACGTATAGATATATAGAAGGGTTTGGGGTCAGTCCTTTTCATTTGTTGGCTTTTTTAGCAGCCATTGAACTTTTGCTTCCACCCCGAAAGCTTGCAGCAATGGGTCAAACCACTTTAAACATTTGCTCTCTTGTGATCATCAAGAGATGCTATTTTGTCTGATCAGTTGCATTTCTGTATAAAAAGAAGCACACTTCCGTCGAAGTGCTGTTGGACCAATACTTTTTTTCAATTCCTTATCTTTTTTTGTTATCCTTTTGTTTCTAAACCATGCCTTCATGTTACAGTAATTCAAAACCAGTAGCAACTTTCCTTGTACCACAATAATCGTGTTTTCCTTTCATGTGCTTTCAAAATAAAAATGGATTCCAGATTCTTCTAAGTACTCCTACGTCATAGGAACCTTCTATACCATTCTAGTAAAAGTAACTGTGATAGTTCATGTTTTAAAATTTAAAATTTGCATTTCAAATATATGCCCACCATGCTATGGGGGCGTCGTGGTTTCTTTTTATTTTCTAGCATATGCTTGCTATTAAAAAAGAAAAAAAGATACAGTTGTATCACTTTAGCAAGGCCATGACTATTGTTTTTGACAATGCTCGTTACGTTTGGCTTCATTTAAAGCCTATTGGCGGTTCTATGGGTACATAAACAAGTATGGGAAGGGCTAGCTTTGCAATTGGGTGATATGCCAGTATTATGTTTCATAAATAGAGTTTTGTTTCTACACTTTATTCGTCTTACAGCATGTGATATTTTCATTAGTTTGGTGTTTGCACAATGTAATTACTTGGATATTTCCTCACTATTATTTTGAAATATCAAAGCGAATGCAATAAGAGGAGCGTAGAAAGAGATATTTGTTACAGATAATGGACATGCTTTCAAATATTAGGCCCCGCCACTCTTGTCCATGGCTGCCTGTGTAATATTTTAAACCAGTTTTGTGTTTTTTGGCCAATGGAAAATTGCAGTCTGGGACTTTTGGTATTGCCTTTACCACTATCAGAATACGATTACATTACAGCTCATAAGGTCACATATAATATGAGGCACATCAACATTTTTCCCTATTTTACATTAGTTTGTGACCCCACATCACTATCTGTTGTTACTACACACCAAACATTTCCCTGTAATGCAAATAGGCATCATCCATGGCTCCCTTACTACACACCACTAGGACCACCTCTTGCACATCACTCATGAACAATACTCAGCCTTCATTTTGTCTTGCTGTATGCCTTCTGTTTTGGGCGTTGGTGTTCCTCACGGGTCTAAATGATTCCCTGTCCCTTATTTAACACTGATTGCCTGGACAATAATGAAAGGATCGTGGGAACCCGCCTGTTTAACCTGCAGACGGGCTTGAATAGGTTTCCTGATCAAGTCCCCATCTTGGTAGGGGTATTTTCTCAAGTGAGTGTCTCATTTGATTGATTGTCTTTCTATTGCATGCTAATATTTTCTTAATTCTCAGTACATGCCTTCTAGAAGAAACATTGCTAGTACTGATGGACAATTTTGTGTTTTATTTTGAACGTTTGAAACAATTGGTCTGGTCATCTGGATTCCATCACAGGGTATAAGCTGTACTATACAAATCTACACAACATAAACTCAATTTATGTGTCTTTCTGGTGTGTGTGAATTGATAGAAAGCGAAAACTGAGAAACCACACTGGAGGAAACCAAATCATGAAAAACAATTTTAAGGAAAGAACATTCTCAGGAAATACAAAGGAAACATTTTAAAGGTTAGATAATTTTGGGAAAAATCCAAAATTACATTAAACTTGGGTGGAATTTAGGAGTTTTCAGGGGTTAGGAATAATTGGAGTTTGTGCATATAAAGGGGTTTCTAGGGTTCAGAGATGTGTGGATTATAAGAGAGCTGAGGTATTTTTTAAGTTTCACTAATGAGTGGTATTTAGGTGTGTGAGATGTTTTTAGGTTTCAGGGATGGGTGAGTGTATGGGTATTGAGTGCTTGTATAGTTCAGGGATAGGTGGAGTTTAGGACTGTTGAGTGTTTCAGTTATGGGTAGCATCTGGTGTGGTACTGAGGTTTTAGGTTTCAGGATGGGGTGGTGTTTAGGGTGACGAGGTGTTTTAAGGAATCAGGGATGGGTGGACTTTAGATGTAGAAAAGAAGGTATAGGGCTCAGAGATGAGTATTGTAGGCTGATAAGAAGTTCTTATGGGTCATTGATGGCTGGTGTTTAAGGGCAGTGAGGGTTTTTAGGGTTCAGGGGTTAGTGGAAGTTGGGTGTGCCGAGGTGTTTTAAGGGGCATGGGATGGGTGGAGTTTAGTCATAGAAAGGGTTTTTTAGGATTCAGGAATGGGTGGAGTTAGGAGTAGTGAGTGATGTTATGGTTCAGGGTTGGTGGATTTTTAGGGTAGAAAGGACTTTTAGGCTTCAAGGATGAGAATAGTTTATGTGTGGTGAGGTATTTTTAGGGGGCAGGGCCTGATGGGGTGTTTAGGTGTTGTGAGGGGGTCAGCAATGGATTGTGTGTACAGGTGGTGATGGGTTACTGAATTAAAAGTATAAAAAGTAATTGTTTGACTGTATAAAAGATATAAATATGACATAATGTCCCCTGAAGTAAAGCATTGAAATAAATATGTCTGACAAAACCGTTTCTGAAAGTAAGACCTGCAACTATTACAATTGCACTTACAAAATAAACATTCAAAAGCCAATTCAGAGCAAAAAGCCATTCTATGAATTGGTTTCTACGAAAAGGTAAATGCCTTTCATTCTGAAAGTTTCAATTAAACAGTTTAGGTGAAACGGTTTCTCAGTAATAGTATTCCATGAAGTTGTTTTTCTATGAAATTACATACACATACATATACAAAAGATGTTACAGGGACCGTGATCATACTGATGTTTCCTTTTTACACAAAAATGGGCCAGTCAATTGTCAAGTTTTTTTTATTAGATAACCAACAAGAATTAGGAAGTTTTTGTTTGTTTGTGAATTTGTAGGGCTGAGTCTGTCAGGTTCTGTAAGCTTTTTTTTCAACAACTCCCATAGCATGCTAGGCAGTAGGCCTCAAGTATTTGATAAAGAAGTACTATGCATGTACTCATCAGTGAACTTTATGTAATGCCAAGATATGTCCCTTCAGAGCCACTGTAGAGCAGTGGTAGAACAATCGATTAGAGAATATTGTCTGCAGTTAGCTTATCTTGTTCACCTTTTGATCATCCAGTGTCTAAGTGGTGTTTAGGGTGACGAGGTGTTTTAAGGAATCAGGGATGGGTGGACTTTAGATGTAGAAAAGAAGGTATAGGGCTCAGAGATGAGTATTGTAGGCTGATAAGAAGTTCTTATGGGTCATTGATGGCTGGTGTTTAAGGGCAGTGAGGGTTTTTAGGGTTCAGGGGTTAGTGGAAGTTGGGTGTGCCGAGGTGTTTTAAGGGGCATGGGATGGGTGGAGTTTAGTCATAGAAAGGGTTTTTTAGGATTCAGGAATGGGTGGAGTTAGGAGTAGTGAGTGATGTTATGGTTCAGGGTTGGTGGATTTTTAGGGTAGAAAGGACTTTTAGGCTTCAAGGATGAGAATAGTTTATGTGTGGTGAGGTATTTTAGGGGGCAGGGCCTGATGGGGTGTTTAGGTGTTGTGAGGGGGTCAGCAATGGATTGTGTGTACAGGTGGTGATGGGTTACTGAATTAAAAGTATAAAAAGTAATTGTTTGACTGTATAAAAGATATAAATATGACATAATGTCCCCTGAAGTAAAGCATTGAAATAAATATGTCTGACAAAACCGTTTCTGAAAGTAAGACCTGCAACTATTACAATTGCACTTACAAAATAAACATTCAAAAGCCAATTCAGAGCAAAAAGCCATTCTATGAATTGGTTTCTACGAAAAGGTAAATGCCTTTCATTCTGAAAGTTTCAATTAAACAGTTTAGGTGAAACGGTTTCTCAGTAATAGTATTCCATGAAGTTGTTTTTCTATGAAATTACATACACATACATATACAAAAGATGTTACAGGGACCGTGATCATACTGATGTTTCCTTTTTACACAAAAATGGGCCAGTCAATTGTCAAGTTTTTTTTATTAGATAACCACCAAGAATTAGGAAGTTTTTGTTTGTTTGTGAATTTGTAGGGCTGAGTCTGTCAGGTTCTGTAAGCTTTTTTTTCAACAACTCCCATAGCATGCTAGGCAGTAGGCCTCAAGTATTTGATAAAGAAGTACTATGCATGTACTCATCAGTGAACTTTATGTAATGCCAAGATATGTCCCTTCAGAGCCACTGTAGAGCAGTGGTAGAACAATCGATTAGAGAATATTGTCTGCAGTTAGCTTATCTTGTTCACCTTTTGATCATCCAGTGTCTAAGTGCTCGGTCCTTTAAGTGGTCTATGCTTATTTCACAAATAGGCCAAATCCCCTGTCCAGTGGTCAGTCGGTTTCTGTGATGCATGTGGCATACACCGTTATGACGGAGTCATGCAAAAAGAACTTTAAAGTGATTATAAGAAATTGAGTTACTGGTTGAGAGGGGTGCAACCCTACTCCAGCAGAAACCACAATCCTTTTCATGGTGAAGTCACAAAGAAACCTTTTTATTAACCTGTGCTCAACCCTCAGGTAGCTTAGCACAGAACACTCCGAGACAATGTGGAAAGTATTTGTGCAACATTTCAAACACTAACACAGTGAAAACACACCACAAAAGGTTCCCACACCAGATATAGAAAATAATAAAACCAGACCAAAAGGGCAAAAGTCCAATCAGTAGAACCAGAGATATGCAGGTTTTGAGATTTCAGGGAAAATAGTGTAAAAAAACACAAAGTACCAACTCTAGATAACTGGTCGCGCTGGACTGGGACAAAGTCACAAGTTTAGTCTAGCTGCAATGGAGCGTGGGCATGCTACAGGGACCTAGTTACGTCCACTGAACATGAAGTACATTAAAGTCCTGGTTGTAGAGTGTTCTGAGGCAATGTATTGGTTCCAAGGTGGTGCAGAGCTGCGATGCAGGGTCCTACGTCATCATCAAAGATCGTGTCAATGAAGGTTTGTGATCCAAAATCTGGCGTTGAAGATCCATTGCGCATTCAAAGTGATGCTCAGTTCCAAGGAGCTGTGAAACTGTGACACAAGAACTTGCATCTGGAAATCTTTGCACAGGCGGCTGTTCTGACACAGTCTGAGAAGTCGACGTGGAGTCCTTGTTTTGGAAAAACCCTCACAGCAGAGGTGATGTGTCAGTTTGGCTCTGCGTTCTGCAGCTGAGCAGAGGGGATGGGTTTGTTCTTCTGGATCCCCAGATGGGCTGTCAGGGCACATTTAGCCTTGCTTCCAAGGGTCCAGGACTGGAGTGGCACCACTTGACAGGGTAGGACTCACAGATGGCAGAGTCTAGGTGCTGGGTTCAAGGTTGTTGGAGCTTTCTGTCCCTGAGGCTATAGTCAGGGGGGTAGTTAACTAGCCCTTGGAACTACTTTGGAGTCCTGGGTTCAACAGCTGCAGGTTCATTCCTTCTCACCCAGGCAAGGGGGCAGCCAGCAGCATGTTAGCTTAGCAAGGCAACAGTCCAGCAAGCAGGGGCGTAGCTTCAGTGGGGGTGTTACACCCCTCTAATACATGGATTTTGTGATAAATAGGAGAGTACAGGTGCTTTCAGTCGAGTTGGTGAGAAACCTGTCAGAGTTCACCAGGAATGTGTATGTAAACACTGACAAAAATGGACACACACTCCGTTTGGAAAGACTTAAATTTTTTTGGTTATTTTACAAAATAATATGTATTCGCCACTTAGTACCCTACCAATTCACATTTCTCTCTCTTTCCACTGTCCCTTAAGCCCCTCTTGTGCATCCTGATTGTCGTATAATGTATTTTGACATTATGTGCCAGCATGATTGATGAGAAATCTGAAGCTCACCTCCCCAAATCATACTGATCAAGCTACGCCCCTGCCAGCAAGGCAGTAGTCCAGCAGACCAGCAGTGCAGCAGAGTGGCAGACCTTTCAGCAGCAAAGCAGTCCTTCTTTCTGGCAAAGTGCCATAGGTACAGAAGCATACTGAAGAGTTGGTATCTGCGGTTCCATACTTACACCCAATTCTGCTTTTGAAGTGGGGAAAGGTTTTAGAGGTTTCCGTTTGAAGCCCCCAGGCATCCTGCCCTCCCTGCCTTGCATCCAGACTAACTACAGGGGATAAGCCGTCCTTTTTGTGGAGGCAGGACACATCCTACTCAAGTATAAATAGGGCTGTGCCCTGCTCCACGCTCCCATCCTGCGAGTGAAGGCCAATCTGGGCACACCTAAGCTCTCTGTTGTGTGTGGCTGTCTAGGAGTAATACAGAAAACCCAACTGTCAGCTACACCCAGTCATGTGACCAAGGGGCAGGCTACAGGCATAAAATGACTTAGACAGAAAAATGCCAACTTTATGAAAGTGGCAATTTAAAATTGTAATTTCAAGCCTGACTTCACCATGAAAGAGAATTTTTTTTTTTTCAACAGGGTCAATTGGAATTATCTGTGGGAAATATTGGGGGTATATGGACTTGGAAGTAGCTTCATTACGGCAATTAAAGCTATATATAGGCACCCAGATGCCCGGATACAAATGTTGGGAGGCCAATCGAATGTTATACAAATTGAACCAGGCACTAGGCAGGGGTGTCCATGCTCCCCTTTATTGTTTGCATTTTATATTGACCCTTTGCTTTGGCAATTAGAAAACAATCCAGTTATTATGCCAGTGAGCTGTTATGGCTGGTATACTAAAACGGCTATGTTGCCGTTGTAACAGCCAACGCGGATGAGGCTTTACAGGAAATCGAAAAGGTAGCATACAACGTTGGATAGGTATCCGGGCATATATTGAATAAAGATAAAACCCAGGTAGTGGTGAATGAGCATATAAAGACATGTGATGCTTGAAGGGTTGATTACGCAATATATTTAGGGATGGATCTTAGATCTAATGTGGATCAGATAGTGCATTCCAACTTGACTTTGATTTTAAAGAAAGCCAAACACAATTTCAGTAGATGGAATAATCTGCATATGTCTTTAATGGGGCAATGCAATATGGTTAAAATGCGATTTATTCTCAAGGTATTGTATTTATTCTGGATAATCCAGGGGGAGTTCGAAAAATAATGGTTCCAAGCAATAGATCAACTAATGACGAGATTTGTTTAGTCATACGGTAGGATCAGAAGAGCTAGTAAATACCTGACTCTATTGAAGGAGAAGGGGGGATAGTCTCTACCAAATTTAAAATTGTATCAGCTGGCAGCTGCATTTCAATTTATGTGCCCGTTGATGACCAGTAGAGGAAGTACAAGGGGGGTAGGACATATGCCGGATATCTATGAATTATTAATAGGTCCAATGGCTAATGGTGGAATGCTGACAATAACAGAGCTTAGCTACTATAAGAAAGTGTGGTTCAAGGTGCTAGATGCCGCTTTAAAATGCTGGAACCCCTGGCGGAAGAAAATGGGGTTAGGTAGATTCAACCAGTGCACACTGATACAAAGTTACCCATCTCTCCCAGAGATAGTCAGGGATAGACATATGACAAAATGGAACATACATGGAGTTCAAAAGCTAGGACATCTTCTTGAAAGATCTGGGATGAGAACTTTTGAGGACCTGAGGGAGAAATATGGCCTGGAACAAAGGGAATTTTTTAAATCCCTTCAAGTAAGAGGAAAACCGGTGGGCCAGTAGGGTTCGCAATGTGTCCTCTTATGGAGATGCTGACAACTGGAGCACGAGTGACAATAAACTAACTGTTTCCAGCATTGACCGCTGAACAGCCTGATGATCTAGAGAAGCATTGCAAGAAGTGGGAAGCTTGCTTAAATATTGGAGAAGCTGAATTTTACGAATCCCTGGAATTAGGCTGTAGTATTTTGATATAATCAGCACTCCAAACACAACATTATAAAACAATGTATAATTTATATTTTACCCCAGATAAAATAGCCAAGTGTGGGAGGACAGAGGGGACGCACTGCCCGAGATGTCAGTTATTCGGTGCAGACCTCACACACATGTTCGTTACATGTAAAAACTAGATACACTGAAAAGGGATATTAGGCAGTTTTTAAAAGAGGTTGTAAAACAGGATGTGGAATTAACTCCCGAGATTATGGCTTTAGGCATATCTGAGGTAATAGGAACTGCAGGACCAAAGATCTCTAACTTCATTTTTGTCTCAATGGCTATTTATCGGTTATGTATAGCATCTGCATGGCTGGATCCGCAACCTCCAGCATTCCAGCATTGGTTGGGACGCCTCCTTTCTACATATCAGCTAGAGTGCTCACTGTATCAACGGAAAGGAAGCTAGATGGAAGGGGCAGGTGATATGGGGGCTGTTCGGAGATTGGGTTAGATCCAAGCAGCTGGTAGCATGGAACAAAACTGAGGTAGAGAGTAATACAGCAAGATATACTCTATTATTAAACACATAGTAGCGTATGATTTGGAGGTATAACCGCACACAGCACTTTATGTATTTCTTTTTATTTCTGCATTATCTGTATGATACCATCCCCACTCTCTCTTTAAGATATTGATGTATGTATTAGACTGTATATATATCATTACATGCAGCACTCTTATATTATTTTAATATTTTGAAAAAATGAGTATTGGTGATTGCTATATCATTGAATTGGAGATTTATCCCTCCTTTATGGTAAATAATGTAACAAACTATGTCTCACGTTTCCAAGGACATGAGTGAAAAGGAAAACAAATTATTATTGGCGAAAGTGGGAGGAAAACTGTCTGAGAACGTTCCTGTTGTAGCTGTCATCTTTCCATAACTTTGATCTTTGATAATTTTGTGTTGAGATCATCACCTTCTTTTATATTCGGTGTGCTTAAAAAAGTATATATAAGGAGCAGTCTTTAAACTGAGCAGAGTCTCTGTTCGGCTGATTCATAGAAGCTGTGCTCCAGCAGGTGTATTATTAAAATCTGAAGACCTCTTAAAAAAAAGAGAGAGAGAGACAATTTTCCATTACATACAATTCCAAAGACTCCCAACATGAACTGGTTACCTGCTCCCATTTGGAAATGACAAGTTATTAAATATGTTACAGTAACCTCAATATTATCCTATGGGGATGGTAAACTTTGCAGTAATCAAAAACGATTTTAAGAGTTTTTCATTACCAGGACATGTCAAAACTTGAAATTAAATGTCCTACTTTGTAAATACATGGCATGCTGCCCTGTGGGTTGTTTAGGGCCTACCGATGGGATGAATTATATGTATTAAAAAGGAGGGCTTGGGACTGGCCCCAGGTTTATTTTTCCAGGTCGAAATGGCAGTTTAGAACTGCACACAGGCTGCAGTGGTAGGCCCGAGGCATGTTTTAAGGGCTACTTAAGTGAATGGCATAATAAATGCTCCAGGCCCACTAGTAGCATACAATTTACACACCCTTGGTACATGTAGTACCACTTTACTAGGGCCTTAATAATAAATTAAGTATGCCAATTGCGGATAAGCCTATGATACCATGTTTTAAGGAGGGAGCACATAGCACTGGGCAGCAGTGGTAAAGTGGGGAGAGTCATAACACCAGCAAATGCAAGATCTGCAAAAAATGGAGAAGGAAAGCAAACGAGGGAAGATCACCCTAAGGCTGACATGTCCAACAATGATGTTATAGTTAGGTATCATAAGATCTTACTTTAAATCTAAAAAAAAAAATAGAAGTTCACTAATAACACAAAGTTTTGATGTTATAGTTTGATATGGTAATACGATCTTACCTTACATCAGTAAAATCTCAGCAATAAATCACAGCAATTCATTTAAAATAATGGACAAATTGTACAACTACGTAAGGTGAACTGAAATCAGATTAACAATGCACCATGGAAATTAATCACATTGATAAAATTAATTAATAGTTTAAATACCCCATGTGGTGTAACCAAGGCTAGGCCAAAAACAATTCATATTTAGCAAATACAATGATACAAAAATTAGTTATGCAAAGATGATTACTCATTTATCCCCTAATATGACTCAATAGTCACTTCTCACATCTTGTCATTGGGTTAATTTTTATGACAGAGTCCATGCTTGTAATTAGAGCTGATTAGGAAATGGGGAAGCTAAATTATTTCAGAAGTGCTAGTTTTACCCATAATCCATCCTACTGAAATATATGTCCGGAATGTAATCATGGGACATGACGGATTGTTTCAGCAAATGTGCTCTAGCCAAAGGACTGGTGAACTGCTTCAAGACTGTTTGGCTGTAGTGCAGTGACCGTGGCAGTTTGGTGACACAGCATCACCTCAGAGATTAAGGGAATTTGCTAGGTGAATTATTTTTTGTCCCTTGGTGCTCTAGTCCTGCATGCAGGGCAAATCACATATCCAACTACCCAAACAATGAGGTGGTCACATCTATGTGGATCTGGGTTAGTGGACTCACCTTAATCTCCTAAATAATGCTTGTTATCTCGGGCTAGAGGAGTTTTGCCCAAATACTCCATCAGGTTTTTAACGGAGGAGTACAATAAGAACCACCAGAACAGGTGGAGCACCTGCTGTTATAAAATAAAAAATGCACATATTCGTTGTTAGACCTGGCATCCTTGGCTTGGTCTCCCCTAACCTTTTGCCTCTACTTCCGAGGTTGTTGCTATGTGCTGGACTTTGTTTTTCCTGTTTTTGTTACTCGGACACTTTACCACTGCTGACCAGTGCTAAAGGGCAAGTGCTCCCTATGTGAAATTGTATGTGTAATTGGCTTTTCCATGATTGGCATTTTTGATTTAGTAGTAAGTCCCTAGTAAAGTGCACTAGAGGTGCACAGGGGCTGTAAATCAAATGCTGCTAGTTGGCCTGCAGCACTGATTGTGCCACCCACAAGCGTAGCCCTGTAAATATGGGTCGGACCTGCCACTGCAGTGTCTGTGTGTGCACTTTTAAACTATCTAAACCTTCCCTTTCTATACATGTAAGGCACCCCTAATGAAGGCCCTAGGTAGCCCCCTGGGCAGGGTGCAGTGTATGTTAAAGGTAGGACATGTACTGATGTATTTTACATATCCTAACCGTGAAATACTGCCAAATTCTGTTTTCACTGTTGCACGGCCTATCTCTCTCATGGGTTAACATGGGGGCTGCCTTTGAATATTCTTAAAGTGCAGTTTCCCTTTGAGAGCAGATAGAAATAGGAGTTTGAGGTCTCAAAACTCACAGTTTAAAAATACATCTTTTAGTGAAGGTGGTCTTTAGATTGTTAGTTTGAAAATGCCACTTTTAGAAAGCAGGCATTTTCTTGCTTAAACCATTCTGTGACTGCCTGTTTGTGGATTCTCTGTCTGGGTCAGACTGACAGTTGGGCTGTTTGTGAATCTCTACTAGACAGTGACACAAAGGGGGCTGGGGTGTAGCCTGCATATCTTGATGAGCCATCTGGGCTAGAGTGGAGGGAGGAGTGGTCACTTACACCTGAATGTGCTGTGTCTGCCCTCAAACAGTGCCGTCTCCAACCCACTGGTGTGTGTCTGGGTCCTGGCCTGGGCAAGGAAGGATCCTGTAAACAACAGAGACTTTGTCTGTGAAGCTGGGCAACTTCAAAGGCAGAAAGGGGTATAGGTATTGGACCCAAGACCACAAACTTTAGATTTCTTCAAGATTTGCTTCTGGAACCAAGAGGGACCTGTGTCAAGGAGAAGAGCTGAGGAGAAGTGCTGCCCCTGCCTGTGCTTTTTTGGGCTATCCTGCAGTTGCTGCTTCTGCCTGTGAAATGGGACAAAGACTGGAATTTGTGGTATATTTCTGCTTGAGAAGAATCTCCAAGGGCTTGGACTGAGCCTGCCCCCTGTTCCGAAGTCTCAGGGCCATCAAAGATTTCCTCTGCCAGCACCTGGACTCTCTGTTGAGTCTCCTGCCCTGCCAAGTAGTGCCTAATCGAGGCACCCTGGACCTTTGAAAGGAGAAGCTGGTAGAAAAACAAGAAGATCCAAGGAAACCAACTTCGGAGGACTCCGGACTGACGTTGCTGCTGAATCCCTGCAATCGAAGGCGTGGTCCTCACTGAAATGCCGGATATCGACTCTGCTGGAACTGCTTGGATCCAACGCTTCGCACCGATGCCAGCTCACCTCCACCACTCCGCAGCAAGGACCCAACACCTCTTTGTGACTCCTTCGCTCCGCAGCACCGGAACCGACACCATCTTGGATCCAGTGACGCCGCAATCCCGACTCCGTGCACCGGCTTGTTTCCTTATTTTCACAAGGTACTGTACCTGGGGGTCCATGTGACTCCGTGACTGGTGCCATTGGCTGCGGATTGTTGGGAACTACTCCGTCACGATGCCATGATATCACCTAATCAAAGCATTTGTGTTTCTAACTCCTATACTGAAGTTTAATCTTTTAAAAATGCATAACTTGACTTGAGTATGTTGGATTTTTGTTGTTTTGTTTAGATAAATAATGGCTATTATTCTAACCTGTAGTCATTTTGTTGTGTTTTCACTGAATTACTGTGTGTGTTGGTACAAATAATTTACACATTGTCTCTGGGTTTAAGCTTTTCTGCTCGTGCCGAGCTACAAAGGGGACAAGCAGGGGTTAACCAGATGTTTTTCTCCTTTGCCCTGACTAGAGTGAGGGTCCTTGCTTGGACATGGGGTAACCTGACTGCCAGCCAAAGACCGTATTTCTAACATTCCCCAATTGGCAAAAGGGTTTCCTCTACAGGACCTTGAAATTCTGATGAGGTCTTGGAAATCTTCATGGGCCTACATTCTTCAACAATACAAGGAAGCCTCCCCAATGCATGATTCAACATTTTGGACCTGTACTGCAGTAGGATGAACTCTGGGTAAAATGAGCGCTTCCCCTGAAATGATTTGGCAACCCAAAGTGTGCCAGCACACGGAAAGAGGAAACCAGTAGCATAGCTAAGTAGCTATGATGCTGTTCTGCTCTCTAGTTTTTGAGTATTGTAGCTCAACAACTAGGGTTACTGTGCTGCATTGCATGGACAGTTGGTAAATCTGGCCCAAGGACATTATTTTATCCCTCAATTATTTTGTGTATGTTCTACACCACAGGATTCACTCTCTCACAGTGACTGCTAATGATCCGATCGTTTCTTCAAGGGTGTTGCAGGCAGGGAAGGGTCAGGAATCTCTTCCTAGAACAGTAAGCTCTGGGAATCACTCCCATTTCACACACACCAAGTATATATTATGGTGCATTAATAATGTAGTTGTTTATCAAATATCTTTACACATCTGTTCTAAGCTGGTTTAGCACCAATAATGTTTTACATGTCCTTTTATTGATATTTTGAAAACAACATCAGTTTCGAAACATAGAAATGCCATATATCTCACAAGATTATTGAGCGTCATCTCCAGTCCCTCCCACCACCCCGTTCAGCGTCTTCAGTATATTGTATTCTTGCAGTGGTCTCCAGATGGGAGACATCAGGCCCAGAGTAGGCAAGGCCTCCACATAACAGGCCTCTGTATGCATTCAAGTCCTTCTATATTTTGCCCCATTTTTTGGACAGCCTTTACTCTCATATAGCACCTTTTCTGTCATCATACATCAGTTCATATCACATTTCAGGGCCTTAAGGTCAGGGGTCTGTGCTCCACCCCAGGCTTTCGCTGTATAATACTTTTGGCCAAAACCAGACCCAGTACCACCCATCTCTATGCGATTGGCCAGGTTTCTGTCCCTTTCCAAATATTAAGCACACACCACTTGGTGGAGACTGTCATGCCCCCACCCCTCGCTTCCCCCATGCAGTTCACCACTGCAGACCAGAACTTGTATTGTCAGGCAACTAGCACCAAGAATTAATTTGCACTTACTTAGTAACTATGATGACATAGTAGAGAATTTGATGAGCACGATTGGGAAGGTAGGATGAGGTGTAACCTCTTCTATGAAAAATGAATGTTCAATGTTAATTATAATTCAAATTTTGTAACTAGATGCTGTTGTCCAGTTTAAAAACACATTTTACCAAGCACATGGTCAAAAAACATGTGGTTTGCAAAGATAATTAAGAAGTGTCTGAGGCAGCATCAGTCTTCCTTGCTAGGACATTGCACCCAGTGAGCATCACTCTGAGTCTGGCTGTGGTATTTCCACAGAACAATGTGCAGAATTACCAATCTTTTAATGTTGCAGAGAACCCCCCCAGATATCAATAATAATTTCTGTTGCTTATCAGAAAATCTGAGCACTTTGGTAATAGGTTATCAATGACAACCAACAAGAGTATATACATTATGTAAATGTGTTCATATTGCATTCATTCTGAAGAAGGACATTTGTCTCTGTTTAGCTACTGCTTGATGTAGCTATAGCCATTCAGTCTCATGGTAAAATTGATATGTTTTTAGTTTCTCAATAAGGTTATCTACATGTTACTCTTTTGGTCAAAGCTCTTACTGTGAATGTTTATGGGCAGGTCCAATTCCTATGGTTTCTGTACAATGCACCTGAGCATCACTTAGTATGAGAGACGTTCCCTATTCCAGAGTTGCTGGAGTGAGTGATGAGGGCACTTGAGTTGACTGGACAATTTCAGCCTTTCTGGAAAGAAGATCTGCTTTTCCTTAATTGGAGCAAAGTAAGTTATTAGAATCTGAGTACAGTTAGGTGGTGACCAAGGTAGATTGATGCCATTCATATTTATTATATGAGGGGTCTGTTTAATTCTATTTTAAGGGTAAAGCATTGAAGTTGTGGCAGTCAGTTTGCTCTACCTTCCTTTATGTTAGTGTGGGCGTCTGTTCCTCTTTTTTTAGTACTTTCTTTATTTTCGTAAAGAAAGGTGATTTTCAAACCCTGGGTAAATCCCACACAAGAGGTTCTTCACACATCTTGTGACCCATTGATAGGCTGTGGCTATTGCAATACATAATAGCCATATTTTCTATTTTGATCTCAGTGATGATAAGTAGTATATCCTTTAAACCACCAATCAGTCTTTCACTGCAGGTGGACTAGCTCGACCTTTGAAAGTGCACAGGGATCCTGCCAGAGTGGTCTCTCATCACATCCTATGATGTACATAGTTACTGTACTTCCCAACACCCAATAGTCTTTCATGCCCACATTTCTAATGAATTGTTGGTGCATGGGCAAAAGGTTTCCTTTATACCTATGTGGCAAGGCCCCCATACAAATGAACAAATGCTCTCTCTCTTGACAAAGCTCAAGCACACAAAATGAACCTGCACAATTAGTAGTACAGATGGGGCAGCTTAGTTGTCCGAGGCCATTTGTATAATGTGTAAGTGCCTCAGGGGTGCCAAGAATGCACAAACACCCACTGCACTCCCCCACCCGGATATTTCTGTAAGTAGGACATGGAATACCTGAGCTATTGTTTTGTATGGGATTCTAGCTAGGAGGGTGAGATCTGCACCCTGTAGAGAAGAGGTTGAGGCATTTTTGCCTAGTTAACTGTGTTGAAATTTGAATATTTCTTCTGCAAATAAACATTTTGATCAAAAGAATAAAAAGCAACATGTCTGTGATGTAATATTTCAAATCACTATTGTCTTTGATTGTTTTATAGCTTTCAACAAGATGAGGCTCTTATTTACTGGTTTGGGAATACTGGCAGGAGTCCTCCACTTAAGTAGGAATGCACCCTACACAAAATATCACAACTGAAGTGGTGCATTTTTTTCCGCTGAGGAAGGATTATTGTCCCGCCCCTATTTTCTAGGTATTCCAGACTATACAAAGGGGAACAGAAAGGAGAAAATGTTGTATCTGCCAAACGTAGGGATACATTTATATTATCATCCTGCCTGACTGAGACTTACAAGTGAGGGGGGTTTCCTATAGGAAAGTAACCTAACTGCACAACAGTTGTGGATGTCCTCTATTCCAGCATCAGCTACCTGAATACAGAAGACCCAATCATCTGGCTAGCCGGGCCTCTTTGAGGGCCTATGGGCCTCCTGAATGAGAGGACAGAGCACCAGGGTGGCTGACCATAAAGATGTTCATAATCGGGAGGGGGGCTATAACAGGATTGGTTGCCTGAAAGGAGACCTGTAACTGCCTGCTGGAAGTACACAGTGGAAGTATGAGGTTTAGGAAGAACCATCACCACTGTCACACATCTGGTGTACAGAGGAACAAGACCAGTGTGACCTAGGCCTCTTTAGGCCGCAGAGGCATGAGGGTTCGTGGGCTTCGAGGGGAGTTCAGATAGTGAGTGAGGGGGTGACGCCTTCCCCTACTGCAGTGGTGACTATGTAGAGTCTCAGAAGCTGGATACAGACTTTGCATTGCAGACTAGTAGCAGATCAGCAACCTTGCACCCCCAAACTGTGACCTACTGCCTTGAGAGACCGAAGACAGGCACCACAGATGATTTGAACTTCAGCAAAGGATCCCCCCACTTGAAGCCCTCTTCTACACTGTGGGCTGAGTGGCCCACCTCACAAACCTGATAGCTGCTGCAGTGCAGCTCCCTTTGTGATAGAGACCTCTTCAGACAATCCATAGATGACAACTTGTGGCTGTCAACCTAGTTAACCACAGCCATTGACGTTTTTTTATCCCAACTCTATAGAATGAAGAATGGCAGATCCCGCAGAGACACATCCATTGAAGTCCTAGCTCCAGAGCAATAATGTGGATAAAGATCATGCTGACACCAATCGGCCTTTAGTTGGTGACCTCTGTGCCACACCAGGGCCCCCTATCTCTGAAGATTTCCTACAGTGCTTTCTTACAGATATTAAAGACAAAGTAACTACAATCCAAGCAGACTTTAAGGAAACCTACAGGACAATCAGAAGGACATTACAGCTTTGAGCAAGCGGGTAGATGATATTGAACATAAAGTTGACGAATAAACATGCAGAGGAAGTATACGACCTAGGCTGTGGTCTCACTGTGCTGAAGAAATGGTATGCAGACCTCGCATTTAAACAAGAAGACCTCAAAACCACTCATGATGCAAAAACCTTAGAATTTGAGGCCTGACACTTCGGATGGAGGGTACAGCTATTCAAGATTTTGTACAGCGCCTCCTCCATCATATGCTAAACTGTCCCGATGACACCAATCTGCCTGGGCCAGACATAGAGAACTAACCCTAGGTGCCAAAGCAAAGAAATATAACCAGACATTCTTATGAGAGGACATTTTTATGATGAGATGGAGGACATCCTGGCCATCATCGATCTTCTTCCCTCATCACTTTAGAGGGCCATAATGTGATCTTGTATAATGACCTTGAAGTGCCTACTCTAAAACGACATTGCACCATGAAACCACTTACCAACTTTTTTCACTCTCACAAAGTTTCATTATTAGTGGGGCCATCCGTTCGATTTTATCTTTGTATGGGAAGCCCAGAAACATGTTGTTCACTCCGCTCCGAAAGCCCATTGAGCCTCTGGTGTCCTAGAAGAAGAGACCTCTACTAGGGAAGGTTCCGACCGAAATTCCACTGCTGCCGGCCCCCATGTCTGGCTCTCCAAAAAAAAAAACAATGGAAAAACTACTCCCCTCATCCATGGGATATTGAACTAGCCAAGAAAGCAGCTATTATGGAAGTGGAGAAAATGAGAGCTAAAGATGGCACCTATGGAGATACTATTGAGGATCTGCGGGAGCTGAAGAGAGCTTTGAGGGGCATTGAGAGGATGGCTAGGGGCCTGGTGCCTATTGGACATGGCAATGGGGTGCATAAGATCAGGGATGGAAGGGTGTCATATCGTTTTTAATCAATCAATCAGTGTTTGTTAAGCGCAACTACTCACCCAAGAGGGTCTCAAGGCGCTGAGGCGGGGGGCGTAGATCGTCCATCAGTGCGGTGATTCTTCAAATAGCCATGTCTTCAAATAGCCATGTCTTCAGTTATTTTGTGAAGTCGAGGAGGGGTGTAGTCTGTCTTAGATGGGGTGGTAGGGCGTTCCAGGCTGTGGTGGCAAGGTAGGAGAATGAGCGTCCCCCTGTTCTTATTTTTCTAATGCAGGGTACTTCGGCGAGAGAGAGCTGGGCTGAGCGTATGGTCCTGAGGGGTACGTGAAAATTGAGTCACCTGTTCATGTAGGCTGGTCCGGTGTCGTGGAGGGCTTTGTGTGTGTGGGTGAGGATCTTGAAGGTGATTCTTTTCACTATGGGGAGCGAGTGTAGTGTGCGCAGGTGCTGGGAGATGTGACAGTGTTGAGGTAGGTCGAGGAGCAGTCTGGCAGCAGTGTTCTGGATGTTCTGTAGTTTGTGGGTGAGTTTCTTGTTGATTCCGGCATAGAGCGCGTTGCCGTAGTCCAGTCTGCTGGTAACGAGGGTGTGTGTGACGGTCTTTTTGTGTTCGAGGGGGATCCATTTGAATGTCTTGCGGAGGGGGCGGAAGCAGGTGGATGCGACTGAGTCATTTGGTGGTCCATGTTGAGTTTGGAATCCAGGTTGATTCCGAGGTTGCGGGCTTGGTTCGTGGGGGTGGGCAAGCTTCCGAGGATGGGGGGCCACCAGGAGTCGTTCCACATGTTGGGTTGAGTGCCCATGATGAGTACTTCAGTTTTGTCTGCATTGAGTTGTAGGCAGCTGCTTTTCATCCAGTTGGCGACTGCTCCCATGCCTTCGCGGAAGTTGTGTCTGGCTGTGTTGGGTTCGTTGGATAGGGAGAAGATGAGTTTGGTGTCGTCAGTGTAGGAGACGATGTTGAGTCCGTAGTTTCTGACGATGGTGGCTAGCAGGGCCATGTAGATGTTAAACAGCGTGGGGCTGAGGGAGGATCCCTGGGGAACTCTGCAGGTGGTAGGTGTGGGGTCCGAGAGGAAGGGGGAAGTCTTACTCGTTGAGTTCTGCTGGAGAGGAAAGATTGGATCCAGTCGGGGGCCTTGTCTCTGATGCCAGCCTCATGAAGTCTGCGTATCAGGGTGTGATGGGAGACTGTGTCGAAGGCCACCGAGAGGTCGAGCAGGATGAGGGCCGCCATCTCTCCCTTGTCCAGCAGGGAGCGGATGTCGTCCGTTGCAGCTAGGAGGGCTGTTTTGGTGCTGTGGTTTTTTCTGAAGCCAGAATGGAAGGCGTCAAGGATGGTGTGGCCTGCAATGAAAGTGGTGAGTTGGCTGTTGATGCCTTTCTCAATGACTTTCCCTGGAAAAGGGAGCAGGGAAATGGGTCTGTAGTTCTTGAGGTTGGTGGGGTCTGCCGAGGGTTTCTTGAGGAGAGGGTTGATGTCGGCGTGTTTCCAGTTGTCGGGGAAGGAGGCATCTGCTAGGGAGTGGTTGATGGTGAGGCGGAGCTTGGGGGAGATGGTTTCAGCGGCTCTGTTGAAGATGTGATGGGGGCATGGGTCCGTGTGGGCCCCGGAGTGTATGGTCCTCATTGTCTTCAGTGTATCTTCGGTGGTGAGGGGGGTCCAGTTGGTGATCGTTGGTTTTTTGGTGTTGGGTTCTGGTAGAGGGTGGCTCTGCATGTATGTTGTCCTCACTGAAGTTGTTGTAGATAATCTTGATTTTGTGGTAGAAGTATGTGTTGAGTTTGTTGCAGAGGTCTTGTGAGCGTGAGATGTCCGTTGCTTTGCTGTTGGGTTGGGTGAACTCCTTGATGATGCTGAAGAGTTCCTTGCTGTTGTGTGTGTGTGTGTGTGTGTGTGTGTGTGAGGAGATTCTTGTATTGCTTTCTTTCTGGTGCTTTTGCTGAGATAGTGGTGTGTGGTGGTGGTGGCTCTGAAGTTGATTTGGGCTTCTGCAGATTTGGTGTTTCTCCAGATTTTCTTGAGGAGTCAACATGTGCGTCTGAATTCTCAGAGTTCTGCAGTGAAGCAGCTGGCTTTCTTGGCAATGGTGCTGTTGTTCTGTTTGATGGGAGCTATGGTGTTGGTGCAGTCGACAATCCATTTGTGAACGGTGTGGGCCTCAATGTTTGGGTCGTCGTTGTGTGCAATTGGGGCGCGGAGTTGGCGAGGTTGGCGGTGAGCTGGTTGTTGGTGATTCTTGCCCAGCTTCTATAAGATAGTTGGTGTTGGGTTCTTTGTGAATCAGCCCCGAAATGTCCAAACCCTTATACGAGTGCAAAGAGAGCACAGTCCTTTTCATTTGTACTACTTGTAGATTCTCATTTTATTCCCATTTTAGATGTTTTGGGGTTGATTCTAAGATGTATGTAAGATAATGTTGAAAAGTACTACAGTGCTTCTCTTTTACATGCCTTTGTGGATCGACCGCTTGCTTTGGATGTCTTTGATGACATAAAATATTGCTGCAATGTGCTCTAAGTGTGCATGATGCAGCTCCTGTAAGCAGCTCCTGCAGCGCATCATGTCAGGTAAAGATGTCACATGCCTTACTAGAAATTTCTTATTTCCTGGATATGCTAATTTCTGATATATATTTAAATATCATGTATAATGGGGAATACAGCTTCTAATCACCCATGCTACACATCTTCCCTCTTTTGCTCCACACTTTGATGGAAGAAGACGGTTAGTGGTGCTGTAAGGGGTGTAAGGAAAACGTGTGCTACAGAAAATATTTACTTGAACCACTGTTCCCAGAATCAGCCCAACAAATGAGCAGGCCCATTACCTTGCTAGGCTTCAAAAGAGCCTCAGTGCCTGTCTCATAGGAATATTAAAATGGTTGAGTAAAGTCTTTGAGTCTGTCAGGTTCAGACAAGAGTTTCCAACAAAGGCTCCTCCATAGGAATTTATGACGGACAAAGGTGTGCATTTCTTTTCTAAGGAGATAATGAGTCAGGTGGCCTACAATGTTTTTGTCTTCTAATGATGTACAACTCAACGTATACAAAAAGCTGAAGAAAACAGTGATAGATACTTTCTTCAAGCAACAGAAACAAAGGAGATCTCCTGTATTCTCAACTATTTTGTTGCTCGCTTTGCGACTTCTACAGCCATCTTGCCTTCTCAGGATCTCCGCCCAAATCTTAAGTCATATTTTCAGGACAAAATTATTTCCATTGTAGACCGCCAAGCCAGCCCTGCCTATGAATCAGGTTCACGGAAGCTGTGGTATTCCTGGTACGCTTCCTTGCTTTCGGCCTGAAGCTTGAAAAGTATGGCATGCCTTCCAGGAGTTACTTTCTGTTGTTTCAAATGCCTGCCTTTCATTTTACACCTCTCAGCAGCAAACAGGAGACTTTAGAGCGGCAGAATATGGGGGTCGATCCTGTTTATGTCAAGGGGGGTGCATTATATCACTCACTTCTTTTATCACAGACATTGTGATTAATGAAAGCTAGTGTAAAAGAATACTATTAGTATCTTCGGTGTTGCAGTCTAATACAATACTCTTTTCCTGCTCGCTCTATCCTGCTCTGATCAACTAAAGGAATTTGAATTCCAGCTTTGCCTCGGATCCAATTTGTGATTTGTGAATGAAACATTTGCAAATCTCACTAAATTCAAGCATCCCATGTTTACACGTGCTAGACTTTCTCTGGTGATCCTCAGTGACTCTTAAGAAGATCTGACTAAATCCAACTATTATTTACAAAAAACATAGATTATTTCAGGGGCTACTTTTTGAAAGAAAGTATAAAGCTGTTTGATCTCTATGGAGCGTAAATTCTTCCACATTTTCACAGACTCTTGGCAGCATATTTAGTACGAAAAACGTGAGGAAAACTTGTTCATTTGCAAATTGAAAATGGTCTATTTCTTAATACAGTTGAACAAAGTGAAGAAGCAAAATCACTGCTATTTTTCGAACTCCCATACTTTTATAAGATTGTGTATTTGTTTAATTCCGGTTATATTTTTCCTACACCATCACACCCTTCCAGCAATACTGTTAAATGTGACATTGAGTTCAAGTTCGAACTCCAGTTGCTGACAAACCTCTGGGGCATGTGTGACAGAAAAGCTGCCAGAATTTGTAATGCTTGAGTGTGTGAACCTAATCATCAAATTAAAAAAAATTCTGATTTGCTCAGTGAGTTAATTAGAGATGCCTGTGTCGTCCGATTCCGGGTTTCACACACCATTAGGCAGTGTTTGTGTGTGGTAAGTTTGTCATTTTAAGATTGACTATCTCACCACAGGCCAGAGGACATGTAGTCAAATTTAAATGTATTCCATCAATTGAATTCCAAAAGCTGGAAGGGGTCGAACTGAATACCTAATGGGGCACATTTTGGTTTAAATAGCAACTCATCCTTATAAATAATATAACAATTACCTGTCCCCCCTCACCCCCACAGTAGAGTCAGAATAGCTAGTGAATATACATGAGCCACTCACTTTTTCTGCTTGAATACCAATGTAACACATGACCCACCAGCAATAATGACTAATTAGAGCGTAGGAATGTTGAGCGTTCCATTGAAGACAATGGAGTGGTTCCGGGTTTCAAATGGGTAAAAGCCCAGCGCTTCAACATTCCAATATTTGTCATGAACAAAGGCTTTCAGGCACCTGAGGGGATTTTAACCTCCTCAGGCTCTTTGAAGACTTTGTTTTACTAATTAGAACATTCTGCCCTGATGAGGCGGAATGTTCAGATAGCTTTATAGCCCTTCAGTTTGGGCCTTTAACGTTAGAGTGGCCTTTAATGGCCGCTATATCCAGCTAAGGTGGGCTATGAAGCTATATAATTCCATTCTTCCACTTCACAGCTATCCCAGAAACCTGATTTAAGCCCAACACATGCAGCCCCTCCCAAATGTTAGATGGATTACGGCGTGTGAATAAATGTGGCATCTTTATGCCACATCTATTCACACGGCCTAACCCATCCAAACAAGCGGCAGTGTTGGACTCGTCTCAACAAATCTTTGACAACAATAACAGTTGCTATTAATTACTCTCCCAGCACATTTTTCATCACCGTATAGAATCCTATCCAAGCACACTTTGTAGGGCTATAACACCGTTCGGTGACACAAGCTTCTTTTTCAATGATCTTCGCGTCACACCTGCCTCCCTCCTCTTGCCTATTCCCTCATTATTCTTAGTGATCTCAATAGTACACTATTTTTGCCCAACTCACCTCGGACGACTTTATGAGTCAACACTCACCGTTTTCCCACCCATACAAACAGAAACCCTTCAAACCGTACCCTTTTATCTGATAAATTAACCCATTTCCTTGTCTATTAGGTATTCCTTCTTTAGCACACACATCAACAAGCCCCCTTTCTCAGCTAATGCACTCTAATAATGCATACACGCCTTGACTGGATTGAGAATGAGCTTGTTCCTCTACTCAAATAAAAACAAAATTTTACATTTCGGGGCCTTCCCTAAAATCATACACAATTTAGTTCACATTCACCTTGATTCAAATGCATTTGAATTTAATTTGAAAAATCAATTGGCAAAAAACATCCTCATCATATATCAGGATCATAGGGCGCACCCAGCATCACTACCACGTATGGAAGGTTTTAAATATGGCCATGCTTACAAGCGTTTAAGGCATATACTAGAGCTAGTATAAGAAAGTACCCGAAGTTAAAAAAGAAAAATATAATTAAAAGTGCTATCCCGCAATGTGGTTAGATGCACTTTTGTTCACTGTGTGCTTAATGCATCTTGTCACCAAGCACTTAAGGGAACTGTTGCACCTGGCATCATTGGCATGGTTTGCTACCAAACGTTTAGCCTTCAATCCTCTTGTTTTTGCTGACTTCACTTTGCTGACCTTATGACTCTGCGCACTTTACATTGCTAACTGCTAAATGTGCTAGAGTGCTGTCTTCCTAAAACATGGTAACATTGGCTTCCACAAAATTAGTACATTTAATTTACCTGTAAGTTCCTAGTAAAGTAGTACTACATGTATCCAGGGCCTATAAAGTAAATGCTACTAATGGTCTTGCAGCACCATTGTGTACTAGCATAAGTAGTCTTTTAAACAAGTCTCACGCCTGCCAATGCAGTGTGTGTGCAGCTTTAAACTGCCATCTCGACCTGGCTAAATAAACCTTTTGCCAGGCCTAAACCTTCCTTTTTTATGCATATGTCACCCATAGGGTAGACCCTAAACAGCCATAGGTCAGGGTACAGTGTATTTAAAAAGTTTAAAGTGTACTTTTAACTTTTTCCTGCTCTAGCAATGAAAACCATTTAAATGTGTTTTTAACTACTGCAAAGTCTACCTCTCACATGGATGACATTTAGTTACTTTATGAATTTTAATAAGTGATAACTTTCAATAGGGAGCAAATAAGAAAGTCAAGTTTGGTGTCTAAAGAACTGTAATTAAAAACCCTCCCTAATGGTGAAGTCGGATTTTAAGACACAATTCTGTAAATGTGACGGTTAGAAAGTTGACATTTTCCTGTCCTAACCATTTGGTGCCTGCAGCTTGTCTCCTGGGTGACGCAAAGCCCTGCAAAGTTTCACCACATAGGTGTCAGCTTCATCTGAACTGACACAGATTGATACAAAGCCCCACTAAGCTTCCTTGCACAGCTCACCAGAACCGACACAGAGTGACGCAAAGCTCCTCAAAGCCTCACTGCACAACTACATCACAACCAATGCCGGACGATGCAAAGGCTCACAAAGCAACGTTGTGCAGACCACGCACAAAGGACATAAGGTACTTTGTTCAGCGTGCCTAAGTCGGTCCCTGTATCTGGCCGGTCCTCCATTGCAGTCAGCCCTAACTTGTGACTTTGTCCCAGTCAGGCAAGAACAGACGTGGCGCTTTGTGCTTTTTAGCACTATTTTTACTTAAACCTTTAAAGTTGCATATCTTCGGTTCTATTAGTTGGATTTTATTTTCGTTTTGGTCTCAAATAATTTATTACATTTTACTCTGTTGTTCTAAGTTGGGGGTGGATTTTTCTTGTGTTGTGTTTTCACTTTTTTACTGTCTGAAATGCTGCCTAAATACTTTGCACATTGCCTGTAAGTTCAACTTGACTGCTTTTGGGCCAAGCTACCAGAGGATTAAACCCAAGTTCATTTGAGGCTTGCTTGTGTTTCACACTGGCAATATTTGTGTGGCTACTTGAGTAACACAATTTTATACAGGAAAAACACATGGCTTGATAATCTTTCCCTACCAAAGTTGGGTGATTTTAAACAAAGATCCTTTCCTGTCGATGGTTCCATATAGACTGAGAATCTGGGATTTTTTCACTGCATTTGCTGTATGTAATATAATTAAAATGAATTAGCTGGGAATAACAGTACTTTGTGTCAACTACTGTTATCATTTTGTCATCCTTCTTTCTTGCATGTGGGATGAGGACCTTGAGATTTTCTTCTTTTTATTTCCTGGTTCAAAAGGCACACTTGCATAATAGGAAAATTAGACATGTTTGGATCTAGGGAGTGAAAACATTTGAGCATATTTACAATAATTTGATTTGCCTTTCCAAATAGATTTGATTTACAAATCAGTATGCATTGAATAATATCTTACCTCATTTACTCAAAACACCTATATAGAGAGACATTTTGGAACAGACATTAGCAAAGCCAATAGGTCTTGCATTGTCTGTCAGCTTTTTGACAATTTTTTTTTGTTTTGTTATGGTTCTTGCAAAACTTTAGTGTTAAGGAAGCTACTGGGTATTTGGTCAAAACATAAACAATATTGACTAAAGTAAAACATGTATTTTGGCCTGAAAAAGACACGCATTACCATACTACACCCTGATACTGAAGGGTACTACGTTGTGTGTGGACATGCTAACTGTGAAACAGCAGCATGTCATAACTCATATTTAAGTCAGCCAATACCTGAACAGGGTGGTGCATTACCCCTTTATGCATGCTTGAGTAGGTTGGAGAAAATGTGAATGATACAACCACAGACACATGGACGAAGTATGGCTGAAAATCCCTGTAAGTAACTATGTCATACACATTATTTTAGTAAAATAAAATGTTCTTGCCAGTGGCTGCCTCCCTCTTAAATTTGAAAAGAAAGAAAGAAAGAAAAGACAGAAAGAAGAAAGGAAAGAAAGAACTCAAGAAAGAAAGGATAGAAAAATGGAAGGAAAGCAGGAAGTAGGGAAAGCAAGAAAGAGCGAAAGAGAAAGAGAAAGAAAGAGAGAAGTATTACAAGTGCTGTAAATTAAACATGAATGCTGAGTTTCTTCCTGGGCACAGTTTATTAACCCGTTCGCTGCCAGGCCTTTTCCCCTCCTGTGCCGAGCCTTTTTTTGGCTATTTGGGGCAGTTCGCGCTTAGGCCCTCATAACTTTTTGTCCACATAAGCTATCCACTCCAAATATGTGTCCTTTTTTTCCAACAGCCTAGTGATTCTAGAGGTTCCCAGAGTTTGTGGGTTACCCCAGAGGAGGTCAAGAATGTAGCCAAAATACAGCGAAAATTTAGTTTTTTTTAAAAAAAGGGAAAAAAGGGCTGCAGAAGAAGGCTTGTGGTTTTTTCCCTGAAATGGCAATAACAATGGGTTTATGTTGCTAAAATCACCATATTCCCAGTTTTCAGGAACAGGCAGACTCGAATCAGAAAACCAAATTTTTCAACACAATTTTGGCATTTTACTGGGACATACCCCATTTTTATTATTTTTTGTGCTTTCAGCCTCCTTCCAGTTGGTGACAGAAATGGGTGTGAAACCAATTCTAGATCCCAGAAAGCTAAACATTTCTGAACAGTAGATGAAATTCTGAATTCAGCAAGGGCTAATTTGTGTAGATCCTACAAGTGTTTCCTACAGAAAATAACAGCTGAAATAAAACAATATTGAAATTGAGGTAAAAAAAAACAGGCATTTTTCTCCATGTTTTACTCTGTAACTTTTTCCTTCGATGTCATATTTTCAAAAGCAACACACTGTTATGTCTGCTAGACTCTTCTGGTTGCGGGGATATATAGGGCTTGAAGGTTCATCAGGAACTCTATGTACCCAGAGCCAATAAAGGAGATGCACCTTGCGACGGGTTTTTATTGTATACTGGGCATACAGCAATTAATTTGGTGAAATATAAAAAGTGAGAAATAGGTATTAAGAAAACCTTTGTATTTCCAAAATGGGCACAAAATAAGGTGTTGAGAGCAGTGGTTATTTGCACATCTCTGAATTCCGGGGTGCCCATACTAGCATGTGAATTACAGGACATTTCTCAAATAGATGTCTTTTTTACACACTGTCTTACATTTGGAGGGAAAAAATGTAGAGAAAGACAAGGGGCAATAACACTTTTTTTGCGATTCTGTGTTCCCCTTAGTCTCACGATAAAAATGTTACCTCACGTGCGTGGGTAAGCCTAATGCTCATGAGAGGAAACACAACATGGACACATCACATTTTTAAATTGAAATTTGATGTTTTTTTAAAAGTGCCTAGCTGTAGATTTTGGCCTTTAGCTCACGACAGGAAATGCCCCAAAACACAACGTGGACACATCACATTTTCCCAAAGAAAACAGAGCTGTTTTTTTAAAAGTGCCAAGCTGTGGATTTTGGCCCCCAGCTCATCCAGCACCTAGGGAAACCTAGCAAACCTGTGCCTTTTGAAAACTAGACATCTAGGGGAATCCATGATGGGGTGACTTGTGGTGCTCTTACCAGGTTCTGTTACCCAGAATCATTTGCAAACCTCAAAATGTGGCCCATAAAACACTTTTTCCTCATATTTTGGTGACCGAAAGTTCTGGAATGTGAGAGGAGCTACACATTTCCTTCCACCCAGCGTTCCCCCATGTCTCCCGATAAAAATGGTACCCCACTTGTGTGGGTAGGCCTAGCTCCCAGGACAGGAAATGCCCCAAAACACAACATGGACACATCACATTTTCCCAAAGAAAACAGATCTGTTTTTTGCAAAGTGTCTAGCTTTGGATTTTGGCCTCTAACTCAGCCGGCACCTAGGGAAACCTACCAAACCTGTGCTTTTTTAAAAACTAGACACCTAGGGGAATCCATGATTGGGCAACTTGTGGTGCTCTCACCAGGTTCTGTTACCCAGAATCCTTTGCAAACCTCAAAATGTGGCTACAAAAACACTTTTACCTCACATTTTGGTGACAGAAAGTTCTGGAATCTAAGAGGGTCCACAAATTTCCTTCTACCCAGTGTTCCCCCAAGTCTCCCGATAAAAATGGTACCTCACTTGTGTGGGTAGGACTAGCGCCCGCGACAGGAAATACCCCAAAATACAACGTGGCTAGATCACATTTTCCCAAAGAAAACAGAGCTGTTTTTTGCAAAGTGCCTAGCTGTGGAGTTTGGCCTCTAGCTCAGTCGGCACCTAGGGAAACCTACCAAACCTTCGTGTTTTTTAAAACAAGACACCTAAGGGAATCCAAGATGGGGTGACTTGTGGGGCTCTGACCAGGTTCTGGTATTCCGAATCCTTTGCAAACCTCAAAATTTGGCCAAACAAACACTTTTTTCTCTCATTCGGTGACAGAAAGTTCTGGAATCTGGGAGGAGCCACAAATTTCCATCCACCCAGCATTCCCCCAAGTCTCCCGATACAAATGGTACCTTACTTGTGAGGGTAGGCCTAGCGCCCGTGACAGGAAATGCCCCAAAACATAATGTGGACACATCACATTTTCCCAAAGAAAACAGAGCTGTTATTTGCAGAGTGCCTAGCTGTGGATTTTGGCCTCTAGCTCAGGGGGCACCTAGGGAAACCTAGCAAACCAGTGCATATTTGAAAACTAGACACCTAGGGGAATCCAAAATGGGGTGACCTGTGGGGCTCTCACCAGGTTCTGTTACCCAGAATCCTTTGCAAACCTCAAAATATGGCTACAAAAACACTTTTTCCTCACATTTCAGTGACAGAAAGTTCTGTAATCTGAGAGGAGCCACAAATTTCCTTCCACCCAACGTTCCCCTCAGTCGCCTGGTAAAAATGATACCTCAAGTGCTTGTGACAGGGAAGAGCCAAAAACATGTCAAAATTGAGGGGGAAAGAAAGCGGGTCTAAAAGGGAAGTTTGAAAAAAAAACATTTTTAGGCTGACAAGTGCAGCAGAATTTTTATCAGTATAGATGAGACCATGCTGGGTGGTGGTAGGAATTTTGGGGATTCCTGCAGATTCCGGAAGGTTCCATCACAAAAATGTGGGAAAAATGTGTGATTTCCAGCAAAGTTGGAGGTTTGCAGGGCATTGTGGGTAAGAAAACGGTGCAGGGTGCATGTGAAGCACACCACCATGGAATAACCCAGGTGTTTAGGTTTCAGATGAGTCTAGGTCTAGGGGATTTTCCTACATGACAGTGTCTCAAAGTCCATAAAGTGCAGCCCTCACCATTCCAAGTGGGACGATTTTAGGAGTTAGCGAAGCTGTCATGGCCCAAATGTAAAACCAAAACCCAAAATAATCAAATGTCCTTTGCTTGCCATGGGATAAGATGTTTTTGTGTGCGAGGGAGAGCTGAAAGACTGTTACCCCCTTCAGTTAGGGTTGGGGCATAACCAGGCCCATACTGGTTGGTAGCCACCACCCCACTTTTTTTTTTTTTAATTCCCTGGCATCTAGTAGACTTTCTGCCCCCGGGGTGTGGATCACGGGTAATTGCCCCATCTGCCAACTGGTGGGCAGAACAACTTTGGCCCCATTTATTTGGGGTATGGCCATACCCCCACCCTCTTATTTTGGAAAAAAAATCTTCCCTGGTCTTTGGTGGGCTTTCTGCTCCCCCTTGGGGGCAGATGGGCCTTCCAAAATTGGTCAACCTGCCCCCAATTGGGGCAGATATGGCCAACAGTAATGTGCCCCCATGGGCTGCGACCCTTACCCAAGGGGCTGCCACCCAAGAAAACATACACACACACCCAAGTCCCAGGTGCCTAAGTGGTTTCTGCCCCCTGGGGGCAGATCGGCCTAATAGAAATAGGCCGATCTACCCCCAAGGGGAGCAGAAATGGCCTAAAATAAATTCCCCCCCCCCCCCCTGGGAAGTGACCCTGCCTAAGAGGTCGCTCCCCTTGCGTGAAATTGGCGCAAAAAAAAAAAATCCCCGGTGCCTAGTGGTTACTGCCCCCCTCATGGGCAGATCGGCATAATAAAAATAGGCCGATTTGGCCTCAAATAAATTAGCCCCCCCCAGATATAGAAAACAAAAGTAAACATAAACAAAAATATACCCCTGGTGTGTAGGTGTTTCTGCCCCCCATGGGGGCAGATCGGCCTAATTATAATAGGCCGATCCACCCGCGGGGGGGGCAGAAAAAGGCCTAAAAATATTTTGCCCCCTGGTGAGAGGCCTTTGCCCAAGGGGCCGCTCCCCTTATGCGCAAGTGTATAAAAAAAAATCCCTAGTTTCTAGTGGTTTCTGCCTCCCTTGGGGGCAGATTGGCCTAATAAAAATAGGCCGATCTGCCTACAATTTGCCCCCCAGGGGAGTGACCCTTGCCTAAGGGGTCACTCCCCACCACTAAAAAACAAAAATAAATAAATAAATTATCCCTGACGCCTAGAGGTTTCTGGCAACGGGGGGCATAAATGGCCTAAAATAAATTTGCCCCTCCACCCAGGGAAGCGACCCTTGCCTAAGGGATCGATCCCCTTGCGTGAACTTACCTTAAAAAAAAACCTCCCTGGTGTCTAGTGGTTTCTTCCCCCCTTGGGGGCAGATTGGCCTCATAAAAATAGGCCGAATGGCCTAAATATAATTTGCCCCCTAAGGAAGCGACCCTTGCCTAAAAAAAATAATAATAAAAAAAATAATTATCCCTGGCGCCTAGAGGTTTCTGCCCTCCTGGGGGGGGGGCAGAAAAGGCCTTGGAAAAAATTGACCCCCTGGAGAGCGATCCTTGCCCAAGGGGTCGCTCCCCTTATGCCAATTTCCTTATTTGAGTACACCCCTAGTGTCTAGTGGGCATTTCAGCAGCCAGATCGCTTAACGAGCGCATGACATACTAGGCTTGTCAGGGAAGTCGTGGTCGCTCAGGTAGCATCCGGTTCTCTCATTTACAATTTAGTCTCGTATATAAATGACAAACAGAGGCAGTCTATGTTTCAATAATGAGTTTAATAAAACAACTGCATCTTAGAGAGCAAAGCGTGAGCTGCAATAACTAGGACCACACAACATGACAGTATTAAAATTGTGACGAGAAAAGTGAAGCATAAAAACAACGCTATCATATTGTCACTATGATCGATGGACTATTTCCTATCTAGGTGGTAATTCGAGCACAGCATGTTAAGCTCTAATTCTGCCTTTCAGGTCCCCTGGAAAGACATCAATCCCCATACCTGAGCAAAGGCCTGTGGTCTGCGTTAGCATCTGTAGCGAAGCATTCAGCAATCAGCATACAGTCGTGGTTCCCTGGCTGGAATCTCCCTCTAACGTGTAAGGGACAAGGAAGTGTTTATATAATAACACAGCTGATGCTCTGAGAAAATGTCCCTACATAAAGATGTGTATTTTCTACGAATGTTGGAGACTAAACTTCTACCACGTTCACCGGCAATGTACCGAACTGCAGCCTTGAATAAAGCACAGAGTGATCAAGAATGTCTTGTTTGAGAACAGAGTGCTGGCTTAGGCAAAAACAGTTAGATAAATGAAAATAAAACAAGACCGTAAAAATGGTTATTGTATTAATAATAAAGCAATCTCAATAAAATATATCTAGGTTAAAGTGCACAGCGGCCTAGTGTGTTAAAATAACGTGCATGGAGCTATAACTAAAATGGCTACACAACAGAGGGAGCGCTAGCGCTCCCTCCGAGCTCATGTGCGAGGACGTAATGGTTATGTCCTCGGCACAGGAGTACTGTGCCTGTGGACGTAACCATTACGTCCCCGGCATAGAATCGGTTAAAGAACCATTGGTGACATTGGGTCAGGAATAAACAGGTTCTGAAGTATAGTCCACTCCGAATTCACAAGTATAATATTGAAGCTTTCGTTTGTGTTCTGCATGCCTACTATAAAGAGGATAACTTAATACAGAACAGTTTTACATTGACAAGCTCTTATGCTGAAAAATACCAGCAGGCCGATAAATAAAGGACATTCCATAAGGAATTGACAACAGCATTGGCAGGAGACAGGAACTGATAAAGTATGGAATGTGGCCTGTGAACTCATCTGGTAAAAAGAAGTCCTGGTTTCACTTCAGGCTCTAAACACAAAGCCAACACTAAAGTATTTGTAAAGTAAAAACAAAAACACTGGCTCCGAAAGAAACTACAGTTTCTATGGAGTTGCTCATTGTGAAAGAATCAAATGCAGTCACTCAAAGTGACGTTAACCAGTGGCTGAAGATTTATATATCAGGAATCATATAACAGTATATCGTAGATCAGTATATCAAGCAACTCACCGCCAACCCTAGGGAGATGAAGAACTACAGACCCATCTCTTTATTCCCTTTCCCAGCCAAGGAAACGGAGAAGGTCGTCAACCAGCAACTCACTGAGTTCCTCGAGACACACCATCTCCTGAACCCTTCCCAGTCCAACTTCAGAAGCAACCACTGCACCAAAACCACACTCTTAGCAGCTACAGATGACATACGCATCATACTGGATCACTGAGGCACTGCCGTACTCATCCTCCTCGACCTTTCAACTGCATTTGACACCGTCTCCCACTCCTCCCTCTGTGACAGACTGCATGATGGCGGCATCCAAGACAAAGCCCTGAACTGGATCAGGTCCTTCCTCACTGGAAGAACACAGAAGGTCATACTACCACCTTTCACATCAAAACCTAAAGACACTTGCTGTGGAGTGCCCCAAGGATTCCCACTCAGCCCAACGCTTTTCAATGTCTACATGGCCCCACTTGCCAAGATCACCAGACAACACAAGCTAAACATAGTCTCCTAGGCTGATACCACCCAAATGGAACTCTACGCAAGCCAAGAGGAACTTCCACAATGGGATGAGAGCAGTCGCCACCTGGATGGTGGCCAGCTGCCTTAAGCTCAACTCGGACAAGACAGAGATCGTCAGGATTGGCTCTACCCCTTTTGCTTGGAACAATTCCTGGTGGCTCACCACACTGGGCAACGCCCCCATGGACCATGCGCTCAACCTGGGCATCATCCTGGACTCCACTCTATCGAAGACCCGCCAAGTTAGCGCTGCCTCCTCATCAGACTTTGACATCCTCCGTCTCCTGCGGAAAATCTTCAACTGGATTCTCGTCGGCACTCATCAACAGCAAACTGGACTATAGCAACGCACTATATGTCGGTATTACCAAGAAACTTCAATCAAGAATATGAGTCTAGAATCTAGCAGCCAGACTCATCCTGGACATGCCCCAACACCTCAGAGACCTACACTGGCTCCCAGTCAACAAGCGCATCACCTACAAACTTCTGATCCAGACCTTTTAGGCACTGCACAACATAGGACCAGCATACCTCAACCACTGCCTCACCTTCTACTGACCCAACAGACATCTCCGTTCCTCGCAGCTCACCTTGCAGCCATCCCCAAGATCCAGAAAAGTACAGCAGGAGGAAGATCCTTCTGCTACCTAGCAGCCCAGACATGTAACACACTTCCCCTCACGCTCAGGCAGACTGCATCACTGAAGCAGTTCAGGAAGGACCTCAAGACCTGGCTCTTTGACTGAGCAGCACGCCTTCATTTTGAGCCTTGAGACCCTATGGGTGATTAGCCACGCTTCAAGTCCTGATTGATCATACATACAGGTTTAATCAAATCAAAAGGTATTGGCTAACACTGGACCTAAAACGTTCCCCGTGGATGCAACAGTTTTTTGCATCCTCTTTCTTTGCCCCTGGGGCATTTTATTAATAGAGAAGGGGCCACAGATGTTTACCCGCCCTCTTCTGTATCACAGATCACACTGGTGTACACATTGTGCCAGCATAATCCTAAGGGGGCATTTCCTCATTTGCACAAGTGCTAGGCCGCTTAGAAATGAGAGAAACACTTTGGGGTCATTACAAGTTCAAAACTTCCAACGGGGAGGTTGCCGCCACACAGGCTACCTCCCCACCAGCCCCATTAAGAGTTTCTCGCTAGGCTGGTGGGTGGAAACCTCAGTTTCTGCCCACCAGCATTGCGGGAAACAGGTTACAGCATTGTCACCGGCTCGAATTCAAGCCAGCCGCAATTGTGTAGCCTGGAGGGCACACCACCACCCTTGTAATGTTCACTCCTGCAAAGCAGACAGTGAACATTGTGATTGTGCAGGGCAGGGGGGCCCCTGCACTGCACATGCCAAGTGCATGGACAGTGCAGAGGCCCACCTGTGGCCCCCTGCACATGTTCTCTGCCAGCCTTCTCATTGTAGTGTTACCACCATGAAAAGGCTGGCTGAGAACGAGGTCGTAGTCCCCAGGGTAGCGCTGCTTGCAGTGCTGCCCTGCCGCATTATGATCTTTGCCACCTCCAGACAGCTGGGATCCAACCGGTCTGACTGCCAGGGTTTTAATGTAGCGGTCAGACTGCATATTGGCAGCGGTCTATAAACTACCACACTCGTAATGAACCCCTTTGCCTCTATACGCACATCGTATTATGGGTGTGGGCACAGAGGCAAAGAGGCAGTCTGAGGGTGCACTGATGGTGTGCCACAAAGAGGTGGCACACAGTCAGTGCACCTCCTGAGGTTGCCCCCTGAAAGGACGCCCAATGAAGCCACTGAAAATCCCCTGCAGGCGGTGCAATCACTCACAGCACCTTCCTGCAGGAAGATCTCTGTGTCCCTTGTAAATCTCGCTGCGTGCCGCCTGCAGTGTGAAACAAGGAGTGGCTGCCTTACACAGCTGCCCTTCTTTCTCTAATTTGCTGTACCCAGTGCTGTCCCAAGTTTGCGACTGACCTGGGGACCAGCACATTCCCTGTGATTCGACGCACTGTGCCTGTTGGCACAACAAAGGTGCACTCCAGCAAAAATAGGAATAGTGTGCTCTTTATATAATGCAGACCCTGGGGTCCAATTTATGTGCCTGATTACTTTCCCAGAGAATGTCACAGTTAATAAGTGGATTTCCACAGACTGGCTCATGCAACTGGAGTGTGATCTGACCGTCAGTATATATGAAATAAACATGATTGCATTGAATGTGTGCTTGCAAATGGAAATGCCCTAGGAAAGTGTGCCTATCATTACTATTTTTCAACCGTCCTCTAGCAATCAGCTCACATAGAGTGTTACCCACAATTTACTGTGCATTCATGATTATAGCCCAAGAATGAACTCACATCCAGTCTGGATAAAAGAACGTTATCTGAGATTCAGAAGTGAATATATTTGGTAGGTATTCCTCTGGTGTATTATTCCTTCAAAGGTTTGCATTAGAAATGGGGGATTTCTGTTGGGAGAAGAAGGCGGGAATCTACCTTCCAATGAATGGTCCAATAGACATTAGACAGCTGAACGTTTTTCTGCACTGCTAGAACCTAATCATCACTTTCTACTGCCAAAATGGTCTTCTACTTTTCTTCCAAGCTCTCCAAACTCTGTGCCCCTTCGTCAACAATCTTTCCTACCCTACTTCACCATCTCCCACAGCGCACCTCACATCAGTCACCACAGTCATTCAAAGTTCATATTACTACTAGTGGCTGCCAAACCACTTTGTGCATCAAATGCTTATCTCTCTCTTCTATTCCCTTTTCCTCTACTACTTGCTCAATGTCTCCTAGCAACAATGTTGCAAAGCTTCTGCCATTCCCTAGCCACGTAAAAACCCAACACCTGACTTCTTGTCCACTCTATTTACTGCCCTGCCTCACAACTAACCTTGTGTTCAAACGTCCCACAATCTACCTCTCTCAACACAGCTTAGTGAACCACCATCTTTCATTTTCCATGTCCTCCAGTACACGAAGAGTGCTATCTGTCAGACTTCATCTCCTAAGCCTACCATAGTCTCCTGCTGATCCCCAAACAAACCACCTTTACCTGCTGGATCCTCAAGGCTTAGTCTAGGGTCCACTCATTTATTCACTTTATGCAGCCTCTATTGCCAACATGATATCTCCATTTGTCTACTCTTATCACATCCAGGCAGACATCACTGAAATCCCTTTTTATTTTAATTATGCCTCTTCCCTGCTCCAATTTTATACCTTGGTCGGCCTAATTGAAATTCTTCATTGAATGGCACTATAATCGCTTATTCTGAATCCTTCCAAAAGTTAAATCCTTCGCCCTAGTTTCCCTGCCTCTGCTGCGCTAAGTTCTGTATATTTCCCCATCCTATTTCCGACAATATCCTTGAAACATTAGGTGCTCTTTAACTTACTCAGACATATCCTCCACATCTACCTGGATCAGAGATACAGTATTTAATATTCAAAATATGTTTTCCAATCTCCCATCCCAAGTAGCCAATGACTTAAGGAATACCCTAGTTCTGAGAAAATTGAGTTATTGTAATAGCTTCCTCTGAAACCTACCTCGGCATGACAAGGTTATTAACTTTGAGTTTTGGACAATAGTTCCTTCCCAGACACCGTTCTCTCCATTCTGATACCACGCAGGCAGACCACCTGTCAAAAATAAGTTAGCAAGCAATTACCCTAATCCTTGGGGCAATCACAGAAGTTGTCCCCAACAAACCCCACCTGCTAATTCAAACTCCTGCTGCAAACGCATTTCAAAGCCACCATCAGCCAAATGCAGTTGACTCCCTACATTGATCGTATGGTCCTTCAACCTCCTGGAACATCTCAATATTGGAGCTTGCTCCCTGATGACCTATATAGAATTCTGTTCCTCCCACTGTCTGTCTACTCTAAAGATTCTACTGATCCATTCAGAGCACATAGTGGTCGATCACTGGAGCACCCTACCTCCTGCTCCCCAATTCCATCACCTTTCTCTAACCTGCCCCACTCAAAAGGACTAATGACATAAGGTGTACATAATTATTCCCCATTTACACCACTCTCCCTGGTCCCTGTCACATTCACTACTAATTCAGTAAGCGCGCCAAGATGCCTGCCATTGCAGAGGAAATGTTTGCACAGAAAAGATAGGAGTGGCGGAAGTCTCCGGCCATATGTTTGTAATTGCAATTTGTAGCCCGTGAGTGTCAGTACTGTTGTACTTCTTTACATACTACCAAATGCTGTTTGTTAATTGGACCAATTGTGTTGTCTCCACTAGCTGTGCACATCGTAACTCCCAAAAAAGGGCCCAGTACTATATAGAGCACTTTTGGTAGGAATGATCAATGTTCCATTTATTGCAAATTACAATTAAAAAAACTGTGTGATTTTGCCACCCAAGAAGGAAATAAAGCCACTTAGAAATTAGCCTGTTATGATTTAGAGGAGGAGTATGATTAAGTTATGTGCCTGAAATTATTATTCAAAACGTTTACTAGAAATCCAAAGTGATCATTTAGCCTAGTATAGAAGTATTTGTTGAAAAAAAAATGTGTATATATATATATATATATATATATATATATATATATAGGCAATACATCAAATCATTGTTCTATTGTCGGTTCTGAAACTGGTTCTGATTGTTATGCTAACGCGTCCGTCTATGTTAATTTATACACATCGGGACTCGTTTTAGGCCGATGAATCTTTGGACCCAGTGGTGAGACACCGTAAGACAAGATATCTGATCAATATATCAAACAATATGTTAATAATATTGTTAACATATATCACCACAATATATTTCACTTTAGACATTAGTAAACCTTTGGCGCAACCATGACCTTTCAGTCATGAATAACCACACCTTACTGGAGTTTTGTGAATTTTATTCCCTATTGATTACAATCTAATAGCAAATGTATTAATCTCAAAACCAAGATAGCAAAAGAGCATAGTCACTATATGGCAATATTGCAAAGATCACAATCATAAGATAGTAATATGAAGATGAATAAATCTAGACGCCTAAATCTCATATAATGTTTAGTTCAGCATAGCACCACGTCAGTCACGTCAACTACGTCAGTCAAAGTGAATGCCTCATCTAGCCACTAATTAGCATTAGCATGTTGGGCTTCATGCAAAACAATTTAGAACATCAATTTGGAAAACATCTAACTAAGGTCTCTTATCAAAAATACACAGCAGTTGGTACCTAGAAATAAAAGGCAAACAAATGAATTTCCATTAGCAACAGTATAATTACCCTCCTCGAAATAGGTCAGCATACAGGATCAGTCTTCGTCTTCAGGACATCAGTTAGATCGCCGTCAGTCTAGCTAATCTAAGGGCAGGGGACACTTCCCTCATAAGGAAGAAAGTGTAATGGGGCAGTCTATGGGTGAGGATGGTTTTGTCTAAGTCTCAGATCACCAAATAGAGTGACAGAGTTTCTGGATGCAATCGATATCATTCCCTACCTCAGTCTCCCGAGTCTCCTGTGTCATGAGTTTTTATCCCTTTTTCAAAATACGTTCCCCCAAAATTCTATTGGAAAGTCACTACACCCCACTATCTGTAACCTATCAAATTACACATTAAGTAATGCATTTGTCATTCTATGATATTTTTCATTCTTCTAATTGGTCTTCATAATTGACGTTTTTCGTAGGTGGCACATCCGGGGTTACTTCATTTTCTGGCACACACTTCGGGTCAAGAGTTCTCTTTTCCGCGATTTAATGTCCTTGAAAGTGTCCATGTTTATTGCAAAGTCCATAATTTTATACTAAAGCTGCTAGCATGCGGATGAGAAAAATTAGCATTGTTGCAAATAAGCGAAGAAAAGAACAACTTCTGGGCCATGGCCTTTTGCAAGTCAGCACACTGGAGAAACAGAAAAATACGCTTTAGTATGAGAGCTACACAGCTAGTTTTCGACTCACGCTAACTTAAGATGTATGGATTCTAATAAAATGCAGTCTTTATACGTGTTAATGTTTTCAGTTAGTCATAATACAAGCAATTATTTCTTACAGTCGACATTAGTTTACGCATGTGAAAAATTCTCCACGTTTAAAATACGTTTCAATGAATAATATTATTAATGCAGCATTGTTAAATATAAGCATTTCACATCTAAAATAGGTAATGTTTAAACTACGCTCTCTCAGTTACTTCTGTCTTTTGTGATTCTTTCATATTGCTTTTTATGTACTAATGATCGTCATCTTGTCTTTATATCTCAAAACGTTTCTTGGGCTCTCATTTTTGTAGCTGGAAAAGGGTATTTCTGTAATTCTCAGGTGGTGTACTGTGCTGTCTTTGTCAGAGGTGTGAATAAACACTCACCTCGGCTACTGGGAAGCTCACATTTGTTCATAGTCCAGTTCCTAAAAGCTTGTCAATTTAAATTACAACCTACTTTTTGCCATGCTAAGATCATAAACTCTAGGTTATTTTTCAAACTCTTGGGACAAAAACACTCCTTAAGGTGGTCTGTTTTTTTTTTTAACGATTCTCTCACTGTGGAGTGTGTTTTCGTTGGTTTTCGCTTATCATATATGAGAACAGTTTGAGCCTGTGTATGTCCTTCAGTTAGTTTGCAAGTCGATCGCGGCATTTTTGGATAATACATGTGCACAAAGCAGGTGCTGGTGTGTGAGGTGATATCTGACAAGAGCAAGCCATTCTCGTGTAAAGCCCTCCCAGTCCATAGCCTGCCGACATTACTGTTCCGTCTGTACCCATCACGTCGGTAACCATCGCACCTTTGCCACAACCAATGAGGGCCTTCCTTGTTGTGCCCTCGTTATGAGCCGCCTAGTCATTTGTGTGAGGTTTATTGCACCTGATAACATCCAACTCCGCTGAATCGGAATTCATTGGCTCTTATAAGTTTTTGCGGAATAGCATGCATATGTCGGTGCTCACTGCACCAAAATGGGTTTGTGTATTAAATAATTAAATACCTGGCAAGCCTCCCCTGATCAATATTGTCGATGTGTATTCCAAACCTAACCGTTGCGTTGTGTGTATTAGCAGTAGTTGCACACATCACAACCAGGCTGCTGCTGGTAACGCTTGCAGGTGGTAAAGTCAGGTGTGTGTGCTCAAGTTTGTGTGAATTAAAGCAACCAAATCTTGCACAGGAACAAATAGGGATGCTGTAGGTGGAGCAGCAGAATCCAAAGAAGAGTTTTTTGTTCCTACAGGGAGGGTTAACGCCCCAGCCATAAAAATAGTGACTGTTACATTTCGTCGAATCCCATAATATGAAACGCGTCCACGGTGCAGTCCCTGGTACAATCCTTTTTCATTTTCCATTCAGATCCAAACACACAGTCACTCCTTGCATTACTGTGAGAGGCTGGTGCAGACTTTCACCCATTTGTCCTGGACATTCCTCCACTGGCATGAAGAACGAGCTCATTTCCAAGAACCTAAGAGAAGCTATACTGGCTGACTTCGGACTGTGCCCTTTGGCAATGCTTACCAAGTACTTTGCACATCACCCCTAACCCACTCTGCCGTCGGACCTGTGTGTCAACCTTCCCTTTGTCTGCCTCGAGTAGGGGATGGGTCTTAATGGCATAAGGGATCGCAGAAAAGTAGGGCCTGAAGCTTCTGTGTCTGTACTGGAGACTCAACACGCTTCCAGGATAATGGCTCTCTTGTATCAATGTGTTTCTCCATCCACACAGAATGGGCAAACCCTTTGGTATAAGTCTCTCTATTCATTGCATGAGTGGGTTTATTTCCGACACAGAGCATGAAAAAGCTGAACTCTGATGAGCAGTGACCAGCTACTTCTTCAAGGGTGAGCACTAACCAAATCTATTGACCTTTTGGAATATTTTGACATTCAGTTATTGTGCTGGGTACTTGCCAGACACCAGTAGGTACTCGTCACGACAGCCTCAGTATTATTGGCTCCCTGCAGTTGACTCCTAGTGTGATGTGCTGTGGTTTTGATTCACATTGGAGCTCATTTTCTTCAAGACTACTGTTGTTACATGACTGAACTTCTATTTTCAGGACAGATGTTTGAGCATGTGGGGTGAAAATTAAGGAGTGGTTCCTTTGGTGATGCTTTTAGACAAAACAATAGGCTTTATGTAGTATTTATGGCACAACACTCTGTTTCCTAACATTTTCTTGGAAAAAGGCTGAACCAGCTTGCCTGAATGTGCCTAGATAGTCCTTCTGTTGTTTACATGCATCAAGGGTGAGTTCTGTGGGATGGTTTCCAGCCAAGTGAATGTTTTCCTCCCTTTGCTGCGGCTCGAGAAACGTGAACTCATGTCAGTTTAGCTCCGAGCAATATTGCCTTTCAAAAACACTTTGCATAAGAAAACGTTGTTTTATTTTAGACGTGCCAGAGTAAACAATTTTCTGCACACCGTCTCCTGTTGAAGGTATATAAAGACGGCATTGTTTCCAGATAGTGAGAGAAAAAGACGGACTACTGACTATTATGGGCCAATATACAAAACTGATTGAGTGTACGGCTTGCAGTAATACAGAAATACTCTTCTACGGAAAATGCCTTTGTAAATAAGCCGTGAAAGCCTATTCCACGTTTGTAAAAGCGAAAATGGGGCACAGTCCTTTCTATTCTTGTAAATTAGTATGAATATGCCCTTGATAGACCATTTTATTCCCAGTGTAGATAGTTGGGGCCAAAACATAAAAACATGTAGGTGAATGTAAAGGAGGTCTCCATGAGTACTACTTTACTTACTCCAAATGTCTGTGTGGATAGGCATCACTGTCGCAGCATACGTGTGCATGTTTGTGATAGCGCGCCTGGTCCTTAGCAAGTAAACTTACAACGGGACGTATATAGGCCAATGAAACTTTTGGATCGCATGGAGTATCCTAGCTATGTAGTAATTGATGACCATCCATTATCAATGTATGTATCAATAATCAATAAACAAAACACTAATCATCAATCAATACGTCAACATTCCAAGAATAACCACAACTCAATTATACATTTTTTCAATTTTATTTCCATATTAGTTACAATACTAGTCCATTGATTAATTCAAACTTTATTCGATCAGCTCAGAATTAGTTTATTAATGATCACCAATAACATAATCTAATCAGAACTTGAGAAAACATATGCTCTAATGCTTCAGCATAAGCTAACAAAGATGAATATATCGGCATTTAATAGCAGAGTTCAGCAATCAGTTTCGTCAATCATTTGTCACTGTCAACGTCACCTAAAGGAACCTTACCTAACCCACATTAGCATTTGCATGTGGGACTTCATGCGAAAACAATTTAGAACATGAATTTAGAAAACATCTAGCTAAAAGAAAAGCATATTCAAACAGCGCAGTTGGTACCTAGAAAGAAAGGCACAAAAAGTTAACAGTCACATTGTCATAGCTACCTATCCACAGAATGGATCAGCAACAAAGTCAGTCTTCATCTTCAGGTCATCAATCGATCAGCAACGCATCAGGCTCTTAAGAGCATGAGCCCAATGACAGAATCTCGAATCGCATCTTCTCACATCTAATATCTGCATCAGTTCTACCCTCATATCTCTCCGAAATGTTTACCTCTTGTCATGACTTTTTATTAAGGTTTTTCAGTCTATCCCCCTAATTCCTAATTGGTCAGTCAATCACCAGTTATTACCCTAACCTATAACCTTAATTTCGCAAATCTATGAATTCTAATATTACGCCATTCTCAGTTCGTTGATTGGTTCCCTGTACAATGTCCTCATCATCCGGCTCATCAGGTATCGAAAATGTTGCATCTTCTTCTCCAGTCAGTACTTCTATTGTTCAAGTCCTGGGAAAGTACATTGAGTCTGTCGTACACCATAATTGTTACATGTCTAGTTCCATCATCTCCTGTCCGTCGGTACATTGCAGAAAATTCTAGCTAAGCAGATTTTAGTAACATACTCAGTTCATGGTCAGTTCAACACACCAGGTTCTCTGTAGTGCTAGTAATTCAGCTTCTGCGTGAGGCCTGGCAAAACGAGGCCACAACTTTGGCTAAGTTAGCTCTACAGTATAATGCAAAACACACGTTATACATCTCAATTAGATATATTGCTACGTTATTATTACTCTTTTTCATTATTTCACACATTTTTAATCATTTTAGTAAAAGTTCGTATAAGTTGGCTGTCACTCTCCGTGGGCACGTTTTCAAATGTGCACATTAATTTCTCTGTATTTAATTTTTCTAACAACTTCTTGTTAATCAAAACTCATAAACATTCATTAATAATTTCTAATTAGCATATCTGCGTCAGCAATCCCTCCTCTGATGACTAAATATGTCATCACACCTTTCTTCATCATCATTGTTTTCATACTTCTGTCTCATCAGTATTTTGTCTTCTTCTCAAATCTTCTCTATATATTCTTTTCCTATTTCGTTCTTCCCTCCTTTGATTATTTTGAGATCTTCTAAATTTTCTCTTTTGACACAATGTACATGAACCCCATATTCCTAATATACAAGCAATCACAATTAATATTCCCTGTATGATTTTTAATAATACCCCATTCCAAATTTGACTAAGCCAATTTCCCACTGAAGCAAATCCTTTTCAACCTTTTCCCAAACACCTGGTTCTTTCAATTATTTTAAGTCTTTACTTGAGTTAATCAGGTTAGTGAGTAAGGGCCAGATGTACATAGCAGTTTGCATGGTGCGAACTGTGAAAATCGCAGTTTGCGCCATGCAAAATGTGCATTGCGATGCTCATTCACATTTTGCGAGTCGGTACCGACTTGCAAAATGTGAATGCGACTCAAATGGAAAGGGGTGTCCCCTTCCTATTTACGACTCGCACCGCAATGCTAAATTGCTTTGTGACTGCGAACGCGGTCGCAAAGCAATTCGCAGTTACCACCAGTGTCACACTTGTGGTAACCCATTTGCAAAAGGGAATGGGTCTCTATGTGACCCCTTCCCCTTTGTGAATGTTGCCCAAAATGTTTTTTCAGAGCAGGCAGTGGTCCAATGGACCACTGCCTGCTCTGAAAAAACGAAACCAATTGGTTTCGTTATTTTTTTTGTATTGCAACTCGTTTTCCTTCAAGGAAAACGGGCTACAATACAAAAAAAACCTGCTTTATTTAAAAAGCAGTCACAGACATGGAGGTCTGCTGTCTCCAGCAGGCCACCATCCCTGTGAGTGCAGGGAATCGCTATGGGGTTGCAAAATGCGACCCACCTCATTAATATTAATGAGGTGGGTCTTTGCGACCTCATAGCGATTCGCAGACGGTGTCCGAGACACTGTTCTGCATCCGAATTTGCGATTTGGAAATTGCGAGTTGCACCGACTCGCAATTTCCGAATCGCAAATTCGGAAATTGCTACATCTGGTCCTTAGTCTCTTATCTCCCTATCATTATTCGGAATATATGAGTAACAATGTCTAGAATTAATCATCTTACAAACTCCGCCGTCTTTCGCTAAAAGAATGTCGAAAGCAAGCCTATTTTGAAGCGTCATAGCTCTATCCACGGCTAATTCAGTATCTACAAGGAATATTGCCCCTGTAAAGTTTGTCAGCATGTTATCCACAATAGTAGACAACCTTCGTATCTTGATCGAATTCCGAATGACTCCCACTGAAGGAATCACTGCACCAAAGATATCTCCCACCACTGCAGAAGAGGTTTCCCTCCTTTGTCACCTATGATGTAATTAATTCAGTCAATTTTGGAAACTTCTTTAAGTCATCTATCTAATAAATCTTCGGGAAAACTATCCCCAAATAACATGTCCCATACCATCCTCTTGGAAGACGGTAATAAGCATTTATTCCACAAATATAATAAATCCCAGGAATCGCAGGGTCCTGACCATTCAGCATAAAAGTCCACTTACTCTGAAACAAAAACACATGCCTACATTCACTTGTTCCCACAAATAAAGTGTCAGTGCATGATCTTGGCCTATATATACAAAGCTTCCCTACATGTAATGCATCTAATGCTAATTTCCCTTGCGTTTTAATTAGAAGTATGAGTGGCTCCCTTCACATCAAGAACAGACATTCCCACAATCACCACTATAAACAAGATTCCACACATAATTGCCAATCCAACACTCATATATCTACAGCGTCTAGCATTTCTACCTTGATTATATAGCTCAGCCATGATCTGTAAAGAATCAGAAAGCAGAAGTAACTCTTTTATAAAGTGCAGTAAAAATCAAAAAGAAAAATTCTTCTCTCACAGTTCAGTTTCGCATTCAGGACCCTTTTTCCTTGTTAAAATCAATTAGCAGCTTGTCACATCCGGTTTTATGTCAAATCAGGTTATCAGTATCTCTTTCGGTTTTATTTTCAACAGTCTATTTTAGGTTTTTCAGATTGGCTCAACAAATCAGCTTCTTGTTTCCCTTCAGGTTACATCAAAGTACTGACTCGGAACCTCTCTATCAAGAGAAAAGGACATAAACTCGTGTTGCCATTCATTAGTCGTTGCATATGCCCATTCACAACCTGCGTAACGTTGACTTGCTATTCTCTTTCTTTTCAACCTTCAATCACCACTTAGTTCTCCTTCACTCAGTTCTTCTTTTCTGGTGGTATCTACTTCTTACTCTATTGTCTCATTTATGACCAATTCTTTTCTTTTCCCTATTTGTGATTCAGGCCAATTATCTCATTTTCTCGGTCCTCTGCTGAGCTTGGCTCTCCTGCTGTATCCGTTGAGATAGATTCTTCTGCACCTTCCTGTAATTCTTCACTCTCGTCTCTTACAGGGGTAATAGAACCATCTCCCACCAGCTCTGGTTCAACTTCAGACTCTCTTGGCTCCTTTTCTGGTTCACGTGTGGCAACCTGTTTCGCTGTTGTTGGTACTCTCAACAAAGCTTCTTCATGATCCTGTGGACATGCCACTTTCTTTGTGTGACTCACGTGTATCCAGGTCGGGAGTCCTGCACACTTCACAGCTGTCGTAGTTGTTAGGATCACCTGATAAGGACCTCTCTAACGCGGCTCCAGACACGTCTTGCGAACATGCTTTCGGACAACGATCCAGTCACCAGCTCTCAGATTGTGCCCTGGATTGTGCCCTGGATCGTGGATGGGTGGCAGGGTGGTGGCCTGCACCTGCTGAGAGAAAGAGTGAATCACATTAGCCAGACCCTTACAGTAGTCCAACACGATATCATCTGTAATGTTTACAAGTGCATTGGTTGGAACTGCTGGCAATCTCATTGCCCTGCCCATGAGGATCTCGTGGGGCGACAGCCCTGTCTTCCTGTCAGGTGTATTTCTCATCGACATCAACACCAGAGGCAATGCATCCGGCCATTTCAGATTCGTAGCATCACACATCTTTGCAATTCTTGATTTCAAGGTACCATTCATCTGTTCCACTAGTCCTGATGCTTCAGGGCGGAAACTACAATGCAACTTTTGCTCAATGCAACTTGATCTGCATATCCTTTTCCTAGTGAGATGTAGTCCTGTGTCTCTTGATGTGCACTGCATTTTTCCATGGCAATTTCTTCAGGTAACTGTATTGCATACAGAATTTCTTTATTCTGTCACCATTTCTTACTGGTGAACCAGTAGAGGTCAGGAAACCTCTTTGCACCCACAATTGACCAAAATCGTGATCAATTCCAAATCCATACTAGCTGTCAGTATAGATCGTGACTCACAGTCTAGCAGAAACATTGCACGCTCTAGTAAGAGCTACCAATTCTGCCACTTATGCAGAATATACACCTCAAAGCCAAGAAGCTTCTAATGTCCCTCTAATTGTGCACACAGCATATCCTGCTCTCAATGTTCCTGTAGCATCTCTGAGACATGAGCCATCGACAAAGACAATTTGGTAATTTTCTTCCAATAGGGTGTCTCTGATATCAGGTCTTGGTTTTGTGCACAATTCAGTTACCTCAAGACAATCATGCTCAATGATTTCCTCTTTTTCAATCTCAACAGTATCACTCTGAAGTAATGTTGCTGGATTCAGCACTGTACATCTTTTCAATGTTACATTTGGAGCACCTAGAATGCTTGTCTCATACCTTGTCAATCTGGCACCAATCAAATACTGTGTTTTCGTCCTTGTCAGTAAAATCTCAACAGAGTGAGGAACCTATACCGTTAGAGGGTATCCCATCACTACTCACTCACATTGTGAAAGGCTTTGACCAACTACGGCAACAGCACGCAGACAACCTGGTAAAGCTGCTGTGACTGGGTCCACGGTAGCTGAAGAATAGGCTACTGGGCAATAAGCACCTCCATGGACCTGTGTCAAAACAGACAAAGAACAAGCATCACGTTCATGACAAAACAATATGAATGGCTTTGTGTAATCAGGCATTCCCAACGCTGGAGCCCTGCACAAACTCTCTCTCAGTTCAGTGAATGCTTTCATCTGATCCTCGTCTAAGGTAATGGGGTCTGTGACATCCTTGTGTGTCAGCTGCTGCAGTGGTTTGGCAGTCTCAGCAAAATTCGGGATCCACTGTCGACAATAGCCTACCATTCCACAAAACATTCTGACATCTCTCTGTGAAGTCGGGGGACTTCTCTGCAAAATCATGGTAATTCTCTCCCTGGAGATTCTCCTTAACCCTTTCTCTATTTGGTGTCCCAGATATTTCACTGATTTCTGACAATACTACAGTTTTACAGGTGACACCTTATGTCTGAACTTCTCCAAATGATTCAACAGAGCAATCGAGTCATACTTACACTCGTCCCTTGTCTTGGATGCAATTAGCAAATCATCAATGTACTGCACCAGAGTTAGTTGGTACAGTAGTTCCAATGACTCCATATTCTTTTTCAGAATCTGATTGAACAGAGATGGTGACCTTTGAGGAAGCCTGCACCAGCTGTAGACTCTGTCTAGGAATTTGAAACTAAAAAGAAACTGACTATCCTCATGAAGAGGCACAGAAAAGAAAGCTTGTGACAAATCAACCACTGTGAACCACTCAGCATCGCATGGAATCTGAAACAATATTACTGCTGGGTTCGGCACTACAGTACAACACATGACCACCATGTCATTCACTTTTTGCAAATCCTGCACAATGCGCACTTTCCCACACAACTTCTTTAAGCCCATTATCGGTGAATTACATGGACTACTCAACACTTCTTTCAAAACTCCTTGTTTCAGAAAATCTCCAATTATTTGCGCCACTTTCATCAGAACATCTTGTGCCATGTTATACTGTGGAAGCTGCGGAAACACTACATTCGGCTTCAAAGTGATCTTAATTGGCTCCACTCCCTTGATCAAACCCACTTCTTTACCTGTCAGGTCCCACACATTTTCCTGTACTGTTCCTCGCAAATCTGCATGCAACTCTTTCACAGTAAACATCGGGAAAAACTCAATCAATGGGTACTCTTCATTAATGCCTTCATTCTCAGTTTCAGGAGTTTGTTCTTACTCATCATCACTATTCATCTGAACTGCTATTCCAGCAGTCGAACAACTAATTGAACATCTGGTCTTGCATAACAAGTCCCTTTCCAGTAGAGATACTGGACTTGAGTCACAGACTACAAACTTATGCAGTCCCTGGAAGTTGCCAATCTCACCCTGTACTGGATCTGTGATTTGATTTATCAGTCGTCTGTTTGCTACTCCCACAACCTGAACTGTCCTGCCTGAAAGAGGCAAGTTCAGAACTTCCGCTCTTCTCACTGTAGAGCGAGTAGCTCCTGTGTCCACTAGGAATGAAACCCTGTGACCTATCACCTTTCCCTTCACAAAAGGTCCTCTCTGATCTGCCTCTAGGGATGCTGCAAGCATACATGGCTCTTCATCCAAACTAATACTCATCCATTCATCATTTATTTCATTCTCACTATGTAATGGGAAATGGTGCACTGTGTCACTACTTCTGTCTTGTCTCTAACCTGTGACCTGCTGAGTAAGCATCACCTGTTGCTGCTCCATTGGGTCTTGAGGTATCTGCATTTGCTGTCTAGGTACCATAGGAACCTGCTTCTGCATTGGTTGCAACTGTGTCACTTGTGCATGCAGCACTTGCACTTGTTGCATGGGCTGAAAATTCTGCACTTGATTCTGAAGATTCAGATAGTGGGGGTTATTCCAACTTTGGAGGAGGTGGTAATCCGTCCCAAATGTGACGGATTTACCACCAGCCGTATTACGAGTTCCATAGGATATAATGGACTCGTAATACGGCTGGTGGTATATCCGTCACTTTACTGTCACTTTTGGGACGGATTACCACTTCCTCCAAAGTTGGAATAACCCCCTAAGTCTTTTCATTCTAGGGACTGTCACAGTTTGAAATGTATTGATATCACCACTTTGCTGAACAACACCATCCTGCACCATCAACGGACACTCCCACTTCCAGTGTCCCACGTTTCCACACAGATGACACTGTAACATCTTTTTCATCCCTTGCACATCATTCTGAACCACTACAGTACCCAAATCCGGACCACGATTCATATTGATTCCACAACCCCTAACTCTCACCTGAGGTTGGAACACGACAGTTCGCTGCTGTTGCAGCATCTGTTTCACTAAGGCTCCCTGCACTCCATTTTGAGCTGCCTTAATTTGCATCACCATTGCTTTCTCTTTCAACTTTTTCTGCTTCAACTCAATCTCATCGCTACAGTATTTCGCATACTGAAATACCTCAATCGGCTTCGCTTGCCAACAAATCAAATGACTCTTAATCATCTGACCTATTTCCGGTCGCAATCCTTCTATGAATCTGAACACAAAGTGCAACATGTCTTTTGGCTCAATCGCTTTCTTACCACTGTACTCCTTGAACGCCTTTAACAATCTGTCATAGTAGGTATGTATCGACTCCTTTACTTCCTGCACTGCCCTGTCAATTCTCTGCCAATCAGTATTTTTAGAAGAAATTCTCGTCTTCAGGAACTCAATCACCTTATAACAGAGGTCTTCAAACTGGGGGGCGGGCCCCCCTAGGGGGGCCTGAAGTGATCCCAGGGGGGGGCGCCAGACTCTGGCCAAAATAAATATTATACAGATAACAGGCCTTTGTTTTAAGCAGAAGCATGTTATTTCAGTTTTAAAGAGGTAACAGTACTTAACTGCAATGTTTAAATAGGTTTAGACATATTTAAACATTGCCATGTTCATAAAATAGTTGTGAAAAATTCTGAGGGGGGCCCAGTGATTTTTATTTTTCAACTGGGGGGCGCGGCATTAAAAAGTTTGGAGACCTCTGCCTTATAATAATGTTTCATTACTTCAGGTGATGGTGCACCTGTAACTCTATCTCTTTCTGGTTCACTCGTCGGCCAATCCACTGCTCTCTTGCACTCAACCCACAAATCAGCTGAAACCACTATCTCCAATAGAATATTCAGGTCTTCCCACAGACATTTCGAAAGCTTCACAAATCAGTCTGTCTGCTGGTACCATTCAACTGGTTTCTCCCTCAATTTTGGATAATCATTTGTAAATTGCAGAATATCACGCCTGTGCCAGGGTACATGAACAAATTGCCCTACTGGAATTCCCTCATTGCTAAAAAAAAAATCTGGATCTTTCTCTTTCTGAGCACTCTCAGACCCTTCTTGTAAATCTTGTTTCCGTTTATCCTTCTTCTTCGACCATCTGCCTTGCCACTTCTCTAATGCTCCCCAAATCTGAGCACTCTGTAATAATTGTCTAAGGTGCACTTTCATCCCTGCTGACCACATGTGTTCAAAATCTTTTGCCTCAAAATCTAGTCAGTAACTCCTTTTCAAGGGCTTTGTTTTCTCGATTTCAATGTCAGGTTTATCTGCCACTTTCTGATGTATCTTGCCCACTTCTGTCGTAATTCTTGGACACAAGTATCTCAGCTCTTCTTCTGTATATGATTCTAACCTATTCACTCCCATTGATCCCTAAATTAGTTCTGTTATCTCTGTAGCCAATCTTACACGATTAATCTGCTCTTCACCTTTGGATGCGTTTCGAGGAGTATTCAAACTGTCTAACCACTCATTTAACTGCTGTGCTGTTAATCCCTGCAATGAAATGTTACTTGCGATCGGCAATGGCACCTGTTGCACCACTGCACCTGGAGTCTGTGGTGTCAAAAGCTTCAAGCTCTGACTTACGCTCGGGCCATTGACTGTATCTGGAAGCACAACAAGTGGACTAAGGTCCATTAATGGTCTAGATCCATCAAAGGTTTGACCCATAGATGAAACCACCTGCACATGCTCTCTCACCCCCCTTCTCCCAAGGCTCTGTGACATTTCACCCTGTTCTCCTGCAATCGTCTTTTTCCGCGCAAATAATGGTACCGCTGGACCAACAGCAATCGGCAATGATATTGCATCTGGTGCCACTCTGACACCCGCATTTTGTGGAAGGGCTACTCCCATGCTCTGATTCGACACTGGTGTCACATCTGACTGTGTCCCTGTCATTGGTGTGAACTTTGGCAAACCCTGTGGCTGTGCCTGAGGCAACAACATTGGAGTCGGCTCAGTCTGAACTAGCATTGGCCTCGGAACCATTTGCTCCGTCGGCACAACTAAGTTCGAAGTTGTCTCAAGAATTGGTACTTCTGGATAAATTCTCTGTATCAGTGGAGGGTACATCTGCGCTTGGACCACCGAGGTAGTCACTGTATTAGGAGTACTCTGCACTACCCCTTGTACCTGTCCATTTTCTATCTGTACTGGTCCCACTGTCTCCGACACTTGGGCTGGGGCAGTTGGAGCAGAACTAGTACTTAGACCCCCTTCCTGCACCGCATATGGTGGAGGTGGGTCCCTCAACACCTGAGTAATAAGGTCCTCAATATCTGAATCTTCTTCTTCCACATAAGTCTTTTTCTTTTTCTTGACCCCTGAACTCTTTTCACTCTTACTAGCATCCTCTGTCTCTCCTGACTCGTCTTCTTCTGTAATTGCAGGGAATAACTTAACCCCCTGCAACGTTGCCATTCTCCACTTTTTCTGTTCCCAATCCCATCTCGCCTCTGCTAGAGACTTCTCTACCTTTCTTATTCTCTTCTGGAATTTAATTGCTTGCTGCTGTCTTGCTATGAGCTCCCAAACTGCTAAAGCCTCAAACTGTGCTGGTCTCGGAAGTGGCATCGTCTCATATAATGTAATTCGCAACTGATCCAAAATTCTCAAATTGAACATTCCATGCTCTGGAAACACTAAAGCTCCCTGTTTCTCTGTCAATTTTCACCACTGCTTTAACCAAAGACATGACGCAACACCTCGCTCCTCCATTAGAATAAATGCCGGAAGAATTTTCCGGTGGGGTCGGCTCCCCCACTGTCGCCTTAATGTAACTATCGCCCTTCCTGGCACTCCTAAACGCTTTGAAAAACTTCATCTTCTCTTTTGTATTTATTCGATTCGATAAGGAAATTACTTTTACTCCCAAGATTCATTTCTCCCGCTTACTCAACCAATTGCCTCTTACGGACGGCTGCCAATCCGCTCACGATTCTTCTCACTAACCGACCTATCCCAGCGCGGCTCACTCTGACGTCACACTCACACACTGAGGCTGACAAAGTCTTGCGGCTTGTCCTCCTGATCTCCAACTCACACGGAACTAATGCAGAATTATTGTGAGCACTAACCAAAACCCAATAACCAAAAACAAATCAGCTGGTTTACTACAGGAAGGTACACAAATGCTTCAGAGACCTTACGGATTTCCACTGAGGGCACTTTCGCTCATGCAGATATTCCTCTTTCTCAGTCTCCCACATTTGCAAGCAAAATTCAATGTGCGAATTTCACTCTCAACTGATCAATGGGTCTGTCCTGGTGCACATAGGACTTGCCAAATCTCAGTCAAAAAAGTTCCCTTACTCACTAAACTTACACACCGACTTGTTGACCACGCCCGATCAACCTACTAAACCAGACAGATTACAACATATAACCAAGTGTCTCCTACACTGGTCAATATACTCCGGAGTCTAAGATCACGCAGGGTCCGTACATCACCAACAACCACGTGGACAATTTTGGAGCACAAAGCGCCACACACACATGAAGTTCGACGACTTCCCTACTCTCATACTGCAGAGTATGCACAGTCCTTCTAAACTTCAACTGGAGTACGTAAACTCCCTATTTTACCTCTCATACATCACAATTCACCTGTGATCTGCATAAGCCTTTGCAAGGGTAACCTACCACTTTCGTACTATCACTAGAACGCCAAGAACATACCCAACTTTACAAGCGGGATCCAGGATCTGTGAAAGTCATTTCTGGGCTTAAGGGGCCCTCATCTTTGATACAATTGCCATTACAAAAAATAAAAAGACAACCCTCATAAAATGAACAACTAACCTTAACTTAAAGTACTACCATAACCACCAATCACCACATAACTAGTTCTCCAAGGAAACTAACCATCAAGCTGCTACCAAAAAACTGCTAGAGCGCCTGGTCCTTAGTAAGTAAACTTACAAGGGGACGCGTATTGGCCGATGAACCTTTTGGATCGCATGGAGTATCCTAGCTGTGTACTAATCGATGACCATCAATTATCAATGTATGTATCAATAATCAATAAGCAAAACACTAATCATCAATCGATAACATCAACATTTGAAAAACCACAACTCATTTATACATTTTATCAATTTTATTTCCCTATTAGTTACAATACTAGTCCATTGATTAATTCAAACTTTATTCGATCAGCTCAGAATTAGTTCATTAATGACCACCAATAACATAATCAAATCAGAACTTGAGAAAACATAGGCTCTAATGCTTCAGCATAAGCTAACAAAGATGCATATATCGACATTAATAGCAGAGTTCAGCAGTCAGTTTCGTCAATCATTTGTTACTGTCAACGTCACCTAAAGGAACCTTACCTAACCCAGATTAGCATTTGCTTGTGGGACTTCATGTGAAAACAATTTAGAACACAAATTTAGAAAACATCTTGCTAAAAGAAAAACTTATTCAAACAGAGCAGTTGGTACCTAGAAAGAGAGGCACAAAAAGTTAACAGTCACATTGTCATAGCTACCTATCCACAGAATGGATCAGCAACAAAATCAGTGTTCGTCTTCAGGTCATCAATCGATCAGCAACACATCAGGCTCCCAAGAGCATGAGCCCAATGATAGAATCTCGAATCGCATCTTCTGATATTTAATATCTGCATCAGTTCTCCCCTCATATCTCTCAGAAATTTTTACCTCTTCTCATGACTTTTTATTAAGGTTTTCCAGTCCATCCCCCTAATTCCTAATTGGTCAGTCAATCACCAGTTATTACCGTAACCAATAACCTTAATTTCGCAAACCTATGAATTCTAATACTATGCCGTTATCAGTTCATTGATTGGTTCACTATACGATGTCCTCATCATCTGGCTCATCAGGTATCGAAAATGTTACATCTTCTTCTCCAGTCAGTGCTTCTATTGTTTAAGTCCTGGAAAAGTACATCAAGTCTGTCGTACACCATAATTGTTACATGTCTAGTTCCATCATTTTCTGTCTGTCGGTACATTGCAGAAAATTCTAGCTAAGCAGATTTTATTAACATATGCGGTTCAAGGTCAGTTCAACGCACCAGCTTCTCTGTAGTGCTAGTAATTCAGCTTCTGCAGGAGGCATGGCAAAACTAGGCCACAACTTTGGCTAACTTAGCTCTACAATATAATGCAAAACACACATTATACATCTCATTACTACGTTATTATTTCTCTTTTTCATTATTTCACAAATTTGTAATCATTTTAGTACAAGTTTATATAAGTTAGCTGTCACTCTCCATGGGCACATTTTTAAACGTGCACATTCATTTCTCTACATTACATTTTTCTAACAACTTCTTGTTAATCAAAGTGCATAAACATTCATTAATATTTTCTAATTAGCATATCTGCATCAGCATGTGCTAGTCTGTCACACTGCGATATGTCTACATACGAATGATACATGAAAATGGCATTAAATGTATGTTCATTAAATCGTATTCCTGTCTTGTACATTGGAAACAATATCACGTAAAACTAGGAGTTGTTTCTGAAATGAGATCATACTTGAAGCGGCACTGAGCGGCATCTGACAGAACAGGCTCACCCTAAGAAATATTAAAATCGTGCTCCGCCACAGACAGTGTTTGATTTTAGATTCCTAGGCTCAGATGTACTAACACCTTGAGCCATCGTAAAGGCCTGCAAAGTGGTGCAAAGCAACGCACTGGTATTTACTGTCAAGCGAAAAAGGTATTTTGAGCTTGAAAGGGGTCCTTTTTCAGTGCAAAGGGTGCTTTGTTATGCTTTGCATCTCCTTGCGTCAAGGGAAGTTACTGGGTGTTACTGTGCATACTTCCATAGGTTTTGACTCAAAGTCCAAAACTAATACCTACTTGAAACAGATGCTAATAAAGAGAATTGTTTTTTAAAAAAATTCAAAAATCTCACATATTGCATGTTCAAGTTCACAGCACATCCTGTGCGTGGTAGCCTTCAATGTGTGTCTAGTTATAGGAATTTCTACTGGAAGGCAGTGCTTCCAGTACAAATCCTATGCTAGACAGTGCACACCGACATCTGTGAGCATGGACAGCTCTGCCTAGCGCATGGTAATGCTCATTGTTGAGTATCACTCAGGCTGCCTGAATTAGAGTTGCCAGCATATATGCACACATTTTCTCATCCCTGAAACAACTCCTAAACGCATTGTGGATGTCACTTCAACAAAGTGTGCCAGAAAATCTGCAAACATGGTGGAACCTACATTACCTATGTGATTCCTGGCGGTGGACCCACGAAACAGAGACCAATTTGCAAGACACAAATAACAAAGGTCTCCCACAAGATGGGAGAGTTCTTTTATCTTCTGAGGGATGTTTTGTTTTGCCTGGAACGTCCACACTTTAGAGAGAAGTCATGGGGGTATAATTTTGTCAGAGGAGATGTCTTTAATTGAGGATTTTCAGCACCATTTAGTTGGTGCCAAAAGGAGTATCCTTGATGGTAGAGCTGGTAGTGGCTTTGTCATCAGAAATAGCACCATCTTACACTTTAAATAAAGTGATGATGCAGAGGGTGGCAGGGGAACATCTGCCGATTTTTGGTGAGAGTCTCCTTACTGCCTGCATCTAAAATCTAAATGACCCTCTTAGTCAATTTAATATTCTGAAGGGGTGGATTGACCAGTTTTGGGTGGGTAGATTTTGATTTCGGTTTATGTAAAAGCTGAGACCTGTCTTTGGCTCTGCACAGTGTAACTGCTTGTTTGTAAGCTTGTATATTCCACATTTCACTGACACATAAAATGTTACTTTAATCATTGTATTCTTTAAAAAACAATGATGTTCTTCTAAGCACCACAAAAATAGGTTTGGCCACTTCTTTGATTTCTTCTATGTGTATTCTTTTACCTGTTTCCTCGACCCAGCATCATGTAGTTTTGGCGAGATAATTTCTCAGAAGAAAATTATTCTTCAAACAGAAATGCCTGTAGAAACATGCAAAATCAGTTGTTTTTTTTGCTTTGAAGTTATGGTTTTATTTTTTATAACACTTAGGTGCTTATTAGCCCCTCGTGCCACCAGAGCATGACTTCCATTGATGCTCTGGTGGCGCTCTGCCCATTTCCACATTTACATGGCAGCGCTAAGCCACTTTGCGTGGCTTAACTCAGCCTTACAGATATGGGCGCCCGACGCAGTTTTCTGTGGCAGTGAGGTGTGCAATGGGTGTTGGTGTGGGTGTTTCCATGCAACACCCACTCCTTTTGACACTGCCCCAGGTTTATGAGAAATCGTAAATCTAAGGCAGCGCCCCCAGGGGAGGCGTTAGAATGGCGCAACGAGGAGAAATACTTTTATTTTTCCTTGTTTTTGCTTTTTCTATGCGAGCTGTAATCTGCAGCATACATAGAAAAGGGAAAACACCATTATTGATTGTTTATGTGCAAAAAGGGACACCTTACTACACATAAATAACCATTCCCTGCAATACAAGGGTGCCTGCGTTGGTGCTAGGCAGATAATTTTAGTGCCAGTGCAGGGGGAGAAGACAGAAATGCACCATATCTTGAAAATATGGCGCATCTATTCCCTTTCCTGGTGGCGCTTGACGGAGCAGCAAGACACTTGCTGTGCCATACTGCGCCACGGGGCTTGTAAATAAGCTCCATAGTGTTTAAATCAACCTTGTTATGTGAACTGGTAGGCCAGGCACAGCCACTGATAGGAGGGTTTTGGGGAATAATCATGCTGGAGTTCCGAAGGTTAATGAGCAATAAAGATGCCTTTAAATATAGTGTTTATCTTGTCTGGTTTGCTACACGCCTTCTAAGACGAAGGCCAAATATTAATTAGGCTGTGTCTAGTGACAAGTTGCTGCTTATTTAAAACTGGGGAGTACTTTTATTTCTCTGACTGCAAAGTGAGAGTATTTTGAAAAAGTCACATAGTTGACAAAACTGCTGGAGTACAGGAAACAAAAGGAAAGGTTGCAGCTTGTCAGTTTTTTGTAACACAGAGCAACATTTACGTATCGGAAAATTAACTTTACACATAGTACAGATTATATCAGCAATTGCGGAATAGACAAATGAAGCACATTTTGGTAATTCTGAAGTATGAAGGAAACAAAGAGTTTAAAAGGATCAAAACAAATCAAGACATTTTACTTGGCGATGTGCAAATGATAAATATTCAATGAAACCTAATTTCAGGTTGTTGTGCTGTACAGTTTTACAAGTAAAACTGTATGTCTATGCAAATTTAATGGTCATTTCAACAGAAAATGTTCGTCTGTAAATGGCAGTGCACTATGTACATAAAGATTTGAAGTGAGATAAACATATATCTCCTAATTCCTTTATTCCTTATTTACGTTGATGTAATTATTTTTCTGCACATATGTGACAGTGGAGTGCATTAAGTTTAACATGTTTATTCATGAAAACACTACTGCTCCTTTGTAAAGAGGTCAGCAGAACAGATGTGTACTAGCTTTAATTGTGTGGCAGCCTATACATAATGATGTACTAGAAAGCATAGGAGGGTGTTCTCTCAAACTTTATCAAACGCCTTTTTATGTTATGTTGTGTTGTGTTACGTTATATATCTGTGGAGATGAAGCTCTCCCTGGGTCTTGTGTTGCTATTGTCAAAGGCAGAGTTCTGTTAGTTAGAAATTACCAGCTTTATAGAGACTTTGATTAGAGCAGAAGGGTTTTGATGGCTCATAGTTTCCGTACCGGAGGATATTTTTAACATAGTTAAATTTCTTTCCCATTTTACAACCTATCTCATCACTATTGACAATATTCCTGATCTTTAGTTGAACATTGTTTTTCTAGGTAAAATTGATACCCAGCTGAAATGTTTTCAGTCTAGCTTCATTCCACGAAACCTAGCTCATTCTTCTTTGGACAGCAATAGTCTTGTGACTCCTTGGTTAGCTCCCTTTGTTGACTGGTGAACTTTACTCCTGTGTTATGGCCAATCTTATATCTTTGAAATATGGATCCCCATTTTATCATTGTCTAGGCTATGGGTACTCGCAAAAATGTTCCCAGGGGCCACAATGTTTGGTGTGTGTTGTGACAGAGAGGGGTTGGTGGTAAGTGGGTGTAACGGAAGCGAGGCACATAGATCTTGTTTCTGATTTGCACAAAGTGAAACCGAAAACTTAGGATCAATTCCTTCTTCTCCACTAAACCTAATTGTTCAATCCTAGGCAATTTTTAAATTTCACTTTCCCTACTTTGTCTTCATTATCACATATGACGACCTCGAAATACATGACTTCAGGATGAGTGCTGCACAAAACCTTCTCTTGTCTTTGATTTAATAAACTATAATGCTATGTATAATAGAAGCCAAGGCCACCTAAAAAGTGCACTTAACAACTGACTTGCGCCTTAGTTCACTATATACATTGTTGTAAAGGGTGAGAATGAATGTTTTTAAATTGAAAACTATCACTTTTGAAAAATACTTCTCAGTGCACTGATATAATCTGATGTACTACGGTGAAACAGTTCAGAATGGTAATGAAGTACACTATTTGAATTTTGAAAAGACTATCATGCTTTTACACTTTTGCCACAAGATATCTTTACACATGAAGGTGTTTCTAAATTAAACGGTGCAGGGTACCCTAGTGACATCCTTTCTTTAACTTCCATTAAACTTTGAATAAATGTTTACCTGTTTATTTAACATCATTTTAATGTTTGTGCTGAGTTGAGTAAACAGCAGCCCAGGACTGCTCTTGACAGGGAGGTGCATGTAAAGGTCAGGAGGGCTGCATGCAGCCCCAAGGCTGTACTTTGAGTATCACTGGTCTATGCAGATGCTTAGAGATGCCATTGTTCCTCCTCTGTAATCATGTTGGCTGAAGGTTTGGTTCTTTCCAACTGGAAGAGGACTCTAGTGATTTCTCTTCTCAAAAACCCACTGTTGACCTCAATGGAGTTTCTCATTTCTGTTAACTATCTTGCCTTCCTTTCCCATCTAAAGTGAAGGGGGCAGTTGTCAATAACCCAACGTCTCTGTATGAAATATTCTTCAGTGTTGGCTTCAGGCCTGTAATTGCCACCAAGACCTCCCTGATCTTTGTGCTAAACAATCTTGAGATTTTCCTGGATAGTGATGATATGTCTCCTTTTATTCTTATTAATTTTTATACTGCCTTCAATATGGTCTTCCATGCCATCCTAACTGAGCACCATTTTAGGGTCTGGTGAGAGGATGCTCCCAATTGACTGCAATCGTTCCTCTTCAAAAGAACTCAAGCAATCTCCCTGATTCTTTCAGGTTCTCCTATAAATGAATATGCAGCTGATGCACTCATGGCTCCACTGTAAAGGATTTCCAACTTATCGTCTGATTGAGTGGCAACACATCCAGTTCAAGAACTGCCTTTTTAGGTCAAGCACGCAAGTTCTCTGGCCTGTTGTAATCTATCTGTGGGCTTTTAACCATGCCCACCGCATGCCCATCACTATCACTCGTTCATGGGCTTGCCTTTCAAAATCCTTTGTTATAATTGGTAAATGCTTTACGTTTGACCCTCCTTGGTGCAGTTTTGTTACCGCCTTGGCCAGAGACCCTGTTACATTGATAATTGCACATTTGCCGATAGGTTTGACTGTGAGCAACCTTCTCTCACCTTTAGTGTCTCTCCTTCCCGCTCATTGCAGCTGTGGTGCTTTGAATCGGCTCGCTTATGTCAACTGTTTTACTTTTCATTTTCAATTTATGTGGCAAGAAAAGTCCTGTAAGGAATTTACAACGCTAAAAGCTCTAACCTGAGCAAACGCAGGTCCATTGTATTGCAAATGCTTGTTGCAATTGTTACCTGAAAGTTTCAAAGCTCTCAGATAAAGCACGGCACATTAAGGATAGTAAACATCTTTGTGAACTTGCATCTCTTTGCCCATATTCACCCATTGAATCTTACCAGAAGTGCCCTGTAAATCTGGAGCAAAATAATTAATTGTGACTTCCACCCTGTAAAACAAAAGACAACCCTTGCAGACAAGACACAAGTAACTTGTTGCAAAACAGTTCAAGAAAACATTGCTAAAAAAACAGCAAAGTACAGAGCAAGCCTTGTTAGTGAAGGAACTAATAAAGTGGTCACAATATTTCAGTGATTTAACTAAAAATGTAGATGAAGTCCCCCTCTTACATAGTTTAATACTTTTCCCACTTTGCATGTGTGCTGTAACCTGCTGCACATATGCAAACTTAAAGTTGTTTTGAGAAAAAAAAAATTCTTCAACCTTTTGCTTGACTTGAGTAGGTATACATTTTGGCAAAAAGCCATGTCTACCTTCCTGAGTAGATAGGGCTGTGTGCCAAAACCCATGGGTGGTTGCATGGAACCGCCCATGTACCAACCATGGAACACCCTGTGAATGCATAGTGCAACTTTATGTTACTTTAGGAAACTCTCCAGCCCAAATCAGTATTTGCATTGGAATATAAAAACCAACACAACTCATTGGGCTGGGTTGTTGTCATTTTTGTGATGCAAACATGATGCAAAGTATTAGTACATTTTCCTCAAGGTTTCTTGCCAGAGCTGACACTTAGTGAATGTTATCTCTAGTATCACATATGTGTGGGCCACCTCAGTGTGTTTTTGGAGACGGGCAAGGTCTACTCTACCAAGCATTCTCTCTAACAGGTAAAATCTACCTGAGCCTGACAGATTGGGCTGAAGAAAATGTAGAACCCACTTACAGTGACTGGCAGTAGAGTGCTGTTCACTTGCTAAGGACTGGTCATGTAAAGTTTAACCTCTGAATGCAAAGCAGCATAATGCGCTTTCCCTCAAGGCTAGGACTATGATGCCCTAATGAAGCTCTTCTGATCTGCCCTGCTACTGATTTTGCCTCTGTAGAAGCCCCAGTCCATTCCAAGGGATGCATTGAGAGAGCGCCAAAATACTATGTTACCCCCTCACCATAAACTCAAAGGAAGGCTTCACAAGATCCACCAACAAGTGCTATTTGGATGTGCAGTAATGGGCAAGTGCACTCCATTCTTGTGCCCATGTTTTGCTTGCTCATCATTGTGGAATCCTCCCTCCCCATCCAGCTTGCATTTTAGCCCTTTATTTACTAACCTGTAACCAGTGTTACTTTTAGTAAAAGCCTGTGACCACTTTCAGAGCCCCAGTGCCAAAAGAAGTGTTGGTTTGCATGCCAGCAAGATCACAAACCTGAACATTTTCTGATGGAATTCATGTGTGCTCTTTGTGCCTGTGGAGTCACATCCAAGTTTTAGCTACAATTTTGAGCCCAGTCTGCTCATTTCCGTACCAAGATATGTACCTTCTTGATGTGGAACTGTCAACCTAGTCTTGTTAGCACCTTTGGGCAACAATACCTCAAACCTTAACTGTAACATGCCGCCTAACTTGAGACCTGAAGAAAAAGCAGTGATCCCAGTCAAAAAGTCTTTTATGCAGACTTTTGTTTTTACTATGCTAAAATCTAATTTTCTTTCCCCACAGGTTGCATGCGTTGCATTTTGTATTCCATCCAATTTTCCTAGAGATGGTTATCAGTTAGTGATCATGAATTGTGCATTAGGTATGTGGATTTGGTAGGAAGATACTGATCTTCATTGTTGTCAAACAATTGTGAGCAGCACAGCATTCGTGGTCACTTTGTGATCACAATCATTATATACTGGGTTTTCTTTAGAACATATAGGCCCTCATTACAACTTTGGCGGGCGGCGGAGGCCGCCCGCCAAAGTTGCGCGTCGTGAATACCGCACCGCGGTCGGAAGACCGCAGCGGGTATTCAGAGTTTTCCCCTCGGCTGGCGGGCGACCGCCAAAAGGCCGCCCGCCAGCCCAGGGGAAAACTACCTTCCCACGAGGACGCCGGCTCGTAATCGAGCCGGCGGAGTGGGAAGGTGCGACGGGTGCAGTGGCACCTGTCGCGTATTTCACTGTCTGCAATGCAGACAGTGAAATACAAAGTGGGGCCCTCTTACGGGGGCCCCTGCAGTGCCCATGCCATTGGCATGGGCACTGCAGGGGCCCCCAGGGGCCCCACTACAAGCCATACCGCCATCCTGTTCCTGGCGGCCGAACCGCCAGGAACAGGATGGCGGTATGGCTTGTCAGAATCCCCTCGGCGGCGCAGCAAGCTGCGCCGCCTTGGAGGATTCAAACGGGCCACGGGAAACTGGCGGGAGACCGCCAGTTTTCCTGTTCTGACCGCGGCGTTACCGCCGCGGTCAGAATGCCCTGCGGGGCACCGCCAGCCTGTCGGCGGTGCTCCCGCGTGCCGCGGCCCTGGTGGTTCTATACCGCCAGGGTCGTAATGAGGGCCATAATTCCCTTACTACTTGGTTTGATTCTATTGTTTAGTTCATGTTGATGTACATATGTCTATATTTTCAAAGTGTTATTGATATGTGTTCAGAATCAGATTCATTATTTATGTGTTCTTTTATGTACAAAGTAACTGTGACTGGATATATCCTTTCATTATTGTAACTGTGACTACAGTGTTATACCATTTCTAGTTTCAACACTTTCATGCCTCCTTTAAACTATGCTTTCACTGTTCCACTAAGCTATCTGAAGAGGCTTGAGAAATAAATGAGGACCTGATGTCCTGGTTTATGTGTAACAATTGGCATCCCTTCTTATACTACTTAGTGGTCCTGTGATTTTGATGTTGAGGGAAGAACCAGGCAGTAGAAGAGAAGGACCCTCGACTGTTTGACTTTGCCAAGAAAGGAGAGAAAAAGGTCAACCAAAATCGTCACCTCAAAATGGTTGTGTGAATCTCCATTGAGAAATGAGGGATGAAGAGGTATTGCATTCATTCCAATGTAGACAGATCCAGTAATAACAGAAAGATGACACAGGTATTGTCGGTGCCCTAGCTCGCATAGTAATTCTGCAGAGAGTTAGAGCTTCATATACAGTTCATCCACCTGGCTTCCAAACTATTGGTGTTGCACAGATATCAACTCTGCCACAGTGGTGGCAAGGTTTCTTCAAATGGCAAAGCTTTCAGCAGATGTGGCTGGCATTTTACCCCGAAGAAGTGGTGTAACAAAACTTGAGGGAGCCCCACTGCAAAGTACATAGAGCCCCCGCTCCCATGCTGGACCCAGTCAGGAGCCCTCAGGTAAGGGATGTGGGGGCAAATGTTCCCCAAACAGATTGCTGTCTGTATTATTGCAGTTACAAGGAGATAAAATGTTTGTGACAGCAGGTCTGCCGTATGAGCACAAATGTTGGTCTGATAAAAGAGACCTCAAAATGAGGGGTATGTTAAGTGACTGCATAAAAATGTCACTGACTCTGAGTGGGCTTTTCTTATATATGGAAACATTTTAATAGACTTTAAGGTAGGTTTGCCTTTGTTTTATAAATGGTTCAGCACAGAAGAGATGCTAGCGGAAATTACATCAAAGGCAAACCTAATTTGGATGGGCATTTCTGTCCATGTGTTTTCCTAATATTATTGCTGACAGCAACTCCACCATTCAGAACTTCCCTTTTTTCCCCACCCTCAGTATGGGGCAGTAAAAAATAAGAGTAGGTTTGACAAATTTTGGTGTATAATTCAGTTTTTCTGGTTAGTATCTTTGTGAGCCTGCTTAATGGTATGTCTGTATCTATAATTTTCACAAAGTTAGTATTTTTGTCTGATTTAGTATCATATGTTTCCTGTCTAGAAGATCTTATGTGCTGTACTCAGTCTTGATGTTCTTGATCCAACTACAAATCTAGCATCACAGATATAAATTGTGATCCTTTACTTAGGGTCCTGGCTGGTGACCATTTCCAAGCCTAGGGCTTCATTTAGAGTTTAGTGGAGTGGGAACACCATACTAAATCAGTTCTACTCCAATTCCTGCCAATCTCATGGTTTGCTTTGTTTTGCCTGCTCTGTTTAGAGTCTGGCTAGTGCTGTGTTTATATCAATCCACAACTGGTTCCACCAATGTAATCTTCTGACTTGGAGGCCATGTGTCAAAGGAACGCCAGGTCAAGGTGACTCTTACCTTGCCCTATTTAGAGTGGGACAAACATCACTGACCTTTCCGGCCCATGTCTACTGTACAATGCAGATTGGTCTCCAAGTGTAGTGAGATAACCCCTTGCACATCTGGATTGTGTTTTTCTATTTAAAAAAAGCAAACTCCTGTTTGGGTGTTCATTTTCTCTAAACAAAAAGTTTGCCAAGTGGGTGCTTTAAGCAAGACACACTGCAGGGCTGTGAGGAGAACTGAGAAGGTTCCCTTTACAGTCAATCCTCTCCAGACTAAGGAGGATCATTATAAGGTGGACAGGTGGAACATCTGCCAAGGTCTAAATGAGCCCCCTAATTCTTAACTTCTTAGGACATGACTTCTCTTTCATGGGCATTCTCTTTGGTCTGATTCCTTTGACTATACTTATCTTTTTTCTGAGTGTGTGGCTTAATCCAAGTCTTCTACAGTGTCATGACCAGCCAACCAATCCATGCTAGCATACCAAATAGTTCCTTAAATCATCTCCTGTTAAAATAAGAAAGGGTGCTTCCAGCGTGGTTTTTGATAGTGACCAGTATTTTAATATTTGTGAGAACATGGCACATGAAGTGGTATATTGAATAATCTGTTTGCTTTAAAAATATGAAGATGCATGCATGAGGCCCCACTAACTAATGGCTGTACTGCCTGGTCTATACTATGTGCACCCTTCTACCCAGAGACAGTGTCAGTTTGACTGTGCTGAGGAGAATGCCACAGTTACAGAAGGTGGCAGAAAGGCTGTGCTTGAAGAGTGAGCAAGATGCAGTAACTGACCATACACACCAGTGGGGGAAGGTTCTAGGGAGTCAATTGCATCCTCAGGTCACCTCGTAAAAGACACCCTCAATTGTGTCTTCCTAGGTTATGCACATATAGGCCCTCCTTACGAGGCTGGAGGTCATGAGACCACAGAGCTGGCGGTAAGGACTGCCACATTAAGAGTTGTGGGGTTTGGCAGATGCCAAGCCTCCACAACCCTGCCTGGCCCACCAGTGCGGCCCACCGCAATGGCCCGCAGTGAGCACCTCCAACTCAGCAGCTGGCCTCAGCCTGCCATCTGGATTACGTGGCTGCAAACCGCCAGGCTTTCCGTGGCGGTCACCCCACCACAAAAACCCTGGCGTTCACGGGTCCCTGGCGGGACATGAATCTTCATTCCCGTCGCCAGCACACATGTCCCCACACATGCACACATCCCCCCACCCATCCACACATTCACAAACACCCCACCACCTCTTTACGCACGCATGCATTCACATACACACCCATTCAGCATACGCATACATGCACTCAGACACCCCCACTCACTCGCATTTATCCACACAGACACCCCCACTCACTCGCATTCATCCACACAGACACCCCCACTCACTCGCATTCATCCACACAGACACCCCCACTCACTCGCATTCATCCACACAGACACCCCCACTCACTCACATTCATCAACACAGACACCCCACTCACTCACATTCATCCTCACAGACACCCCATGCACATGCACATACACACACACACACACACATTCACATTCACTCTCAGACACGCACGCATTCACCACCCCACTTCCCCCTCTGCAGACACACACACATGCACCCACACACACAGGAACCCTACCCATTCCCTCCCTTTTGGATGTCCACATACCTTCTCCATCAAGGAGGACATCCAGGAGGGGATGGGTCCTGGCAGTCTTGCTTTGCCAGCACCACCACCCCGCCAGCAGGACTCCGCCAAACCATATTACGGCTTGTAATATGGTGGGTCGAGTCCTGCCGCCGTGACGGTGCTGGCGATGAACCCACCTCTGCACTGCAGACTGCTAGCATGACTTCTGGCGACTTTCCACCAAAAAGATGGTGGACAGCTGCCAGCACAGGTGGTCTGGTGGTGAGGTTGGCTTTGGTGGTCAGGGAAATTGACCGCCAAAGTCAAAATGAGGGCCATAGTGTGGCTCCCAAAAATCTGTTCACCCCAGTGCCTGTATCTGAAATACAACACAGTTGCAGAGCCTAAGAGGGAGAGGGCAAAATGGTTGACAGGTGGGACTGCAAGTATAAATGTTATGACGGAGTGATGAATCAGCTAAGGCTTGTGTCACTGGTCCTATGCCAGTACATTTTCCTGAAAATCCTTTGTGGAAAGTGGGTCAGGATGTTGTGGGCCCTTTTCATGCACCTTGGTAAAAGAAATGTTTTTGACTTTGTAATTATGGACTATTTCTTTTTGTAGCCAGAGTTAAGGGTTGTAGAGAATGTGACAGTGGATGGTGTCATTTTTGTTTTTAGAAGCTGTTTGTAGGTTGGGTATGCCTTATCTTGTCTGGCCCATTGTCTGATATCTGATATCAGACAAGGGGCCCCAATCCATCAGTGTGACATTTCCCAAATATTTGACAAGGTGCAGTGTAATCCATACAAATGTACTGCCTGTCACTCTGAAACTAAGCGGCTGGGTGAGCATATCAATTGCATGATTAAAGAAGCTATTACATTAGATGCCAAGGGTGTGAATAATTGGACTAAAGCGGTGTTACAAGCCACATTTCTTTCTTATAGTACTTCCCCTACTTCTGTAGCCCTCCTTTTGAACTTTTAAGGTGCCAAGCCAGAGTCTCTTTTAGTCCCCTGGCAGTTTAAAGACAAGGTTGGGATGTCTAGAAATGTGGCTAAATACAAATGTAGGATGTATGAAGAAATCAATGAAACATTGGGGTAAAAAAGGCTACATGATGAGTAGGGGTAGGGTCTTTGCTGAGATGTCAGTTACATATTAAACTACCAAGTAGGTATAATGAATCTCATGCTAGATCGTAAATTCCTGTCAGAATTATGAAACTGTTGTTGGGTACTGTTAACCTAAAGTGATACATGGCAGTTTGTGGCCGTTTTCGAAGGGAGTGTTGGTAATTTCAATCTTGGGCATCTACATGTGGTATATAGTGTGTTTCATGATGTGGTGGGCATTGGTTTGGATGTGGTGAGTAGTAGCAGGATGGAAGATTCTGTTGTTATGGCTTGAGTATTGCATTCATCTCATGGGGAGATGTAACTGGCTTTTCCACTCTGTTGGGCCAGTGATGTTGTTTCCAGATGCATCAGGTTAGTAGCAACTGGAACAGGGGTGGGGGATGTCCAAGCAAGTTAAAAGTGTTTAACTTTTTTAAATTCCCTTTGCCCATGCCACATTTCCTTTTTAACTTTTTTGCTTTGGTGTTCATTGTCCAATATCTCCCTCACCTAGCATTCTTGTTAATTTAATATTTTAGCATATATTTTGTAATCACAGTTCAACAAGGAAATTGGCCTTTACAATTCATACTTCAACGGGTTCTAAATCACGGTAATCGTGGCTTCATTCCATGAAGTTGGAGCAGGGTCCCATTTTTCAAAAATCCCAGTATACAGTTCTACCAGAGCTGGAATTATAGCCTCACCCAAAACGTTATAGAGGTCAGTCAGGATACTATCTGGTCCAGCTGCCTTCCACCCCTTACAGCCTTTCAAGGCATTTCTGATTTCCCCCGAGGAGATTGGCCTATTTAATATGTTCTGCTCCTCTCGTGTAATACAGGGGAGTATATCCTCTCTCAACCAATTTCGTATATCCTCCTCCATCACCACTTTCTCTTCTGTATAAAGTTGAGTGAAAAACCCTTGAAAAGCGCCCCTCATAGCCTTACTACTTGTTGACCTCTCCCCTGACTGGTTTAACTCAATTTCTTTAATATGGTTCCTCACCAGGTCCTGCTTGCACTTCCAAGCTAGCAACTTTCCTGCATTTTCTCCATATTCGAAATGGGTTAGCTTACTGGCCTCCTCTCTTTTTACTACTCTAGCATGAAATACCTCTTCAAGCTGAAGCCTCAACCCTCTCAACTTAACTTCAGGGCCTCAGACGTCCCTCCCTCTGTATTCAGAGCTAATTGACCTTTGTACTAAATCATTTCCTGTTCTAAGTAAGTGATTGCGGTCCTATACTGCTTATTTTTGTAACTATCTAAGCTCATCATTTTCCCTCTAATAACCGCTTTAAAGGTGTCCCATACCACTGCTACCGGCGCCGATCCCAATTTAATCTTGAAGAATTCTTCAGTTTTTATTCATAACTGGGCAATGATATTGTTATTTTGTAATAGCGTGCGATCCAATGTCCATCTCCTACCACCCATCCCCCAGACCAGCCGCAAGTCTAATGTTACAGCCGCATGATCAGATAAGTGGGCTGGTAAGTAGGTTATTCCATCAACTGAATCGCACAGCTTCAAATTCACAAGAAAATAATCTATGCCGGAGGCATGGTTATACTTTTTTTGTCAAAAGAGAAACCCCTTATTGCCCCCACTCTCCGCTGCCATAGGTCACTTAACCTACATTCTTTCAGCATCCCCTCAAATAACATTGAGATTTTGGGGTCCCCATATATCTGCAATTCTCTGACCTATCTAACCTGTTATCTAAAACAACATTAAAGTCCCCTGTCATTATTATAGGGTCAGGGAAGTCAGTTAACTGAGAGAACAGCTGTTTAAGAGGACCTATATGGTCACAGTTCGGGCCATAAAACCCAGCCAACGTAATCCTGCTACTATTTATCTGTATCTTCACAAAATTCCATCTACCTACAGAATCAGACTTCACCTCCAGTATTCCTGCCTTAACCTGATGTTTAATTAAAATGGCCACTCCCCTGGTATTAAAATGATGCTTGGTACAATCGTAAGATTGAACCCATTTTGCGTTTTAAAGAGCTCAATACTTTCTTCTCTGGTTCGGTGGGTTTCCTGCAGAATAAGGATTTGTGCGGGTGAGTCTCTCAAATTTTGTAAAACCTTAACTCTCCTTCCTTTCGTTCCTAAACCATTCACATTCCAAGAGAGAATCTGAGAGGATCTGCCACCGGGGTCTGGCACTTGCTACTATCAACCACCAGTGCTAATTGAGTGCAGAGTTAGTTGAGATGAACAAGGATCTTTTTTTTCCCCTCATGCTCCCCACCCGTTGCTCTCCCACCCCCCCCCCTCTCAGTTCCCCCCTCCCATCCCTGGAGAAACCCCCTCAGATATTGCACAGGTGTTAGCCCAAATTTAGAGCACTCAAGGTTCCCGGGCGGGACTCAACCTTTTTACGTTTTTTTGTACCATCCCCCGACTTGATAACTGCCAACAGCTCATCCGCTGCATTGCCATCTCTAACATTATTCATTTTGTTGTTGTACATTATTCGGAGGGATGCGGGAAACTTCAGTTGTGCGGAGGCGCCTAACTTTTTAAATTCCTATAACTGCCTCCCTAGCTCCCACTGTTATTTGATAGTAATCCTGGACAGGTCTGACCTAATCTCAAAAGAAAGGTCCTGAGCTTTAATAGTTTTCAACCTCAATGCCTTGGCAAGAAGTTTCTCTTTTTACGTTAGGAAGTTAATCAGAATCTTCCGAGGCTTGCTATTATTAGGTTTCCTCTTAAAGGGGTCTTTATGAATCCTTTGAATGTCTTTTATAATTTCTTCTTCACTCTCCTCTAACGAGAGTGTGAACTTAATAAGTGAGACCACAAACCCTGTAAGATTTCCCCCTTCTGCTCTTCCTGGGACATGTAACAATCTCAAGTTGTTCCTCCTCGAGCTATTCTCCAAGTGTTCCAGTTTACTGTATAAGTCCTGTTTGGAGTCCTTCAGTACCTGAATTTCCTCCTTATATGTTCTTAATTCATCCTTCATGGTTCCGACAGTTTCTTCGAGAGCCTGAGTTCTTAGTGACAAGAGATCAAACTTCTTTTCCAGTGCCTCACAGGCTTCTCTTATTTCACCCTGATTTTTTTCAGAAATCGAGAAACCTTTCCTGATATCATTAGAGAGGGAAAGAATCATCGATTCCACTGAGGTATCACAAACAGGGCTATCTTGAGAGCCTCTCATGTGGAATTCTGTAACCCAACTGGAGGCAGATACCTCTATTTGTCTCAGATAGGGGGAAGACTGCTTCTCTAGACAGCTGTATGGGAGGGGCCCTTCAGTGACCCGAATCGACTCCTCACAGGCCCTTAAACTTAGCTGGTGTACCTGGGGAAGCCCTCTTGAGCCTATATCACATCCGCAATTCGCTCTCTCCCCCTCCATATCTAACAGGCCCAGAGCACTACTTTCCTTTTGAGACTCCAGCTTCCTAGGAAATAAATCCGCCATTACAGGCCATATTTTAAAACATGATCTCAGTGAGGGAGTAATTTTGGTTTTAGGTTTGATGATTGGGCTCCTTCTCTGCTTTCTAGATGCATTTCCTAATACACTCACAGTAATGCCCTCACATAACGACCCTGAGTTTTGAATCCGCTCCTCACGATACCTTGAAGCAATAGGTTTAATAGACTCCAAAACCCCACTAAACCACCACTCGAGGGGTTGTTACCTCGCCTCCTTCACTTTAGTTCTTCCTTCCTAGTAAGCTGAGCCAGGGCCCCCCTTCTTGGAACCTTACCGACTTCCTGGGTTCCTCAGACGCTTCTGCCACCTTCCTGACCTCCTTCGCACTGCCTATCTTCTTCCTGGGCAGATCGACAGGCTCTGGTCCAACACCACCTTGCCACCTGACTGAGCTCCAGGGCGGCTCTGCCACAACACGTGTATCCCGAAAGGCCATTCAGCCTGTCTGGGCCACCTGGAGACACCCCCAAAACCTCTGCACTCCTGTTCGCACCGGCACATCAGTGCGGGCAAGAGCAGCTTGGGGGTGTGCCACACCGTCCCTGCCTGGGAACCGCGGTGAGTGCTCAGGCACGCTGCCGCTTCCCTGCAGCCCGCCATGCTCTCCAGTTCACTCTAATCTGAGTTAAGCCCAAGTAGTGTGGTGGGCCGATTGATACATCCCGGCCAGAAAAGTTTTATTAAGGGAAGATTTCTACACGAGCTGTCCTACAATCTGGTAGGGGCAATAGATATGGCTATAGCGTATGACTCACCTCTAGCGGTAATAACTCTAGATGCATTGAAGGCCCTTGACAGAGTGAACTGGATGTACTTCCGTCAGATTTTAGGCTTACACAATTTGGGAGAAAAATGTTGTCGAGCCATGAGACTAATTTATAATGCCCCCTCTGCAAGACTTTTAATGAACTGGAACCTCTTGGAGCCTTTTAAGATTACCAGAGGTACTAGGCAGGGCTGCCCTCTGTCTCCTTTATTATTTGGCCTTTACATAGAACCATTTGCTAGGAAAATAGGGGAGAACTCTTTTAAAGTACATTTTGCTTGTTTGGAGAAAAAGGTAGCTTTCTAGGCCGATGTTCTCTTAGTTTACACTGCAGATTTAGCATCAGCTCTCCCCACACTGCTGGCCCTAGTGTGTGTGGCTATAGCGTGAATGCAGGGAAGACCGAGATCATGGCATGGAATCAGAAGACGGAACTAGTACAAGTGAGGAGTGAAATGAGATACTTAGGGATAAGGCTCACACCAGAAATTGAACAGCTTGCAACAAAGATGTAAGGAAATGCCTCCTTGGCATGGTTACCCCCTGACTTTTTGCCTTTGCTGATGCTAAGTTATGATTTGAAAGTGTGCTGGGACCCTGATAACCAGGCCCCAGCACCAGTGTTCTTTCCCTAAACTGGACCTTTGTCTCCACAATTGGCACAACCCTGGCACTCAGGTAAGTCCCTTGTAACTGGTACCCCTGGTACCAAGGGCCCTGATGCCAGGGAAAGTCTCTAAGGGCTGCAGCATGTCTTATGCCACCCTGGAGACCCCTCACGCAGCACATACACACTGCTTGCCAGCTTGTGGGTGCTAGTGGGGAGAAAATGACTAAGTCGACATGGCACTCCCCTCAGAGTGCCATGCCAACCCCACACTGCCTGTGGCATAGGTAAGTCACCCCTCTAGCAGGCCTTACAGCCCTAAGGCAGGATGCAGTATATACCACAGGTGAGGGCATATGTGCATGAGCACTATGCCTCTACAGTATCTAAGCAAAACCTTAGATATTGTAAGTTCAGGGTAGCCATTAGAGTATATGGTCTGGGAGTCTGTCAAACATGAACTCCACAGCACCATAATGGCTACACTGAAAACTGGGAAGTTTGGTATCAAACTTCTCAGCACAATAAATGCACACTGATGCCAGTGTGCACTTTATTGTAAAATACACCCAGAAGGCATCTTAGACATGCCCCCTGAAAACATACCCGATTTCCAGTGTGGGCTGACTAGTTTTTGCCAGCCTGCCACACACCAGACATGTTGCTGGCCACATGGGGAGAGTGCCTTTGTCACTCTGTGGCCAGGAACAAAGCCTGTACTGGGTGGAGGTGCTTCTCACCTCCCCCTGCAGGAACTGTAACACCTGGTGGTGAGCCTCAAAGGCTCACCCCTTTGTTACAGCGCCCCAGGGCATCCCAGCTAGTGGAGATGCCCGCTCCTCCGGCCACTGCCCCCACTTTTGGCGGCAAGGCTGGAGGAGATAATGAGGAAAACAAGGAGGAGTCACCCACCGGTCAGGACAGCTCCTAAGGTGTCCTGAGCTGAGGTGACTCTTACTTTTAGAAATCCTCCATCTTGCAGATGGAGGATTCCCCCAATAGGATTAGGGATGTGCCCCCTCCCCACAGGGAGGAGGCACAAAGAGGGTGTAGCCACCCTCAGGGCCAGTAGCCATTGGCTACTGCCCTCCCAGACCTAAACACACCCCTAAATTCAGTATTTAGGGCTCCCAGAACCAAGGAAGATAGATTCCTTCAACCTAAAGAAGAAGGACTGCTGACCTGAAGCCCTGCAGTGAAGACGGTACGACAACTGATTTGGCCCCAGCCTCACCAGCTTGTCTCCCTACTTCAAAGAAAACTGCAACACCGACGTATCCAACAGGGTCCAGCAACCTCTGAAGCCCCAGAGGACTACCCTGCATCTAAAGGACCAAGAAGCTCCCGAGAGCAGCAGCCCTGTTCAACAAACTGCAACTTTCTGCAACAAAGAAGCAACTTTTAAAGACCACACGTTTCCCGCCGGAAGCGTGAGACTTTCCACTCTGCACCCGACGCCCCCGGCTCGACCTGCGGAAAACTAACACTACAGGGAGGACTCTCCAGCGACTGCGAGCCCGTGAATAGCCAGAGTTGACCCCTCTGAGTCCCCACAGCGACGTCTGCAGAGGAAATCCAGAGGCTCCCCCTGACCGCGACTGCCTGTAACAAGGAACCCGACGCCTGGAACCAGCACTGCACCCGCAGGCCCGAGGAGCTAAAGGAACCGAACTCCAGTGCAGGAGCGACCCCCAGGTGACTCTCGGCCTAGTCCAGGTGGTGGCTACCCCGAGGAGCCCCCCCTGTGCCTGCCTACATCGTTGAAGTGACCCCCGGGTCTCCCCATTGATTCCTATCAGAAACCCGATGCCTGTTTGCACTCTGCACCCGGCTGCCCTTGTGCCACAGAGGGTGTACTTTTTGTGCCTGCTTGTGTCCCCCCCCCCGGTGCCCTACAAAACCCCCCTGGTCTGCCCTCCGAGGACGTGGGTACTTACCTGCTGGCAGACTGGAACCGGGGCACCCCAATTTCCATTGAAGCCTTTGTGTTTTGGGCACCACTTTGACCTCTGCACCTGACAGGCCCTGAGCTGCTGGTGTGGTAACTTTGGGGTTGCCTTGAACCCCCAACGGTGGGCTACTTTGAACCCAACTTTGAACCCTGTAAGTGTTTTACTTACCTGTGAACTTAACATTTACAATCCTCCCCCAGGAACTGTTGATTTTTGCACAGTGTCCACTTTTAAAATAGCTTATTGTCTTTTTTGTCAAAACTGTACATGCTATTGTGATTATTCAAAGTTCCTAAAATACCTGAGTGAAATACCTTTCATTTGAAGTATTACTTGTAAATCTTGAACCTGTGGTTCTTAAAATAAACTAAGAAAATATATTTTTCTATATAAAAACCTATTGGCCCGGAGTAAGTCTTTGAGAGTGTGTTTCTTATTTATTGCCTGTGGGTTTACAACAAATGCTTAACACTACCCTCTGATAAGCCTACTGCTCGACCACACTACCACAAAATAGAGCATTGGAATTATCTTTTTTTGCCACTATCTTACCTCTAAGGGGAACCCTTGGACTCTGTGCACACTATTTCTTACTTTGAAATAGTATATACAGAGCCAACTTCCTACATTCAAAGAACTTAAAGATTCTGTCTGACAAGTGTTGTATGCTACTACAGAGATGGATGTACCTTCCCCTGACAATTGTGGGAAGAGTCAATTTGGTTAAGATGATGATTCTGCCTAAAGTGAACTTTCTGTTTAGTTCTATCCCGCTTTTAATGCAAAGTGTTACTTAGAGAAAATCCAGCAAGCTATAATTTCCTTTATGTAGGCATCTAAAGGGCCTAGGATTTCTTGGAAGAAACTGAGAAGAAGGAGAGAAAAGGTGGAGGGTTCGCACTCCCAGATTTAAAATATTATGTCTGGGCATTCCTATTTAACACTACAAAAATGCTTTTTACATCTACGGACTCTTCTGCAATAGGTGACATGTTTAAAGCTATGGTTGCTACGGTCAAAGGGGCTACAAAGGGATTCCTCTACAAATTCTGTGACCCAAAATGTTTCAAAAAGATAACATTAAAAACTTTATGCGACAGTGCAACGAGTTGGTACCAGTTACGATCAGCAGCAGGAGTTAGGTACTATAGCCAATATGCCCCAATTTGGGATTCACCAGGCATTCCTGAGTGCCTGAAGGATGTCCTAGTGGTCCCAATTAGGAAGGATGGCATAGCGGTTTTAGGGAGACCTTCTTAGGGAAGGAGCTCTTATATCCCGGGAAGAGCTTGAGGATAAGACAGGAGGGGCCCTGTCCAATCTGAGATATATTCAATCGAAAGGGTGGATATAGAAGACTTGAACGACTTCTGGTGTGGCAAACTTTTTAGAAGACAGTGAACTTCCTGAGTCCTCCACTCCCAAGAAGGTTTCTGACTGGTAGGGACTGGATAGCGAATTTGTATTAGATGAAAGTCTTTGGGGGTAAGATCTTGCCTCAAGATCAGGTGCAGATATGGTGGGTCATCTATGTGTACCCAATTTAAGATAGTAAAACCTGCGCCATTATGGAAGAACCGCCTCTCCTCCATTCATAGATCTTATGTGCCACCAGAAAGACTTTCTAAAATAAAGAAAAGCGTTGAGATAAACTGTTGAGATAAACTGTCCCAAATGTGATCTACAGGGCGCTTCCGACATTCATATGTTTCTGGAATGTCCAGTTGTTGCCTCCTTCTAGGCAGAAGTATGTAGGTCTCTCTTAAGTATTCTGAGGCGAGAAATTAGGGTAAGCCTCCCCTTGATTATATTCTGGCAAATACAGGAACATGAATTGTGTGGAAGAAATGGTAGCAAAAGCGATAGGAATTTGATTTTTTACTCTATTGTATTGGCCAGAAGAGAAATATGTCGAAAGTGGATGGCAAATTTTCCCCCTCACATCTGGATTGGCTTCATGCTCTTTTTTTATGTTTAGGATGGATTTAGAGGTGGGGGACTCAAACAAGAAGAAGGAGAAAATGTGGGATCCTTTAGTGAATTGGAGGAGAGACCAAAGGAGTTGGTAAAGCCCTGAGAGAGGATCCCGATTTGGTGTCTGAAGTCCAATGATTATATACCCTCTGCCCCGCTCTCCATCCGTGTGGGTTTGCTGAATGAGAGAGAAGGGGTCTCCATTGTACGAGTCATCTCCATATTTGAGAGGGCGCAAGGCGGAATATTGGAAATATGGGAGCTGGCTTGCAGTTTAAGGTGAATGAGTACAAAAAATAAATTCTTGTTGGTTTAAGGAGAGAATGTGTGGTGAGCCAAGTTTGTGTCTGCTGCCAGGAATGATGGAACAAGTATGTACGACCACCCCTCCTTCCACAATATAACTATGATGCATTGGAATCTGGAAGTGTTGTGTGCTTATAGTTTGAAATCAATCAATCAATCAATCAATCAATCAAGGATTTATAGAGCACACTAATCATCCGTTAGGGTCTCAAGGCGCTGGGGGGGATCTACTGCTCGTAGAGCCAGGTCTTGAGGTGTTTCCTGAATGTCAAGAGGTCTTGGGTCTGGCGAAGGTGGAGCGGTAGGGAGTTCCAGGTCTTGGCGGCTAGGTGAGAGAAGGATCTTCCTCCGGCGGTGGTGCGGCGGATGCGGGGGATGGAGGCGAGGGCGAGGCTGGCGGAGCGAAGATTGCGGGTGGGGGTGTGGAAGGTGAGGTAGGCTGGGCCTGTGTCGTGGAGGGCCTTGTGTGCATGGATGAGGAGTTTGAAGGTGATCCTCTTTGATACTGGTAGCCAGTGAAGGTCTCTGAGGTGGGGGGACATGTGGACGCGGCGTGGGATATCCAGAATGAGGCGGGCGGATGCGTTCTGGATTCTTTGCAGCTTTGTTAGGAGTTTGGTTGTTATTCCTGCATATAGGGCGTTTCTGTAGTCCAGTCGGCTGCTGACCAGGGCGTGGGTTACAGTTTTCCTGGTTTCGACGGGAATCCACTTGAAGATTTTGCGGAGAGTGTTGGAGCAGGAAGAGGAGATGGCATTGACCTGCTGAGTCATGCTGAGTGTGGAGTTCAAGATGAAGCCTAGGTTGCGTGCGTGGGTGATGGGTGAGGGCGTGGTTCCTAGGGAGGTGGGCCACCAGGAGCTATTCCAAGTTGAGGGGTTGGTGCCAAAGATGAGGATTTCTGTCTTGTCTGTGTTTAACTTGAGGTGGCTTGATTCCATCCAGCTGGCGATGGCGTGAACTCCGTTGTGGAGGTTGTTCTTTGCAGTTGTAGGGTCTTTCGTGAGGGAGAGGATGAGCTGAGTGTCGTAGGAAACTATATTGATGTGGTGGGTTCGTGCTATGTTGGCGAGGGGGGCCATGTAAACGTTGAAGAGCTTGGGGCTGAGCGAAGATTGTTGGGGAACGCCACAGATGATTCTGGAGGCTTCTGAAAGGAACGGTGGGGCGGACTCTCTGGGTTCTGCCTGAGAGAAATGACGAGATCCAGTCGAGTGTCTTGTCGTGGATTCCAGCGTTGTGGAGGCATGGTCTGTAGAGCTGTATGTGTCAGCCGTACTGGTAGAGCATGTATTTTCTGGCTCTTAAAATAAAGTCACCTCTAGCCTGCATTTGCTGTATTACTTGACAGTTTATCCACCATCGTCATTCCTTTGTTGCCAGATAGGGTTGTAATATCTTTTAATTCTTTGAATTGCTGACTACATGATCACTGTTGCTTTTCAGAAGAATATTGCAGAACTATTACTGCACAGCATCTAACACAGAACTGTGTCGAAATAGGAGGTTGCATGATAATTAAAAATGGATTAAAGTTTTTTTCTGCAAAATTAACAATATGCTCAAGGCATACTTATATTTAACACCCACAGAGAATGTTAAAATGGGATTATAACATAATTATTTAAGAGAACAGCAAGCCTGTTTCTCTTTGTGTGGTGTTCGTTAATCCACTGCATTCGCGCCTTGGGGGATCGATCAGCAGTGGTAATGCAGATTAATTTCTTGTTAACCCTCCTGACAATCATGCTTCAGGCAGCATTTTGAGATCATTTTTGGATTATTATCCTTATCGGATGCCTTTCTGAGTTCATGTGACAATGTGTGCATTGAGTTCTTTAGTTCTGTACATTGGCATTCAAACTCACTGCTCAAAGGTTAGTATGTCTATCAGTGTACTTGGAGTTTCCTGCTTTTCAAGACCCTGAGTATAAGTATAAGGTAGGGGTTAGGGGGCCATTGTGCTCCTTCCATTAATTTGACAGACATACCTGACAGCGGTTCATTCTCTCAATGCAAAATAATCATAATGTAACATTGTACAGAGACCTCCAGCTCAAGCACCAAGAGAGATAAATCATATTATATGGATGACAATCTAGTCGGGAACCCTTGGGTGTTGAGAAGAGCATACTTCCCCTTTATTCTTGAAGTTGAAACTAAGGAGCCTTAAAAGCATGAAGCATGAATGGATGGAAGGCTCTTTTCAGGGCATATTTACCAAGGCTTGTTGTGTTGCACCTAATATCATAGTGTTTTGTGGCCAGAAATTAATAATTATACATTCCATTAAGTACCTAGGCTGGGTCAAGCTTGTGCGCAGTTTTAAACTGTAGAAGTGTCAGTCTTTAGAGTGCACTGTATAAAAAAGTTATTAATAAATCTGTTGTTATTGGTGTTATTCTTTTTGTTGTTATTATAATAATAATAATAATAATAATAATGCTCATGTTTTTATAACATTCTTCCGTACAGTCGAGAGGCTCCGTTGGATATGTAGGGCTGATTCAATGCAATTTCTAGATTTGTTGATTAGCAAATGTAGCTCATTTCTGTAGAAGCTAGGGTTTGATGCTGAGTTATCAAATGTTTCCACATATTGAGAAATAGAGCAATGAACTGATGTGTTCTGGGTGTTCACAAAGTGTTATGTATTTTACATTTTTCTTATATAACAACAACATTAATATGGCATTTGCAAGAGAAAATGAATGACAAATATTATTACTGTCTTCAGAGGATGATATATCACCTAATTTGTGGCACTCAATTTTCTGACCTTACAAGGATTTAAGGCTGAATCTGATTTTCTGGTAACTCATGACATCTAGATCACTTTATTTGTCAGTCATAAACACTCCGCTTACTGTGAAACCAAATGTTCATATGTTTCAACCCAATGTCAGAGGGCTGAATACATTTCAAGGGGAGGGAACCAGGCAAATGGGACTATCTTTCCCATAGTGACACAGTGACACCAGTGCATCAGGGCTGTTGTGTTTAATTGTTATAGGGAGCCACCCAAAGATGTCAGTAGGGCATCCATAGATGTCAGTGCTTCTGGCATTCCAGATGCCAACAGCATGACTGCATAGAATTCTAATACGTCACATTTCTATAGGTATGTTCAAATAAGATTGAGCAAAATTCTCTAAATGTTAGCAGCTCCTCCAATGAGTTCTACTGTATTTTTATCATGTTGTCCAATATTCAGTGTCAGCCTAAAATACTCGAACCAACTTGAATAATGCATAGCATGTGTTTCTTCTTGTCTGTTACCCTTGCTCAACTTCATAATTTCACTTCAATTTAGATTTTGCCTTCCAAATTGTATGCTTATTTAGAGTGATCATTCTTACAAATGAGTATTTGCAAAATTCTTCATGTTATAAATGTCACCAATTCTTTATCAAGAACATTACAAATATCTGAATTACTCTCTTAACACCCAACACAAATGGCAGATGACAGAGATAAATGATCAAGCTCTCTCCCTAGCGCCCTATATGCAGGAAGTGGTTCTAGAGACCATTGACACTTCAAACTTTGAACTGTTGATGGAAAGATAAATGGTTTGTGCATGACTGATGGTCATTTATCCATCGTAGCTGCAGGGAGTGAAGAAGAGTCCTTCCACACTGCTCCCCATAGGTAATAAAAGGTAGGATGTAGGAACAGTAATTTAGCCACATGAGGAACATTAATTGGTCTAATTACCGCAACAAGGAGGACGCCGATGTGGACAAATTAGGACCATAGCTGAGACATATGAAGAGTGGGAATGAGACAAATTACATTAGTAAAGAATCTCTAAAAGGGTCAGTACTGGAACAATATTAGGTATATAATCGTGAGTCTTGATCCTGAAACAATATAATTGAGTGCCACACCAGGGGTTTGGCCCAGACATATTTCTGGAGGCTTTCACACAATCAGTGAGTAGTCATGTAGACAGAACTGGCCCGAGCTTCAGCTTTTCTGCAAGCTTGTTCACGCTGCACCAAGCATCAACCTGGAGGTGAAACATGAACCAATCATTCTAGGAGAGCCTGGGAGAGAAAGAAGGTAGCTCCAGGCTGTCGAAGCTGGTGCCATCAATGAAGGATGAAAGCTGGATACCAATGCACCAACAGGTGTAGTGAGACAACCGGGGACAACCCTGCATTGGCTCGTTGCCCTGGATGCACACTTTGTACATTCTCTGGTCAGACATGGTCAGAGGCTATGAAATAAACCGGCTGAGACTGCACATGGTCTTCCATCCACACTGTATGCCTGTGTCCACATGTCCTCACTTATTGCATTGCAGCACATAGGCCAAAGGCCCATCGATCACGTTGACCCTGACAGAGGTCACCACACTGGCGACGAGGTCAAGTTACCCACGCTCCCTACAGCATAAGACAATGAGGCGGCTCACCTGCCAAGTGAGGGCCGGAGAAGGTCCTCGCATGAAATGGCCAGCCCTCCTGCCCTACAAGCAGATGCACCCATGGAAACCTTAAAAGCTGCACGCTGTCTTCAGGTGTCAATAACCCCCTGAGCCTCATTGATCACATGGCTGTCAGCACTCTTATGCATCCATGTGGCTGAATGTACCGGTATTCAAGTGGCAGTCTCAAATGCTATTGGCAGCGTAACACACACTTATTAAGACACTAAGGCCCATATTCATACTTTATGACGCAAACTAGCGCCGGCGCTGGTTTGCGTCAAAAAGTTTACTGATGGCTAACGCCATTCCTACGTGCCATGCGGGCACCTTATTTAAGGAATGACGTTAGCCGGCACTGCGGACTGGTCTGAGTAAAAAAAAATTACTCAAACCAGGCAGCGCAGCCGTAGGGGAAAATGGGGGTTGTGCGTCAAAAATGGTGCAAGTCAGGTTTGAGGCAAAAATCGTGCCTCAAACCGGACTTGCGCCATTTTTTGACGCACAATCCCCATTGAAATGACTCCTGTCTTAGCAAAGACAGGAGTCATGCCCCCTTGCCCAATGTCCATGCCAAGGTTACCTCTGTCCCCTGGGCATGGTCATTGGGCACAGTGGCATTTAGGGGGGCCCAAATTAGGCCCCCCATGCCACTTTAAAAAAATAAATAAAAAATACTTACCTCAACTTACCTGTACTTACCTGGGATGGATCCCCCCCATCCATGGGTGTCCTCCAGGGGTGGGCGAGGGTGGCAGGGGGTGTCCCTGGGAGCAGGGAAGGGCACCTCTGGACTCCTTCCATGGTCAGAGACCATGGAAGTGAGCCCACAGGTCCCTTAACGGCAGCCCTGATCCAGGCGTTAAAATCATTTTATGGGCGGGAACGCCTACCTTGCATGTCATTAACGCAAAGCAGTTTCCCACATCCAAAATATGACGCACACAGAGGAATTTTGACATCCACGCGCTCAGGCGTCAAAGTTTAAATATGGTGCACGGTTTGTGCCGAATGTGCGTCAAAATGTTTGACGCACATTCAGCGCAAACAGAGTATAAATATGCCCCTAAAAGTGAAGTGAATGATCTTTCCATTTTTTAATTTTAAATTGTTTTATTTCTCTTTTGACGTGTGATTGCAAATTGGGAATATGGAGACATTAATCCCATGATGTACTCCTAAAGCGAGATCAGAGAGAATCTTGTTTATGTTTATGTAATTGGCATCACATGCATAGAGTATTTAAATTGCTGAGAAAATGGAGCTGTTTTAGGTTGACAATGGCTGATTTACCAACCGGAACGCGTTCCTGTTTCAAGTGCTGTCTACAAATAAAGTGGAAAATTCTCAAAATTTTGAGTGCAGGTTTTCTCTTGATGGGAGAAATAGTGGAAAATATATATATATATGTATATAAAATATATATATATATATACACACACACACACAAATCTAATGTGGAGTAAGTAACAGGAAAACATTACAAACCCTGTCCCTTGTGACGGCCCACTTTGACCCCTACCTGAACCGAGACTTTGAGTGGTTCAAACTCCGGCAAGCCCGCCAAAGGGAAGAAGAATCAATGGACAACTTCTACGCATGGCTGTGAGAACTAGCCAGCACCTGTACAGCTGACGACCAGCCCAAAGTAATACGAGCACAAATAATCCAAAGATGCCATAACAAAACACTCAGAGGCCTCATCGTTAGGCAACCGAACATTAGCCTAGATGACGTCCTCATCTAGGCTCATTCTCACGACTTTTCAGCAGCAATTTTCAATGAGATGGACGCCGCCATAGCATAAGCCCCCAAAAGAGCCCCAGTAATAAAGGTAGAAAGGGCTGATACCGTACAGGCCCAAAACAAAGCAGGAAGACTCAAGACAAATACCACCACATGGACAGGGCCCGCTGCACATACTGTGATGAGAAGAACACTCCCCAAAGGAATGCCTGACACAAGGCTGAACATGCTCCAGCTGTAGGAAGATGAATCACATCCCAACAGTGTGCCAAGGTGGCATCTAAGGAAGAGGGATCTGAGGGTGATGTGCCCCCATGAGGGCAGTGAAATACTTGTCAATAGATGAGCCAGAGCCACCAAATGTCACTCAACCCGCACCAATGCGAAGGTACGACATTGAGGACTTGTCACAGGAGGAAGAGGAAGTCTTCCTCTTATCCTTGACCAGTGACTTAAAACAACACAGATGACCCCATCCCACCTGTGTCATGGAGATTACAGTATCCCAAGTGAAAGCCCTCATAGACATGAGCACCTTAGTTAATATCATGGGCATACAACAGTATCCTTGCCTTCAACCCGACCCGTTCTGGTGCTGTCAAACACAAGGATATACACATATGAAAGCCTCACCCTCCTACAACTCAAGGGGTGCATGACATGAGCATATACTCAGATGGCCATGAAATTCAGACCACCTTTCATTTAGTGAATAAAGAAGCAGTCACACTACTTGGCAGTCACTCGGTCGAAGACTTGGGATTAGTCTAATTTGCAAAGCGTGTAAGAGTGTTTCAAATCAATGAGTTAGTATCGCAATTCCCCACACCCTTTCACTGGCCATGATAGAGAAAGTGTCTGTGCCAGCACCAGGAATATCTCCCAATGTGATTGCAGAGAAGCCTGAAGAGCCAGGGAAGATACAATTATGTATTGACATGCGCCTCCCTAATGAAGCAATCAAGTGTGAAAGGCATATCATGCCCACAATGGATGACATCATCGCTGTTATGAACAGCAGAACTTTTGGTATTTCCTCAGTGGCAGATGTATTTCAAGATGCCATCAGGGAAACCATCAGGACTGGTGTCATAAGTGTGAGTGACAACATTCTGATTCACTCAACAACTACGGAAGGCCATCGCTGCTGTCTCTGAGCCACCCTCAAGTGCCTGTGGGAGCATAGACTCACCCTCCACAAAGAAAAGTGTTTCTTCTTTCAGATGGCCATTGAGTTCTTTGGGTATGTCTTCAGCCAGGAAGGAGTAAGAGTTGACCCCCAAAAGTCCCAAGTGATAAACCAAGCTCAAGCATCGAAGCGCCCATCAGAAGTATGCAGCTTCTTGATGATGGCGACATACTGTGGCAGATTCATACTAAACTTAGCTACCATTGCAGAGTCACTCAGGGCCCTCACCAAGACAGACGTCCCTTGGTCTTGGGGCACAAGAGAAGAAGAAGAAGCATCTCAGACCATAAAGATGGCCCTACTGAGAAAAACAACAATGACCTACTTTGACCCTAAAAAAGGACAGAACTAATAGTCGACACCGGCCCCATAGGCCTTGGGGTTGTACTCACCCAGGAAGTGGAGCCAGGAAGGTGGGCACTGTTGGAGTTTGCCAGCAAGGACTTCTTGGAAACTGAGAAACGGTTCACTCAGATTGAGAGGGAAGCCCTTGCAATAAAGTGGGCCTGCGGACATTTTCAACGATGTCTTTGTGGCCGACCATTCAGAGTGGTCACAGACCACCAGCCACTAGCCCCACTGTTCACAGGCACCACACTTTATCCTCCTCCACAAATAAAACACTGGACCATCCAACTATAACATTACAGCATGGCGATAATATATCGCTCACGCACCAAGAACCCAGCAGACTTCCTGTAGCGCCATCTGGCACAGTCTGAATAAGACAGCCCAGCCAATGACGGAGCGGCAGAGGAGCGTGCCCGAAGACACTAAGCCTGCAGGAAATCGCAGATTCCACTGCCGAAGATCCAGTGCTAACAAGAGTGAGAGACGCCATGCAAGGAGAGGCATGACAAGACTTTCTGAGAGATGCAAATGACTGCATGGGGCCAGATGCGGAAAGACTCACAAAGCTCTGGAGGGTCTGCAATGAACTCAGCACTACCCAAGATGGCCTCATATTACAAGGACACTGGCTAGTGATCTCAGCCAGCCTCCAACAGAGGGGGACCCCCCTGCCCATGGAGGGCACCAAGGCACTGCAAAGATAAAGTCACGGATGAGGGACAAGGTATGGTTTTCTCACCTAGGGGCCACAGTTGATGAACTAATGTGACAGTGTCCAATATGCCAGCTTACAAGCACCCAAGAAGCCTCAGCACCTGTCCTGAGCGAAGAACCCTGCACCACACCATGGTTGAATATCAGTCTAGATTTTGAAAGTTTCCCGGATGGAAGAACCACACTAGTCTTGATAGACAGCTACTCAAAATACCATGTTGTTGAATTGATTGACTCCACAGCGTTCTTCAAAGTGGCACCTGTGCTGGAGAAAATGTTGGCACAATTCTGTTTCCCATATGAGACCAAGACCAACAACGTGCCACCGTTTTAAGGGACTGACTTCAAGGAACTGCTGGAGTGGTTAGGAGTGAAACACCACCGAATAACACCTCAATGGCTGCAAGCAAACGTAGAGGTTGAGCACCTCATACGTACGCTGAACAAAGCCCTCCGAATTGTCACAATGGAAACAAATGACCTTGAACTCAACCTCCAAAGGTTACTGGGAGAGAAAACCTCACTGTACCATACAACAGCCCCCATGGTCATTGATGCTAAATGAGACGAGGCGTGACTCGATCCCGATTTGTCCTGAATAGTCACTGCCACCCTAGAACCTTAATGAGACCCAGGCCTGACAATCGCAGAACAACACAAGGGTGAGTCTGAAGTGACGTGGGAAGACACAACACCTCAGACCTGGAGATCAGGTTCGAAGTTCAGAACACCTTTTGAACCTGGGAAGTGTACAGTACTGACGGTGGCAAGCATAATGGTCACCACCCAAGAGGGAGCTGAGCAAATACCTAGAAACAAATCATGGTTTCACAAAGTAATCTCCACTGACATAGATACCGAAGACAGAGCCGGGGACACATCTGCCAACGTGGGAAAGCCTAGTAAACCACCCTGGATCAACCTCAGACCTGAGCCACACTCAAGCAAAAGGAGAGATGATATTCATCAGGACACACATGAGAATGAAGACCATTCTCGCCACCAGCGATATGATCTTCGACCAATCCCGCTGCCAAGCCAATAGCTCAAGAATTTGTGTGCCATACAACACAAGCAACATTGATGCCAAGTTGGGAAGGAAGTAGTAAGCCACCCGGAGTCAACCCCATGTGGACTCATTGCTCTAGATACACACTTTGTACATCCTCTGGCCAGGTATAGCCAGAGGCTATAAGATAAACAGGCGGAGACCGCTTGTGGTCTTCTACGCACACTGTATGCATGTGTCCGTATGTCCCCACTTATTGCATTGGGGCATATAGGCCAAATTCCTGACACCCACGCTGACCCAGACAGGGGTCACTGCAACAAGGACAGAGGCTGCTGAACAAGAGCAGTAGGTCAGCTGCCTGAACAGAAGCACTTAGGCTCTGAGGCCCCTGCAGTGAAGACAAGAGGTCGAAGCAGTAGCACAAGTGGTATCAGGTAGAGGATCATCATCAGCAGGGTGCATCCTTTAAGACTCTCAGATAACTAGCTTGCATTTAACACCTCTTATGCTTTTCATCCTTTTTCCATTCTCGCCACATACCAGGTTTAGAGGTAGTATTTAACATAATATTGTGTAATGGAACCCACGGTGTGGACCAGTTTTGGGCATATAACCAGCTTCATATCCAAAAACATTTACCGCTAAAAAATAACTGTCAAGACACTATGGATCAGAAAATCATTGAACATTGCTCTGAATGCTCAAAATGTATACTCTTGATCACTTACAAGTGATCGGAGCTTTGTCATTCCTAATACCTGAGCAATAGAAAATGTAACAATCTTATCATGACAAGCTACCCAACCATCACAGGTGATCAAAGCAACCTCCTTGCCTCAAGAAACCACAGAAAAAAACCTGAAATCTTTACAATTCAAAAGAAGTCCTCAGATGTATATGTAGGACTTCTTACTTGATCTTAACCCAGGGCCTACACCCCAAGAACAATCAGACCATGGCTACTAACCTAAAAAATCAATACTGTGAATGCTACACAAGGCTCAACCTAACTTGAAAAAAGAAGTGATAAGAGCATGTTTTTAATCTGGTAAGCCATAAGGAAAATACAGGGTGAATGGTGACATCCTAATTTTCGGGTGATAACTTCAAACAAACAAAAGATGAATTTACCTGGCACTTCCATATTTTGGAACAACTTTTGGAACCATAATTTCAAGGATGTCTAATTTTTATCCTGCGGCTCTCAAGAGTTTTTTCTCCAAAGTTCCTATAGTCATAAGCTCCTGAATCTGTCCCATGTACCCCTTTATTTACATTTTTGAGGGGAATGAACAAAAAATAAGGACGTAAGTCAAAAAGGGATATTCGAATGTAAACATTTTTAGGACCGAACGCCTACCAGAAATTCACAAAAGGAATCAAATCCAGAGGGAATGGTTTTAATACTGTGGATTTTTCTGCAGTGACTGCATAGAAATGTGCCATATTAACCTCACTCTAGGGGTATAAAGTAGGCAGAACAAACCTTGTAAAGTTGTGGATGCCCACAAACGTGTGCCTTTGTGGGCAGTTACAAGCTCCAATCTGACCCCTTCCCACCATGCAACAGCTGAAGACTTAGGGAAAAATTTAAGAGCCCCTAGTGCCTCCTTGCGCCACATTAGCATCATTTATTTTTATGCTAATGTGGTCAAAATCAATGCATGCATTGCGCCACTTTGCAACCCTTTGCGCTACATTATGCCTGCGCCAGGCATAATGTATGCAAAGGGGGCGTTCCCCCAATATGGGGGGTGTGAAAAAATGGTGCAAAGAAATGTAAGAGATTTCTTTGCATAATTTTTTTTTTTAACACCTGCTCAGAGAAGTTGTTTAAAGGAGGAACACCATTGTTTACAGTGGGCCTCAATGGGCTTTGCAGGATTAGTGTAAAACTTTTTGATGCTAATCCTGCAAAGCTCCGAACTAGCATAAAAAAATCTGACGCTAGTTCTCTAACTACCGCCATGGTGCACCATATCTTAGATATGGAGCACACATGGTGGCATTAGGGGGGCGCTAAGGGGTGCAAGAAAAGTGGCACTGCACTGCATGCAGCGTCACTTTTCTTAAATAAGGCCCTTACTCCTGCTAGGGGCTGGAGTAGCATGGCTTACAGGATGCAGAGCGGATCGAAACACATTGAGATTTGGTACGGGTGTTGAGGAGGGGCGTTCTCCAGGAGCAAAATAATGTGATCCATACAAAGAAACAAAGGATAAATAGGGATACATATGTATTTACACATCAGGCTCATTTTCTCCTATGCTTATTTTTATGCTCTGTAAAATTAAGGACAGGGGACATGGGACCATGGTGAAGAAGTCAACCACAGCCCGTCTTTTGGGGCTGAGGGGCCACGATCCCCCCCAACCTTTTTCCCCTCAAGAAGACTATCGGTCTTAGCAAAAATCAGCCTGACAGACACTTCATTTTCAGGTCAGGCAGCCAGGAGCTAGACACAGGCTATTTGCACAAACTCCCGGCTGCCCGAGCTGAACGTTTCTGGGCCGAAGAAGTCACAACCTTGTGGCCGTGACCTTTTCAGCATAGCAAAGGTGTATAGAGGTCCTCCACCTCATGATGAGGAGAAACATCACCAATCGCTTCAGACCTGGGAGCTTCAGGTTTAAGTCCAGAAGCGCCCAGGCTGAATGTCAGTCAGTGATACCTCGTCACATAGTGGGATGGGGTCAGCAGTCCTAATGACCCCATTCCTCTCTGTGATGATTTGGGACTTCTGCCTTCAAACACTGGCTGACCTTAGGTTTTACAGTGGGGGAAAGCAGCAGTCCCAATTCCCTGGGACCTTCAAGGCAAAGCTGAAGGTGAGTGTGTTTTTTTTTTAACTAATGTTTGGTACATGCGTGTATTTTTGAATATTTGATAATGAGTGTTGTGAATGGATGTGTGTGCGCATGCGTGTGTCAATGGATGAGTGTGAGTGTACATGTGTGCGCCAGTGTGTCCCATCCCACTTTCACCTAAAATTACTGGCCACCACTGGAAGAAGTCACATGGCTTTCCCAGGAGTTCTCCTTAAAACCTGCACCTGGCACAGCTTTCCAGGTGTACAACTGGAAATGTTTCTGAATTACAAAAAGTAGTTACTGTCCACTGGGTCATTACAGTCCTTTCACAGGGTGAAGATTTATTTTTTTGTGAATTTGGCCTATGATTATTGAAAGCATAAAGCCAATTACTTGTGGGGCCTCCCTCTGAAAAATAAACCATCAAATACACCATAAGTGTTTGTAAAATGCATGTTCACAACTCGTGGGTGAACAAAAGATATTTACGGTTACCCAACCCAACAATACTAATCGTTTTGACATCAGAAGGATAAAAGGCTGAGTGGAGTCAGCAGGATTAAAAACCCTGACAATGAGGTCCAACACAGATTCCTGGAGTGGCCCAATTGACAACAAGCTCAATAAAGTAGACCAAAGGGAGACAGACATACGTCAGCAGGTAAAACAGTACTCAAAATAGTCAGAAAATATCCCAGCTATTCAAGCACAAACTCAATAGAAAGCTAACATGGAAGCAAAGGCAGAGATTGATGGGAGTTACAAGGGGAGCATAACAGTCCAGACAAATGATAAGGTGCGAACATTTAAGTAAACAACAAATTATTTAATACTTTCTGAACAAGCAATAGAATTTGTCAATGTAGCCAGTGTGAAGCACTCCACCACTACTAATCTAAATAATTAATTAGTTTTCCCTATGCTTTCCCATAGTCAGGGTGACGATTTCCCTATGGTAAAGTATAGGGAAAATTAGTAAAGTATATTCAATTAAAATGTAGTAAAATATTTTATTTTAAATAATAATCTAAATTATTTTTTTAGAAGTAGAACAAAATACAAAATGCTACAGCACTATTTATCTAATTTTTAAATAAATCCTTGATTAATTTAAATATATTAAATTTAATTATTTTTTCTGGTTTAAATTATAAAATAAATTCCACCGAAAGTTCAAAAAGATACTTTTTGTTAATAATTAATAATTATTTAAAGCGAGTGATGTGTAGAATTAACATAGTTTAATTTTAATTAAAAAAATAATGTTACATTTTTCAACTAACAAATAATAAAATATTGTCAAATTGATATTTTATTAACATCAAATTATATTTATTTCTATCTTTAACTATTTTACTTATTTAATTTATTTTAGCTCTATTTTGTGTGGCATTTTATTTTAAGTGCCTTATTACGACCCTGGTGGATCGGATACTCCATCACAAACGTGACGGATATCCTGTCTGCCTTATTACAAGTTCCATTATATCCTATGGAACTTGTAAAACGGCGGGCGGGATATCCATTACGTTTGTAATGGAGTATCCCTTCTGCCAAGGTCATAATCAGGCCCAAAGTCCCTATCTCCATTTTTTATGTGGGAGGGTGTCGACCATATGATGCTGGACGTACTATTGTTTCCTTTTGACAGAAGTAATATACACTCCTGAAATTGGCTCCACTCACCTTTTCAAGGGATCAAGATGTGGACGTCTCCACTTTTGAGTAACTTTCCAGTCGGATTTTGTGAATAGGCCAAACAGTAAAGGTACTCACAAGTGAAAGTGTAAATTATGCATGTAAATTATCCACAAGTGTAAGCTTGTGAATAGCAATGAACTTGCTCTTTGTGGGTCAGTGTATGTCCCTCCTACACAGGAGGAGTAGCTCCTCCCTAACGCTCTGTATACCCCTCATTATTTCTTCCTAAACCCCTTGTAGTTATTAGCAAGTATGCCCATTTTTCTAGCTGCTCCCTCCCACATTTACTGCTGAGTAGTAAACTTACATGTGTGAAGATCTCCCCACAGAAAAGATACAGAATGTGAAGGTGGAGAATTACACTCATAGGTTTGTGAACAGCATTTTGTAATACTTTAGTCCTACTACTAAATATACTACAAAATGCGGTTTGTGAAAATGCCCTAAATTATTTCTAGAAACAATACCAAAAAATGATCAATGCTAAAGAACAATCTGGCTCAAGAAGAGAACCTATGGAAGCTGATAAATAATCGAATGAATATTGTGGTCACAAATGCCGTGAAGACAAATGACAGGTAATAATATTTATTGCTGAAATATATCATGGTGAGGATTGAAATTCTACAGATTACAGTAGTAGAAAAGTTCATAGACAAGGCAAGACGTCCTGAAAGCAAAATATGTAACATTTTAGAGCAAAAGTTCAGACTTTTTCTACAATAAAGTAAACAGGCACCCGCCAGAGATTTTACTGGAAAAAATAGTTCTATCCAGTAATTTCTTTGAAGGCGAGAAAGAACCACAGCCTTAGTAATAGAGTTGCAACCACCCACTTCATGAGTATAAGAAACATTTTGTTAAATACTAAACCCTCAGGCTCCCCTTAAAGTATTGCTTGTAAAGTCCTCCTCTTAACAAAAATACCAACTTGTCCTTACCTTTTAATTGCAATTTATAGCTCTTTATTCTAGTCAGTGCTCCCTATAAAGTTTGCCCACCCTCTGCTGAAACCCTCCATTAACCCTTTGGACCCCCCAAATTCTACCCTAATTCCTTGTTATCATATCCCTAAATTACTTGAGTGGGCTGTGGTTATACAACTTCATGAATTTGTTTAGCGCCATTTACAGTTGGATTCAAGTCAAAATAGGGCCTTTCCTGGGTTAAGAACTGAATCAGTGGTTACAACGCTACTGGACTAGTTGTGGAGTCTAGTAAATAGCAGCAGTGTTGGGCACAGTTACACCTTCATTCAAACATGTGCTAGGGGGATTGACTCATTATTGAATGGTTTTATATAGTTTGGCTCAGACCAAAGGGAAACGGAGTATTTACACTGTGGGTAGGGGATGCTACTATTGGTATGATGAAAGGATAATGGAATGATTATAGAAATAGAATCCTGTATTAGAGGATCAACTTAGTAGGCAGTGAATACACAGCGTTTACAAACAGAACAGGCCTATCCAAAGCAATAGCCCTTTGGTTCAGTGTTAATTATAGCATTCCTACAAAGTTGACTGCCCTCTGCTTACAAGTTTTGCCAGAAACAAACAGGACTCAAACATGGGTGTTAAATAGATTGCTGATGTTGGGACCATTCTGGAAGCCTATTTCAGATCTAGGTAGAAGTGGCGAATGTATTGAACATTTTTCACTCCCTTCTTGAATGTAATATTAGCTGTAGTTGTCCTGATATCAAGAGGGATGGAAATTCGAATTCTATGAACACATCCCGAGATTGACTGATTCTTTTTCTAGATTTCTTCAGAACAGCAATCTCAAACAGCAGAGATTCCAAGCTCCCCAGTTGTTGCAATATTCCAGCTATCTGGATTTTCATAGGAAGGTCATTCTGCAATCCTTTATGCAGTGCTGTATGATTGATGCATGCCAATTTGTATCAGTTCCTTGCTGGAACTGAAGACCTTTTCAGAGGGATCATAATGAGCAGTGTTCTACTGGGATTGACTCATTATTTAATGGTGTTATATAGTTTGGTCCACACCAAAGGAAAACAATGTATTTACGTTTTAGGTAGAGGATTCTTATATTGAATGATGAGATGATAATGGAATGAATATAGAATTAAAGTCCTATACTGGAGAGTCAATTTATTAGGCAGCAGATACACTTGGTTTACAAACAGAACAATGTGTGAACAAGCTCAGGCCAATTCAAGGCAACAGTCCTTTGGTTCAATGCTACTTATAGCATTCCTACAAATTTGACTGCGCTCTGCTTACACTTTTAGGATTTTTTGCCAGGAAAAATAAGAACTAAAGTATGGGTGATATATAGGTTGCTGATACAGGGACCATTCTGGAAGCCCATGTCAGATCTAGGCAGACTTGCAAATGAATATTTCATTCCCTTCTTGAATGTTTTATAGACTGTAGTTGTCCTAATATCAAGAAGGATGGACCTTCAAAATCTAGGAGCACACCCTGAGAATGACTGATCTTTTTTCTAGATTTCTTTTTTGACAGCAGTCTCAGAGATTTTGAGCTCCCTAGCTGTTGCAATACTCCAAATATCTGGAGTTTTCTAGGAAGGTAATTCAGCAATCTTTCATGTAGTGCCCTATGATTGACCATTGACAGTTAGTACACATCCCTTGCTGCAATTGAAGACCTTTTCAGAGTGATCAGAATGGGAGATATAAGGTCACATTTCCTAGATCCTATGACTAGTCTACCAACTGCTTGTAAATCCGATTTCAGGGGGATTTGGTGTAATTTAGTAATCCCTCTCAATCAGGAGTTACCGTAATCTAGTTGCAAAAAGTACTAGGAACAGTATGCTTGAAATTATGCTTTCAGATGATTTTTTTTATATTTTGGAGAAGTATAAGTTGGAACTGTTCTTTCTTTACTAAGTATATTTGTTGTTAGTTTAAAAGTTTGTCCCAGATGAGGCTCATGGATTACACAGTGAAAACTTTTCAGTTTAAGAATTTACGGCTGATTTAAGGAAAGTGACGCTGCAGTCAGTGCAGTGCCACTTTCCTTGCGTCCCGTAGCACCTCCCTACAGCCACCATGTGTGCGCAAATTTAAAATACGGCGCACCATGGCGCAGAGTAGGGGTCAATAGCATCATTATTTTTGACGCTATTGATGTGCTCTGCAGGAGTAGCGTCAACATTTTGGCGCTACTCCTGCAGAGTACATAGGGGCCCATTGTATGCAATGGTGTGCCCCATTTTAAAACCTGCTCTAAGCAGGTGTTAAAAGTGCCAAAAAAAGACGCAAGGGAATCTTTTAGATTTCCTTACGCCATTTTTTTTGCCCCCCCTAATGGCGCAGGCATAATGTAGTGCAAAGGGTTACAAAGTGTTGAAATGCATGCATTGCGGCACTTTGTAAATATGGCACGGGGTTTTGAGACATCTCACACTACATTAGCATCAGAGAAATTATGCTAATGTGTCATTAGGTTGGTTCTAGGGGCTCCTAAATCAGTCCCCTAGTTTCCTAGGAGCCATTTTTGTACTTGTATGTTGCAATTGGAGAAGGGTGAGGGTAGAGAAGTTCTGTTTTTAGTGGGTTTAGTTTCAGATGATGAAGCAATATCACACACTGAATTTTGTTGAGAACTTGAGATAGTACAACAACGTCCTTCGGATGTACTGTTTTTACACATATTTATGTGTCATCTGCATAGAAATGATAATTTACACCTGATTTTTAATGATGGAAGTGAGATATACAGATATTTAATAGTATGTGTGAGTGGTGAACCTTAAGGAACTCCTAGTAACATCGGAAAAGCTGTGCTGTATTGTTGGAAGAATTAGAAAAATTGATGCATTAACTATGGTTTTCTAGGAAGGATGGGAAGCATTTTAGGAGTGAACCATTTACGCCAATTCTTTCTTAGAGGATTCTGAGAAGCAGATGACACCCACTCGATATTAGATGTGTGAGCAGAAGAAGCCAAATACCCTACAGATTGACTGCCTCAATCATCACATTTTTTCTGGCGGATCGAAGAAAATGAGTTTGAACTGAACACCTCTAATTTGAGTTTTTTCTTATCTATAAGAATTAATACATCTTGTTTTGGCAGTGAGATCATATTATGCCCCTACTGACACAGTTAGTAGTCTGAAGGTCATGGTTGACTCTAATAATGTTAAAGCTAATTTAATCTTTCATAAAAGCTGCTTCTCTAATTTGAGATGTTCCTGTAGAATATTAATTTGAAATACATTTATTCACTCTTGCTTATGCAATTTTCTCTAATAAATCACTAAAGAGTTTCTTACATGTTTTGAATTGCGGCTCCTTGGTTACTTTTCTGGCCTAAGACATTTCACAGAATTTCTGCCTAGATTCACCATATTCATTGACTTCCAATGAGGAAGACAATCCTTTTTAAGTCACTGTTTATGATGCTCTACATCTATAATAAAACAAAATACAGCTCTCTAGCTAAAATGGTGGAAAGTTACTATGCTAGGCAGAATAAAAAAAAATAATGTGTTTGCCATTTCCAAGTTCAGAGTTCCTAGTTGGACTAGTAGTTCTTTTGGAACTTGAATGCTCTAAACTGGTTCTTTGATAAATTGGTATAAATTTGCCTCTTAGTTATGTGCTTCCAAAGGCTTACTCATTTATTTTTGTCCCAAGAGACTCTTTCCAGGTGATCATAAGTGCTTTAAAAATGTCCCCATAAATAGATCAATCAATATATAGGAATGCAAACTTACTGCTACCCAAAGTAAATAGATAAAAGGTTAAAATGACACCCAGTATACATCAAATCTTTATTTTTGAGCAATGTCTGGGATCTATTATCTAACATTCATCATAATTCTGATGATTTTATTCCTGCAGTCACTGTTCAGCTGTTCACACTTATTTTAAAGTGAAACCACCTACATGAAAACCATGGTTGCATGATTTCACCAGGGTGAGATAATGCTAGCTGTAGTTGACTGAATTTGTTTATGTGGATAGGGAATTTGACTTATACAGTTGTAAATGAATGGGGGTCTGTGTCAGAATGGTATCATGTGGGGCGCTACACAGAAATTAAGACTTTTCTTTTGTGGGTTATCATTTGAGATTGAGGCAAGGGAAATGGAGACCCCCCTGAGGAACAGTAATCTGCAACTAAACAAAACATTCATGTGACATATCTTATTTCAGAAGGGAACCAAGGTAAAATAATAGTTGGTTGTTCTTTTTGCAACAGAAAACAATGTCAGAGGAACATTTCTGCAGGTTTCTACTTCACAAGGGCTCAGAGGCTCCATTTGTTATAAACTGTCATATTTCAACAATAGAAGAGAGATCAACACATCAGTGAAGGTTAATAGCTGATCACATGATCAAAAAAGTAGGAATGTAGTGGATACCACCATACAACAAATCATTCTCATTACTGCTCATGTAATAAACCTTCTGTAATCACAGAGTATGAAAGAATTTAGCTGAGATGTAGAGCCTTGTCACTTCCTAAAAATGTTGGCAGCAGGGAATGGTGTCTTCAGTGAAACAAATACCAAAATTCTACTCTAGCAGACAGATTCAAAAACGTAATTGTGCATAAATGATCTAGTATTATAAAGGTGCTGTTTAACTGATTGTTACACACCTTGTTCGATCAACCCAGAAAAAAACAACTCCCCATTGATAAAAGTGCAAACAGTGCATAGTGTTTTCAATTAGTACTAACTAAATATGAATGATCCATGAATATTCTACTTTTATTGCAATTTTAGATGTTTTGAGGCAAATTCACAAAGGCATATAAGAGCATGTAAAAGAGGCAGATCTAGGAGAGTAACCACCAAAACAGAACTTTCTCCTCTGTCACATGTACCTTAGCTCCGGGTAAAATGAATGCATATTTGGTCTTATGACATTCTGAAACATTAACAGGAGTGAAGTGTATTTACTTTATTAGGTAAATTAAGTTTAAATCAGGAAACCTAGGTTTAGTCCTGGGGAATTAAGCACAAAGTAACAGGCTTTTCTTTCAAGAATTGTGGGTAAAGAGTTACTTCAGCATGAAAACAAAATCAAGAAACCAAATAGTAAAATGCCCAATCTAATTCAGTAAAAGTAAGAAATATTTTATGAACAAAATATGGCCACTTAACCAAATTATATCAAGTGAATCACAGATGTACATGTTTTCTTGGTTAAATCAAAAATGCACAAAGAAACATCAAATCAGAATTGTTAGTCAATGGGGATAGGTGATCAGGCCCTAGGTGCCTTTTCAGGCTGACTGCGAAAGAGTCAGAGGCGGCTCATCCACTGTGGCGGAGGAGCATCGCCCCCACCCCCACCAGCTGCCAGAGCTGCAAACCTTTAAAAATAAAAAGATAATGAACAATGCTTATTATCGTTTTATTTTAAAGAGGCGGGCCATGGGGGTGACGAGCACTAAGATGAGTACACAGAGCACTCCCGTCAGTGTGCATGTATGTTTGGCCTGCAGTCTTGGGCCGGCCAAATACACATGCACACAAGGGCTCTCTCCAACCATGCACTGTGTTGCCAAGTTGGAGAGAGCAAGCCCAGGCTCCCCTTCTGCATTGGAGCGCCCTGCCCGGGCGCCTCAGCCAATCATAACGGCGCTTTGAGCAGCATTGTGATTGGCTGCAGGGCAAGCTGGGAGCCTGCTGTGCAGCAGAGAGCGGCGGAGAGTTACAGCGAGGTTCAGGTAAGTTTTTTTTTAATGTATTTTTGTTTTATTGCCCTCACTCCGCCACTTTTCCCAGTCGCCAGCTGCTACTGGAAAGAGTGATAGTTGGATGCAAGCCCAGTGCTTCACTATAGTCAAATTTTTACTTTCCGACTTTGAAAAACATGAAGAAGTCAAAATGTTACAGTACAGAAGGGTAGAATGCTTGAAAGGATTGCATGACGCTAGATGTGATGAATCGTGGGTTCTACTTAAGCCCTGAGTTTTGGACCCAAAATGTGTGACAAACTGGACAACATAGCCACCAAGGTCACTTTGCTGCTGGGATCAATTGACACCTTTTCTTTCTATCACATTTTACCTTTGAACTTAGAAGGAATTATGGAGCTGGAAATCTTTTGGGGGGGGTTGAGTTTGAGAGTGGTAGCCATTCAAGGGTCCACAGGGCTAAATACTCTCTGTGCATGATCTGCCATTATTTTATTTTCTTGTGGCAAAAGGTCCAAGCAGGACAAACCAGGAAATCTTGCTGGCTGAGATTCAGTATTTTTCATCTAGCTTCAGCACCTTGTCCCATCCTCTGGAGGTGAGGTTTCTTCTAGGGCCACATTTTTCTTGGGTTTTTTAAGCTTTTTATGCTAGCAACCTCAAAGCTTTGATACTGCTAGATTTCACGAATAGATGTGGAGTGCTTGTATAAACCCCTCTCTTCAGGCAGGGCCCAACCACATGCTCTACCTGGGCCCAATCGCAGCCCAGTCCTCTGATCTGTTGGTTCTTCAGTACAATACCCTTCTCGCCCTTTTTGTCCCTGGAATCACAAGACACCAGTCGGACTGGTCCTTCATAGCCCTACTGGTTAGTTGGTGCAAGGGGGCACAGGCCAATGTCCAGTCCTCTCCGGAGGCAGAGAGTCAGAAGGATACTCCTCTTCTTATCCTTTCCAAGCTAAGTTGTAGTCTAATGTCTTTCTTGTAGTTGTGAGATGCTAGTGTTTAACTACTAGTCATTATCCTTGTGTCAGAACTTTCCCCTAGTTCAGTGTAACCCTCTTTTGCAGTATATTCTGTCCTTTTACTGCAAACTATCTGGAAAATTCTATTACAGAGTGCTTCAGTAAGGCAAGACCCCAGGACCACTGTGTGAAGCTCTCCAAGCCCTCCTAGCGGCTAGTCTATGGAAATTATATCCTACCCTTCCCTCTCAGCAAAAGGCATAGCCCATTTGGTTCTGGGTCCATGTCACCTCTTACAGTTATGGCCATACCTGGCTATAGACCATGCCTTCTTCAAAGGCAATCTCACAAAGGAGCCCTGTTTTGAGCAAACAAGCTACTGTCAGGTTTCCAATTTCTTTCACTGTCCCTGTCTGTGACTCCAGTCCCCTCACATGCCTAGATTACAAGGTGTAGATGCCTTGAAATTAACCTTTTAATTTCTCCTTCCATCCATTACTAGAGTTCCTTTGTTCTTTTCTGAGAACCACCTCACAAATAATCAGTGGCACTAGGTAATTTTATTGTTGCAAGTAGAAAGGAGGAAAACTACCAGCCCCAGCCCCAGCCCCGTGACTGTGCAGCCTCAGGCAGAGGTGAGCAACGTTTTCATAACCGTGTTTTATGACAAAATCTCAAAGACAAAAATATTATGATACAAAAATATTGCAGAAAAAATATCCATAACCCCAACCTCGACTTTGTATCCCCCTACGCAAACAACTAAATTATTGAAAATATTGACAACAAAAATATCAGTGATAAAAATATCATAACTCAAACGTTGTTGAACACAAAATATTAGAAAATAAAAATATTGAAAAACTAGTTTATCAAATGCACCTTACAATAATTATTACACACTAAAATATTGATCAGTAAGGCATCAAATGAAAACATACAACAAACCGCTATAACGTAAAATGAATCATATATTTTAAAATTAACATTTAATTAACAAAAACAAAAAAAATTAGGATTAAACAATCAAATATAAAAGCAAAACAGCAAAAAAACATTGTTTAAATAAAGAACATAAGAACATACCAAATTGCAGTACATGAACCAAACTCCCCTGGCGACTGTCACTCTGCTAGTGAAAAATGCCCCGGGAAACCTTTCAACCAAAGCCACTACTTCAAAGTTAAAAAAAGTAAGCAGATAAAGCTAAAATAATAATAATCAGAAATAGATGAAATAGCTAAACACCTGCAGTAATTATCTGTTTATATTATTTTTACCTAATGTGAGAAAACAGGGCTGATTGCAGAGGCCCCATAACTTTTTGCCCCCATTTTCCTCTTTTTGCTGGTGTTTTCCTGACTTTGATGGTGCCCTGTGTACTGCTAACCAGTCCCAGGGCCTGTGCTCTGTGTAAAATGGATATGCAAATTAGGCTAATTATAGTTGGCTAAGTTAACCTACCTATAAGTCCCTAGTATATGGTAGGGCATGTAGGTTTAGGGGCCACAGCATAGGTGGTGCACACCTAGGTGCACTGCTGAGGTGCCCAGTGTCATTTTAAAAGCAAGCCTGCCTTGCTGGCTGCTTTTAAATTAAAGTTATATGCAAATTCGACTTTGGAATTAAAGGTACTTCCAAAGTCTTAAACTACCTTATTTTTACATATAAGTCACCCCTAAGGTGTGCCCTATGTGCCCCTAGGGCTGGGTGCCATGTAACTATAAGCAGGGACTTTATAAAAATAGATTTATAAGCCCTGGTGAGGTAAAAACAGCCACATTCGTTTTTCCCTCATTGAAGTAAATGGCCTTCATAGGCTAGAATGGGCAGACTTTATTTTAAATTTTAAAGTCTCCTTAAATGTTACATACCAAGAATTTGGTATCAAATTAATTGTTGTAATAAATCCCACAACTTCCAGTTGTTGGATTTAATATAACTTGTTCAGGTAAAAAGTTTAGACTTTACCTAAAAAGTTGCCAATTTCAGCTCTGCATTGTTTTTGCTGCTGTGCTCTGATTGGCCAGCCTGCAGCAGCTTCTGCCAGGCTGCCTTGATGAGGTGTGAAGTGGCCAGGCTTCACACAAAGGAATGTGCTTGGGGGAGAGAATCTCCCCTCAGCAGATGGTGAGGCAGGAAGGGGGAGGGCTGCCAAACTGGTCTTCAAAGGCAGAGAAGGACATTTGGAGCACCCAGCAACACCCCCACATCCTGCAACCCCAGACAATTAGGTGCCCCCTTGATTAGATTAGGAGAGGGCAGGAGAGGGGTGTGTTTATGATTTTTAGCCACACCAGTGGGTGGGCTCAGCCAGATGTAACCTCCAAAAATCAGATTCATCCATGTTGGATTTTTAGAGACTGTTGCCTTCTGGGATGGATTTTTGCCACACTTCCCAGGAAGTGGTCATCACAGGGGGACGACCCTGTCCCTGATTGGAGAACCAGGGCCCCCCTGCTTTTCACCCAGGAGCAAGGATAAAACTGGCAGACCTGCACCCACACCTCAGATCCCCTCCAGAATTCAACAAGAAAGGAACTAAAGAAGAAGAAGGACTGCCCTGCTGGACCCCTGGCCTGCACCTGGACCCTGCACTCAGAAGGACTGCACCAGCTGCACACTTGGGCTTCACCACAAGAAGGACTTTGCCTGGCTTCAACTGGTTCAAGGAGGGACTCTCTGTTTGCTACAGGTGAAAAATTGCTAAGCCAGAGTCCCCTGCACCAACTCCTGAAGAAAGCGACCAGCTGACCACTGTCCAGTGGCCAAAAAGGAGTTTGCGCCAGGTGTATTCTGGGAGTTGAAGTCCGCACCACCCAAGGACCATCACAGAACTTCTGGACCCTTGGGGTGAGCTGTGGACCCCAAAAGAACCTTAAAAGAACATCTGGGTGAAGCCCCAGAAGTTTGGAAAAGATTTGAGAATTTTTGGAAAAAAGCTCCAGAGAGGGACCGACCCGCCGCGGAAATTCTAGCCGGCTTGCCTCAACCGCGACCCGACCTGACTTCGTGGTTCGTCCCGGTAAAGAAAAACATCCAAAAAAGAGACTAAGTCCGAACGTAAAAAGTTGACCGGGACCTCCCAGCCATCGTATCCGAGAAGGGCTCCATGGACGTCGGATCAAGATCCAGGTTTACCCCGGTCGAAGGATTTTCATCTCGAAAAAACGACTAAGTCCGAAGGTAAAAGTCTCCACCGAGGAAACCCACATCGCGTATCCGGACAAGGGCTCCAGGAGGTCGGATTCAACTGGCTGGTTCGTCCCGGTGAAGAAAAACTTCAAAATAAAGACTAAGTCAGAAGGTAACTTTTTAACCGAGGCCTCCCGCGACCTGTAGCCGAGCAGGGCTCCATCGCGGTCGGCCTGAAAGTTTGACTTTGCCCCGGTCGAGGTGCAACCAGATGACCCGATTGGCGCTTTTTGTTTCTAAGCGCTAGAAAAGTAATAATTCTTTAAAAATTCATATCTCCGGTTCCCCTGAACCGATTTTAATCGTTTTTGTGTCATTTTAAAGATAAAAATATAAACTATTTTTATAAATTGGTTTTGGATTTTTAAACTGTTTCCTGTGTTTTATTTAATTACTGTTTTGTGATATTTGAATGCTTTACACTTTGTCTCCTAAATTAAGCCTTGACGCTCGTTGCCAAGCTACCAAGGGTTGAGCTGGGATTAATTTACTGAGACCTAACTGTACCTATGTGGAGGTTAGTGGCTTGTTGCTAGGTGTAGGTACCTACCTGCCCTACCAATAACCAATTTTCCAACACCTAATATAGGTCAAAAAGCCCAAAAAGAGAAAACTAAACTAAACCTAAACCTGAAATTTGCCATAACAGAAAAGCAACTGAAAAGATTCACAAATAAAGTAAGCATTAAAACGAATACGTAAAGAAATATTAGTTAAAATACTTAACTATAAAAATATATAACAAGCAGTTTATACAAATCACCTCCTCAAAGTCACTACAAATACCTTATCCAGTATGCAAATATTTGACAATAGCCTAATGTAATCTGGGTGTTGTGGTCATATTGCCATTTAAAAGAACACTCCTAATATTAATGAGTTTTAGAAAAGAAAGTTCAGGACTGCAGAAACTATCTGTAATAACCTGGAGTAAAGTTGCCACCCTAAAAATCTAAAAAGAAAACAAATATCCATAACCAAATGTATTAAATAATACATTTTTATGTGTATCCAAAACAGAAATAAACAGAAACAACCAATTGAAAGAACAAGTATAAAAAGTACAGAACTGGTACAATAAACAAGACCAACTCTAAAAAAATAAACAGCATAAGTATAAAGTGTAAAACATAAAAAATGTATTTAAATTAATTGATGAACAGAATAATGTATTATTATTAAAATGTTGTAAATATTTTCATAATGTTATAGTTCACACAAACCATAATGTAAGATACAGCAATGTATATCATCCCACAAAAATAAAAACCTCTACTGAATTACACAGCTTACACCTACTGGAAAGAAAGTAGCACAAATGAAACAATCCACTAGAAATGTACAAAATGTTGTTCTGACGGCTAATGTGGTTAACATTAGAGTCCTTCTCAACACAACAGAAGTCCGAACAGCAGTGCAAGTCTATGGGAAGCAAACACCAGTTCCTTTGTCCTAGCTGGAACACTTATAAAAGTTATAATACCAAATGTTCCTGATGAACTAGTGGGTCAATTACCAACTATTTCTAATCTAAAGCAACTCACAAATAGAAACAGATGGACCCGTAGAATAGCCCCAAGAGCCATAAGAACAGTATCATAAATAGAAAACTCACTTATACAAATCAAAACTTCTTTCTCTTAATGAAAACAACAATAAATGAATAATAGTTTCTGCACAGCCAATAACCTAATAACCCTCTCCCTATGCACTATCTAGTTGATGGATGAGACCTTTAAATGTTGACCCACCTCCATTCACACTAAAAATCACATATGATGGGCAACACCAAAATACTGATGTATCTCTCATTCATGCACTGTTTTGCAACAAACAAAGCTCCACATAATGTAAACGACTTAGAATAACAGAACTAGGACCCTCTAATAATTGCCTTGAACTTTGGACAAGCCATGACGTAAGCAGACCCAAATGTCAGTCCACACACAGCAATGCAAGGCTTTTATTATCACTTTAATCAAGCATTATGGAGATATCTATATTTTACCAGAGTAAAGTAGTCACAAACCACTAACAATTATTCATAAAGTCTCAATTTTGCGAAGCCAACAAAGAAAAACTTCCTCTATTAGATTATTTTAAAGGTGCTTGTATAGGAACTACTCGGGTCACCGGCACCCACCCACATTACACATCACCTTGTGAAATGGGTACAATAGCACACCTTCTCAGCGTTCAAAAACAAATAATGCAGTAGGAAGGTGATACATCTTCCAAAGCACTCTTGGAAGGATCCTCACATCACTATGCGAATGCAATGAAATATTTTAAAAAAGAACAAAGTTACTTAGACCCGCATAATTTCTACCACACCTAAGACCCAACGAAGCCAACCAGCTAAGACAAATGCATGTCATACTAGTCAACAAAGGTCACCAATTTCAAAACAATCAAGGTGTAGAGTTTTATAAAAACTGCACCTAAAAAATTAAATACATAGCACATATATAATATCAAATGTATATATGTAATATTTTAAATAATAAAACATCAAATGAAAATAGTCAGTATTTAATTTTTTTTTTTTATGTAACAAAGCATAACATCCATAAAGCAATTTCAAATCGACAAACATAAGAAAAAATATTCATACATGAAACATATACACATCACAGCCGACAATTCAAATTAAATTAAAAACATTACTTATAGTTCAGCAAGTTAAGACATTGTAAACAAATTTTAAATCCATAACTGAAATAGTAAGTCCTCAAAACAATTGTCTGATAAAAAACCTGAATTAATGCAAAAATCCATGTTAATAAATTAATCCAAAACATGCATGTCAAATCCTTCAGCTCCTTCAAAGGCTGTGAAATGTAGAAGGCAACACAAACTCATTAAAAACCACAAACATCAAGGAAATTAAAGATGAATTATAGCCGAAAAAAGCCCAATTTATTTTTGAGTAATTAAAAAGCATAGGATATGCCCTGTGCCATCAATACCACCTACATGTTAAATGCCTTTATCATTTTTTAAATCTCAGCTTGGATAGCACTTGCTGACCCTATGCTTAAAGACATTTGCAAAAACTGGCAAAAGGCTTTGTTAATTTTCTAGCTCCATGTGATGGCATTGGGCTTATCCTATGATTAAATATTCTGCTAGAAAAACAGACATTTGAGGTGGGCCTATCCTGAGTATCAGGTGTGTTGCAGAGTGCTCCATATAAAGGAGATGCTCTCTACCTAAAAAATGGGAACTACTTGTGTTCTCTGCTTCCTTTTTACATAATTTATGTGGCACGCTACACCTGAAAGGGTACTATCTTGAAATATACATATATATAGATTCACTGAAAGAAACAAAGGTTAAAGTAATGTTAGATGAAAATGTCAGTTAAAATGTAATGTTTTAAACTAAAAAAACACTAACATTCACCAGTTAAAGTTAAATGAGTCAACAGTGACATCATCAATCATGTCATTTCAGATATCATCAGTGTTGTTATCAATGATGTAATATCACTCATGTAATATGTGAGGTCATAAGCAGTGCATGGCATGAGTTATCTTTACTTCACTTAACTATAACTGGTGAATTTCATGTTTTTAGTTTACAATGTTACATTTCAACAGAATTTTCACCTAACATCACTTTAACCTTTGTTTTTTTTCTGTGATTTTCTGAGTTTTTGTTTTAAGGTAAAGTAAGATGTTATTACCATAACTAACAATAGCATCACTTTAACCTTTGTTTTTTCATGGAATTTCAGAATTCTTTCAACGTATAGTAACAATATAAACTCCATCATTTTAAGTAAGACAGACCTACTGGCCTTTCAAAAGGGTCAGAAATCCGAAATCTAAAAGACAGGCGTATTGGCTTTATCATAGCATCAGCACATCAACATATATAAACCAGACCTATTGCCTTTATCATAAAATCACCACAATAATTTAGCAACAATTATAGTCCAATGCTTCTACCTGTACATAGGTGACAATTACTAATCATAATTATTGTTCCAAAAATAATTTAAATAAAGCTTTTGTACTCAAAAAGCGCCATAAACATGTTTTTGAGTTCTTTCTTAATACTCTTTAGGCCACAAAATACAGACATAGAACCACTCACAAGGGGCACCTGCACTCCATCCGAAGATCCTACAGCTCCAGCTCAGAGGGCTTTAAAAAGGTATGATAAACTCTCCTGGGGTTGTATTCAATAACCCAGGAGACTTACTGCAACTTTTTTTTAAACAAAACTAGGGGTGTGGCTCCACTACCTGCAGCTCCCCACAATATTTTTTAAAAAAAGATTTTGGTGCTGCCCCTGGTCCTTCCAAGGGCACCAGAAGGAGCAAATTATTTAGATATACTGCCCTCGCAGGGCATGATGGGGAGATGTCTGGCAGGAGCAGTGAATGTTAAATGAGAGGGTACTCCATTCATTTCACAGCTTATTTTTCTTTTAAGAGATAATTTATTTTTATATTTGGGTGCCCTGGTCCCACCCAGGCCTCCCAACAGCTTAAAAATATTGGCTTCGCCTGGGAACTGGCTTTACTATCTTTGTCTCACCTTGCTGGGACCATTTTTTCTGTAGTTCAAATTGGGCGGGAGTAGCTGGCGTTTTGCCTAGGAATAGGGTCCCCAGGACTCTGTACTACACTGGGCCATTGTATGGCTTAGGGAGTGGGGCCACATGGCACTCCCTAAGAAAGTTTTAGGGTGATTCATCAAGCAGGGTCTGACAAAAAAAAACGGATCCTAAAACGTGTTTTCCCTATGCAATTAGCCATAGGGGTTTTAGACATGATTACAGGCCAAACCACTGAACGGATTACCCCAAATTGTCCAGAAAGCTAGATCTTTGCCCAGAAAGAGTCCTTTTTGTGTTTTGCTGTAAATCCCTTCAGTAGTTTTGGAGTTATTAAAGGAAAAATAATATAGATATCTAGGAATGTAGATCCACTAACAGGGGATCCACGGGTCCTGGGTAAAAGCAAGGCTTGATTGGCTGGCCGCAACCTGACAGGAAAGTTGTGGTCACCATTTTCTTTCTCACTTGGGCTGGTGGAGGCAAACAAAAGGGTGACAAACACATGGAGGGTCAGGATACTGGTATCCGGACCCCATAGGACACCTGGAGGGATCCATAGGCAAAACCTTGGGCTTTTTTTTTGCCAGAGTCCAGATCTGCGGATCCACCATGGGGCTCAGTGCGACCCCCCCAGTAAAAATCTGTGATAGATCCCCAAATACTAAACAGACCAAAAAAAATGCACACATTTACACATGAACCCCCTGCCATGCACGGCCACAGAACCCTGCGTGGTGTGGGGTTGGGTGCACGTGGGAGGGTTGGCCACAGGGCGTGTATGCAGGCCGAAGGCTGTGAATGGCAGTGGTTGTATTAATGAACGTAATTATATATTACTTTATGTTTAAAAAAATCATAGATACTGACTAAGAAAACCAAAGGTTTCAGGGATGATATACCTAGGCCGATGCTTTACCCATACAAAACCATAGAAATTCAGCAGTTATAGCCATCCTTATAGCTATACTTATCTGAAGAAAGTATAATTTGTGCCACTAAGTAATTTTCGGCCAGAAGTTATAGTTTCTTAACTCTTAACTGCTACATTTCTATGGTTTGTATGCGTAAACGTCAACCTATCTATAATGTCCTTGTACCCTTTGGTTTTCTCAGTGATATATACACAAACACATACACAAACATATACACACACACACACAAACACTCAGGCATTCCTGCATAGACCTATACACTTAGGGTCAGATTTACTAACATTTTGCATCATGCTTGCACCACTTTTGTGGTGCATCCATGACACAAAATGTTAGTAGATATTTACAAAGCCACTCAAGGGATGTATTACAGAGTAATGGCACACATGAATTATCTGAAATCAAACAAAAAGTCTTTAGATCACAATCTATCTACCAATTTGAATATTTAATGTAGCACATAAATGAAAAATAGAACAGTGTGAGTTCCTTAACCTTAGGTCCAGCTTAAGTACAATTACTGAGCTAATATCCAACTTGAGTATTCAAATTCACAATATTATATTAATTCAATTGTCCATTCTCAAAACCAACATCTTCAAGTCTGTTTTTGCGTCGTCAAATTAACAATATTATACTTAGTCCGATTATCCCATTCGAATAACCAAAAATTCCAAATCCGTTTGTACGTTGTCAACACGTGTTTCATCCGGGGGAGTACCCCTGGGATTTCCTCAGGACAATCTTGTCGTTATTCCCTAAAACATCATTGTCAATTGTTATAGGACAAATACAGTATAAATATATTTATAATTACATTACAGTTGACTTTGAGAGGAAAAAACTACAGGATAGGTCAGTGCAACAATTAATTCCTTGTCATCTTTGCTGAGACTGTAAACTCCAGTAGCGGCTCGTGGGCCGTGGACGGAGTGGGGGGGGGGGATGAGGCGCGGGGTGTGTGCTAAAATTTTATTTAATTAAATAATAAAAAAACACTCTTACCTGTTCCGCGTGGTCCCGCGGCATGCTCCTTTTCCTTGCTGACTGGATGCAGGCACAGGGTCCCAGCCCACCCTGCGGCCAATCCTGATGCTGCCCAAAGCAGCGTCAGGTTTGGCTGGGAGCGCCTGGGAGCCTGTGCAGGCTCTCTCCAGCCCGGCAACTGTCACAGGCTGCAGCGCATGTGTGTTTGGCTGGCCCAAAATGGCCAGCTAAACACACATGCGCTCCGAGGGGGAGTGCTGAGGACTCCCCCTCAGTCCACGTCACCCCCGTGGCCCCACCCCTCTTTAAACAACATGATAGTAAACTATGTTTATCATCGTTTTGTTTAAAACGTTTTGCAGCTGCCGCTGCTGGCAGGCGGGCAACACTCCTCCGCCCATACGGAGGTTCCGCCACTGGTCAACTCATACCTATCTATAGCCTCTCTACACATGCACATGGGTGCACGTACACGCACAGACACACACATGCCCACTTTCACACACCCACTCCCACACACACACATCTCGAAAACTGTACCACATGGGATACACATCCGCAGGGAACACATAATGATTTTCCCTCTAAAAAGACAGACCAGTTATCTTTGTCATTGCACGCCTGCTTCTTGGGAGGAAGTCCGAGCAGGATAGCACTGGCCATTAAAATGTTCTGTTCTACAAGGTGGCACGCACCATGGTGGATTTGATTTTTCTGAATCACATCAAACTTGGATGAGAGAATCTGCCTTCAAGCAGTGTTTTCTGTCTGTTCTACAGTTTTGATGTGTTAAACAACCTCAGGCTGTTTTTCATGCATTTGGCTGCAGCAGACAAGTATTCATTTTAATAATGGATGTTCAAAAGCAGCCCTTGGCAAATGATAAATATAGTAATAAATAAGTAACATAACTGAAAGCAGTCCAGTGAGAGCCGAGAAGCATGGCGTAAACCACAAAATATTTAAAACTGGGCAACGCTTCTGAAATGGGATTTCTTTCTAGCGTTTGTTGGTTTGTTGTAGTCTTTCTTAATAAGATCCTGGTGGTGCAACACATGTTTACCCATCGTCTTTACGTTCCTTCTAGCAAATGTTAGAAAACAGTAAAAGATCTGAAGGTGGTTAATTAAAGACTTACATTTGCTTTTCTCCTGAAATCGTGGTAATCAATTGGGTAGACGTTTTTCTCTTGAGTAATTAGGCTGATGATAGGTTGTGGGGATTCCTTCTGCACAGAAGGAAGTAATAACTTGTGTGAGTAGCTTATGAAGGTTTACCTAGTTTATCAATCAGTCCACCACCGTTTAAATGTATATGGACATGTTCTATTCTACATTTCTTCTGAGTTCGACCTTTTAGGCATAGCAGTGCGTTTCAAACGTCTGTGGGTTCATAACTTATAGCCACTCAGGGTGCATTTAGTATTATACAGTATTTATATATGGATTTCCAAGACGTTGCGCTCAATTCCTGACAAGCGTTAACGTTTTTGCTCCTGCTTATTTGTCCTCTATGAGTGTGGAAAACATCCGGTACTACCCCCACACAAAGGCTGGTGGGAGGGCAAATCAGGACGTGCCTTATTTAGAGAGATTTTCAGTTCCCACAAACTCACAGTTTGGGCATTCACAAACTCTGACCCTTTCCCTTTCTGGAAATATTTGGAGTTTTAATCCCGCCAATATCTGGAGTAACTCTCCTTCCCTGGTATTTTCCATGTGCGTTACTGGGAATGATTCTGAATTCACAAAAGCGATATATCTGCACTGATCCTTTGGTGCACTGCTGTGGCTGCAAATTTATTACTTATATTTGTGAGAGGGCCCACCATTCTTTCAAGAATGTGTTTCTTTCCAGTTAAAAGCAACTTAAATGTCCCCCCACTAATACATATTTTCCGATGTATTTACTTGATCTATTACTCCTTCTAAATGATGGAGGGTGTATGGTAGAGCAAGCACAAGCAGATCCCACCTCCTCGAGGTCATAGAAACCCAGCAGCCTATTGACTGAAAAGGTAATTTATTTGGAGTAGGCCAGAATAGGAATAGTCCAGAAGGGCTGTAGAAATAACTCCTTCCTTCCTTTAAAAAAATAAGTGAACTGTTTTCTTCCTCTCCCCCAGTGCTTAATTTGTGCTTGACTTTTCCGGTGCAGAGCACCAGCACTTATTTTTGAGGGCCGGCACTTATTTTTCTGCCTCAAGCATTTACTGCAAGCAAAAAACACATATGGGAAAGACGGAGGAAGAGAAAAACGAAAAAGCGTCACAATGGGAGAAAGCAGAAAGCTGCAAGAGTGAGCTAAAGGGGAAAGGAGTGGCTTTAAATGGATTGAAGAGGCCCGAGATGGCTTCAGGATTACGCTGCCTCAGTATTCCGTGTTTGCCCATTTAATTGCACCAGCTGTGTGTTTAAGGGGAGGGCTTTGTGCACCAGCACATTTTTATTTACAAATTAAGCACTGCTCTGCCCAACCATCTAAGGACCACATTTACCTTCAGATATCAGGTTGACCTGCACACACTACCCAACAGGATCATGGAGACATTACTGTTGGTGGCGATTCACCAAAATGCCAGGGTTGTGGAAGTGACATCAACCAAATGTTCAGCCGCTGAGTTGATGACATCACAGAGATTGACATCACATGACTGTCTGACGCTGATGATGTTAGAGGTGGTGTTGCTACATGACTTTGACATAATGGTATTAAGGTAGCAACACCGTTGAACACAAAAAGCAACAATAAAGGAAATATTAAGATTAAGTGCAAGATAAATAAAATAATGCAACAGGAGGCACAGAAATAGATTTATGTGTAGTATCTGCTTTAGAAACCTGCTGCATTAGTTTACTAATCTATATATGTATCTATATATGTATAATAGGGGTGCACAATCCTCATGATTGCACGTTGTAGGCGCCACCACCATAGCTTTAGCCGTAACCCCCGTGGGTGCCTCCTAAAAATCCCTTCTATTGACACTGAGGATACAATCGAATGACTTCAAATGTCCCAGCTTTTGACGAGCAACAAAAGTAAACAGGGCTCATGTGAGCCACGTTTTCCTTCAGTTCCTGCCACTACACCTGTGATTTCAGGCCACGTGTCGCAACGGCAATGTGTAGGTGACCTCTAAATGGCATCCATGGAAATTACCCACCATACTTTCTAAATGGTATCATGGCATTGTCCACACTACTTCACAAACCACCTTCATCACTAGAACTGTGCACTCAAAGACCCTTCGTCTGAGGTAGGCTACCTTTATGCTCATTTTAAAGCAACCCACATGAACTACGTACTCCTCCACAGAGAGTCCGCAGCGACTTTGTACCACTTTTAATTTGCCATGACCAGTGCCATCAGTGCGGTATTCACCACATAGGCCATCGTAGATTGAGTCTTAGACTATGTGACTCCCCACAACGACCAAAGGTTTTGTACAATCAAATGCAAGGTTAGTCAGGAGTGCGGCAGTGGATTTTAAATTAGGGCAATCCTTTCCTTGCTTTTCTAATGTCTAATTATATGGACATCTTCCAGTGATGTTGCGGTTTGTTCCCTTTCTGTAAAGGCAAAACATAAAGGATTGGATGACATTACAAGGCTTTTTGCTGCAACTATTGCATCTTCATAACCAGCAGCATCTCGCTTTTCTCTTCTTCCCTGTAAGTTCAAGGTAAATAGCTAAAGGTTGCACGTGCGTAGTTGTGTTGGAGGTATTTTGTCTTCGTGCAGTGCGCTGGAGAGCTCATGCAATGAGCAGTCCCATTGATTAGCTTCATCAATAGGGTGTCAAGGGCGTGCGGAGCTCTGACACATTTTATAGAGTCAGAACAGCCTCAGCAAAATGATTCCTTTTTGCAATTAGCATTGATTTTATCTTGGTGTTTGATGCACACTAGATGAAAGCAGTCTGCCTAATCCTCAAATGAACTTGATGCATCTAATTGAGGAAAGTAAATAATATGCGGTAACTTTGCACTCCACTTTCAGGAAGCTAATAATAATTTTGATGTCGGCAGTTATATGTATCTATTACCTTCACTCTAACAGCACAATGAAGAAATGCACCCTATATTATAGAAAGCACACAACACCAGCAATACAGGCACACATATTCATCCGATTATACTAATTGCATATTAGACTTACGTTTTCATAGACCATATAGATGTTAATTTATTTTTTATAGGAATCATTCTTTATGACGTGTTTGGCAGGAGCCAAAGAACATGGGGACATATTTACTAACATTCCATGCAACTCAGTTCAGCAAGTGTAGTTGCTGTGCTGCGGTATGGGAAAGGGAGAGAGCAGAAAAGCACCATATTTTCAAAGATATGGCCCAGTTTCAGTCTCTCCTAGTGCTGATGCACTTGTGGCTGCCTAGTGCCAATACAGGCACCCTTGTGACCTAGCACAAGGTTGCCTGTGTTGTGATCAGGATCCTTTTTGTGCAAGAAGGAATGCCTTCCTGTACAAAACCTGTCCTGTGAGGCTACTTCCTCTTTGTATGTAGGCTGCAGAATGCAGCACACACGCAATGAGGAAATAACGAAAGAACAACGAAAAGTAAAGATATTTCTCTTCATCATACCATCCTCAGGTAGGCACACTATTTTGGCGCAAACCCATGTTAACAAGTCTTTGTAAATATGAGTTTACATTAAAATGCATGCGTCGATGCACGGGAATGCCCATGTACCACCCTTGAAACGTTTACCTGATGCAAGGTAACACAAGGCAGCGCTATGTGGTAATTGTTATTTTTACTAACTCACGCAAAACCACACAAATCGGGATTTACCTGGCTTTGTAAATCCCAAAATGGATTGTCTGTCGAGGCTGCACCAAAAAAATGGCACAACCCTGACGCACAATCCTAGTAAATCTAGGCTTAGTGGGCAAAACGTCGATGCATATATGTATTAAAACTGCTGTCAGGTCTTAAATACATGCATGCGCACAATACGGTTTAATGTTCTTTACATTGATTTTACATTGTTAAATGTATTTACAGTTTGAGCTCATGTTTGTGGTCTGTCTACTTATGGGTTTTCCTGTTGTATAAGCAAAAACATTTTAAACTGCAATCAAAGTTTTACTAATAATACATGGTAGCTAAAGCACTCTTGATATCATGTGGAACAAGGTGAGAGACATGCAATAAAAGAGACTTGGATACAAAGGGTGACTGGGAGTGAGTGTCACGAAAGACACTTTACACGCATCAGAGCAGACAACCAGCCTGGTGGGGGTTTCTACCGGCCAGCACCACACAGATTCAAGAGGTATGCTTGAAAAGTCACTGCTCACTGTGCGTCCGTCATTGCCACAATAAACAATGGCGCATCAATCGACATCATGCCCGCAGACATGAACAAGCATATGCTGGATCCCCTGTTGCTAGCCAAGGCGAGGGTCAGGCCACAATAAACAATGGCGCATCAACCAACATCATGCCCGCAGACATAGACAAGCACATACTGGATCCCCTGTTGCTAGCCAAGGCGAGGGTCAGGATCTTCGCCTACAGACAATCAGAGTCTTTGCCGATGCTGGGGAACTTTGAGTCATAAGTCTCTTGCAGAGACATATGCACAAGCATGACCATAAATGTTGTGAAAGGTGGTCAGAGCATGCTAATCAGCTGTAGAACAGCCAAAAACCTAGGACTGGTTACATTCGCTCTGGTAGTGCAGACTGAAACCCTACCCCACACTATGCCAAGATCGTCAGCCTCTTTGATGGTAAAGGCTGCATGAAAAACAAAGTAGTACAACTACATATCGACAGGTCCATTCAACCCTAAGCATTGCAGCATTGATGTATACCCTTTCAGCTGATACCATGGTCAAGAGAGAGTTGAAAAATTTGGAGAAAGCTGGAATGATAGAGAAAGTCACCAGCCCCTCCCTATGTTTGTCTTCCATTGTGGTGGCAAAAAATCAGAAATAACTTGGCAAAGTACTTATATGTGTGGCTGCTGAACATAGCAGTACAACATGAGCGACATCTCAGTCCCACCATAGATGACCTCATTGGAGAGCTCCATGGTACTAGATGGTTCTCAAAGGTAGATCTGCGATCAGGCTACCATCAGCTACCTTTACACCCTGACTTGAGATACATCACAACATTCTCAACACATGCAGGACTCAGACTGTACTGCAGGCTGAAATTCAGAATATCTAGTGCAGCAGAGATGTTTGAAAACACCATCCAAGAACTCCTGGCAGGACTACAGGGCATTGTTAACATGAGTGACTACATTTTCATATTCGCAAATTCTGTTGTGGAACTTAATGCAGAACTTTGAAAGGTAGTGTGTCGGATCCAAGAAGCCGAAATGACCCTCCACTATGAAAAATGTGATTTCCTGAAACAGCAGATCATTTCCTTCGGATACACATTCTCCTCTGCAGGTGTGGACCCTCATCCAGAGAAAGTGCAGGATGTCAGAGAGGCACCATCTCTAAATAATGTGTCAGAAGTGAGGAGCTTCCTAGGGATGGTGAACTATTGTGGCCAGTTCATCCCTGACCTGATTACACTCACACAGCCACTGAGGGATCTCATGAAAGCATCAGCCCCATGGGGTGACAAGGAGAAAAAAGCCTTCCCACCAAAGAAGGATGCTGTCTTGGCTGACACCACGCTGGTCTATTTCAGTCCATCCAGACCGACCACCATTGCAGTGGATGCCGACCCAAAGGGCCTTGGAGCTGTCCTCAGGAAACAACAAGCTCAAGGTAAGTGGGTCCCTGTTGGATAAGCAAGCCGGTGACTGACTGACACAGAACAGCATTATCTTCAGATAGAAAAAGAGGCTATTGCCACACACTGGGCCTGTTGACATTTCCACCTCTACATTTACAGCCATCCCGTCACCGTCACAACAGATCATAAACCACTCATTCCTTTGTTTCAAGGCACATTGCCTATCCCACTGCAGTGCATTGAACAGTGGATGTTGTAGTTACAGGACTACGATTGTTGTGTTGAGTACAGGCTGGGGACCAATAACCACGTAGGCTACTTATCATGCCACACAAAAGAAGTGGAAGAAGCTGAAAAGACTGAGGAATATGTAAGATGTGTGGTTCAGCAGTCTCAGCCATTACCTTTGTCCCTTGAAACAATTTGAGAAGCAACTACAGTGATGATTGTCTACAGCTTGCTCTAGAAGAGATACAATCAGGAAAGTGGAACCCCCTTAAGGAGCATTGGGCACACTATACCCCAGAAGCCCAGCAAATTTAAAATTCACTAAATTAATTATGTCATGAGCTAGTGACAGATGCAGAAGGGTGCCTCCTGCGAGGACCCAGGATAGTAAGTCCCACCAGTCTCACTATGCAAGTGGTTCAGAGTGAGCACAATGGGCACCAACGCATGGAAAAGATGAAGAACTGGCTCAGGAACAAAGTCTGGTTCCTTCTCATGGGGGAAATGTAGAAGCCCAGGTATGGTCATGTCAGTGGTGCCAAGTCACAGGGACCCCAGAGGCGTCTCCTCCTGTGATCACAGAACAAGGACCCTGGCAACTGTGGACATGTGCCAGCCTTGATGTAGGCTGCCTTCTAGACAGAAGGCATATGCTAGTTCTAATTGATGACTATACTAAGTACCCCGAAATGAAAATAGTGGGTTCTCAGACAGCAGCTGAAGTCATCCCCAAGAATGAGAAAATGATGACCGCCCATGGGCTGTTGAGGTAATTGCAAACAGATGAAGGGACGACATTCCAAGGGCAAGAGTTTGCAACATGTCTACAGTTCTGGGGCATCAGGCACAGATGGGTAACCCCTCGGTGGCCCCAAGCTAACGGAGAGGTAGAACTTTTTATTCAAACCCTTAATAAGGTCATTCAGGTTGTCCATGTCAACCATCAACCCCTGGAGTAGTCAATATACTCTTTCTTGCGTGAAAACAGACAGACACCCCAATTCACCACCGAATAAGCACCACGACATGCTAGCATGGGGCAGTCATAACCGCCACCATTGCACACCACCTCAAATGGTGCCCACCCCCCATTAGCAACATATCCATGAATACTAAGGGGAAGAACACCAATCAGCAGGCGAGTGCCCGGGAGACCAGGAGGCACAGTCTTTGTGAGAGATCGATATCTCAGAAGCCAATTCAGGCTAACCTTTGAGCCTCAGCCCTGGGTTATCACCCAGTGCCAGGGCACTTTATGCACGGCCCACTGTGGTGGAGAGTCGGTCACTCGGAATGTATTGTTATGTAAATCCTCCTGGGGTGACATACCAATGGGGGTAATGGACCTAGAGACTGTTAGAGGTCCAAGGAGGGCCTGGAACCTCCGGAGATGATGGTGGCCTCACATCCTCTGTTCCGGCTGGATGTTGTGAGTGTTGCCACGGCTCTCTACCAATATCCTTCAGTCCACCTCCCTGTGAAAGGAGTGACTGCGCCAAATATCACCTTCAGGACAATCTCAAGCTGTCATCCAGGCTGAAGGACTGCTTAGTGTGACTGTCTTCTGTCCAGTAAATCCTGAAATCGTTTCGACTATCCGTTTGTAGTTTTAATTTTTTTGCAGAGTTAAGGCTGGGCTGTCAAGGACACCTGAGTGGGCCAGATAATAAAATTGGAGGGAGGGGCTGCATAAGCAGACACACACTGGCTGATGCAACCCAGAATGTGTGTCTAAGTCCTTTGTGCCTGCAAGTGGAATCACACATATTTTTTGCAAAGGTTGTTATTGTTATTTCATGCCGTGTTATGGTTAAGGAGGGATGTAATATCCATCCCCGAGGGGATGAAGCCAAATGGTAGGGGTGGGCCAGTAGAGGACTACTGAGTGTAGGTATTTTTGTTTAGGCCACCTATGCCTGAGTGATCTAGATAATACAAAAGTGGTGAGCAGGGCTGCATAGGCAGACAAGCACGGACTGATGAAACCCAGAACATGTGTCTCAATCAATCAGTGTATTTGTAGAGCGCACTACCCACCGCACAGGTCTCAAGTCGCTGAGGGGAGGGGGGTGCTGCTACTGCTCGAATAGCCAGGTTTTGAGACGCTTCCTGAAAGTCAGCAGGTCTTCGGTCTGTCATAGGGGCAAAGAAAGGGTGTTCCAGGTCTTGGCGGCGAGGTGGGAGAAGGATCTGCCTCCGGTAGTTGCTCTTCAGATGCGGGGGACGGTGGCGAGAGCGAGGTCGGCTGAGTGGAGTTGGCAGGACGGGGTGTAGAAGGTGAGTTGTCTGTTGAGGTAGGCTGGACCGGTGTTGTGGAGCACCTTGTGTGCGTGGGTGAGGAGGTTGAAGATTATCCTTTTGTTGACCGGGAGCCAGTGTAGGTCTCTCAGATGGGGAGTGATGTGGCTGTGGTGGGGGGCATCGAGGATCAGGCGTACAGAGGTGTTTCGTATGCGTTGCAGTCGTTTGAGGAGTTTGGCCGGGGCTGCTGCGTAGAGGGCGTTTCCGTAGTCAAGTTTGCTGCTGACGAGGGCTTGGGTGACTGTTCTTCTTGTATCTGTGGGGATCCATCTGTAGATCTTGCGAAGCATGCGGTGGGTGTCGAAGCAGGATGAGGAGACGGCGCTGATTTGCTTGGTCATGGAGAGTGTTGAGTCAAGGATGACGCCCAGGTTGCGTGCGTGGTCGGTGGGTGTCGGGGCTGCTCCCAGAGCGGTGGGCCACCAGGAGTCATCCCAGGCTGAGGGTTTGGCACCGAGGATGAGGACCTCCATCTTATCTGAGTTCATCTTCAGTTTGTTGTTCCTCATCCATTCGGCGACGGCCTTCATTCCTTCGTGGCGGTTGGATTTGGCGGTGAGGGGGTCCTTGGTGAGGGAGACAATCAGTTGGGTGTCGTTGGCTTAGGAGATGATGTTGAGGTTGTGTAGCTGGGCGACGTGGGCGAGCGGGGCCATGTAGATGTTAAATAGTGTAGGGCTGAGGGAAGATCCTTGGGGGACGCCGCAGATGATCTTGGAGGCTTTGGATCGGAAAGGGGGGAGGCGGACGCTCTGGGTTCTGCCAGTGAAAAAGGAGGTGGTCCATTCCAGAACTTTGTCCTGGATCCCTCGTTGTGGAGGCGTGTGCGTAGGATGCAGTGGCAGATGGTGTAGAAGGCGGCCGAGAGGTCCAGGAGGATGAGGGCCACAGTTTCGCCGTTGTCAAGCAGGGCCCTGATGTCGTTGGTGGCGGCGATGAGGGTGGTTTCAGTACTGTGGTTTCTGCGGAGCCCTGACTGGGATGGGTCCAGGATGTTGTTTTCTTCGAGGTAGTGGGCCAGGTGTCTGTTGACGATCTTCTCGATGACCTTGGCTAGGAATGGGAGCAGGTAGATGGGACGGAAATTCTTGAGGTCTCTCGGGTCTGCCATAGGTTTCTTGAGTAGGGGTTTGATCTCAGCATGCTTCCAGCTCTCGGGGTAGGTCACAGTCTCGAAGGAGATGTTGATGACTTTGCGTAGGTGGGGTGCGATGGTGGCGCTTGCTTTGTTAAAGATGTGGTGCGGGCATGGGTCTGACGGAGATCCAGAGTGGATAGTGCTCATGGTTTTGATTGTGTCGTTTTTGTTCATGTTGGCCCAGACGAGCAGGGGGTCGTAGTTGAAGGTGGGTGGAGAGTCTGAGGAGTCGATGGTTGGGGGGGTGGTCTGGCTGTTGAAGCTGTCATGGATGTCTGTGATCTTGTGGTGGAAGAAGGCGGCGAGGGAGTTGCACAGGTCTTGTGCTGGTGGGATGTTGTTTGTGCTGGAGCTGGGGTTGGAGAGTTCCTTCACGATGTTGAAGAGTTCCTTGCTGTTGTGTGCATTGTTGTCCATGTGGTCCTTGAAGGAGGTTTTCTTGGCAGATCTGATGAGGTGATGGTGATTGCGGATGGCGTTCTTGAAGGCAGCATGGTTGTCCGGTGTTTGTGGAGCCACTTTCTCTCCAATTTCTGGCAGGTTTGTTTGGAGGCTCGAAGGTCCAAGTTGAACCAGCTGGCTCTCTTGTTGGCACCTCTGTTGGAAGGTTTATTGAGCGGGCGAGAGTGTTGGCGCAGTCGTTGATCCAATGCCAGAGGTTGCAGGCTGCGAGGTCAGGATTGGTGGGTTCGGTGGGTGGTTTTCGGGTGAGGTTGGTGTTCAGCTGGTCTTGCTCACTTTGCTCCAGTTGCGGCAGGGGATCTGTTGGGTGCGGTGGTGGGTTTCTGGAAGGTGAAGTGGATGCAGCGGTGGTCAGCCCATGGGAGTTCGGTGGTGTGGCTGAAGGTGACGTGGGGGCTAGCGGAGAAGACGGGGTTCAGCATGTGGCCGGCGGAGTGTGTTGTAGTAGTGACGAGTTGTCTGAGTCCGAGGGTGGCAAGGTTGTCGATTAGGGTGGTGGAGTTGGGGTCGTTGTTATTCTCCAGGTGAAAGTTCAGGTCGCTGAGGAGGATGTAGTCGGCGGAGGCTAGGGCGTGCTTGCTGACGAGGTCGGCGATGGAGTCCCAGAACTGAGGCCTGCGGGCCAGGGGGTCTGTAGATGAGAGTTCCTCTGAGGGTGGTGTTGGGGTTGGTGTGGATCTGGAAGTGCAGGTGTTCAGCGGTGCTGAGGGTGTCGTTGGTACAGGTCGTGACCCTGATGTGTTCTTGTTGACGATGGCGATTCCGCCTCTGACTCTGTTGGTGCGATCCCTGCGGGTGATCTTGTAACCACCCGGAATGGCTATGGCGATGTCTGGGGCCGAGGAGGCGTTGATCCAGGTCTCCGTCAGGAAGGCGTTGTCCGGGGTGGAGGTGTCGAGCAGGTCCCAGAGTTCGACAGCGTGTTTGTGTGCAGAGCGGGTGTTCAGTAGGTTACTTTGGAGGTTGTTGCGGTCTGGCTCGGTGGGGATTTTGGGGATTTGGAGGCTGGTGAAGCTGCAGTTCTGGCAGGTGAAGGGTCCCTGGGTGTGCTTAAGGAGGCCAGGAAGCAGGCGTGTGCTCATCTGGAGTTGAGTGCGAGGAGGGTGCTGGCGATGTAATGGCGTTGGTTGCCGTGGCGGTCTTGGGGACCAGGGTTCCTGGTGCTGGGTGTGGTCCGGACGGGCACAGACGGGCTTGCCTTAGGCAGTGCAGCGGCTGCCATATAAGGGGAGGTGGGAGGGAGGGGCAGCTGGGTGGTGGGAGCAGGGCAGTGAATGGGCGAGCGGGGCGGGGCCGCAGGGCCTCAGCGGCGGGAAGAGGTAAACGAATTAGTGGTAGGGGGGCGGGCCGCAGGGACGCAGCAGCGGGGAAAATCAGGGCAAAGAGGGAGAAATAAAAAATAAAAACTAGAGCAGTGGCAAAACCGGCACGCTGTGCAGGGGAGCGGCTTGCCTGAAAGCAGGGTCAAGGGTCGCTCCCTTCACCGTGCAGCGGCTGCCATATAAGGGGAGGTGGGAGGGAGGGGCAGCTGGGAGGTGGGAGCAGGGCAGCGAATGGGCGAGCGGGGGCGGGGCCGCAGGGACGCAGCAGCTGGAAGAGGTAAACGAAGTAGAGAGAGGGGGCGGGCCGCAGGGACGCAGCGTCGGGGAAAATCAAGGCAAAGAGGGGGAAAGAAAAAACAAAATTGGAGAAGTGGCAAAACCAGCACGTGGTGCAGGGGAGTGACCTACCTGAAAGCAGGGCCAAGGGTCGCTTCCATGTGTCTAAGTCCTATGTGCCTGCAATGGCAAACTGCGTGGCCCACTAGGCCTGCACACTCAGGCCTCGTGAGGCCCTTTTCTCACGACCTCACAGTGATATACCAGGAGAACATCACTGTAATGTAATCTAGGTTTCAGAGAGCTTTACACAGGTTGTGTAGGACTCAACAATAATTTTTATGAGGCGGAGTACAAAATTTACATTTGGAGAATTGTATTTAGTGAATGTCATATTTTCATATACAAATGATTGGGTGATATCCTTAAATGTGACATTTGTGAAATGGATAGTTTGTTCATTGACGTGGAAACACTCAAATATATCAAGAGTATTTGGCTTAGATTTACTCTAGCCTCACCGCACTCTCTCTAGGTCTCGTTCTTTCTATCCATCCCTTCTCTGTTTCTCTCTTTCACACCTACTCTTCTCCTCCTCTGTTCTGTTTCTTCCCTCTCTCAATTCTGTCTAACTCCTTTGCCTGCTGGAATAAATCTCAAAGAGTTGGAGAAAGTGGCAGTGCCTCTAGCGCCAGCCACAGGCCTTCAATACCTGGCCTCCAAATGGTACAGCCTACTGGGGAAATGCCTAATGGGTTAAATGGCCAGTCCGTCCCTAGAAGAGGAAGGTTTCAGTTGGTGCGCCACTAGACTTGCTGAGGGATTTGGAAAACGATGACTCAGTGGAGGATGTTGAACACATCTTTACACTGACTGATTTTGTTTTGACACCCTTTATTGATCTTTTATTTGAAATACATGGAGGTTATTCATTGTTGCTGATCCTTAGTCAAGTTCTCCAACAGAGCTATATTACATATCGCTACTTACGATGCTTAGCTGTCAAATTATATTCATATTTCTTAGCCTTGGGCCCAGTTATGAGTTCCAGCAAACAAAAATTGGGGGAACCGTCAATCATTTTATCGAAAAATATTTATAGACTCCATTACTTCCAGCTAAAATGGTTTAAGAACGGAACAATCTCAGACCATGTGACAGAATGTCAGTGTCCAACCATTTACTTGTAGGACTGCTTGATACAAAACTCTCAAATGTCTTCTGAAACTACCTGTATAATATTCATGCCTAATGCAGATAACTGAATGCAAATAAGTTTTAACCGGATGTTACTCAACAAAGCCTTGGTATATTCTTGAACTTTGATCCATTGCTCATCAGAAATCCCAAATGCCTCATTCCCATCTTTGTCACATGTTATAGAGGTTGCACACACTGTATTGGAGCAGTCCCACATGACCTCTGGGCCAAAATTAATACCACACGATTCAAGTAATCCCACTTACGCTTGTGAAATGTATTTCTATATCAAGCGACACCAGTGAGAGTTCTCATACAGCCTCTGTTATAGTGGCCCTCAGGTGGAGAAGCCTCCCCTGATTCGGTGACATACTTGTCCTTTGGAAAAAGCCATTATGATCTAGGTGCACCATTGTCTAGAGTACAGGAAGCATCCTGTTCTCACTGACTTTGCTTAATATCTTATCATCTAAGTTTAGCATTAAGAGAAGCATAGAAGAGGCCTTCTCTAGCGCAGGCTTCTCGAACGAGTAGCTCGTGCGCAACAAGTAGCTCTTCACCTACCTGTAAGTAGCTCTCCAGTGGGCAGCTCAGCCTACAAAGTCAAAAAGTGTGTTTTTGAGCTTAAAATGTGTATATTTTCAAAACTCATAAGCTAATATTGAGAGAAAAATACTCTTGAGCACTGCAACTCTGGTTGTTGTGTATTAACTATGTAAAGACATTCTAAAGAGACAAAGCCTTTTTTTTACATAATTGCTCGGAACCGTACATTATGCATAGAGATGATCACTGCCAACAGTCTTGAATGGTGTGGTCACTAACATTATTTTGTCTTATTTGGTCACTGATAACACTAATAATAATAGTAGCTCAGGATGGTTTTAATTGAACATACATAGCTCTTATTACAAAAAAAAGGTTGGAGACACCTGCTCTAGCATCTCTCTGTTCCACTATTATTGCTTTGCATTTTGTTGGGGGAAGACTTTTGGTTGTCCTAGCATACTTTTCCAGTAGTGTTGGAGACAGCAGGTCATCAAATGTCTTCTACAGTTCACATGTAAAGCCTTCCAAGCCAGCAGTCTTGTTGTTTGCCAGCACATTGTTTATCTTGTACACAGAAGGTGGGGGGGAACTTCGGGGCAGGTTTTTGCTCATTACTCAGTGAAACGTGCCTAGCCTAATTTAAAAAACTATCTTGCTGCTCGTTCCATGGCTCCAGGGGAGCTGCATACAACACAGCATAGTATTGTGCACAAATCCAAATGATCTATCCCAGTGTCATGACTGGGAATCTTCGGGTTCTGCTGACACTATGGCCCTTATTATGAGGCTGGTGTTCATGAGACCACCAGCCTCGCTGTGGTGGTCCTTCCGTCGCGGAGCCAGCGGTAAGGACTGCCACATTAAGAGTTGTGAGGCTTGGCAGATGCCAAGCCTCCACTACCCCGCCAGGCCCGCCGGTGCAGTCGCACCGCCTTGGCCAGCGGGGAGCACCTCCAACCCGACGGCACGCCTCAGCCTGCTGTCCGGATTACAAGGTTACACACCTCTAGGCTTTCCATGGTGGTCGCCCGCCACGAAAACCTTGGTGGTCACGCACTCGACGACAGCAATCTTCATTCCCTTTGCTGGCATACACATACACACATGTCCCCACACATCCACACATCCCCCCCAACCATCCACCCAATCCATCCCCTGCTCCTTCACGCTCCCATGCATCTACATACACACACAAGCAGCACATGCATACATGCAATCAGACACCCCCACTGACTCACATTCATCCACATAGACACCCCCACTCACTTGCATTCATCCACACAGACACCCCCATACACGCGCACATACACACACACACACACTCACATTCACATTCACTCGCAGACATGCACGGATTCAGCACCCCCCTCCGCAAACACGCACACACGCACTTAGACACACAGACCCCCTCCCTCCATTTCGGATGCCCACTTACCTTCTCAGTCGAGGGGGACGTCTGGGAGCGGATAGGTCCTGGCGGGCTTCACTCGCTGCCACCACATTGCCAGCAGGACTCCACCAAGCCATATTATGGATTGTAATATGGCGGTTGGAGTCCTGCTGGTAAGGTGGTGCCGGCGAGGGCACCGCCTCTGCTGCATGGACCGCTAGCACGACTGCTGGCTGCTTTCCGCCCCAATAATGGTGGAAAGCAGCCAGCACTCATAATATGGCGGTCTGCTGACCCCCAGCACTAGCGGTCGTCTGGCAGGTTGGGCTTTGGCGGTCAGTGAAATTGACCGTCAACGTGCAAATGAGGACCTAAATGTGCCAGGAGTAAACCCGATCTACCACCACCCAAAGTTACCAGGCTACATACTCCCTGTAATCAAACTTTTGCAGCACTTTTCCATGTAGCTGTTACCAGTAAGTGCGGGTTATTCACAACTGCCCTCTCCACTGACTGCATGTTGACCTCCGTCATCTGAAATCTCCAAGTTGGGATACATGCTGATGCCCTAGCTCATTGGATCATGAGTAGCAATGAACAGTGATCTGGCAGTGTTCTACAGAGATGTTCCGCTGTGGTTTGCTTGTCTTCCCTTTGACTGACGGCTGGTAAACATCATGGATGATTACCCTTGATGTCGAAGCAAAATCATAGTCAAAGGTGTTCTTCTCCTTGAAAATAGTTATGTCCATTACGGAAAGCCTATTTGAATGCGAGGGCTAACAGACAAATTGGAATGCAAATATATTGTTCTATGTGGTTGTGTTCACAATTTTGTATTTTACACTCTATGGCAATTACATGATCACAGATCTCTTCTTGCATGGGATCTTTGTATGCAATCAACAATGACTCCTGGACAGAACCATTTACCAAAAAGCAGCATTTTGGAAATAATAGTATTGAGGTTTTTGTGATGATGATGTTTTCAAACTAATTACACTCTTTTGAGATCTATTTTACTTGGTAATCAAAAGGAGGCAACAACATAGTCTCAACAGCAAGTGACAGCAATGGTTACACAGGCTTGGGACACTAAACCGTCTAGTGAGGGCCAGCTTTAGCATTGTTGGTGCCCAATGCCACAATCTTTGTTGGCAGCCCCTTCCTAACCACAATACCTCTGTCTTTATGGATTTCCTTACTACCACCCTCCAATGGTGTCCCTCATCTCTTCTTAGCCCCACTCACATTTAAATATTTTATAGCATTACTCATACCAATGTGGAGTGTCGGAGTGCTTTACATTACAAACATAATACAGAGACAAAGAGTCATACAAGTGTGTAAATCAACATATAGGAAATGATACTTAAGATAATAAGGATGATGTAAAGTAACATGCCATCCATATTGTTAAGCATTATATGTTAAAAGTGCTTGATCTGGAGAAACAAAGGGACAGAGTTACTACATTTCTAAGCAATGTAGTAACAAAAGATGATGTACTGCATTGCGTGAAAAGGAGAGAGAGCGCAACTGCACCATATCTGCTAAGATGTGGTGCTGTTGCTCACTCTTCTAGGGCAGGCATACCTTAGACTGCCATGCGCCAAAGCGCACACACTTGCTCTGTAGTGTAGGAGTGTGTGCATGATGTCAAGAATAGGTTCATGGGAACGTCCATGCACCACCCATAGTACGCCTCCTTGACGCAAATTAGAATGTAGTGCTACTTTGTGTTATTTTAGAGCTACTTTCCAACGCAACTCAGGACTTATGATGGAAAGTAATCAGGAAAACAGCACTTTGCAGTCAATCGTGTGATGCAAACCAAGCGCAAAGTGTTAGTAAATCCACCCCATAAACTCAGAATTTGAAATGCAATACGATTGGGGGTGTCATGCTATTACAGTTGTATTACTACTCATAGGAACCATTTTTTAGAATCTTTGAATAATGAAAGATTGAGGATTAGACCATATGCTTGCAATCTATAAGCAGCCCTTTGATTCCAATTCATAGCTCAAATTGCTATATTAGAAAGATTGTAACTTGTGAACCTCATGTAACTAAAGGATATTTTTGACCAATGCATTAACAAACTGAGCTACATATGTGTCATGTAAAACATCCAGATACATAAGATCTGGATAGTATACATTGTGCTTTACAGCAAGAACATAAACTTTCTATGCTACTTTATCATGAATCTGAACTGTGACTAAACAAGATCTCTCCATAAAGCACAAACAGAATTATTATGCCATTATGCCATTGTTATTGTCACCCAAAAAATGCTAGACCCACAAAGATCTGTGCTGGCTATTTTTATCTCAGTCTGTCATGCAAAGAACAAGTCATTGAGTTTGGTGCCTGGTGCGGCAGCACCAGTCACACCACCCTAAAGATGGCACTGTGTCTGGCTAAGCATTTGTACTTCATAAAATCAAGTGGGGTTCATAAGGCTGCCTCATAACCTCAGATCACACCTGCGCATGGAAATGGAGTTAACTATGACGTTAAAAAACATATATTTGTATTAAGTGGTGCTGAGAGCCAGTTGCTTAACGCTGCGCTGTGAAATATGTTTTTGCCTACTGTGTATCCTTTAGACGACACTGAAAATCATCTACTTTCAATTAAATGTGTCTGGTTGGTGGCAGCATCTATTTTGAATGACATTTGATTTGTGGACTTTAGCATGTGGTGTAGTTTCCAGATATGCAAGGCTGTATTTGGACTCGAATAGCCTTGCAAAGCCAAACCATATATGTTGGAAATATGTATGCACATTCTGTGCACAGCTGGCCAAACTTTGTCGTTGCTTTTTTAATGTATTAGTAGTGTTATATATCTCTTACATTAGAGAGGTATGTGTGCATCTCATGAAAACTGGTGAACTCTCTATTAGTTTATTTAGGACATATGTTTAGCACACCACTACTCCTGGAGCAGAGTTTCTAGGTGCTAATGTGAAGCTTTCCAGCTTTCTAAGATAATTATTGTGAAAAAGTTTTCAGTTGTTTCCTGAATTGCAATAAAGTAGTTCTGGCCTTAAATGGAAGGAGTTCTATAATGCTAGACCTTGGCTGGAGAAAACCCTGCTTCCATAGGTATCAGAGTTGTACTGGAGACCTTAAACTAGATGATCTAATTGATCGAGAGTTTTTGTGCCTTTTTAATTTCTGAGAGATAAAATTCAGGCAGGATTTGTAGAAGCTTTTGTGGAGTGGCAGCCTATGTAGCTGGTGTCTAAAAGATGCTATGTGATCTATTTTCCTTAGTTTAAATACATTTCTGTTTATTGCATTCTGAATGTGCTGAAGGCGGGTGGTGGACTTTTAAGGAACACAGAAATATGTGCAACATTGTGAGGGATTGATGAAGAGGGGAGTATTCCTCTCAAGCGTCTAAGTTGGAGAAGCAGGATATACAACAAGTATTGGGAAAGCCAATGAGTCTCACCTATACAAGAGCTACTGGCTGTGGAAATGTGATTTGCCATGTTGTACACCAGTGTGTGTGCTGTTCAGCATGGTTAAAGGTTAGTGGTGTAGAGGAGAGTGGCATGGGGAATAGTGTTGTAGAGTGGATTTGTTGGAGTAGAGTGTTGTAGAGTGGAGTGTGGGAGTACAGTGTTGCAGAGTTGAGTACAGAGGGGTAGAGTTCAGTGGTTCACTGGCGGAGAAAGTAGTAGAGAAAGTGTTGTATAGTAGGCTGGTGTTGAGTGAAGTGGGTTGGAATAGGGTGGAGTGGGTTGGAGTAGATTGAGGTAGTCCAGTGAATTGGATTGGAGCAGAGTGGGTGGATTGGATTGGAGTGGGGTGGATTGGAGTGGGGTAGATTAGATTGGATTGGGTGGGTGGGTGTATTGAATTGGAGTGATAGGAGTGGGGTGATGGCCTCCCAGAAGCATTGCAAAGCTGTGCCTCTCTCTCCATGTTTCGAAACATCCTTAAGACCTGGATGTTTCAAAATGGGTACCAAATCACTCTACCTGCTCTAGCACCAGCAAACTCTGTGGGGTAGCTGTGTGCTTTATAAAACGTTATAATATAATAATATTATATTGCACTGTATTGTATTGTATTGGATTGGAGTGGGGTGGGCTGAATTGGGGTGGGGTGGATTGAATCGGGATAGAGTATGTTGGAATTTAATAGATTGGTTTGGAGTGGGGTATATTGGAGTGGAGTGGGGGGGATGGGAGGGGGTGGGGTGGATTGGAGTGGGGTGGGGTTGAGTGCATTGGACTGGGGTTTATTGGATTGTGGTGGGATGTATTGGAGTATGGTGTATTGGAGGGGGTTAGAATGGAGTAGAGTAGATAAGAGTGAGGTGGATTGCATTGAGATGGGGTGGAATGGATTGGAGTGGGGTGAATTGGATTGCAGGGGTGGATTAGATGGGGAGGGGTGGACTGCAGTGGGATTGATTGTGATGGATTTGATTGGAGTGGGGTAGATTGGATTGGGCTGTATTACATAAGTGTGGGCTGGATTGGAGTGGGATGGATTGTGGTGGATTGGAGTGGGGTGAAATGGGATAGAGTGGGGTGAAATGAGATCAAGTGAGGTGGATTATGTTGGGGTGAGGTGGATCGGATTGGAGTGGGGCAGATTGGTTTGGATTGGAATGGACAGATTGTTTTGTGACTGTGGGGCAGAATGGAGGAGGGAGGTTGTTTTGGATTAGAGTGGGGCAGACTGGAGTGGGGCAGACTGGAGTGAGACAGATTGGAGTGAGGCAGATTGTTTTGGTTTGGAGTAGGACTGATTGTTCTGGATTGGAGTCCGACAGATTGGAGCATGGCAGATTGTTTGGGATTGGAGTGGGGCAGATTGTTTGGGATTGGAGTGGGGCAGATTGTTTTGGATTGGAGTGGGGCGAGTTGAGAGGATTGGAGTGTGGGGAACTGGAGTACATTGGAATGAGTGGTTTGGTTTGGAGTGGGGAGAATTGGAGTGGAGTTAAATTGGACTGAGTGGGGTGGATTTGTTAGAGAGGGATGGATTGGTGTGAGGTGAGGTGGGTGGATTGACATGGACTGGAGTGGGAGGGATTGGGGTGTATTGTGCAATTATGTGTTAATGCATAATTTTGGAAATTATACATAAGAAAGAAACAGTGCCACATTGCAATATTTAGATCAAGATAATCGTCATCTTTTGAGAACAGCGCCCATGAGGAAAAACAAAACAAAACATGGGAGCTAAGTGAGAAAAGAACACTTGGCAAAATAAAATAAAAGAGATAATTATAGCATATAAAATTTAGCAATTTTGTTAGTCTTGTAGAGCATGTTTTTGCCAGTCACACGCTTTCTGTTTGCAGGGCCTTAGAAGTTAAAAAGAAGTACCTCAATCATGTCGGGAGCAGTGGACGTGCATTAATTAAGTTGAACCAATCAATGCTTGGTCCCTGCTTCACAGACAGGAACGGAAATGATGCTTGGCCTGCAGTGACGAATTACGAGGCTTCAAAGAAGATTCCACGCAAGCCAACAAATTGTAAGCAATGGGCGGGCTCCAAGCCCTTTTTTGTTAACAACAGAGTCTTGCAAGCGATACGCATGCATAAGTGCATGTTCTCGCAGGCTTGACCCTAAAAATCAAGCCTTCCACCAGTGAGGCACGTGGTAGGCCATGGGAGCCAAAATATGTTTAGAAATCAGGCCCGCTGCATGAGGGGCATGCAGCAGGCCAGGAGTGTGCAAATATAAAAATAAAATAGGATCTCCCATCTTAGGGCGGTCTGGTGGGACCAGGGGCACAAAAATGTAAAAGAATCACACCATCAGACATCCCTTCACCAATCTATGCACCCACCCACCACAGGCACACATATTTAAACTCGACCCACTGACTAAGTCACCCCTCCCATACCCTAGGCAACACTGGGTCCCTGAGCACATCCCACACAGTGTCCCCTTGCCCCCAGATTACCACACCCCAAGCATTACCCAAAAGTATGTTAGGCCGATGGTGGCCCCCCATCCATACCACTAAACTCACCGGCATTTGGCTAGTGTCATCCTCTTTTCACTTCTATTCACTCACCTGACAAACAAAATAACCCCATAGATTTTAACGGGGTCACCCACTTTTCAAAGCAATTTCACCCTCCAAAAAAGTGTTCGTTCATTAATGGATTCACGCTCTCACCTGACTTCACCTACATATTTGAGCCAAGAGGAGACAGGTAAGGCCATCATAACTACCAGTGCCACCAGCGACCCAAAGGTAAATTGGACCACCACCCCCTGGACATGAGGCAGGCCCCCAGTCACCCTTCCAAACCACCAGTGTCCATCACATAGCTTAAAATCAAGTTGGGACTGTGGTGGGCCCCCAGTAACTCCTCCTTCACCCAGCGCACCAGTGCCCTCTTCACCCCATCACCAAAATAAGCTGAAGTACAACAAAGAGCTGAAAATGTCCATTTTGTTGCTGCAAAATGTGTTTTTTTATGCCGCAAAATTTGCTAATGTATCCCACAATATAGTGCAGTATCTGAGTAATAGACTCAGAAAGACCTGTAGGTCCAGAGAAGAAGCTGGAGGGACCAGTGTCTGGGGAAGAAGTGAGAAAGACCAGAGAAAGACTTTGAGGGACTGGTAGGTCTAATGATGAAGATGCAGGACCAGTAGGTCCGCAGAAAGAGGTGAAGGAGTAGTAGGGTAAGGATGTTGAAGTGGTCCAGGAGGCTGAAGCATGAGCCATAGCCCAGGGACACAAAAGGAAGGAGGTAGAGGAACAGTTGATCTGGAGAAGAAGAGAGAGAAAAGATGTATCTAGGAGTGTTAAGATGGCCAGAAGATCCAGGAGTGTGAAGCGATAGGCACAGAATCCGAATGGAAGGCAATGGGGCAGGGGCGTAGGTTGGTCAGTAAGACTGGGGAAGCCGGGGGGTGGGGGGGTGGGGGGGACAGATTTTCCATCAATCACGCTGGTATGTAATGTCTGCATGTATGACACTTCACCATACCTGACTGAAAGCACCAGTCCCCAACTATTTACCAGAAAATACATTTATTAGGGAGGGGTGCCACCCTGAACAACCCCCCCTCCCAAAGCTATGCCCCTCGGGGCAGCAGCTGTCACTGGTACATACAAAGGAAGGATGGGACAAATAGCCCTGAAGGTCATGTCAAAAGGTCTGTAGGTCAGAAGGCGGGTGGGGGCAGCTACATCACTGAAGAGGTCCCTGCAGAGTGACTGCGGGAGTTACAAACTTCCCTTTATGAGTCTATGGGTTAGGTTAGTCTTCTAAAGCACTGACCCCGTGTGACAATCCAACCTTCAAAAACGAAAGACTCATGGCACAATCTTTCTCAGGCAACGCAACTAGAAATGGGAATTCGCTACCTCCAAACCTTAAGATTTTTGGCGCTAAACTCTCTCTTCTGATTAATAGAATATGGTTTAGCATCAAAAAGCATGGGTGGTAGCATGGATACACCCATGTACCACCCATGTAACACCCCTTTGATACAAAGTGTTTTGCACTGCTTTGCGTTACTTTGCCAGACAAACCAACACAAATACCTATTTGCGTTGGTTTGTGAATGCCAAACAAAGTTTAGCATTGGTTTAGCATTAAAATAGTAACGCTAAACCCACACTAAAGCTTTGAGAATCTGAGCCTTCTTTTCCAAAGGTATTCTTCAATGCCCCCACCAGGCATAGCCCTCACATTATATATGCCATGACTGTGAATGCTGAATGACACCCTTAGGAACTATAACCATTCTCCCCAACTTTGTAAATATTTTCTTCATATTTTTCCGTAATCCATAATCATTTTATATGTGATTTCGTTTTCTAAATATGTAACTTTTACCTTGAGCAACCGTAGTAGTTTTAGGTACTGTCACCGTGTACCAGGTTACTCCAAATTTTTCTCATGCAATTTTCCTTTGTTCTATTGTAAAACAATCTGACACCTCATATAAAAACGCATCAACAAACAAACATTTGCAATGCAATAGGTCTTGCATATTTCAAACAAGTTGTCATCTTTTGACAAAAGCGCCCACAAGCAAAAAAGAAAAAAAAGAAAATGAATGGAAACTGAGAAAAGACTACTTAAAATAAAATTAAGTTAGATTTAAAGAATACAACTTTCCAGTTTTGTTTGTCCTGCTGGGCACGCTTTTGCCAGTCACAAGCCTTCTGTTTCCAGGACACTGGAAGTTAGAAGAAAATAGTACCTAGATCATGTCGGGAGCAGCTTACGGGCACTGATTAAGTTGAAATTATTAGTGCTTGATCCCTGCTCCACATCCAGGAACGGAAATGATGCCAGACATGCCTTGACGAATTACGAGGGTGTAAAGAAGAGTGCCACGCAAACCAAAAAATGGTGAGTGACAGGTAGGCTCCAAGCCCTTTACTGAACACAACAGTATCTCACATGTGAGATGCATGCACAAGCGCATACACTCGCAGGCTGGACCTAAAAATGAGGCATTCTGGCTTTTAAACATTTAATTAGTTTCCAAAATGACACCCAAATCGCAAACTGGAGAAGGGCATTCTCCCAGAGAGGCAGGACATAGGGAGTTGTTCCAACCGGACAGAAAGTACTTCCATTTTGGACAGAGTTCATTTAAGGACATTTTTTGTTTTCCAGTTTTGTGTGGTGGAAAGGAATAGGTTGAGAACTTGTTGCAGTTCAGCTATACTTGGTGAAACATTAATTGAGTGTTGTCTGCATAAATATAGGTCTTGATGTGAAGATTTTGCTGCATCAGTGCCAAAGAGACTACAGCCTGCTCCTTTCTGCATCCTGACCTGAAACAAGCTTGGATGGGGCTGAGAATATTGGGCCACATGTACAAAGCTTTTTTTTCTTGTCGCAAACGGCCCGATTCAAATTTTTTCAGTGCACAAACCCAGTTTTGCCGTTCGGTAATCACATAACCGAATCGCAAAAAGGGTTTGGGAGTCGCATTTAGGAAGGGGCGTTCCCTTCCTAATTGCGAGTTGCAGTCCGATGTATAATTGTTTTGTGACTGCCAAAGCGGTCACAAAACAATCGCAGTTAGCACCACTTTCAAACTGATGCTAACCCATTCACAAAAGGGAAAGGGACCCCATTCACCTTTGTGAATGCATGCAAAAACATTTTTTCAGAGCAGGCAGTGGTCCCACGGACCACTGCCTGCTCTGAAAAAATGAAAAGAAAACTTTTCATTTTTATTTTCGAAATGCATTCCGTTTTCCTTTAAGGAAATTTAAAAACAAAATACTACTTTATTTAAAAGCAGTCACAGACATGGTGGCCTGCTGAACCCTGATCTTCTACATGGGGCCCATTAATCTCTGCAAAATGTTGCAATTGGTGGCTAACTACCTTCTCTGGTAATTTTAAGAGAAATGGCATGGGTCTAAAAGAAGCTGGATTGTTGTGATTCAGGGAAAGATCATTCAGCATGGGTTGCACTACTTACTGCGTTTTCAAAGGTATCTGGGACACCCCATTTGATAGGAAAGACAATGATTTTTACAATAAAAGAAAAGTGTTATTTATGCCTTTTGCGAAACATGCCTTTATCCCTTAAATAAAATCATAGCTAAAATGCAGTTTATTCTAGAAGGTGGGTTCTATCCTGCAAAAACATTTTGAAAATACAAGGCCAAATGTTGTATTTTACTGTACTTTTGTGATAAATTAAATATCCGTGTTGTATTTGTGGTGTGCCAGGCAAGTGCTAATCCCTGCCAGGTTGTTTGGAGCTCAATTCTCCCAGACAATTGTGAAAACGTGGGCAAAATAGTAGGTTTTTCATCTGCGCTTAAAAACTGGGTTAACTGCTGCTTGTATTACGAGGAGTAAAAAAATTGCTACATCATATCACAAGACCGATTATTTACCAAAATGCACATTTGTCGATCTTGTTTCTTCAAAATGGGAATCTGAGCCATATGCATACATACATTTCTGCTTGGAAGGGCTTCGCGACCACTCCTAAAAGCACACCTTGAAGTCATCAGCAACATAGGTGCATGTAACATCGACTGTAGGCAAGTTGACCCAATCCGAGTACAGCAATAAAACAAAATACAGGAGTCAGCAGTGGGGAGTGGACTGCATTCTCAGTTGCTGTTAGAAGACACCCAAGATTCACAAACATCCTCAAAATAATTATCTGTGCTCAAGAGGCTGTGAGTGGTGACAGAAATAGTGGTCACCAGCTGCAAACAAGCTCAAACCTATATTCTGTTTCTTCCAGCCTTTCTTGCCATTTAACCCTGTGCCAACATCAAAGGCTGAAACACAGCTTTGCCTATTGCATCCATATGGTTATCATGACACCATGCAGGATTAGAAAGTGGGAAGGCTGGTTGACTCCTCTCCTGGTTGAAACCAATTGGGTTTGTGTGGGTGTTGGATAGGGAGAAGACATGAAAGGTGATGTTAGATATTTATATATATATATATACCCATAACTTTCACTACATTTTCAAAACTAGTACACAAGTCGAAAGTTTTGGGGTGAATCGTCAAGTGGGAGCCAGAAAAAGGGGGTTCCCAAAACGTGTTTTCCTCGTGCAATTTCCCTTAGGGATTTTAGACAAGACTACAGCCCAAACCGCTGGACAGAATTGCACCAAATTTGGCAGAAAGCTTGCTTTTGCTCCGGAAAGAGCGCTTTTTGTTATTTGGTGTATATCCATTTGGTAGTTTTGGAGTTATTAAAAGAAAAATACATTATTATATCTAGGGATGCTGACTCTTCGCAGAACCACTTTGGGAGGATTTGGAGATCTTGGGGGAAAGCAAGGCCTTGATTAGATAGCCGCAACTCGAGGGGAAAGTTTCAGCCTCCTTTTTGTTTCTCACATGGGGCAGGGAAGTGAGAAAAAAACACCAAAAACACTAGGATAAGGGCCCAGAACACAGGTATCCTGGCCCAATATGAGAAATAGAGGGGGTCCCAGAGGGACCCATCCTGGTCAAAAAATGGCCCAATTTTATTTTTGGTATTGTTGCTAATCCACAGATCCACAGCAGGGCTTAGTGCAGCCCCGTGTAAACTCACAAAGGATCCGTTGATTAAAAAACCATAAGAATTGACCAAAAAAAGCAAAGGATACAGGGACGTTATAGTTAGGTTAATGTTTTACCCATACAAAACCATAGAAATTTAGGCAGTTATATTTATAATAATAATACTTATTTGAAGAAAGTATAACTTGTGCCGTTAAGTAACTTTAACTTAAGTATAACTAAAAGTATAACTATGAAAACACTTTCAAATATGTAACTTTAGTATACCAGTTGTACAGAAACCTATTGTATTTGAATTACTATTACTATTAAAGTTTCTCTGTAATAATCTGGGCCACTTACGGAGCTTACATGACAACAGTCTTGCCTCTTTTAATAAGCATTTCTCAGTGCAGTGCCTAAATGTGACATATTAATAATGACAATGCTTATTTGAATTTTGACGACAGCAGATTTTCATGATGTTTTGTTGTATAACTCACATAACAAACATTGCCAGGATTTGTTAAAAAATGTGAATGAATAAAAATGCACTGGCTGCATCATTTTTGTTTTTCTTCCTTTAACAGAGACACTATCGACTTGTAAATCCACTCAAAGGCATAATCTCAGACACACACCATGCCTGCAAGTCCTCATACATACATACATAGAAACACTTGCATGCACACATGTAGAAACCACACATTCTAGTATTGGGAGTTGCCTCATCTGGCACGCTCTGAGTTGCAACCCCTGCATGGCTAGCCCTGAGAATCATTAATTTTGGGACTCCTTCTTTGGAAACAGCCCACCAGAGAAAGAAGACCTGAAAGCTGACACCACAACTCACACTTATTTTATTCATATGCTCAAGCCTGTGCCTGATCAGAAGCCAGGATACAGCTGGAGGTCGACCTTCCTTCCCTAACCCGGCTTCCGATAGAACATACAACTAGATAGATAAGCCCCACGAAAGCTCCATTAGCTGACATGCTGCGCAGGCCAAGGATTGTGAAGCATGTCAGCTATGGAATGTGAATGTGTAAGGTTGGGCTGCAAGAGCCAAAGCCCTCATGTATGCACTACATCATTGGGTCCAATGGAGCTCTCTCTGGTGCTAACATAATGTTGCCGCTCTTTACAAAAAACAAATGATCAATAAGATGGTTTGTTTTCATATAAAAGCTGGAACACATCTAGCAAGTATTTGGAGGAGGTGGGATATCTGTGAGGCGAATACCAATCTGGGGCACTCCTGTTGGTGAGCTGCTGCTGTTGCTAGTGTTTTTGTTGTTACTTTACAATTTCTTTAGTGTTTTCTTTGTGTGCAGAGCCTGAGTTTATAGCAGGATACTTTTTAACGTACAGAGCACTTTCCAACTTTATCATTGCCTCTCTCCTGCCAATGCTGTTGTAAATTTCTACTGGAGTGACCTTTGTTTATCTGGCTGCTGTTATATCACTTGTTTGAAAAACTTGTGGAGAACACAGTCTTTTGAAAGGCAACAGTGATACAAACAGCAGCTCACACAAACTCTAAATATATTCTCAAGAGTGATACGCCATCTTTGCAACCCGTTCTGTCTTTCTTTCCTTATTACTTTCTTTCTTTCATTGCTAGTTGCTTTGGTTCTTTCTTTCCTTATTGTTTTTTTTCTCCTGACCTTTTACTTCCATTCTTTCTATCATATTTGCTTTCTTTCCTATTTCTTTTTCCTTCCTTTTTCTTTCTTCCTCATTTTTGTCCTCCCTTTTTTCTTTTTTCCTTGCCCCTTTTTTGGCATTTTTTTACCCTTTCATGCCTTTTTTCTTTCTCTTCCTTTTTTCTTTTTTCTTCCTTTTTCTTTCTCTCTCATTTTTGTCCTCCTTTTTTCTTTTTTCCTTGCCCCTTTTTTGCAATTTTTTACCCCTTTTTGTCTTCTTTCTTTTTCTTTTTTCTTCCTTCTCTCTTTCTCCATTGTTTCCTTCCTTTGTTTTTTCCTTACAGTTTTTACATCTTGCCTATTTACTTCTATCATTATTTTTTCCTTTTCCTTCCTTCTTTCTTCCTTTTTCTTTTTCCTTCCTTCTTTCTTCCTTTCTTCCTCCCCTCTTTTCTTTCTTTTTACCTTCTTTCTCTCTTGCCTTCTTTCTTTTCCTTTCTTCCTTCTTTTCCTTCCTTCTTTCTTGTCTTCTTTCTTTTCTCCCTATCTTTTTCTTACCTTCCTTTTTCCTTTTTTCTTCTTTCTTTCTTTCTCTCTCTCTTTCTTCTTTCTTTCTTTCTTTCTTTCTTTTTTTCTTTCTTTCTTTCTCTCTTCCTTTCTTTTTTTCATTTTCTTCTTTCTTTCATGCATTATTTCTTTCTTACCTTCTTTCATAAAGGCAAGAGGCTGGCACCCAATGCCGGATCAATTGGCTTTCTTAGGTGTGTTTTAGCCAAGACCGTTTCATATTACAAACATTATGTGTATAACATAGTCTATGGTTGTATCATTCACATTTTTCTTCCACCCACTCCAGCATGCATCAATGGGCAGCATGCCAGCAGACATCAGCAATTGGCTTATTTCACTATGGGTTACATCATGCTTCCCTTTCACAAGTAAAGTATACAAAACGTGGTAGATGGAATGTTTGAATTAATTTCAGACACTGGTAATTACTCAGAGCTGCATCCCATTATTTTGCACACTAAGGGCCATATGTACGAACACATTTTCCCATTGACACAGAATGGGAAAAACCCTTTGCTACATCTGGCCCTAAGACACCTCAGTTTGGAACAAGCTATATGCAAACCAGTCTTGACCCAGCTCCAATGAGAACATCCGAGTCTCAACTGCCAAGCCAAGTCCTCCCTAAACTGGAACATAAGCAACACAGGGCCGATTTTGCCCTTGTTATAGGTTTATCAGCTTGGCTCCAGTGACACAGTGTGCATGGGACAGATGTCTGGGCATACACATCCCCCTTAGAATGAGGTGACATACTAAAGTATGCAAAAAGTGATGGATGGAATGCTTGAATTATTCTCAGCCACTGGTAATTACTCAGGCTGTATCCCAATCCATTTTTATTTTGCACATGGTATTAAATGCATGGCATGTCCCATTAACCAATGTGCATTTCCAAGAGGTTTTATTTCTCAAACTGAAAATGCAATTCTATCATTTTAATTTAATTTTAAATCCAAAAATAGAGCACTTGGAATCTAGCTGATTTATGCAATTTCTAGAATGCCTTGTGTTAAAATATATTGAAGTAAATTCTGGTCTAAAATTCCAAAAGAGCAGGTGTTCAATGAGACTTTGAAGGTGCATGATACAAACTGGCATGCTTGCAACCTAATTTGGAAAAATGTGGTATGACGGATCATTTCATCCTCTTGCCCCAGAGCTCAGTCCCACACTGAGCCCGAGGACTTCTCACTACCAGCTACTAAGCTCTTATATGATCTTACAATTTAAAATGTCAAGAAACAATACAGACGGTTGGATCAATCTTAACTGAAAAAATCAGCACAAAATATTATATTAGCCTAAAAACCAAGTAAAGATTCATATTTATCCTGAACCTCAAGTTTCAGACCTCTATTTTGCAAGTTTTCAACCTATTCCATTTCCTCGACCTTCATAAAACACTTCATCAAAGACTTCACTGGCAAATGTTTAGTAAGCTGACAAGATAAAAATGAGACTCTGCTCCTCTAAAAAGAGTGACACCAAAGCATGTTCATTAATGCTTGTCAATGCTAAACGCTCAAGCAAGAAATAATAAACACGATTGAGACCACTGTCTCCGACATCAGATGCTACTGAAAGATCTAATAAAATGATGAGATGCTACTCCCTTAGCTCCACATTGAGGGTCTGATTCAGATTGTGAGGGACATCAATAAACATTGATTCAGTGTCTGAATTCGGCCTACAAGGGAGGAGGAGGATGGGGTTCAAAAATCCTATTGCTTTTTGTTATAATTCCTTTCACATCTGGTGACCTCTTTCTCTGCATTGTTGGCTGGTATTAGTAATTACAAGACTGGTCCAAAGCTGGCAGGTTTTGTTGGGCTTCTTTAAAAAGAGATTTAACCAAAACTTTGTTCATTGAATGTAGAGCTGGTACATTTCAAGATAGAAGCATCATCCTACAAAATTGGATATCAGAGTCTTGTCAAATGATTTAGATACTGTTGAAGGATTAATTTCTCAAAGAGCAAAGAATTCAAATAAATGCGATCCACTTCACACACTAATCTTTTTGAACTCATATAGATTTGATGTTACATGTGACTTCTAATTTTAATAAATGTATCTTTTCAAAGTTCTGCAATCCTATCATACCTGAAAGAAATGCATTGTGTAGTTAAGTAAAACAATTACAATTAGCGATAACATCTACAATGTTAAAAGCTCCAAGTAAATCAAGAATTTAAAAAGTTTTCACAATTTTCAGAATGCCAATATATACAATATATACAATAGACACATCCATTAACTAGGGAAACAGGCTGGAGTAACTCTGGCAGTTGCCGAAACCATGGTCCAGACGGTTGTCCCAGTATCTAATAAAACCTAAGTGCAGTGTGCAATAAAAGAAGAGCAACAATTTTTGTCAATCAGTAGAAGGTGCAAAGAGCATGATGTTTATACCTAAACCAGGTGCATAGTTAGAGTTCACGAACATGTTAAAGTAGGCATCAACTCTAAAGAACTAATTGACTAAGGCAAGGTACAAAATGCAATATCAAAATATAACAACAAAATTTCATGAACCGATTTAGCTGTAAACACAAAAGGCAAAGAGTGGGCCACAGGTCCACTTAATGTTTGCACCCGGGACCAGCGCTTAGACCACATTTAGCCAATAAAGGAGGACCCGTGATAAATGAAACAAAGTGTAAAGTGTCATATAAGAGATAGGAGCAGAGATGCCTATAAAATGCTTGGCCAGTAGCTGGAGTCACAAAATGCAAAGTGAATTATAAAACGTAACTGCGCCTAAGGCAAGCACCTGTCTAGAAGTTTGCGAGTCACGAAAAGACTATCATGAGCGGTATCTCCAATAGCTGTTAATGACTTACTGCAAAATACAATTATTAAAATAACATCACAATTACAATAAAATGTCATGCTTTTGCTTAAGGCAGGCATCTGGCAAGTGGTGTGCATTCAGTGAAAAGTCTATTGTGAGCAGTACCCTAATATTTGATAATAGCTAAGTGCAAAACACAATTACTAAAATAGCAACACAAATACAATAACATTTCAATAAAAAGTACGGATGAAAGCAAGTAAAAAGGTAAATGTCACTGTTACAAAGGACATGCGCAACACCTTCCTAGCCATCGGACAGTTAAAAAAAATATGCACCTTTATGGAGGAGGCACCAACGGGCAATACCTGATTGGGAACCAGAGATTGCATGCAAGGTAGAAATTGGATGAGATAGTTTATTAGATAAATTGAATTCAAATATAATTTGATTAAATTGCTTGCATATCGTTTCCCCATACCTGGGGGTGGAGACCTGTAAGTCTATACTTTGGAGGAACTTTAAACTCAGAAATGGTGACCAGCCTACTTATTGTATTATAAATGTCTTGTATAGTATGCAGCTGCCCAAATAGGGTTTCCCGGCAATTTATCAACAGGTCGGGTCTAACAAACTGCAACAGAATTAGAACATCCAGGTATTCAGGTTTTTGCGAAAGATAGTCAGGGAGGTGCAACTTCTCAAAGACTCAGATAAGGTATTCCGCAACTTGGAGCCCAAGTATGAGAAGGAGCGACCTCTTATATTTGCCCGTTTGACTTTAGAGACTGGATAAAGGGACAGGTTATTTGAACGTAACGGATGTATGGGCTGATTGGGTATCACCAGTTCTTGTTGGTACCGTGGATCAGCACCTGATTTAGCCTTGTGCATGTCGCATAATGCTTTAAACTATAAATGCCAATGAAGGTCGCAGAGAAGGCCCAACACAGGGCGCATTTTGGGAGCCGCTATAAAAGAGTCCTGTACTACTTGTAGATGTCTAATAGAGGCCTTGTCTGCCCTTAAAGAGTGGATGTTTCCATAGCCTAGTTTCCTTAGTCTAGTCGAATTGACAGGGTTAATGCCCGAATAACCATCTTTGGGCTAAAAAAGGGAGCAACCAAATAATTTTTTCAAGCCATTTCACTTGCATCACAAACTTTTCCACCCTCTCCAGTTTCTTCATCATGATGTTCTGTGGACCCACTGGCCCTTCGGTAATTTACACGACATTGCATCTTTACCTTCACCCTTTTTTGTCTCTTTTCTTTCTCTTCTGACACAGACTCCTGTTTTCCACTCAGCAAACTGGAAATTTGAGACTAGTGTGGAGCCTCACAAAGTTGTGGCCCTCTTGTGCACTGCCAAGCTCTGCCCCATACAAGGTTTTTTTGAGGGGCATAACTTTGTGCTGGGTACTGGGTGGCTTGTTTCATTTAGTTCAGATCATTAAATTGCATCCCCCAGTTTTTATGTTTTCAGTACACATGATGAGTGATAAGAGAAGGAGCAAGGTGGGAGGTAAATAACAGAGGTGGCTCCTCCTTGCCCACACTGTTTGACCGTGGAGTAGCAAATGAAAGTGAAAAAGCATGCACAGCATTATGTGGCCTCACCAGTTGGGCACAATTTGGTGGTTGTCAAGCACTTGCAACGTATTGCTGCTAGAATCATACTGTGCTAGGTGAATGCCTCATTAGATCTCACCTGTTGTTGAAAGACCTGCAGTGTACCAAATACTTGGAATATGCCTTAAAGCAGCCTATTGCTCAATAGCTGTTTTTCTAATCAATGGTATCTGCTTTATTTTTATTTGAGGGCTTCCTTCTTTTCACTCCCAACCCCTTCTGCGTTCCTCCGTTGCTCCCAATCCACTCCCTGTCATTTGTTTCTTAAATTACGTTTATATTTCTTTGTAGCAGTCCACTCGCTGGCATGTTTTACTTAAATTACGTTTTTTGTATTACTTTGTAGCAGGGCCTGGCAGCTTCAATTTTGAACCGAGGCACTCTTTTCACTAAATGTACTTTTGTGAAAATTTTACATTTTTTTTAATTTTACTGCTACAACATAGGTGTCCGTCATTTTCGAATGGTAAATAAAAAATTTAAAAATGGCTACTGCATCATGGCAAAGCCAAAAGGTCACTTACTCCTTTCAAAGGTAGGGGCTCCTGGATTTGCTAATGCTTGCTTTCCCAACTTCATTGGGATTTGACTTGATTCTTTGTGCAAGCATTAAATAAGCAATGATTGTCAGACTGCATAAATTTGTTAATTGTCATTGTACTGAGTTGTACAATGGAAGTCTGGCTGTATAACTGAGCACCTATTGTAACAGTCAAAATGTTATCATTTAACTGCCTTTCTCTGTTGAGGAGCAAACAACGCTTAGATGAATGCATGAAAATGATGAGCATATGCTGTATATTTTAAACACATTCCACAAACTTGTCAGAGTAGTTGTATATTTATGCCACTGCTTTCGGTTCAATGTTGCACATACAGCTGCTCCCAGAAGGCGCTTCGTACAGAAGGTGCAACACAGACAAATCAGCATCCCTACAATCTTGCTTGCTTTTTAACACTGGCAGCCAATTAGAGAAAATTATGAACATCTGCGGCTCTGCAAGCTTCACACATTAATACCTCACAAGAGCGCGTGACAGCTGGGCAAAAGGAACATTGTGTGGATGCAGCATTAGGACAGAACTCAGTCAAAAGAAAGAAACCTGATCATGAATGTTGCTCCATTGCTCGCTGTAGAACTGTTAAAAATGAAATGTGATCCCCGAGAACTTTTTTTTTCACCTAAACATCCTTTTGTGACCTTTGTAACTTGTCACACATACCCAACTGGGTGTGGTACCAGACTATCGATACATATGAGCTGGTAATTCAAGATCTACACTCATGGAACGATATGATACAATATTTATGTCCAATGCTATTTTTGTATACGATATTCTGACATACAACCCTCAAACTGGCGTCACACAGAGGGAGCTCAGCAAAGTTGAAAACCATAATCTGCTTTTCATTTGATCTGGGTGGTTCTTTCCTTTAGTAAGGGACTTTACTGCATTTCATAATAAAAAAAAGTTCATATTACTTGTCAAGGGAAATTTTGATAGTCCTGTTTATTTTACTAGGTGTGAACTATTTGCTCCTGGATGTGAATGACCAGGAAGCAGATAAAAAAGGCTGGTTTCACCTAAAGGATCCTTCACACTCTGAGCAACAGAGACTGCAGACCGCCTCCTCCCCCTCTCCAACCCGCTTCACCCCTGCCGTCTACCAAATGGCAGTGCTACAGAAAGATTATTCTGGAACTGCTCTCCACAAATGGACCTAATCAAATTTGTATAGGAGCCCTGTCTCATTTGCCCCCACTTTAGTGCTAAGGTCGCTTCCCTCCTGCTTCAGGAATGCTTGCAGTACACTTCCACTGTCTGGGAAAACAAAATCAACTCCATTGTGTGCACAGGAACAGGCGGGGACATCCAAAATGGAACCCAAAGGCCTCCATTATTCTGAGTCCCTTATACCTACAGTACATATTCTACACTGGCCATACGCACATATGCATGACAAACACTTGGGGTGTTAGCTGTTAAGTACCTTTCATATTAGCAGTTGTTCTGCTGTCCTGTAGAAACAAAATAGAATGGGAGTAGGTAACAAAACAAATGTAAATCTGACTGCGCATTGATAAGACTCTCAGCCAATGCCAAATTACTCATTACTCCACTCAACTCCCTGCTCAATCCCCAAAGCCTTCTTCTTAGTGCTGAAATGCCTGACTCTCTGGCAGGGATGTCAATCAATCAATCAATCAATCAGTCAGTGTATTTGTAGAGTGCACTACCCACCCGTAAGGGTCTCAAGGCGCTGATGGGGGGGGGTGCTGGTACTGCTCAAATAGCCAGGTTTTGAGGTGCTTCCTGAAAGTCAGCAGGTCTTCGGTCTGTCGTAGGGGCAAAGGAAGGGTGTTCTGGGTCTTGACGGCGAGGTGGGAGAAGAATCTGCCTCCGGTAGTCGCTCTTCAGATGCGGGGGCGAGAGCGAGGTCGGATGAGCGAGTTGGCGGGACGGGGTGTAGAAGGTGAGTCGTCTGTTGAGGTAGGCTGGACCAGTGTTGTGGAGCGCCTTTGTGCGTGGGTGAGGAGCTTGAAGGTTATCCTTTTTTTGACGGGGAGCCAGTGTAGGTCTCTCAGACGGGGAGTGATGTGGCAGGGGGCCTCGAGGATCAGGTATGCGGAGGCGTTTTGTATGCGTTGCAGTCGTTTGAGGAGTTTGGCCGGGGCTCCTGCGTAGAGGGTGTTTCCGTAGTCAAGTTTGCTGCTGACAAGGGCTTGGGTGACTGTTCTTCTTGTATCTGTGGGGATTCATCTGTAGATCTTGCGGAGGGTGTTGAAGCAGGATGAGGAGACGGCGCTGACTTGCTTGGTCATGGAGAGTGTTGAGTCGAGGATGGCGCCTAGGTTGCGTGCGTGGTCGGTGGGTGTCGGGGCTGATCCCAGAGCGGTGGGCCACCAGGAGTCATCCCAGGCTGAGGGGTTAGCGCCGTGGATGGGGACCTCCATCTTAGTTCAACTTCAGTTTGCTGTTCCTCATCCATTCGGTGACGGCCTTCATTCCTTCGTGGAGGTTGGATTTGGCGGTGAGGGGGTCCTTGGTGAGGGAGAGGATCAGTTGGGTGTCGTCGGCGTAGGAGATGATGTTGAGGTTGTGTAGCCGGGTGACGTGGGTGAGCGGGGCCATGTAGACGTTGAATAGGGTAGGGCTGAAGGACAATCCTTGGGGGACGCCGCAGATGATCTTGGAGACTTCGGATCGGAAAGGGGGGAGGCAGCCGCTGTGGGTTCTGCCGGAGTGGAAGGTTGTGGTCCACTCCAGAGCTTTGTCCCGGATCCCTGCGTTGTGGAGGTGTGTGCGGAGGCTGCGGTGGCAGATGGTGTCAAAGGCGGCTGAGAGGTCCAGGAGGATGAGGGCCGCGGTTCCGCCATTGTCAAGCAGGGCCCTGATGTCATCGGTGGTGGCGAAGAGGGCGGTTTCGGTACTGTGGTTGCTGCGGAACCCTGACTGGGATGGGTCCAGGATGTTGTTTTCTTCAAGGTAGTGGGTCAGGTGTCTGTTGACGATCTTCTCGATGACCTTGGCCAGGAATGGAAGCAGGGAGATGGGACGGAAATTCTTGAGGTCTCTCGGGTCCGCCATGGGTTTCTTGAGTAGGGGTTTGATCTCAGCATGCTTCCAGCTCTCGGGGTGGGTCGCGTTCTTGAAGGAGATATTGATGACTTTGCGGAGGTGGGGTGCGATGGTGGCGCTTGCTTTGTTAAAGATGTGGTGCGGGCATGGGTCTGACAGAAATATAGAGTGGATAGTGCTCATGGTTTTGATTGTGTCGTCTACGTTCACGTTGGCCCAGACGAGCAGGGGGTCGTAGTTGAAGGTGGGTGGAGAGTCTGAGGAGTCGGTGGTTGGCGGGGTGGTCTGGCTGTTGAAGCTGTCATGGATGTCTGTGATCTTGTGGTGGAAGAAGGCGGCGAGGGAGTTGCACAGGTCTTGTGATGGTGAGATGTCGTTTGTGCTGGAGCTGGGTTTGGAGAGTTCCTTCACGATGTTGAAGAGCTCCTTGCTGTTGTGTGCGTTGTTGTTCAGGCGGTCTTTGAAGCAGGTTTTCTGGGCAGATCTAATGAGGTGATGGTGATTGCGGATGGCATTCTTGAAGGCAGCATGGATGTCCGGGGTCTGTTTGTGGAGCCACTTTCTCTCCAGTTTCCGGCAGGTTTGCTTGGAGGCTCGAAGGTCCGAGGTGAACCAGCTGGCTCTCTTGTTGGCACCTCTGTTGGAAGGTTTATTGAGCGGGGTGAGAGTGTTGGCACAGTCATCGATCCAGCACCCGAGGTTGCAGGCTGCGAGGTCGGGATTGGTGGGTTCGTGGGTAGTTTTCGGGTGAAGTGGATGAAGCGGTGGTCGGTCCATGGGAGTTCAGTGGTTTGGCTGAAGGTGACGTGGGGGCTAGCGGAGATGATGGGGTCCAGCATGTGGCCAGCGGAGTGTGTTGGAGTAGTGACAAGTTGTCTGAGTCCGAGGTTGGCGAAGTTGGCGATTAGGATGGTGGAGTTGGGGTCGTTGTTATTCTCCAGGTGAAAGTTCAGGTCGCTGAGGAGGCTGTATCGGCGGAGGCTAGGGCGTGCCTGCTGACGAGGTCGACGGTGGAGTCGCAGAACTGAGGCCGTAGTCCGGGGGGTCTGTAGATGAGAGTTCCTCTGAGGATGGTGTTGGGGTTGGTGTGGATCTGAAAGTGCAGGTGTTCGGCAGTGCTGAGGGTGTCGTCGGTACAGGTCGTGACCCTGATGGTGTTCTTGTGGACAATGGCGATTCCGCCTCTGACTCCGTTGGTGCAATCCCTGCGGGTGATCTTGTAGCCACCCGGAATGGCTATGGCGATGTCTGTGGCCGAGGAGGTAAGGAGTGTTGCACGATGTGTGTTAGTCACAGTTGGCTAAAGCATCCCATATGCTGTGCAGCAGAAAATAAGCAGCATCCGGAACAAACACGGCCACTGGGGTTTTGCAGAGGACAAAGACTAGGCCTGAAAGAGTGGGCATGCAGATAGTTGTTCCCTGGGGCATGCCATCACTTTTTTTGGTGTCAAACTTTTTTTTACTGAGACGTCTTTATAGAATGTAACATATCACTGCAGCAAATGCACCAACAGCATAAACAGGGAAATATTCCTAACTTCCCTGGTTCCTTAGAGGCACACACAGAGCTAAACATGTCTATCAGAATTTGGCCTTGCCATTATCCCTCCCTGGCGTCCCATGGTAGAGGGGTTTGGAGGGGTTGCGGGTCAACCCTCGCTATGTAGCATCTAGGACCAGTTTCTTCAGTAGTTCAGATCGATTACTCAAAGGCTGTGAGGACACATCAAACCCCCGTAGATCCCCAGTAGGTGGTCCACCTGGGATTGCCATATCCTCTCAACGGTGTCGCCAGTCCTTTATGTCATATATTATTTTTTTCATTGCCACTAAATGTCATAATTTTATGTACCATTTCTTTAAGGTGGACAGACTCTGTCACTCCCAATCTGCCACTATGAACTGTCTGGCAGCTGCTGTTAGTTGGTTAATCAATATGCTTAACCACACCCTCAATCCCTGAGATCCGCAGCACCAGGAGTACTACCTCGGATGTCCCAGGGAGCGGAGTGTAATCCTACTAAGGTCCTATTTCCAAAAATGCAACATCCTCCCCACATCTTCAGCATTGGTCTTGAGAGTATATATATATATATACATATATATATATGTTTGAAATGCTTTGGGTGAGACAGACCGGCTCTGCAGCCCCTGGGGTCAGGGGTGTAGCAACAGGGAAGGGTGTTTGGGGTGTGACAGCCCCCAAATAAATGCCTTGTTGTCTTGGTATTTTGGTTTGGTGGCCCTAAGTCGAGTCTATTATTTCCCTGTCGTTCCTGGTCATTGCACCACAAATAAAAGGCAAAACGGTGTCCTTTGATATATAACAGGAGAAAGAGTGAGACAGAGATGTACATCTGGTGGTTGAAACCAGATAACCTGGAATCAATCATGGGTTCCCTGGTTGACCAATTTGTGTCATGCTATGCAACAATTATATGTCAGGAAGCCTCCTTTTTCTTTATTATCGCGTATGAGAGAACTTTTAAGTACTTGAGTTCAGGATGTGTCCTGTACAAGCACCTCTTGTTTTTGTTTTAATAGACTATAATGTTGGTCTATCTATAAAACGTATCTAAACCAAGTTTACATGACTACTGACTTTCCTTTTAGTTCACGTATAGCATTTTTTGTTGGAGGGCAAGCCATTAATGTTTCTAAGTTCATCTAAGTTCATGTTTAAAAACAATTACTTTTAATATATGTGCATCTATGCAGTGATATTATCTGATGTACTACAGTGAAGCACTAACATATGTTAAAGAAATTGACTTTTTAATTTTGAAGAAACTGTATAAAATTTCGATATTATATTTGCTGTTCAACATACATGCCAACTGCTTTTATGGCTTGGCTTGTGCACGTCCTCTGAGAGCCAAGTGAGACCTTGGCCCGGCTCTAGCTTGGCTTTCCCTAATAATTTGTTGGCACGCCAACCTCTGTTTGCGACTTGAGCTTAGTACATGGGCCATCAGTCACTTCATAATATTATTTGTAAAACGCAAAGACTGCCTTCAAGCACTAATTTGACAACTCTGTCATCAAGGCTTCTCGAGGCAGAGACAAAGAAGAAAGTGTGCAGTGAAAATACTTTTAAAATACGTGATCTCACAGCATGGACTCAGACCATTATATTGTACATCACTGTAGTCATGAGCTCCCAGGATAACTGCCAGGCCCAGTGAGGACAGGCAAGGACATAGCTTCAGGGGTGGTGTTTGGGATGTAACACTCCTCACATATATTTCTGGCTTCATAATTGAGACTGGGGCCCTAAATATTGTTTTCTATGTCTGTTTTTCTCACTGTTCCCATTTCAATAAAATCTTTTACCTTGTTCATTTTTTTGGAGTTGAAACTTAAATATATATAGTGACTGGTTTACAAAAAAAGTAGTATCTGCACCTATAGAAGTACTCCTTGACTGGGTTCAAGTTTACTACTTTTTTGAATTCACAAGCATTGGCAGTATTAGCCTTGAAAAGATGTGCCAGTCTCTGGTGTCCAGACATATTACTGGCAATCAAACACCCAAAAGATGATGGAATGCATGCTTGCAAATAGGCTAATGAATGGCAATCACTCTGGGTAGCATTGCAACCCATTGTTTTGTGCCTACTGTGCCACTCTAGACAGAGGCCCAACTAAAGAAAATCGGTACTGACCCTACTCCTTATGGAAACAATCAATCAAATCCATTGACCATCTTATTATCCACCCTGCAGTCCTTTGTTTTTTTTTATTTGGGAAATTTGGGATTCACATCTCTTGAATATCAGCAACTAAGTTGACGCCACTGCCTGGGGTGCAGAGGTACCTCTAACCTTCCAGGAGCTCCCAACCCATTAAGCCCAAGCTCAATGAATGTCTATGTATGTTTCACTACCAAGATATGTCAAAGTTAAAAGTACATGTACAACTTTTTAAATACAACACACACAGCTCTAGGGGGTGTTTAGAGCCTGGCTTAGGGGTGATTTATAGGCTTATTTGACCAAGTCAAAATGGCAGTTTAAAACTGCAGAAACAGGCTGAAATGACAGGCCTGAGACATGTTTAAAAGGCCACTTACGTGGCCCAACTAGTGCTGCAGGCCAACTACATTTCATTTACAGACCCAGGTTACATGTTCTACCACTTTACTAGTAACATACAAGTACATTAAATGTACCAATTGAGTGTAAGGCAGTTTTACCCTGTTTCAGATAGAGAGCACATGCACTTAAGCGCTGTCTAGCAGTGGTAGAATGTGCAGAGTCCTAAGGCCAACAAAAACAGATTCCGCAAAATTGGAGGAGTGAAGGCAAAACGTGTTGGGGAAGATCACCCTACACTGACGCTGACAGGTCTAACATATATGCACACTTATACCTATAATTGTGTGTGTGTGTGTATATAGAGAGCGATTATTGTGTAAAATGAGTTGGTTCAAACACCAATTGGTGGAGTGTCAGCACTCACAGTAGGGGTGTTAAAACATGAAACAACCGTTTGTGCTTTGCTGAAAGAGCCTTCACTGTTCTTTCTATTTATTTCAGGGCTTCTGCTGACAGCAGCGAATACGCCGCCATCTCTGGGAAATAATGTCTCCCCAGGCTGAAGTGAAGGAGTTAAAGAAAATGTCAATGTAGCCTATTCCTGTGGGTCCTGAGAGCAACTCTCCATCTTCAGTGGTAAATGATGTATCTGTTCTTAAGTAATGAGTTGGGAAAGCATGTCAGTGTGACCTCACCCTGTGTGTAGTCGGTTAAATTTAGCCTTTTCAAGTGCAGAATGACAGCATAATTGCATCTGCAAAGATGAGCATTGGATAAGGTTTCTTTGATTCTATTTTCAGCAAGAAACAGTTACGTGTTACTTCAACCTCGATGGTAACACCCCAAGGTATGGTAATGTACTGAAGGACTCCAGACCAGAATGCGAGATAAAAGGCCCGATGTATAAAAGTGTGGTCGCAAAGCAGCCTGTGGTTTTTGCACACAATTGATATGCCCCATTTTTATTTTGCCCTGCAATTGATCTACTAATTACTTAAAGTATTAAATGTTGATTTGCATGAAGTTGCAAAAAGTCATCAATATTCATGAGTCAGATGTTCTTGTTCTTTCGCAACTCCCTGCCAATGGCTATGAATGCAGAAATGAAGGCCTGCAGACACCCGTCCCTGCGTGTACGTTATTTGAATGCCGGCATTTTGTTTTCGACAGCACAAGGGCTGCTTTAAAAAAGTAAAATATGGCATTCAGTGAATGGCACAGGGGTGGGGGTTGGAGGTTGGGGTTGGAGGGTCATGCAGTGGAGCCCTGGGCTACTGTCCGCTCTTCCCAATGGCACAGCCACTACTCACGATTTTGGAGCTGTCCACTGGGGACTGCTTCCACTTTTGCAAATTTCTTACCACTACGTTTTGAGAGGCAGTAACCTCTCAAGAGTTTGCAACTGCAATTGCAGTGACAACGAGTGATATGTTATGGTGTGCAAAGTGCATTTTAAGAGTTTGGGAGATATTTATGAATGAGTGTGCCTTCTGAAGATCGCAGCCCACATTTATGCGGTCAGAAAGAATATGATTCTGCAAATTGCGGAATTTGTGCCCACAAAAAAGCTTTGCCCATAATGACTCTCCGGGTAAATGAAAGCTACAGTACATACCATGACCGATTGTCAAAATTACAATAACACAGTGTGTCTGTCCTCAGCCAAGCATCTTGTCATGAGCTGTATGACGTTTTAATAGAGTCGGCTGCACCAGAACACACTGTGGAGTTAGATTTCACCGGACAATCTGAAAGTAGATTTCAAATTTTAAAAAAAACAAAGCCTGATTCTAAATGTCACCGAATGTTAAGCCGATAACAAAATGTTCTGTACTTGCAGCTACAGAGGGAACACGCACCGAATTACCGCAGCTCGAGAGGGCAGTTTTATTGGGTTATTGATTTTAGAAATCACCTGCAAAGCATGTGACTAATGCCGACACAAAGCATGGGGTAATTTGCCACGCTTGTAAAACTTGCTGCATTTTTCCAGGACTAAGACGCACTCTTTAGTAAAGTACAACATTTGCAACTTATATGGACTCTTGATTATTGCGCTGCAATGAAAACAGCATCCTTTTGACTATGCCAATGAGGGTAAATATGTACTGGACGACAAAGTGAATTTGCCAACATGGAATATATCACAGTTCCTCCATTCTCAGTTGTTCAGACTTGTCATTTGACTGGCAAGAGAAGCTGGGCACCGACTCCTACTCAGGTGAAGATAGTAAATAGTTTTGACTTTTGACCATTGGATAAAGTCTGTGCTGAAGGTCATTCACTTCCAAGTGCTTACTTTATCTAGAAGTGTTTTTTCTGCAAATGGAAAGCCAATATTCAAAGATAGGTCAAGTCCTGTTTTAAGTATGGGGACGTGATGTACATTAGTAATCCTGGAATATTGTTGCTAAGGGTACAACCATTGCACATCAGGGCCATTCAGATTTCTTTCAACCTCATGAAATATGGTGTATTACCAAATGGTGGGAAAGCCTGGGTTGGCTAAATGTGGATAAACTAATTCACCTCAAAAGTTCACTTGGAGTGTGAAAATAACTAATTAATGTGATGCTTTTCTCACTGAAGCGATTTCCTCCCAGGACATAAAGATGAACTCAAGTATGCCCCTCGTGGAGGAGGAATGGGAGACATCATATGCCCAGATCCAGCTGGCATCCATTCTTGCATCGTACATATCTTACACCAGTGCAATTCCATAGGATATTTAACAATATCCCGTGCTTGCCCCAGATGCGATAGGAATGACGCCGCATTTGTGCACATGATGTGGGAGTATGGGTCAACGCTTAACTACTGGGAATGCGGTGATTGCAATTGAAAAGAATATTGCATTTTCCTCAAAACATTGCGTATTGGGAATTATCCCCACACCCAAGGGGGGCAGGACTGGTGCTCAGTAAGCATAGAATAGAAATCCTCTGTCTGTTACCTTCGCTGCCTCCGGCAGTTGTATGGCTGAGAGACATGACAGAATGGACTGAAGATTGAAAGATTTAAGAGCCTATAAAAAGGCAGCAGACTACATAGTATGACGGGAGAAATGATTAATTCACTCTCTGTTATGGAGGTGGCAGAACCTTTGGGGGAGGAGCACATGGTGGGTTCCTGTGGAGGCACCTTTTTATGAATGCCTTTACTTTAGCATACAAATCGCCCAAACAGTGATCCGAGAGCGAATTCCAATAACAAACCCACATTGTATTATCTCCTGTAACCCAGTAGCTGCGGCATGATTTTCACTGTGCCTTGCTGTGCTGTATGTTATATGATATATATATAAGCTTCCTGCGTTCCTGAAATGCACCTACAAACCTGTGTGTTCATTTAACTGTTGTGAAATTGATTTATGTACTGCCAATATTTGTTTTCAGGTTTGGGTTAAAAAATCTAAACTAACGTTTTTAAAAAAAACCTTTCCTGTAAGGGCATAGTACATGGTGTAGAAACTGCACCTGTGGCAGGAAAGTTAAATGTCACCTGTGCCATAGCGCTCAGCGTTAAATTATTTAAAGCTTTGATTGGCCCTAACAGGATAGTGACTAATTATGTTAAATATAATTTTCATGTTTTATATTTTATACTTATCTTGTTTCTTTTCATGGAATTGTTTTTGTTTATTTTAGGGGCTCTGTATTTTTATTTTTTATTTTCAGTTTTTTGTATCTGGTTAATTTTTGTTTTGCATATAAATGAAACATGTGAATACATTATTTTCCTTTTTTAATTATTAGTGTGATAACATTACTCCAGGTTATTATGGACAGCGTCTGTAGTCCTGAACTTTTTTCTAAAATCATCAATTTTAGGATTGTTTTTTTACCCATTTAAATAAATGGCAAAATCAATAAAACAACTGGAATGCACTAGGCTATTATTAAATATTCCAACACTGGATAGAATAGTTGTAGTGAATGATGCTTGTTTTTTTTATTCAGGATTTTAAATAATAATCGATTGCATTTTAATTTTAATACCTATTTTATTTGTGTATCATTTCAATTGCTTTTATTTTATGGCAATTTTTAGTTTTTTTAAATTCATTTTCATTTTTCCCTTTTTCAGTTTTTTGGACTATATTAGGGAAATAGACTTTAGAAAGATAATTACTGTTGACATTTAGTTAGTTGGCATGTTTCTGATTATTGTTTATAACACGTAGTGGACACCTAATCACACCAAATATTAATCTACCTTTTCACAGTATTCAAAATGACAAGACAGCCACCATGCTTCATCTCTTTCAATAAGGACTTCTTCAGGGCTGTAACACATTTTATACAAAAATAGAACTTTAAAATTTGTCCTAAAAAAATTAAGATCGGTTCTCTACAAATTTCAGTCATTAGTACTAGTAACCAAATTTGTCCATCATACATACAGGGCTGTATGACACTATATCGAGACAAACAGTATTGACCTACACAAATATTGCCAAAAAATATAAAAAACATAAATATTGCAACACCATACTTAAACATTGAAAACAAAAATATTGATGACAAAAACACCAGAGAACAAATATTTAAAATGCATCATCGAGAAAAAAATAAAGAAGTGAAAAATATCGCCTAGATAGTGGTGGTGGTATCGGTCTGACTGTTATCAGTCTGGCAGATGTGACCATCGCATAACGAGTTTGGTGGTCGAACCAACAGAAGACCTCCAGTGGTCTGCCAAGACCACCAGGCAGCATAGGCAACCACGGTCATCAGGAAGCACAACCAGACCAGCGGAGCCTGTATTTCTGCTGGACTCATCATGAGGCTGCGCACCGCCAATGTGATCTTGGCGGTCCAATCACTATGTATCAGAAGGCGGAAATAGTCAGTACAAAGGGAGACACTCAACTGCAGGCAGCCTTACACGTCTGCTGCCACCATGCAGCCATTCACAAATGTAATGCCACTGCTGATGATCATAGATAGACAACAAAATCAGCGTTGCCGTGGACACTAACAACCATAGGTACACACACCTACCTGCATCAGCAACCTTAAAAAGAGCAGATATCGCTGGCGAACACATCATAGGGGGCGCATGCCATGGACAGCAGGTACATGTGGCAAACAACACACACTCACAAACATACATCAACACGGATACGTGCACAGTCACAATCCGCCCCCTTTGGGCAGCACACTCACACAGCACTACAACACTACGCAAATACACCTGGCCACACATCTCAGGCACAGGGAGACTGAAGGCTACACAACATTGTCATACACATTAACAACTACACACCTACAGCACATATACAAATACAACTCACACACTCACTTTCCACACTGGCTAGGGACTGCCCTCACATACAACACACATATGTATCGATGTGGCATGGAACACAAACAACACCACCAGTAAACAACCCTGCAATGGACACACACATCACAGCACAATGGAAGCACAATGTCATGCACAAACCACAGAGACACAACTGGACCAAGAACAACATGACAATTATTCTGACACAATTGGGATGGAGCTATATAGGTCACCCAGGGAAGGAGACTGCACTGGGACATATGACACTTTAAACAGGTCCCCAAACAACATGGTCACCGGAAATGGCCCTATATGGGCCTCAGGGACAACCAATACCCAAACCAAATGCCATGCGCATCTGCACAGCGGGGAAGAGCAAGTCAAAAAAGCACATACAACTTCTACCACATGGGGCAGTGCTTACAGAAACTAGCTGCAAGGGGCGCACACACCTAAATGGACAGGCACATGCAAACACAGCTTGCACAATTTAACACACTCCATGTCTGTGCAGACTAAACTCAAGATGACACACATCACATATATACAAAAGCCATATCAGGAGGACAAGTCTAACACCATACATGCCCACATTGGACAACAAAAAAGGAAACACCTACCATACAAAACAGTACACAACGCCATGACACCACCATTCCATTTACACACACATACCTATACACACAACACATACTCTTCTTTTGGGGTACAACAGCACTGCACACAAACTCACATACTGCAAACAACAGCACATGGAGCAGCAGGCAGGCTCAAACACACACAACTGGAGGCACACAACCAAAGTCACTCAGGAACAGCATATAGCTAGAAAAGGAATTGCAGACAAATGTATCCATAAAATAAACAACTCTTTGGGTTTATTGACTATAAAAACTAGGAATGTCCAAAAGCCATTGGCCAGTCCATATACCAGTCCAATAATGGCACAATGTTGTGCCTAAACTTGACTTCCAACTAGCATGTAACCTCCACAGGAAGGGGCATCAAGGGGACAGGCAAGCACCTCAGAGATTATCTGGGGGTGGGGTTAGGGGGATTGGATTTGGGAGGGGCGTTTGGCTTGGGCTTGGCAGTGGAGGTCTTCTTGGGAGAGCTGGCCTTCTTAGGTGGGTAGGCTTCTTCTTCAGGGGGGAAGAGGTATGGCTACTGGTAGGGGGGCAGGGGAGGCCTTGGAGATGGAAGGGACGGACTAGGAACTGGGTGGGGTCCTTCTGGGTCTGAGATGGGGGAAATAGGGCAAAGGTTAAGGTCAAACAAAACAATACAATTATTTTTACTCTAAGGACGGTCATGTCGTGGGTGTGTGCTTATGGGAGGTATGCTTGTGTCTAGTGGGTGTCTGTTGGGTGGGTGAACAAGGGCGTTTATGGCCCTCATTATGACCTTGGCGGTAAATACTGAATACCACCATGCTGACTGCCACCAACAACAGATTATGGCACATACATCCAAAATTGACAGAAAACAACCACAACCACAAATCCACCAAACCCACTGAATGTGATAAACTGTTGGTACTACCACCCATACCGTTATGCCACCAATACTACGCCCTCCAAATAATGACCCACCAATCACAACAGCGGGCATTCAACGCCTGTAAACCATTGGTAGTGAACACGGCCACGGCGGATAAGACCACCCAAAGACAAATCAAGACAACATTGGCCAGAACAAAAAACCCACACCTGACACAATTACACACACCCACCAACAGCACTACAAAACACACACTCACATCACCCACAATCCTTTGCTAACACAAAAGACCACAATAGCTAGCCACGCAAATCACAGAGACAACTTCACACACACACCACAACCACCCATTCATCCATCATGCACCACACACCCAACACCCCACCCCCTTACTCAACACCCTCTGCACAACACACACACCACACAACACCCATGTCCCCATAAAGGCACCCCTGTTTCACAGATGAGGAGTTGCGAGTCATGGTTGAGGAAATAGTCAGGGTAGAGCCACAGCTGTTTGGAGCACAGATCCAGCAGATATCCATTTCCAGGAAGATGGAGCTATGGCGGAGGTTCGTGGACAGGGTGAACGCTGTGGGACAGCATCCATGAACAAGTGACAACATCAGGAAGAGGTGGAACAACCTACGGGGGAAGGTACATTCCATAGCAGCAAGGCACCAGCTCGTAATCCAGAGGACTGACGGTGGACCCCCTCCTCCTCCACAGCTGACAGCATGGGAGGAGCAAGTCTTGGTAATCCTGAGGGACTCATTGGAGTTGCCAGAGGACAGGACAGGACACTGGTGAGTCAACATTTACTACCCATCACCCCCATACCTGCATGCCACCACCACCCCTCACCCTGACACCCATCACTCCACTCCATCCCACACAGTGCACCACCACAATTAACAAACCTAAATGCCAAGCCTAAATGCCATACCCACTGCATGCACATCCCTTCCAGCCCTGCATGTACACCCACAACCAATGCATGCACAGCATGGAGAACTAACAATCTCACAATACATCACTATACACAAACAAAGGTGGCAGGGCAACAGCAACAATATATGGAGAAGCTAGGGATGCAGAATATGTCATAGACATGTAGCATCTCTTACATCCCCACAGGTGACCCTGCAGCGGCGAGGAGGTGCCACGGCTACCCAGTCCCCCACCAGAAGATCACCCAGTGATGACAGCAATTCTGGAGTTCTGGATGAACTCCTTAACCCATCAGAGACCATTGGTCAGTCGGCTAACCCAGCCCACACCCACTCCACCACAGAGCCTTCCCCCTCAGTATCCAACACCACAGCAGCCACCCAATGAACCCAAACCTCTGTCCCCAGGACACATCAATCAGCAGTGCTCCCACCTGTACAGGGATCATAGTCCACACCTCTCAGGCAAGACAATGAGGGTCCTGGGATCAGTGGCAGTGGGCACACCGTTCAGGGGACACAGGCACAGGGGCCAGGGACACTCGGAGGACAGCTGTGCACTAGTGAGAGGGCAGGTCCAGGGAACCGACTGTCCAGGAGGCACTCACTAATGTCCCGGGGGCTTACCAACAATCCCAGGACAAGATGGGTCAGGTGATACACATCATGCAGGGGAACCAACAGCTGCAGGAGGAACACCACCAGGAGATCAAGAAAGAATTGCAGGTCCTGAACACCACCATTGTCTCCATTGCAGGGGTGCTGGGTGATATGGCCAACATCATGAGGGACTACACATCACACCAGCGGGCCCCTTCCACTAGCCAGTTTACTGACCACTCCTCCACATCTGCTGCAGCTAGTGGAACAGAGGCCCTGCCACAGGACCCATTGGCCACTAGCACCCCTCCCCCTGAAGAAGGTGAACCACCCTGCAAACGTTCCCTCTGACCCAGACACACACCAGAGACACATGCCAAGACAAGGATCACCATCAGGAAATGAGCCCATCCTGAATGTCCCCCTTGTGTTTCACTGTGTCATCTTGTCCACTTTGAACTGCCATTGCTCCCCTTCCTATGGCCCCTTGGACACTGGACCTGTGCTACAGACAGACTGGACCACTGCCCTGGACTATCCCTAACTTTCACCCCACTCTATTGCATTTCCCATTGTAGATACATTTTCAATAAACACCCTTGAACACAACTTGAGTAATAGTGATTTATCTACAGGTAATGTACAATGTAATGAACTGTAATGAACTGCATGATCCTGTGTAAATGTCTGGTAACATGTTGATCCATCCAACAAATGTGTCTCAGCATTCTGTACACATCTCAGCAGTACACTGTTGTAACAACACCAACATCTGCAATTAGGGAAGGCATAGGTGACAGTCAGGTGGGATGCAAAGGGGATGACTGGCATTATGCTGCAGTCACACAGTACAACACTAAAATGTAGAAATGTTTAGTTCACAGTCTTACCTGAGTGTCATTGGGGTTACTGTCATTGAAAGTGACCTGTTGTTCATGTCATCCTCCCCTTCCTCCTCCTCAATGTCCTCAGTGTCCACTGGAGCCACTGCTGCATTGTCACCCCCCTCCTCCTGCAGATAGGGTACATGCTGTCCGAGGACCAAATTGTCAACATGCAGCACACAACAACTATTCTGCAGACCTTCTCAGGGGATTAGCATAGGGATCCACCTGTCAGACGGAGGCACCTGAACCTAGCCTTCAGGAGCCTGTGTTTCCTCTGCAGGTCAGCGCCCATCAGAAGAAGGGGTTGTGGCGTGCCATCGCCGAGGACGTGCGGACCGTGGGAGTCTATAGCAGGTGGAGCACCCACTGCAGGAAACGGTGGGAGGACCTAAGATTCTGGGCCCGGAAGACAGCAGAGGCCCAGCTGGGGATGGCCTACCGACGAGGGAGGGGTGCCTGTCGGAACCTGACCCCCCTGATGGCCCACATACTGGCAGTGGTCTACCCAGAGCTGGGTGGGCGCTTGAGGGCATCACAGCAGCCACAAAAGGGTGAGTACAGTGTGTTTGTCAACCATCTCTGTTGCCTGGCATGGGATTTGGGTGCAGGGTACTAGTCAGTGGATGCCCCAGTATGCCGGTCCAGCTCAGGTTAATGGGATGGAAAGCATGTATTAGATAGCTAGGTAGGTGCCTTCCCATGTCAAACATGGCTTAGCTGGTCCCAATTGGTGTGTAGTTGGCAGTGTTTGACTCCTACCTGCGGTGGTACTTAGCCATGGTATGCCAGTGTGGTCCATACTGCCCATTCTCAGTCTCAGTGTGTGACAGTGATGTGTCTGCCATCAGTGCTGTTGGTGCTGGGATTGACCCTTTGCTCACTTTCTCTCTCCCCACCCCTTCCTTTTGTTATCCTGTCCATTTGTGCATTAGCATCATCTGGCGAAGGAGCAGGGGCACCGGCGAGTGAGGGAGCAGCAGCCCAAGGGACCCAGGAGGCAGAGTCCACCGACACCGAGGGAACCAGTGGGACGGAGGGCGAGGGGAGCACCACGGTGGTGACTGAAGGTGACCCACTGACTCTGATTCGTCCTTTGATGGGAGCTCCCTGGTGGTAGCGGACCCCTTTGGGACCATACCAGCTACAGGTTCAATCGACACCCCCCCCACCCCCCTCCCAGTAGCCCCCCACTGAGTTGCCCATGCCCGCTCAGCCAGGAGGGTGGGAATCTCATTTACCCCAGGCACCTCAGGCCCTGCCCCAGTCAGCCCTGCTGCCCTCAGTGAGGAGGCCATTGACCTCCTGAGATCCATCTCTGTAGGGCAGTCAATCATTGTGAATGCCATCCAGTGGCTGGCATCCCAGATGCAGCTATGCAGTGTCTTCCTGGAGGGCATCCACAGTGAGTTGGTGGCCCTTACAGAGATCGTTTCAGGCTCTGGCTTCTTCACTGATGGCAGCCAGAATCCCTGTTTCATCCGTCCCCCCTCAAATTACCAGTTTCCTCACCCCAACCCATCCCACGCACACATTCTGACAAGCATGCACCCAAAACAACACACAAGACTCGCACAGACAAACACAAGCAGCACACTTCAGTCCACAAGCTCTCACACAGCCAACACCCAGATGCACACACAACATCCTCTGCCTCCACTGTCTCCCCATCCTCCTCCTCCCCCACAGTCACATCCGCACTCACACCTGCATGCACTGCATCATCAGTCCCAGATCCTGCCACCTGCACAGCCTTGGCCACAGTCACCACAACAGCAGACCCGCAGTCATGCACCCCACACACCACATGCACAGTCACCACCACCACCTCATGCAGCACACCCACCTCACTTGCAGACACCACCACAACATCCATACACACGTCATGTTTGTCCTTCCCACCCTGTCTGCCATCAGTAACACACACATGCTCGCACTCAAACCCCCACCGGCCATCCACCTCACACACGAACACTGTCCAGGCACGTGCACCCAAGTCAGCACACCTCCACCTTCTACAACCACTCCTTCTACCTCCACTCCCATCCCTCCTCCCACATCCCGCCCCATTGTCCCTAAGATGCTTTTCCTTGCCCGCCTTGACCTCTTCCCTCCCCCGTCCTGCCCATAAGAGGAAGGTCACACCACCCCAGCCCAGTACCTCAAGCACCCAGTCTGACACAGCTCCACCCCCAAAGACTACAGCTGCCACTAAGGGGGACATGAGTGAGAATCCGGCCCCTGCACCAAGGACACTCTTCCCAACCCCAAAATGGAGAGCTAAAGTGCCGCCCCCTCCCAAACAAACTGGCAAGACCATGGGGCCACCTCCAAAACCTAGAGCCAAGGAGGCTCCAACGAATCCCTGCCCAAGGAGGCCCCACAAAAATCAAAGGCCAAGGAGGCCCCCCCTAGTAATCCAAGGCCAAGGAGGCCCCCCAGAATTCCAAGACCAAGGAGGCCCCCCACACATCCAAGGCCAAGGAGGCCCCCTAGAAATCCAAGACCAAGGAGGCCCCCCAGAAATCCAAGGCCAAGAAGGCCCCAACCAAATCCCTGGACAAGGAGGCCCCCCAAAACCATGGTCAAGGAGCCCACACTCAAAATTGTAGCCAAGGAAAAGCATCCAGAACCAGAGGTCAAGAAACAGCACCCGGAACCAGAGGCCGAAGACCAGCATCCGGAACCAAAGGCCAAGGGGCACCATCAATAACCAGTGGCAGGCAGCCCCCTCCTAAACCTGTAGGCAGGCAGCCCCCTCCAGAACCAGTGGATAGGAAGCCCCCTTCTCAGCCTGTAAGCAAGAAGCCCCCTCCTCAAACTGTGGGCTGGCAGCCCCCTCCTCAACCTGTGGGCAGGCAGCCCCCTCAAGAACCAGTGGGCAGGCAGCCCCCTCCTCAACCAGTGAGCTGGAAGCCCCCTCCTCAACCTGTGGGAAGGCAGCTCCCTCCAGAACCAGTGGGCAGGAAGCCCCCTCCTCATCCTGTGGGCAGGCAGCCTCCTCCAAAACCAGTGGGCAGGAAGTCCCCTCCAGAACCAGTAGGCTAGGAGCCCCCTCGCAAGGAGTTGCAACTCCCATCCACCCCACCCCCTCCTTCCCCCTGAGGTGCCTGCCCATTTCCATCCAACATGATGCCTCTGAACAGTGAAGTCCCAATGTTGTCAGGAGTCAAGTTGGGGCTTGGACTTTGCCCTGTGGGCAATAGTGACTTTGGACTGGCCTTTGGGCCTGCATTTATTTATTTCTGCAGTTGTGCATGTTTTTGCATTTTACATATTCATACAAAAAGAATACAGTAGTTGGAACTGTGTATGTGTCCTGGGTTTATTTACTCTGGGGTTCTGTTACTATTATTTTCCTGTGCATTTGTTTCTGGGTGTGTTGTGTGTATGGTGTGTGTTGTACGTGTGTGTGTGTCACTCTCCCACCCTTGTGATAGGTGGCCGTATTCACCGTCATCGTCTTTGTCGGCGTTGGGGCTCGAGAACAGCCATGGCAAGGTACAGCATCGGGAATACTTGCAGTTCAGGTTCCATGGCAGCTGTGGACTCCTGTGTGTCCCTGGAGGTGAGTGTCTCCTTTTAAATGATGTGTTTCCGCCAGGCTTTTGGTGTCTTTGCTATTGCCCCGGAAATCGTTGCCGTGTGCTATGTCATAATATGATGGGGGTATCCTTGTCTTCTGCCTGCCTGTAGGTGGCTACCGCCATGTTGGATGTTCGTACCGCACTGGCGGATGGTGTGGTACATTGGCTGTCTATGGGAGGGATCACCGCCATGGTCATAATTTGACTGTCATTACCGCCAGCCTGTTGGCGGTGATACCACCATGTTAACCCTGGTGGTCAGAAGACCTCCAGGGTCATAATGACCCCCTATGTGTCTTGGGCTTAGGAGGGGTGGAGGTGCTGGGGGATGTCATGGTGGGTGGGTCGGTGTGTGCTGGGTTGGAGTGGTGACTGCAGGTATGGTGGATGTGGTGGATGTATGTGTGCCTGTAGTTGTGGTATCTGCAGGTGTAGTGCTTGTAGTGGATGTATGGGGGTCTGCTGGGGTGGTGTCTGCCAGTAGGATGGGTGTGGTGTCTGTAGGTATGCTTGATGGTATGTGTGTGATGCTGGGGTTGGTGGGGTGTCAGGGAAAGTTGTGAGTGTTGCTGTGTGTCTGGGTGGATGTTAATTGTGTGTGTGCCGATGTGCCTTGTGGTGCTTGTGTTTGTGCCTGCTCCATTTGTCTGTTTTATGTTTGTGTGCTTTGGGTAGGTGGGGAAGGGGGGATTTGGACAGGGAAGAGGGTGTTGGAGGGGGGGAAAGGTGGGGAGTGACTGACAGCCATCAGGGTGGAGCCTGAAAAGATCTCTGTAGGCCAGCTGTTGCACCATGAATGCCTTCCAGTAATGCATTAGTCTTTTGAAGCTGACTTGCACATCCCTGGATGGCATTCACATTGGCTGTCTGACCCACAGAGATACTTCTCAGGAGGCCAATAGACTCCTCACTGAGGGCAGCAGGGGTGACAGGGCCTAGGGAGAGGTACCTACGGCTAAGGAGACACCCATCCTCTTTGGTGAGCTGCCACGGCCAACTGGGTGGAGAGCAACAGAGAGGGCAGACAGGATGGTACTGGGATATTCCCCAATGGGTCTGCCACTACTAAGGAATGGCCACTGGAGGAGGAATCCAATGATGAGGAGGATGTCTCGGTCTCCCCTGTGGCACTCCCCTCGCCCTCCAGGTCACTGAGTCCCTCTGTGTCAGTAGTGTCTTGACCCAAGGTCACATGGCCAGATGCTTCCTCACTTGGCTCGGTCCCGTCTCTTTCGCTTGCCTCTGCTGATGCTGCAAAAAGAAAGAGAAATAGGGCCATAACATGTTCATTATAACACCTCAATCACAACTCTGATTGACATACAATACTAACATGTCAAGTAAACCCCAGCAAAAGCTTACACTTAAGTGGCACATACATGAGTCAAAATATATGCATGCATGCCATCTGGATTTACTGAAGTTGTCCACAGGAAAATCAGGATCACAGACAACTACAGTTGCATGGCAACCACAATAACCATACAACATCTAGGAGACCTCTCCATCCTCAAAGCTGTGCCACATGCAGCAGACCTAAGTTAACTTTTGGCAAATAATGGTATCGCGTTGTAAAGTCCATTCCCACATTACACACACAAGCTCATCCACACATCTATTTGGCACATACATAATGTACCAACAAGTAGAAAGATGCTATGAAATCCTGCTATGTTGATTACAAAAGTGCAATATCCTGGAGTAAGTGACATGGAAATACCAATGTCACACTGTAAATATTTCAACAATGTTCTCTTCAACAAGTGACGCCTGTCCCAGTAGACTCAAGGAGGTAGAATCTATGTTACTCAGATAGGCCTCACATGTGCCATTCAACGGAACACTTTTGACGTCAGATTCAATATGTCAGGGAAAGATGTCTCCAGAATACACAAAACAATGAACCAGTAAGCCCCTGGATAGTCACTACTAATGTCTGACACCCATTACAATGACATCATATGAGTGTTTCTGTAGTAACCATCTGTCCGTTGCATGTTGGAGAGACACAGATTTTCCAAAGACTAATAGAAAGGACCTCAACTTGTTGTCCAATGAGAAGCAAGATCACTATCCACATCTTGGACATGACATCAGTGCAAGTCACTCCATGATGAATGCCAACAGTCAGGGCACAATCCTCAACCATTACACATGTGCACTGCACTTTTCCACATGAATCCACATCAGGGGCATAGATGAACACAGAGTGGTTACACAATCTGGGCCTAACTGTCATGTCCCTCCTTGCTACTGCAGTTTTGCATGCCAAATGACATATTATGATGCATCAGGGTATCTGTCAGACAATGAGCAATGATGACACTCCTGTCAGTGCCACAACATGAAAAATACCACCATTGTAACTGTACTATTCCCAAACACTTTTCCATGCACTTACATGTGAGGGAATACAGACGTCTTCCCATCAACATGGGCAGAACATGCATAAAATTGCAGATTATGTTACGACTCTGTCGTCCCATTTCCAGGGGGCGCTGTAAGGGGACTGTCGGAAGCCTGGGAATCACCTTGAACAGTTATCTAAAGTCCCTTGCTGACTCCTGTTTGTTTCTCATTTCTAGATGGTACACTTGTGTAGTACTACATTTGCTTCCTGGGACTGCAGATCCCATAATGCACAGCCTGGTAGTCAGGAAAGCCCGGATTCTGTTTCCCATTGTTTTCAATGGGAGAAGTCCAGTTGCTCCTTTTCACTGGATCCTCTCCTCCAGGACTTGCAAGTGTCTGAAACTACACACACCTGAGACCTCTCCTGTGCAGCCCAGCTTGGAACTACTTATAAGCAGCCATTTCCTCAAGATCCCCGTCGTGCATTGGAGTTTGATTCCTTTGTGTTACAGACCCTTTGTCGGATGGTGTTCCAGTTTTGTTCCTGTTCTGTTCCAGCTTGATCCTGTTTCCTGTTTCTCTGCCCTGCTCCTGATTGTTCCAGCCAGAGTCTGCTCCCTATTTCTTAGCCTTGTACCTGTTTGTTTCTTCCAGAGCCTGCTCCCTGTTTCTCTGCCCTGCTCCTGCCTTGTTTCAGTCTGAACCGTCTCCATGTTTCCCAGTCCTGTTTACTGCTCATTTCCTACTCCCTGTATTCCAGCCCTGTCCTTGCCTGTTCCAGCCAGAGCCTGCTCTCAGTTTCCCAGTCCTGTCTGTCTGTCCCAGCCAGACGTTTGCGCCCTGTTTTCAAGTCCTAGTCCTGCCTTTGCTTCAGCCTGAGCCTGTTCCTAGTTCTTGCCTCTGCCTCTTAGTTTGTTCCCTTCTGTTTTTGTTTCTTCTTGGTTATTTGTGTCTGGTAAGTGTTCTATCAGTCTTCACAAGTGTATAAGTGTCCTCCTTTGTTCTCGGGTTGGCTCCTAGTTTCCAGGAGGCAATTCCTGCCCCCATCCTTGTCCAGTGTTATACGTTGTCTTTTGTGCCTAACAGTGACAGTGTGCTATTGCTGTTTTCTCAGGAATCGCCACTGTGTTTCCAGATGGACCCACAAGAGCGTGTCTTGTGTATGTAAGTACTTTCCTTGTCTGTGCTCTAGGGTCCAGAGACAGAATCACTTCTGCTGCCTCCTTTCTATGGGGCTGGCAGGGTGACTATCTGTAAGAGCAAACTGCACAGAGGCATTGACATTCCCTGTCACTGTGGGAGGTTCTGCGCCTTACTCTGTGTACAACTCCAGCGTGTTTGTCCATTAGTAATCTGTTTCCTGTTTGTTCACACAAGGGTTGCTCTGCTTTTACTTTCCTGTGCCTGTTCATAGCTGTCCTTTCCGTGTATGCCTTTAGCTGCTCTTCTTCCCCAGTATACTACCTCTTTAGGATATTCCATGACCTCAAGGGGTGCCCCAACCAGAGTCCTGATCAGACCCGCCCGAAACCGTGACAGATTAAGAATGTTTCTTAAAGTGAAAAGCACACATGCTGACATGTAGGCACAAGGAATATTGGCACCAGCCATGGGACATAATTCATCTTAATAGACGTTCTCCACTTACAAAGAGAAAGTAAATTGCTGCATCCGCAAACAATTAGCCATGTAAGCCATGTCACATGTATGATGGATACCTACATATCACAGACTGCAGTGAGGCACCAGCACCCATCATATACTGAAGATAACTAGCTTCTGGGTGGCAGATGTCTACATACACAAATACTCAGACACATGGCAGAGGACAGTGATCCATAACCTACTTACCTTTGACCTGTAACATTTAGGGGGAGTGCTCTGTAGGTTAGAAATTACACCCACTACATCAACAAACGATCCATGAATGATCACTATACACAGTCATTTGTGGTCCCTGCAGAGCAAGTGGTTTGAGATTCCCCCCAGTTTTGTAGTAGGTCCCAGGTTAAAAAGGCAAGGCACACCAGTTTGATACACATAACATGTCAACACAAACAATCTTCTATATTCTGTGTGACACATGGCTCATCCCTAATTGTCTGGGGGAGTAGTCAGTGCCTCCCTCAATCACCTGGCAATGGGAGAGGCAGGAATTTGCTGTGAATCTGCTGTGCTGCCCTCAAACGTCCATCAAGCTCTGGGTAGGGCACCGCTAGAATACAGGCCCGGGGGGGGGGGGTCATTGTCCGACAGGCAACCAGCCAAGTTGGGAGGACAGCCCTAGCCTCCGCGATCTTCCAGGCCCAGTGTCTCAGGTCCTCCCATCTCTTGCGACAGTGGGCACTCCGCCGGCTGTGGACTCCCAGGGTTCGCACCTTCTTGGCAATGGCTCTCCATATCCCTTTCTTCTGACAGGCATTGGCCTGCATGGATGCAAAAGACATGACAAAAAATGATGTCCACAAGCCCCATCCAAAATGGCTGAGTCATATACATGTCAGTACACAAAGCTAAGAACTTTATTTTATTCCCAACCTGCCCAAGTGTGTCACTTCCTAGCCATTGAGTAGAGGGACATGACTACAAACACTTCCCAATCTGCAGACCAACCCACCACCCTGCTCAGTCCCTCCAATGACTATGTAGGTCAACTGACATCTAGTAGAACATCATCTAGCAATCTAACTGAGATCTGAGGAACTATGGGACACATCACAACTTTGTGGCTTCTGAAAGGTAGACTCCTTAGGCATGAATGCATTAAAACACTCACTCTGTGAGAATGATTCGCTGCACACAGTTCCTACAAGCTACCCCCAGAGTACAAACTCAAACATTACACATCGGTAACAATGAGGGGATTGGCATGGTGGGTACAGAAAGTGTCTACCCTACCCATGGGTGGGCATGTGGACTAATAAATGCATACTCATGCCACTTCATGGGGTGGGGTTCTGTGTCATGTACTTGGGCAGGGGGGACATGCTTTTGGACATATGTGTCTATCCTACAGTGTTGGCATCTAACAAATAAAGGAATTCATTGCCCATTTACTGTCATGTGACCAGGCTACTGAATTTCATATCATGGCTTTCCAGGAATCCACACACTATCTGCACTGTGGGGCTATCATTTATGAAATAAGCCTGCACAGGACTAATTTGACCTGTGTGAAGGTGACAACAGGGCTGTGTGAGTAAGGGACCTATCAAGGGACAGATACACACATTGACAATGATGCCAAGTGCAGATTATTCACAGATCATTAAATCTCCCCTAAAGCCATTTTCATACTAATCAGGATAAGAGCCTCAATAAGCTACACATTAGCACAGAGCCTGCATTTGGACACATCACAGGATCAACTGGGATACAGGGAGTGAGCACAGTGCCACAGTTGCATAGCAAAAGTGACTCAACACCAGCCTAGACTTGACCCATACTGGGAGATACATTTGACAGTCCCTGGGCTCTGCAGGCTGAGCAGACAGAACCTACATGAAACTCCACCCTATCACTTCCATGCATGGCAGTACATCATGTAGCCAATTGCAATTTGGCTTGTGTTGTGTAACCTAAAGGGCAGAGTGGGTCAGGATATGCCTTCAATACAACAGTTTAGCAAGGCTAGATGTGGTTTGAAATCTCAGTGGCAACATACACGTAGCTCACTTTATACACACCTCACACATACAACATGCATGCACAACTCATGCTGGCATGCAAATACATGTTGTCTCACATTGACATCCATGTGGTAAGAGATGTATGGGGATGGCTGTAATGTCACCTCACCTAGTTTGTGACACCCCCCCCAAAGGTAGATCAGGGTACACTCAAAACACACACATACAACAATGTATTAGGACTCAACATCTGGCACTGAACACAGATACATGAACATTGACTTTCCCATTGAAGCCACACCAAGTGCACCTCCATGGCCTTGACTTTACATTCTGGCACACTTGGGCACAATCTAGCCTGTGACGAGGTACTAAATGGTGAAGTACAGAAAAACAATGTGGAAATGAGGCACTTACCTGCTCCTCTGGTGCACCAATAAACTGTTCATACAAGGGTAGGACCTTTGTTACTAGCCTCTCCTGCTCATCCGTGGAGAAGGCAGGGGCCCTATCACCTCCTGAATTTTGAGTAGAGTGTACACTTCTGGTTTTTGGAATTGCAGAACAGTGTTTGCTGGGGATTCTAGTGCTGCCAATCCCTGTACTATACTACACACAATATACACAGAGATGTTGTTCCCCCAGGTGTGTCTGCTTCACATGTGGGATGCCAGACCGGGGTCAATGTACAGGTGGATGGTGGGCTGGTGAGTGGGGTGACAGTGAAGGTGGCAAAAGGTGCGCAGTAAATATGCATGACAATACATTTTGGTGAGATATTTTTGTGTTGTGACTTACCAGGCTCCACTCCCCCAGATATTCCTGTCAAGTCCTATGGATGCAGGATGGCCAAGACCTTCTCCTCCCAGGATGTGGGTTGTAAGGGAGGAGGGAGGGACCACCGTCAATCTTCTGGACCTGCAGCTGGTGTCTGGATGCCATGGAATGGACCTTCCACCTGAGGTCGTTCCACCTCTTCCTGATGTCATCCCTTGTGCGTGGGGTGGGGCCTACAGAATTCACTCTGTCAACTATCCTTTGCCACATTTCCATTTTCCTTGTGACAGTAGTGTGCTGGAATTGGACTCCAAATAAATGTGGCTGTACTCTTATGATTTCATCCACCATGACTCTTAACTCATCTTCAGTGAAACAGGGATTTTTCTGGGGTGACAGTGGGGATAAAAACAAAAGTGGTGGGAAATTAACAGGTGACAGTGAGTTAATGGGGTTGAGAAGTGCAAATGGTTGTGATTGGAAATAGGAGGGTGTTGAGGGCGAGGGATATGTGCTTAGAGAAAGTTGTAGGGCTGCCTAATCTATGGTTTGGTAACTTTTGGATGTGCTATGGCTTGTGTGCTTGGCGTTGTAGATGCAAAGGATTGTGGTTTTTGAAGGGGTGTGTTTTATAGTGTGCTTTGCAGGTGTGTCGGATGTGGCAATGTGTGTCAGCTGTGTTGTTTTCAAATCGATCCAGTGTGGTGTTGTATATTACTTTGTTGACCACGAACCGCCGTGATTCAGACTGCCATTGGTAGACCATCATGGGTGCCCACAACTGTGACTTTTGACTTGTAATACGTTCAGTGGTTGGTTGACAGGCTGTTGGTGCTGGTGGCTGGACTGCCTATGTCCCGCCCTCAACGGTACTGGCTTTTTTGTCTTGTTTTTGGTGGTCCTGCCTGTGTAACTCATAATATGGTAGTCTGGCCATCCAACTGCCAAACTCGTAAACTTTTCAATAAACCACTAACTACTACCAACAATGCAAGTTTGACAGCCAATGCCAGTGAACAAAATTAGTGAATAAGTAAACATATGTTAGGATATCAAATACATAACTTTGCTGAGTGTTTACTTGTCCAAATTAGAGGCACATCCTCTACAATAAGAAAACCATGATTAAAGGAAGCAGAAATAAAAACACAGACATCAAATTAGGGGAAATTGAAAACAAGACCTCCTCAAAAGTAAATATGGTAACCAAAGTACAAAACTAACTTTAAACTAAAAATAACACTATCACATGTTTAAAATATAAAATAAACAATCATCTGACTAAAATATAGATTGAAGAATAAACAGACACAACTAAAATTTTTCTCTTGACAGACAGCATGAAAACAAAACTGTGACAAAAAAAAACACCAAAAAGACCTACAAAGCTTAATTCTACATGTTAAAGAAGAAAAGCGAACATCCAGAATGTACCTTAAAATGTGCACCTGCAATGTAAAAATCTTAAAATGAATATAACATCCCATATTTTTTAATGAAATTAATATACATTTTCTATTCTCTAAAACCCACAGATAAAAAGTTGAAAACTGCAAGGAAGCTTCTTATTAAAGTTATAGAAGATTTGCTTATAGAAATGAGAGAACAAAAACATCCGGAAATGCACAAAATATTATTTAAATGCATGCTGTCGGATAGCTACCACTAAAAATGTAATAGTTGAAAGTGTTCTGTACTGAAATTAAAGTCAGACATATTTCGCAAGACCTAAATTAGACCAGTATGAGCTCACAATAGCTAACAGATGATGACTAAAAAAATTATAGATTTTGAACAGACAGTGATTCTAACCATACCTAAAATCTACCCACTCACGTCCATTCAGGAGTGCTACTATCATATAACCAGAGCATTTGGAGGCCCCTAAAAAAGTCCACCCTGAGCAAAGAATATGCATCCAGTCCAGAATTTGCAGACAAAATAAAAAAGCTAATAGCTTTAACACTCATCTCTGTAACAGGAGTCAATAAACATTATTAGTTGAAGTAGGTATATGAGTATCAATTGGCATTATTTAACTTCTTTGTATCATGGAAGCAGAGGTGAGTTCTTTAATCCGTATTTGGTTCGAGAGGTACACTTGAAGATGTTTCACCCATTTCACACATATCTTGTTGAAACTTAACATTCTGTTCCTGATTTTCTTGTTCCATATTGAGAACTAGCAATGCAGCATTCACATTTATGCATTTCAATTGTATAAAGTTTTTTTTAATTACAACGTGTTTACATTTGCATGTATAAATTACAAATCCTGTATTATATTTCATGTTGGATGCAAATTATTTTTGGATTTTTTTTTAAATGTCATTTTATTTATACATATTTGTAATAAATTATAAGAAACAAATATATATTTCCAATATTTTTATGTTAACTATTACTTATTTAGAATGTCATCATGTGATATTGTTTGTCACAGAAAATGTAATTGTAAATAGAATTATCTAACAATCATTATTTCAAAATTATTTTATGATGACATTAATCTACAAAATGTATTACTTGTATCCAGCCAACTGGATGACAACTAACCACCTCAAGCTTAACTCCAGCAAAACCGAGATCATCATCTTCGGCCCCAACAAAACCATATGGGACGACTCGTGGTGGCCCACCGCCCTAGGCCCCGCACCCACCCCGCAAACCACACATGCAACCTCAGCATCATCCTGGACCCCTCCCTCTCCATGACACAGCAAATCAATGCACTAACCTCCTCCTGCTTCCACACACTCCGCACTCTAAAAAAAATCCTTCAAATGGATTCCCCCAGAGACCAGGAAGACAGTCACCCATGCACTCATCAGCAGCAGACTAGACTACGGTAACGCCCTCTACGCCGGCACCACACTCAAACTCAAACGCAAACGCAAACTCAAGAGAATCCAAAACACAGCCGCACGCCTCGTCCTTGGCCTCCCCCACCACTAACGAATCTCACCACACCTCAAATCCCTTCACTGGCTCCCCATAGACAAGAGAATCACTTTCAAGATCCTCAAACACGCACACTAATCCCTCCACAACACCGGCCTGACCTACCTCAACGAAAGAGTGAACTTCCATACTCCCACCAGAAACCTCCGGTCAGCCGACCTCGCACTAGCTACAGTCCCCCGCATCCAACGAACCACCACAGGAGTCAGGGCCTTCTCTTACCTCGCCCCTACGACCTGGAACTCCCTCCCCACCAACATCTGCAAAACCAAAGACCTCCTACTCTTCAGTAAAAAACCTCAAGACATGGTTGTTCAAACAGTAATCCCTCCCTCACCCCCCCCCCACAAGCGCCTTGAGACCCTCACGGGTGAGTAGCGCACTCTATAAAAAAAATTGATTGATTGTTTACTTCATGTTCAAAGCACTAACCTGTACTTGGAGGTAGTGTATTAGGTGTATCAATTCAGTAATTCCAGTCACAGCCTCTGTGCAAAAGGTGATTTCTATCATTTCCTCCATTGGATTTCTCCGGAAAACAGTTGAAGAGACACCACCTGTGCACCCTGAATCAATTGTTTGTGCCAGCGTTAAACCTTACCTCATACTGGCACCTTCTGATTTCGTTGTTCTCTTTGTGACCCCAACATTATTATTCGCTCTTGTGTGTTGAGCCAATTTTATTTGGTAGACTCTGGTACATTTAAAAATGTTTTTCCAAAAAGTTTGTCATTATTTGCAATGCATTCCTCAACCAGAATTTCCACCTCCAAGTCAGAGATTCTTTTTTGTGGCCTCCTTCATGCTGAAAACTGTAGAATCACCTCAATATTTCTGACTGTGTCTGTTGAATTTGTAGTCTTCAAAGAAAAGTTACCAACATAAGGTCGTTTTCCGGTTTTGATGGCTTCAGGAACTGCCAACGCGACATTCACAGTTTCTGAAAACACATTCACAAAATGCTACTTGACCCGGCTCACAGATAAAGATTTGCTAATATGAGGTTGCAAATCTTAAGAACAAATGACATTTATGAGGCATATGCTTTTGTGATACCAAAACTTGTATTGGTTATTTTTCACAATTCCCTAATCACAAAAATATACGTTAGTGCACCTAGCCCACAATTCTTATATTTTCTTGGAATACTCTAATGAATACTCTCGAGTCTGGAAGATAAGAACAGTAATGTGTGCAGCATACAGAATTGTGCATTGCCTCGTTGAGCACATTTCTCACTGAGCACCTGTGATATAAAGCACAATTTAGCACACATTGCTGCAATACCAAGACACCATACCCTTTACTTGCCTCTCCGAGCCCTGTACTTCCAGGAGCTGTTTATAGGAATAGATATGGTTTCCCACAAAATCAGATTCCTTTGTCAGCTTCATGTAGGCAGTGACCACCACAATGCTTTCCAGGAAAAGGACAATGGGGGCCCTTCCAGAAGCCCATCTGAAAAAAAGAAACACTCACCTAACATGGTCCTTTGGATTTTCCAACTGCAAAGAATGCACTGACAGTGACTTGAAGTGAGCTCATGTATGGATGTCAGTATTTGGAAATTTAAGCAGGTGATACTATTCTGCATGTTCAGTACCTTCAACAACACAGACTTGCGTTGATACTACTTGGGTACCTTCAGAAATGGAAATGAGTGCTGACCAGTGCCTATTGCTTGGGAAGGCTCTGCTAAGCTCTGCTGGCCCACCCTGCTCTGGTGACTTTACCTTTTGTGAAGATCCTGGCCAACCATTTGAGTCCAGAGACGGGAATATCGAGGCCAATAGCCTTCACTGCTGCTCAGCAGAGAGCCTTGGAGGGAATCCCTGTCACGGGTCCTTTCCTTGGGATCTGAACGTTGCTGAACAAAAGGTCCACCTCCCGACGTCACCAACTCAGAAAGCTATTATAGCACAGAGTTATGGTGAAGCCAGTCGGGGGAAGGGAACTTAGGGGAGGGAACAGCAGGGAGAGAGATCTGAAAAGGAAAGGTTAGAACAATATGCATTTACTCATTCATAGAAAAACGTAAATCGTTTATAAACTCTTGACTAAATGTGTCTCCAAGATATCAGGTGGAGACCTCTTCTAAAATGCGGGCAAAGCCCCTTGTGAAAACACAACCTCAGATTCAAGAGATGGCAAGAATATTGAACTATGATTTTACACAGGATATCAATCTTGTAACATTTATATATTCACATCATAAACCTTTGATCATGACTTAGAAAATCTCAAAGACTTAAATGTTTTTTCATATCTTAAGTTATTCAAAGATCAATGAAAACTTTGATTAGTTTTTTCTCCAAAATACTTTCACATTCATAATAATAACTGACAAAAGGTTTTACTAATCAAAATATAAATTGCCTTACTTGATAACATCAGGAAGCGCTTTTTATCTGGGAACTGAAACACCTTGAATTACTTGTGCACATAACGCGTTTTCTCTGTGAACTGAAACGCTTTGAATTACTAAGCCCAAAGAGCATTTTACATCTGTGAACGGAAGGCACCAAGAATTACATGTGCACTAAGCGCGTTATCTCTGTGAACTGAAACGCTTTGAATCACTGAGCCAAAAAAGCGCTTTACACCTGTGAATGGAAGCACCATGAATTACATGTGCAATAAGCGCGTTATCTCTGTGAACTGAATCGCTTTGAATCACTAAGCCAAAAGATCGCTTTACATCTGTGAACGGAAACACCATGAATTACATGTGCATTAAGCGTGTTATCTCTGTGAACTGAATCGCTGTGAATCACTGAGCCAAAAGAGCGCTTTACATCTGTGAACGGAAACACCATGAATTACATGTGCACTAAGCGTGTTATCTCTGTGAACTGAATCGCTTTGAATTCACTGAGCCAAAAGAGCGCTTTACATCTGTGAATGGAAAAACCATGAATCATGTGCGCTCAAAGCGCATTACCTCTTGGAAGTATTAACTTCCTCCAAACTTGGATTCAGCAAGGCCTTACCGCTACGAGTACGACCTACTCGTTTTTGGATGCACCATGGGCTCTGGTTCGACTATACTCTGCCATTCAGAAACTCTGGACTTTTCCAGAGAAACCTCCACGAGGTCTGGCTACATCGAAGTCTTCAAATTAGTGAGCAACGTGCTTGGGTGTGGCTGGGCTTTATGGGCCTGCCACACCCCAATATGGCCGCTGCCTCTAAAAACATGGGAAATGTAGTCCTTTCATAGGATAACACTGATAAGTGCATCTTGATCACCAATGCCCTGAACCTGCTGCTACGTGAGCTTTACCACAGGGCAGACGACACTGATGGCCATTCTTGGAACAAGTGGGGATGACCAATGGTGTGCATAAAGCGCCGCAGAACTGCGCAGCGGAATTTTGGGCGAGACCTGGACCACGCCTGGCCTTATTCCTGACAATCCCAAGGAGCAACTGTTACAAGTAACTTGAGTGGTGACCTGCCTGGCAAACATACTCCCTCCCTGTAGCACCTTATATTGGCTTTGTTGTCCTTTCACCCTGCCTTATTGTGAGGATCCAAGCAAAACAGAACGTGGAAGAAGGCTGGAGATGCTGGAGAATAGACCAGTGGAAGTTTTGAAAGACTGGGCACCAGACAGCTAATATCAGTATAGCAGTAGTTACTCACCTCCATATTTTTGTGTCACTTCCGGGTGAAGAGAGGTATAGCATTATTTAGACCCACTGAGGCTGTTAGGGTCTGCCTGGCAACGTGCTCCTAGTTGCACTGACGTTTTACCTACATATTAGTTCATACCTGTTATTGTATTCCCTCCATGTTTATACTTTTCCTTAGCTTTTCCGTTCCTCCAATTTCCCTGCTTTGCTCCTGCTGTGTCTTGCCATGTGCTGTGCTTTCTTACCCCTTTTTATATATACTTTTATTAGTGTGTTGCTGCAGTGGGCCTTCTGCTTGTATCCTGGTTAGAATCAGGCTTGGGACAGCACTGCTATGCCATTCGATTAGCAGCTGAATTCCTTATTCACCGTCTTCCAACCAGCAAAGATTTACCCATTTTGTAACAGAGTGGTGCTATTCTTTGGAACAGACAAACCTGAAGGAGATTGGGCACAAGTCCAGGTTTTTTCTTTCACTCTCTTCCCTCTTTCTCCAACAATTCCAACTTCCGATGGTGAGTTCCTCTCCACTCACTGGTGTAAGTATTAAGGAGTTGCAGGGGCCTTCAAGGGTCTACAACTTCAGAACCTTATGTGCAGAGATCCCACACCTCGCTGACCTGCTTGCTGGCAGGACTGAGAAGGACCCTAGTGGTTTGCTTCCCATTAATAACATACCTGGCTCTGCTGAGTGTAAAGCCTTGATTCCAGATTCCCCAACATCCCAAGAATGTGAGATATCCCCATTTTAGTTATTTAACACACACCACCTAACCCTAAACTTGGAGATTGTCTTATCGTAAATGGCTTTTTTTACCACTTTATTTCAAATTCCATATTGTAACACACTTCACAGATCAATTTCAGAGTTACTCTTTGTTTATTACGACTGTGCTGCTCTTTTCTCAAGCGGTTTGCTATGGTTTTGATCAGTAGCTTTGGCATCTGTATGATTTGTGAAACAGTAACAAAATAATCAGTTTTTGGTGAGGGGATTTTGATCCTTTATTTTATAAAAGGGTGCTCACAATTGAGTACCAATCAACAAAATAAAGGTATACTAACAATTTATAAACCATTCCATTGTTTTTCTATGACTACATTGTGTTGATTTGTATTGATGATATCAGGACTCTAACTAGTTTAAGTAATAGTATACAGTATGGATGTCCAGGGGTCTAGGTTTGTAAGATACTGTAGTATTAGTTGAGGGGTTGAGAAACCACCTCAAATAATAATAACAGTCCTTGTAGGGTGAACCACAAATGTAATTCAAAAAGCCTGTGCTAACTCTCTAATACCTTGGCAGAAAGCAATCAAGCTTAACCTAGAGGCAATGTGTAAAGGCTTTATGCAGTACTCAAACAGTAATAAGGTCACAACACAATTGAAAAAAAAATCCCAAGCACATTTAGAAAAATAGAGAACATTTTAGTAAATAAAATGACACAACAACAACAAAAATCCGGAGTTACGAATTTTTAAAGTTTAAGGTACAAAATAGCACTAAAAAGCATTAAACGCCAACAGCAGTCATCTAGTTGCCCTTGGCTGGGACAAGTGCAACGTTTAATGCTGATTGCAATGGAGCACTGTTCGTATACAGGTACCAGGTTTGCCCGGTGAAAAGTGTTACATTTAAACTTAGGGCCTCATTACGAGTGTGGCGGTCTGAGGACCACCACACTCGCGGTGACAGTCGGACCGCCACACTCCAAGCGGTCCGTTCACCAAATCACAACACTGGCAGGTGGACCCACCAGGGACTGCCGTCACTGCCAGGAACATCGTTCACAACAGGCTGGCGGTGGTCTGAGTTGTACTCAGCCACGGCAGTGCTGAACTCAGCACCGTCGTGCTGATTACCTCAGCCAGCCTTTCCATGTCGGTCATCCCACCATGGAAAGGCTGGCGGAACGCCAGTGTCAGGGGCCACAGGAGGGCCCCCGCACTGCACCATTGGAATGGGCACTGTCTGCTTTGCAGACAGTGCGCATTCTGATGGTGCTGGTATGCTACAGTATTGGTCTCAGCTCCCTTAGGCGAGAACATTGTAATACGCTTGGGGGGACGCCACTGGTATGACAGTGCCATCTTCCCCGCGAGGTTGCCGGGCTGCTTGTCCGACCATCAAACTCGTAATGAGGCCCTTAGTCTCTGGAATAGAAGTCAAAGATCTTCAGAAGACAAAGGCAGCAAGCTGTGATTGAGGAGGGCTCTATGTAATCTGACAAGGTCTCAGTGAAGCTGTTGACTTTTGGCAGGAGTTTTCTGAGCAGGAAAAATTTCAGTGTCACACCCAAAGAAGGTCCCTCACCAGATGGATACTATTTGCATCCCCGGAAAGGGAAGATGTATACCTTCCAATGTATTCACTTTTTTGGAGCTCTGATTCTTCCAGTGGAGCAAGGCTACAGGCTTTAGAGGGCTCCACAAGGCTGGGTACCTTTTCTGTGAGATCCTGCTGGATTAAATTTTTTGCTGTGGACAAGAACAAAATGAGAGGAACCTCAATCTTTGGCCCAACTGTGATGCAGACTGGTCACTGTCCCCCTATTGGTTCTCAGAGTAAATAGTTGGCAAAACGTTTTTAAGCCCCAGGTGTCTGGAAATGTCAGGAGGTTTACACTTTGACACTGGCCAAGAGTCCAGAACCTTGGGAACAGCGGTTGGGGGGTCAAGACTCACTCCAGCATGGGCCAATAGCAGTACCGGACAGCTCCAATGAGATCTGTTCAGCTGGGAATGCAGCAAAAAGGCCTCGTGGAGCTTGTTGTTGTGCGCAGGACGTCAGCTTTATGAGCCTTGGAGCCCTTTTCTTTGCCCTGGGTACAGGAAGGACTGCAGGTCCATTCTTCAAGGTTCTTCTAAGGTCACATATAGCATGTCCAGTCCTTTTCTGTTCTCCCACAGGTCCAAAAGTGATTTGAGGTGAGGTCTGTGGCATCAACTTTTATGCCCAGTGCCAGCCTGTGGGTGGTGGAAACCCCCAGACACTCCCTAACCAATGGGGTAAAGGTTCCCAGGAATGACTCTATCCACTTTTGCGGCATTTCCTGTGCGTTTTACTATGAACTATCCCACAGTGCCCATCTCTACCTAAATACAACATCCCCTGGTCAGATCTTCCTGTGCCCACCTACAGATATGACTATGGAAGTGGGCAAACCCTCCCCTGTGGTCACTGCAAACAAGTTCTGGGACACATCCCCCCCTCCCACTGGGTTTGGAGAAAACTTGCCTAGGAACACAAGGGGAGTCCTAGGTGTGAGCTACATTTACCAGTGACAGGGTAGGCACCCTCTGAAGCTGAGGAAGGGGCTGGGCATAGTCCCCAGGTTATCCTGCTCAAGGAGGAAAACACCTCTCCACACCGAAGCATTTTGCCCACTCTGTAGGAGCAATCCACATCTCATCACAGGTGAGACATTCCTGAGCCCGGTGACACTGGACGCTGGCAAAAAGGCACATTTGGCTTAGGCAGGAAAATGACAACTTTCTAAGAGTCTCATTTTTAAACTAGTAATATAAAATGTGACTTTACCTTTAGGTTGAATTTTAAACTACCATTAAAATGTGCCCTTGAATAATTTTTAGGATGAACGTATGAGTATGAACTTGTTGTATATTTTTTTTTAGTGTCCTCTAAAAACCCTTGCTTGCTAGTGGTTAGTCTGGCTTATTTGTCCCTCCTTTTTGTAACTGGTTCACTCCCCTGGAGCAGCGCTGTATTACTTGTACCTTCCACTTGGCCCAGTATAACCATCTGCTTAGAGACTATTTTTCTCTTTCTCTAAAAGCATTTCACAAAGCGCTCAATGCAGTTAATGGCTCAGAGACACAAGCAATCAATGTTTTCATTGGCTTCGAGATCCTAATGTTTTCACTGGCTTCAGATGTCTGAATAGGGCCGTAATTCGTGTTCTTCTCTCCTCACACAGGATGTCAGAAGATGGGCCACTTCAATGTAGTCTCTTCACAATAAAAACCCCTCCCGCTTCGCTGTTTCTGTCGTTCCACCCCCCCACTTTGTGTGCATTTCTTTGTAGTCCTACATTTATGTCTATTGCCTGAAAAGCCATGTACAGGAAGTGCAGCTTTGTTCAATCCTGCAGCAGCTGTAGCCCAGGCTCTGGACTTTCAAATACCAACCTCCCCACCGAGGAGAGCTGTGCGGAGACTCCAAGAGCGATGCCTGGCTCAGTTCCCTCAGGGGCATGGGTTACTCATTCACAGAACTGATGTTGTATCTTTTCCAAGGGATGTCCTGTGTGCTGTCAGGTCTGCTGCTGCCAAGCGAGAGTGCTTCCTGACTCCAGCAGCACAGCTAGTGGACAACCACGTGTGCTACTCCCCTGGTACAGGAGTGTCATTTGGGTGTTTTGATTTGTCATTGCATGGAGACCTAGTCCTACATATACCTAGACAACTACAAAGAAGTCCGACCACACTCATATCCTTAGACCCCCCGAGGCACCGGGCCATGCGCTGACAAAGAAGGCCAGCCTGGGGGATCAAGGGAGGTGGTATACTGTGTCTGCCCTGCAGAGTGTGTGTCCTAGACTACCTAGGGGCTTGTCAGTGCTACACAGATGAGCTTTCCCACTAGTATAGTGAAGGGTGCGAAGCCACCATCATTCCTCCTGGTCTCTGGCATACAGTGCTCCTTATAGGTTTGTCCTCTGTACAATCACCCATCAAGGCCATGAAGTATTTAAAACCAACCAGACGGTACCCGCTGTGCAAAACCCCCTAACCCCCAAAAAATATTTGACGCAGAAAACTGATAAGTGGTGTTAAGGTAATGGTCTCCGGGTGAAATACTAGGGGCGAAGGGAATATAGGGAAAAACCATCCCTCTGCACGTTGTTGTCTTACATTACAGCAGTGAATGGCAATTAAATAGTAAAGCGAGCGTAAGAAGTCAAATCCGTGCAGTGCAAATGTGATCGTAAATTACAAATGTTCCTGTAGCTCATTAAAATAACCTGTTAGTGGAAACTGGTACCGAATGAAATCCTTTTAACTATCTTTGATTCCTGGATATTTATGTTTCCACAGACGGGCAAATCAAATGTAACTAACTATACATTGCAACTTATACCAGAAGAAGACAGTCTTGTGGCCCAATTAAAATGCAACTATGTAGGGCAGCCTATGCTGGAAGCAGACTGCCTTGTGTTAAACTGATTGTGTTATTCTTACCCTTCACAGCTGCCACTTGTTCGCGTAAGTAAGGAGATAGTATGCCAAAATAATCACCATTTTTAAACTTGAGTTTCTTCTTGCACACTTTTATTTTGTAATAATGGGGGTTATTCTAACTTTGGAGGAGTGTTAATCCGTCCCAAAAGTGACGGTAAAGTGACGGATATACCACCAGCCGTATTACGAGTTCCATAGGATATAATGGACTCGTAATACGGCTGGTGGTACATCCGTCACTTTTCCGTCACTTTTGGGACAGATTAACACCTCCTCCAAAGTTGGAATAACCCCCAATGTCTCTTACGACATTACAGCCCTCCAGTTCAACAACAACCTGCCCTCCTGTTCAACACCCCCACCCCCTCCTGCTTACCACCCCTGCCCGCCCTCCCGTTCACCACCCCTGCCCGCCCTCCCGTTCACCACCCCCACTCAATTGCCAAAGACAGTATCTCACCTGTAAGCGAGATCTATTGGCTTTGCCAATACTTATTCTAATTGCCCCCAAACTGAAACTAAGCACTATAAGTTGGTATAATGTAACCCTCTGTTTTCCTAAAAGAAAGCCAGTCTTGCTACAGTGAAAAACAATTTTGGAGGTTTGTCACTGCTAGAAAATGTACAATCTTAAATGTACTTGTCCTGCTTTTAAATACCCCGCCTTCCTTAGTGGGTGACACAGTGCGTGCTGCAGCCCCATGTAGCACTTAATTTACTGGCTCTAGGTAAACATAGTACCATATATTAAGGACATATAAGTAAAGTAAATGTGCCAGTTAGGTGCATGCTACGTTTACAAGGCGAAGCAAAAGCACTTTACTACTGGTTAGCAGGAAAGTTCTAGGGCCAGCAAAAATGGGTTCAGCATAGGAAGGCAAAAATGTGGAGGAATACCACTTAAAATATGGTCCTCTCCTTGAAGGTTTATCAAACTACTGTGTTGCAGTAACATCTTATTGTGTATTTCCATTATATAAAATTTAGCATTTGCCCTTCATTCTTATAAGAACTTACCACCCTTGCTAGACAATTACATCTTTATTGCAACTATGAAAATTGGGTTGCAGTGCACTCAACCCCCTCCTTTGAACTAAGACTTGACTGTTTATTAACATCTTCTTGGGAAATACACGGTGATTTGTATACCCATTTCTATCAAATAAAGTGCACACAGTGACCTGGTTAGTAGGGAACACCACCCCCCTCACTTTTGATAGTTTATGTTTGTCGCTGAAACTGCAAGGATAAGGGAAAAAGCCTGACAACAGTCAAACTTATATTACAATGCTAGGTTTGGGAATGCTGTCAGTAAAGTAAGACTGCTAGTGTGTCAGGAGTATGAAAGTGCTGTCATTAGTTCCAGACTGCTGATCTGTGAGGTGTTGGCTGCTCTGTGAGGGGTGTTGGTAGTGTGTGACTATTCGCCCGTGAGGGGTATGATAGTGCTTCTGATAATGTGTGACTGCTTCCCTGATGGGTGTGGAAGTGCTGTCAATAATGCGAGACAGATGTGGTATGTACGAATGCGTGTGCACTATGTGAATAGTACTGAGTGGGGGGTGAGAGTGCTCAAATAGCATTTGACTGTTAGTCTGACAGAGGTGTGAAAGTGTTGATAGTATTTTAAATGTTTTGCTTTTCTTCCACTACGCCTTTAACAGTGCCACTTGGGCAAGCCTTCCTCTGGAAATACGTTCTTGTGAGACTTGATGGTTTGATTTCCTGAATGAGGCTGCCCAAACAGGATGATGCAGAAAGTCTGCCTTTTCCTGCGTGGTCACTCCGTATTTTCTGCCTTTTGCTGGATCCTATATTTTTGCTGGCTTTAGAACTCTGCACTTTAACCTGCTAACCAGTGGTAAAGTGCCTGTGCTCCCCCATAAACACGGTCGAATTAGCATATTCCTAATTGGTATTGTGTTCAAAGTAGAACATGTAGAAATTTAGGGGGCAAAGTTATCAATGTTTATCAACACTTTATGCAATGCTCCACAGCAAGACTCCTTGCTGTGCTGCTCTGCGTGAAAGAGAGAGGTTAGGAATGTGCCATATTCAATACTATGGTGGTCATTATGACCCTGGCGGTCTTTGACCGCCAGGGCCAAAACGACAGGATCACCGCCAACAGGCTGGCGGTGCCTCCTGGCGTATTTTGACCGCGGCGGTAGCGCCGAGGTCGCACCGCCGGGGCCGGCGGTATCCCGGCACTTTAGCCCTGGCGGTGATAATCCGCCAGGGCAGCGCTGCCCTGGCGATTATGACTCCCCTACCGCCAGCCTGTTATGGCAGATTGCACCGCCAGGAAGAGGCTGGCGGTAAGGGGACTCAGGGGGCCCTTGGGGGCCCCTGCACTGCCCATGCACTTGGCATGGGCAGTGCAGGGGCCCCAAGGCAGAGCCCCGTCGCGCATTTCTCTGCCCAAATTTCGGGCAGTGAAATGCGGGACAGGTGCTACTGCACCCACTGCACATCAGCATTGCCGCCGGCTCTATTACGAGCCGGCGGCAATGTTGATGTGACTTTTCTGCTGGGCCAGCGGACGGTAACTCTGTTACCGTCCGCTGGCCCAGCGGAAATGTCATAATAGGGAGCCAGCCATATTGCCAGCACTGGAGGTATTCTGGCTCCCGCAACCTCGGCGGTCTGCAAGGCAGACCGCCGAGGTTGTAATGACCCTCTACATGGCACATTCCTGTCCTTTCATTGACCTTGCACACTTTTGGATGCCTAAAGCCAATGCAGGTACCCTTTTGTCATGATGCATGGGTGCCTGCACTCCAGGCAGGATTGTTTTAGTGCAGGAAGGAACACCTTCCTGCACAAAAACAATCATCTGAGGCTTTTGTTGTCTTTCTACGTGTGCGGCAGAATGTAGCACATGTAGAAAAGGTAAAAACTAAGTGAAATGAATATATTTCTCCTTATTGTGCCTCTCCTGGGAATGTGTAGCATTTTGACAAATTTGCAGGTCTACCACTTATGGTAAATTTGGGAATGCACCAAAATCCATGGGTGGATGCATGGGAACACCCATGCTCCACCCATGGAACCCCTTCCTAGGGCAGAGTAATGCAAGGCAGTGACTTGCACTGCCTTGCGTCACTCTAGATTTACAAAGCACTGCAGAGCCATACAAGATGGCCTTGCGTGACTTGGTAACTCTGACTTTAGTGTTGCATTGTGCTTGTATTACGCAGGGCAATGCAATACGTTGATAAATCTGGCTCTTATTGTTAACATTTCCTTACAGTGACTAGTCCCAAAAGCTTTTTGTCACTTTGGCAGGCCTACCTGTCCTATGTCGAAAACCAGAGTACAAATTAAAATCCTAACAATATATTTTAGGAATGGGACTAGCTAGAGAAATAAACAACAATTTTAATGCTTATGAGAAATCCAATTCAATACTGATGTCAGATTTGTATTAAATATTACGGAAAAGTGACTTTTAGAAAGTTACCTTTCCCCTACCTATAGTTGTTCCAGGAGGCTAATTTACACTTGCTCTCTAATTTCTTCCAGCCAGGGATTAGCATTTTAAAGGGTGTGAAAGGGTGTGAAATGCTCCCGTGGAGTAAACATTAGGCTAACCTAAATGGGAAGAGGTGACTCTCTGAACCTCACCAAATGTGCCTGGGCTATGAGCATCCTTTTTGACATTACAGAGCAAATCCTGTTTGAGTGTCAAATTCTGCTTGACAAGTCTGCTGGGTTTTACATATAACATGGGGCTAACTTGAAAAGAAGGAAAACAGGATGCCCAACCAGTTTTTGGTGTAAACTCTCTGGTTCTTGGAAAACCCTACTTGTGTTCTACCAGACATCTGCCTCTGAGTTTGTTATGGGTACAGTGGTTGCCTCGAACTGGAGTTTGGTGTTAGATGTGCTAGGATACTACGATTGCCATAATATACTCCCTGTGCATATCCCCAGCCCTCAGGGCCAAAGATGAGTGTGGCTGAAGAATGTTGACATCTTGAAAATGCCCAAAGTGGGTAGGCTTCACCAAGGGAACATTTATCCAATCTGTTAGGGCATGCCCAAGAGTCATTCCTACTCACTAGCTCATGCCAGGCATAAATGTGTCACCTCCAAGCTCCCACTTCAGAACGCTATTGGACCTAAGGAAGAACAGAACAGGATCAGACCTGCTGTCTGTTACCTGAGATGAGTCCTAAAAGACTAGTCCTGCTCCCTCTTGTTCCCATGACAAAGAAGTGGACTTCAAGGTTTATAAGGCTGACCTGTTAAAGCTACAGGGACACACGAAGCTACAAGAGGACTTTTTCTGCAACTGCCCAGCTGACCAGTAGCAACTGAACCTGGATTGGACTCTATTGATGTCCTCGGCCTGACATCTTGTGAGTCTCTAAGTGCATCCCCTGAGGCCCTGAGAGGCTTAGAGGTGTAATCATTTGGTGGATTGGGATTTAAAGGACTATGTCGGAAGGTAAAATCTTTGACCAGGGTGAAGCTGGTTGGTGTAAGTGACCTGTGCTCCACCACAGTCAGGCTCAAATTGCACCTAAATCGAGGTCTGCCACAACCATTGGTATTTTAGGCTTCTTGTCACTATTCACATTTAAAACATTTGTAAAAAAAAGTATATCTCTAGATCCCCTTATTAGAGTTTTGCATTTATGGTGTAATTTTGTTTATTCAATTTTACTCTCATTTTCTAAATTGGTTTGGGATTTTTATTGCTTTACATTTCCACTCACCTACTGTTGTGGTACTGCATAAATGCTTTACACATTGCCCTAAGTCAAGCTTGTCTGTTCGTTGCCATAGCCACCGTGGCTTCAGCTCAGGTTAATTTAGTGACTGTGGGGTTCACTTTGACAAGGGTTGTGATTGTTCCTTGAGGTGGGTAGACACCCACCCTATATAAAATAATCCAACTTCTTACATGTCAAGAGTACAAAATATTAATCTCTACCACTGGTACTTACAGGAGGATGCAACCCTCTTTATTGTATTTTTGCCCTGTGCCCCATATGCAGACCAGCCATGGTTCTGCTCCAACAGGAACAGTCCTCTCTGATCTACCAAGCCAGGTTCTCTCTGAATCGTAACACAAGCAACCCAAGACCAGTTTCTGCCTACCTAGACCTCTTCAGTCGGTTAACTATGTCACAGTGATCACAGGACCTATGTCTGGTCACACAGGTAGCTCAGCACTGGTTGACACCTATGCTGTAAAATGTCTTTGCAACATTTTCCGGTGAATCCAGATAGCATCACATTTTTGATGTTTGGAAAACACGTCGGAATTTCTATACATACAAGGCAGCATTCTAGTTATTGCTGGATTGCAGATGTTCAACTTTCCTTGTTTTAACATTGGTGGGTTTCACACATTGCAATATCTACATTCAAGTTTATAATACTGGTGTCAAATTCCCCATGGCTCCCTCTCTTCTTGCAAGGCTTGTCATTCAGTGATTGTGACCCATGCACACCTGAGACAGAGATAGGACTAGAAAAAAGACTAAAGGATACTGACTCAAAGTTCTATCCTACTGTTGCTTAAAGTCATGCACAAGGTACTCGTTTCTCTTTTCATTGCATCAGGAAGAGTATGTGCCACAAACCCTTAAAGCCTCTGTAGCATATGGGTTTGGTTTATTTTGCTATGGTGAAGGTCACCACCCTCCAGTTACTTCAAGCTTCATCAATACGTTTCATTACTGTAGCTTATTCTGATCACTCTGAACTGCGTTTTACTCCTACCATTGAAAGCCACTAATTTAGAGAGTTCACCTTCCAACTCTCTTGCCATATTTCCACCAACTGCCACACCTGTCCTACTCCTCTTTACTCTGTGTCATCATGAGTGGCCTCCATGAACTGTCATGATTCGTATCTTCACTTCGCTCATTCTGTCAATCCAGATTTTTCACAGAGCACCTTCTGCTTTTCTCCTTGGCCCATCTTGCAGACTCGCCCACTCTTTCCTCATAGACTCCTCAGTCTTCCTCAGATAACAAGCGATCAAACCCTACCTCAGCTAAAGTCCTAAGCCCCTTCTCATGTCATCCCATTTATCCTGTGAAATACAAGGTTAATCAAGTCAATCGGCACCAAATCAACTTTTCCCACAAACTAGACTCCCTGTTGGTACTTTAAGGCAGAGACAGAGCCCCGCATCGGACCTGTAACGCTTTTGCATGAACTCACTCTGTAATGAAAGGCAAACACCTCATTCATAAGCCTGTGCCTTCCAATGAGGGGATGTTGGTCTCATCCATTGTGAAGCTCTTGCTGCATTCCTGATCCCATGTATCAAATTAAATGTGTTCTGTTCCAGTCGCATCCCTAATCAACTGCCACTGTAAACATAATCTGCCTCTGCTGACGTCCATACCTAGCAGGTACTTAAATTGGCAAATTTCTTAATCACACTGTCTAATCCTAGTGTGATGTGATTTCAATCTTGATGCTAGCTGTTCTCATCCTACTGGCTTGGCCACTTTCTCATTGCTGATTGATTAACACACACTCTCTGCCCTTCATCTCTACCAGCAATCAATTGTTCAGCTCTGTAGTCTTCACTTCCTGCCATAGGCACATTTCCCCTTCTGCGATGCCATTCATGTGTCCATCACTGTCCTTTGTCCACTACCTCCAATCCAGATGTAAATTATCCGTTTCACTCCATCCTCCCTTGGCAGAGTTCCACCAAGAGCTTCAAGATATAGAGAGTGTTGTGTCTAACTGGGACAGTAATTTATCGGGTTTGTAACAGTGTTGTTAGACTATATTTCACTCTAGATCCCGGACTTTCAATTCAATAGATGAAACACAACAGGTAAAAATAGATTTAAAAAAATGAATCTGCATAGCCTAAATTCCCTAAAGAATATGTAGAGATTGCTTCAAGTAACAACAAGAGATCATCGATTTCTTTCTCCAGGGCACAATACATTTTCCAGAATTCTGTTTAGAACGGTTTGACTGCACAATCACCTTCAATTAAAACTCGAGTAAGATTCAGGTCATGTACCTGTAAATTTAGGTCATTGGAAGGAAGTGGAAGGAAAGTGAATTATGCGAGCACCATTGAGGGTATTCCTTTGTGTTCAGTAATAATGCTCACAAAAACACTCTGCAGAGAAAATCATGGCTGGAAGAAAATGGAGATACGTTTAGCATGTTTAGTGTGATAATCTCAAGTTGTGGTCATCAATAAAGCCAGTAGGGAAGATTTATATTCTTGGGTTTTTACTTGATGAAAAACCTTATGTGGCACGCTAGATTAATCGCGTGTCTAAAATATAGTTTACCATTTGGTACATTTAAAGATGGTTACACACTTCATAACAGTATGTTTATGCTCAGGTTTAGTGAAAGCAATTGTTGATTCACAACTGAATTAGGTGAATAGTCGTTTTGCTGGAATAAGCCCCCTGCATAATATCTTCAAATTGCCCAGAATGCATGATGTAAGGTAGTGCTGGGCCTGTACATACTAGAGCCTTCGCCTGCAGATCACTGACATATTCATTCATAGCTGATGTTTGAAGACAGAGAATGATTTCAGATTACGAGGCTGGTCCATCCAGCTATGCAAGATAAGGAACAAAGGGCCTCATTCCGACCCTGGCGGTACAAGACCGCCAGGGCCGGGGGCAACGGAAGCACCGCCAACAGGCTGGCGGTGCTTCATTGCCCATTCTGACGCCGCGGTCAGAAAAGGGAATCCGGCGGTTTCCCGCCGGATTTCCCCTGCTTGGGCAGAACCTCCATGGCGGCGCTGCAAGCAGCGCCGCCATGCAGATTCCGACCCCCTTCCTGGCATGGGCAGTGCAGGGGCACCCTAACTGGGCCCCAGGGAGATTTTCACTGTCTGCATTGCAGACAGTGAAAATCGCGACGGGTGCAACTGCACCTGTCGCACCCCTGCAACACCGCCGGCTCCATTCGGAGCCGGCCTCTGTGTTGCAGGGCCTTTCCCGCTGGGCCGGCGGGTGCTCCCTTGGCGGGCGCCCGCCGGCCCAGCGGGAAAGTCAGAATGGCCAGCGGCCATTTGGCGGTTCCCACCAGGGTCAGAATGACCCTCAAAGTTATCTATAAAATAAAGCTTCTCTGCTAACTTACTCAAACGCAGCAGTCTGAGGATAGCAGGAAGTGGAAGCAGTTTATCTGGTATGAGATATGGTACAGCTCTTCCAAGAATTGCTCTTGACAGCTTTTATGACGTGCCATTCAGTGGATGGAACTGTGTGACATCTGATGGAATGTCAGTACATCACGTGCACTGTTGGACTTGGTAGCCCATGACAACAAGGGAGTGGTCCTTCTGCAGCTTGGAGAGTAACACCTCCTCTGTGTGGGGCTTCCGTCTGGGTGTCTGAATACAGGTTTATCCAAATTCGAAGGTCCTTACATAGTGGTATGTATAAAAGGGAATTGTCCTGTGTTATATAATGGACTCAACTGTAACAGACGAGGAGTGGCTGTTTTTCAGCAAAGGGCCGAAGGGTCTTTGGTGAGTTACAGAGATGACGATGTGGCCACATATAGATGTTAGATTAATTATGTTTAAAAGACACAGAAATTTGCCAAAAAGAGGTTGCTGGGGTGCGCACAATAACTCGCGGGTGTGAGACCGAAAATGATATAAACACCATGAGCAGGATTCTTCACTTAGGTCCAGGAAAGCACCTGCCAGACTTGATGACTGTGTTTAGTAGCATGACAGAGAGCAGCACATTATGCCGTTCTCGTTATCTGGTTTTGAATTAGGATTTTACATTTCCTATATTCAAGTTGTATTCTACCTGTTTTACTAGTAAAGGGTTAAATGAGTGTTCATTATTAATAGATTTTTTGTTTTGTTTTTTCCTCTCCTCCTAATATCTATGCAAGGTGTATTTGTTTGTGGATGTAATTGTAATACAATAGTTTCTTTTGCGGGGAAAAATGTAAATGTGTGTTAAGGTGTGGCATTCAAAGGATGGATTTTAGTGACATCTGATGGAATGCCATTGCATCACATGTACTGTTGGACTTGGTAGCCCTTGACAACAGGGGGGTGGTCCTTCTGCTGCCTGGCGATTAACACTTCTGTCTGTGGATTGCGTCACAATTAATGTTTCTCCCAAAAGATATAACGTAACCCAATGCTATATGCACCACAACAGCCATGCTGTTTTTCTACTTTTAGCTGATGCGCCTGCACCTTTTACTGGGATGGCCTTTTGAATTTCATTCAGGACTTTACCTCCTAAACCACCTTCTAATTTCCTGATTTACTACTACTAGGCAGTTCAGCACAAATATGTAGTGCTACTTAAGAGTAATAGGACTCAATCAATAAATAAATGGAGTATAACTCATAACCTGCTCTGTTCGTAAGAAAAAGATTGAAAAGGGATCAAACCAGTGCTTATTTTGTAAATAAAAACGTGACAGTGCCCAAAGCTCTCCTCTGAAACACGCAGCTGCTGCAGTAAAATGTGTGAGCACGGAATACTGAGGCACTGTAATCCTGAAGCTATATCTGGCTTCTTTAATCCATTTACAGTCACTCCCTGCCCCGTCAGCTCACTCTTGCAGCTTTCTGTTCTCTTCCTTGGTGAACATTTTTCGTTTTTTTCTTCCTCCGTCTTTCCAATACGTGTCTTTCACTCGCAGTAAATGCTTGAGGCAAAAAATAAGTGCCGGCCCTCAAAAATAAGTGCCGGTGCCACGCACCGGAAACCCCCGGTTCAAGCACTGAATCGGACGTTTGGTCAATCAAGTTAATAAATGAATTGATGTTAGACTCTCCTTTTCTAACGAAGTAAAGTCCAATATCATCTTGAGTTAAATAGAATAAATAAAGTAGAAACTAAACTCTTGTGTCAGTAAAAAGGCACAATTTGCACTCTTTAAACTGGTGAAGAGATTCTGAGGTGCTGGTTTCAGTGGGAAATGACTACCCTTTCATATTAAGAAATTAGATGTAAGACATTCATTCATGAAATAGTCAAATGAGATGGGAGAATGAGGACTAGCTATGATTCTTTTTAAAGAGTTTGTACCCACAAATAAATTGCTGTTTGGTCTCACTGGTTCAGACTTAGATGCACAATGCAAGCATGTTTATTAATTATGTTGCAGGTCCCTGATTGGAAACAGATCACAATAATATCTAAGGGTATCATCATTCCTATTTCTGAAATTATACAGATCACTGTGGTATCTAGCTATTATGATATCTGTTATGTAAGCAATGGGTTCAATAGTAACATAGCAACGAGGTGGGGAGATTTAGGTTTGGAATGCGAGCTGGGGGAGTGGCGGTCGGAGACCGGGAAGAGGAGAACATGAGAGAGGTTGTACCGCTTGCTCTCAATAAAAAGTGAACTTGGAAGTTACCTGAAGAGTATCTTTTCTCTACAAATTGGCGACGAGTGCGGAAAGAAGGACCTGGAAGCACTGAATCACCTTCTGCAGAGAGCAAGCGGAATGTGGAAGTGCTATTGTACTTGAGACGGATCATCGGATACACGTCGGTATTGAGGAGTAAGAGGAAAAAAAAGGTAAACGCAGGAGCAATTGGTCTTTGATTCATGTTGAGCCTACGGGCTGATTTAGCCACAGACCGGTTTAAATATTTCAGCATGAGCGTGACGTATAGCACGTGACTGGTTGCTAAGCACGCAAGTGTTGTAACCATGTGCGTTAGCTGTTGCTAGGCTGGCGTTACCAAGTATCTACGACACATTGGGATTGCTATATTTTGCCATACAATATACAACGATTTGTAGAAGAATTATACATACACGCCATCTAGTGGAGAAAGTATAGTAATTGTTCTGATTGTTACATGCTGAAGGGAATATATCTACTTAACCAAGAAATAAAAGTAGGAAAATAAAAGGATAATATTAAATAACAATGCAGAACTTAAGCTTACCACCACCTGTACCATTTCTTCCACAACCAGGAGAACCAAAAATCAAATGGGCAGATTGGAAAGAGTATTTTAGCAACTATTTATTGGCAGTTGAAGATGAATATGGAGAAGAATTTACTTCTCAGAGGAAGAAAAAAATATTGTTACATAGTTTAGGACCAGAAGGGTTACATTTATATACCCAAATGGAGAAGAAACAAAGAACGGAAGAGACCAGTGATGCATTCAAGTACACGTTAGAAGATTTGGATACTTACTATCAACCTACAGTATGTGTGGCTATTGACAAATATATAATTTTTTTCAGAGGAAACAAAATTAAAAAATTGCTGATAACATCTAAATTTGGAGCATTACAAGAAGACTTATTTAGAGATCAAATAGTTATGCATTCGAATAACAACAGCGTACAAGAAAAATTGTGGGTTTGTGGGGAAGCACCACTCAAATAAATAATAGCCACAGTAAAGAAAGCTGAGCTCTCAAAAAGATGTGCTAAAGCTGCACGTAAGGCGGAACATGGAGGAGAATCTGTTTGCAAGGTTTCAAATAGTAATGCTTATAAATATAAGACAAATGAGAAATCTGTTTATAACTTCTTCGAAGGGAGTGGAAGCAATAGTGGACGGAAGGTGAGCATTAAGGATCAAGAATGTTTTAAGTGTGGAAACATGTAACATTTTGCGAGAGATAAGAATTGTCCGACGATGAGAATCAATTGTTCATATTGTGGAATTATGGGCCATTTTGCAAAAGTATGCAGAAGAAGGAAAGGAAGAGACAGTAAGGAGACGGTGTGTTGTATTTTGGAAGATGAGAGGGATGAATTTGAAGAGGGAGACCAGTCCCAGACGGGAGCAAGTATATTCAATATTGAAGATGATGCAGTTCTAGATGTGTATGGGAAAAATAAGAAGAAACCCATTTGTAACATGACAGTTGGTGGAGTTGACATTTACATAATAGCTGATTCTGGGTCACCATAGGCTATTGTACAACAATCAGTATGGAAGGAAAAGTTTGCAAAAATTTTAGGAGAAGAGTTGACTACCATGAATGTTCATCCTGTTACATTCACTGGTGAAAAAATTCCCATGGTGGGTTATAAAATAGTCACATTTGAATTTCAAGGAAGGAAATCTCAGGGGAAATTATAAGTAGCTGAAAGGGGAAGTTCAGTGTTAGGATGGATTGACCAAGGAAACATAGGCATAACTCTGGATCCTAAAAGTAAAGAAGAAGTTTTGTCATTGGATGAGCCAGTAATATCAGTACGGGAGGGAATGGTGGAAAAATGTCCCAAAGTATTTTCTGGCAAGGTAGGAAAATTATGTGGATATGTACATAAGATTGTGCTAAAGGAAGGAGCTATACCAATATGTCACATAGCAAGGACTATACCTTTGGGGATAAAAAGAGAAGTAATGGAGGATTTAGATAAATTGGAACAGAAAGGAATTATAGAACCTGTGGAGAGTGTGGAATGGTTGGCACCTTTGGTTGTAGCACGGAAACCTAATGGACAGTTAAGGCTATGCATCGATTTGAGAGACTTAAACAAGAAAATTGTAGTGGAGAAACATCTGCTTACAAAGATTGATGAACTTTTGGGCCAAACCAAAGGTGAGAAGTGGTTTTCTACTGTGGACTTGACTTCAGCTTACCCTCTTGTAGAATTACATCCTGAATGTAGAAGCCTGATCTCATTTATCACACCTTTTGGTTGTTACAGGTGTGTGTGCGTCCCGTTTGGGTTGGCGTCAGCAGCGGCTGTGTTCCAATGGTTAATGTACAAACTGTTTAAGAGGATTAATGGAGTAACATACTTCCAAGATGACATCATAATAATGGGAAGAGTTAAAGTGGAACATGACAACAAGTTAGAGGAAGTATTAAGAACACTGAATGACAATGGATTGACAGTTGAATTGAAGAAATGCAAAATTGCAGTAAATTCTGTAACATATCTAGGACATGAAGTGGGGAAGGATGGCATTTCTCAGAAGAACAAAATAATTGAATCTGTGAAAAATGCCCCAGCTCCTACATCGAAGGAAGAACTTAGATCGTTTCTGGGTCTAGCGGAATTTTACTCCAAATTTGTACAGAACTTCGCTATGAAAATGCATTGGTTGACACAATTGCTGAAGATAAGAGAGGAGTTTGGAGTTTATTTGGAATGAAGAACTTCAGATGGATTTTGAGAACATTAAAACTGATATATGTTCTGCTGTACCATTACAGGGTTTTGATACCAGTGTGTATAGTATTGTGACCACAGATGCAAGTGGCAATGGTTTAGGTGTGGTGTTGACCCATTTAAATAATGTGGGTGAGGAATGTACTATAACGTATGCTTCTCGTTCTTTAACTCTGTGTGAGGAAAAATGTTCGGTGATTGTAAAGGAAATATTGGCAGCTGTCTGGGGGATGGAGAAGTTCAGGCAGTATGTATGGGGTTCTAGATTCAAAGTACGTACTGGCCACAAACCTTTAGTAAAGGTTTTGACAACAAGTAACATAAATAGGGCTACGCCATGAATAGCTAGGTTGACATTGCGATTGCCTGATTTTGTATATGTAATATTTACCTGGTAACAAAAATAAGGTTGCTGATTATTTGAGTAGATCACCTTTTCCACTGGATGAAGATACTATACATGAGGAGAATGAATGGGATGAATATAATGTGGCTATGGATTTGGAAAATTATACAGCTATTTTAGAGGATGAATGGAACTCGAACTATGGGAAAGATGTGTGTTTGTCTGAAGTGAAGGAGTTTTTACCTAAAGGATAGGTAGAGACAAGTAAATTGCAGGGTGAATGCAGACAACTTTGGGAAATAAGAGATGAGTTATCTCTTAATGATACAGGATATATTTTAAGAGGAGAAAGATTAGTCCCACCTAAGGGATTGAGAAGCAAGATATTAGAGATTTGCCATGAAGGTCACCTTGGCATTGTTCAGTTAGAGTTAAATCAGTTTATTGGTTGGCAGGTATTAATACTGAGGCAGAGAGAATGGTCAGAAATTGTCTTTTCTGTGCAAGTGCTGATAAGACACAATCTACATTTAGGCCACCATTAGGAGAACATATAATTCCAGGAAATCCTTGGGAAGAATTGAGTATAGATATAGCGGGTCCTATTTTGAATGAATTGGGAGTAGCTAAATACATTATAGTAGCAATAGATAATTATTCAAAATGGCCGGAAATAGAAATTAACAAGGCAGTTGATACCAAAACAGTAATTTATTTTCTTGAGAGAATATTTTTGAGAGAGGGAATCCCCAAAAGTATAATTAGTAATAATGGGCCACAATTCACAGCTGAAAAGTATAACAGTTTCCTAATCAGGAATGGCATTAAAGGGAAACATACCCCGGTCTCTTATCCTGCGGGGAATAGGGTAGTGGAAAGATTTAATAGCGTCATAATGGGGAGTATTCAAGCAGCCATAAATGCAGGATTAGATTGGGAGAGAGAAGTAGCTAAAACTATTTGGGCATACAGAATCACTCAAACATTAACAGGGTATAGTCCTTTTAAATTTTTGAGAGGAAGGGAGCCGTTTACTAAGGACTATAAGGCATGGATGGATATGAGTTTATGCAGTAAATGGTCTCCCTCAGTGGTAAAGAAAATTTTTAAGGATGCGCAGGTATTGTACAAGGAATATTACAACAGCAAACATGGGGTGAGGGATGTTAAATTGGAACCTGGTGAGTGGGTGAGAGTTAAAGTAGGACGTAAAACTGAGAAAGGTTGTAGTGAATTTACCAAACTAATGCAAGTTAAGGAGGTGTGTTCGAAATCTCCACAATTAGGTGATCGGAAAGTGTGGCATTTTTGTAGACTGTCAAGATGCAACAAGATTTTAGATTGTGGGAAGGAAGTGTCCGAGAATTTGAACAGTGATCATACCAATGATTGGTTCTGGGAGGATGTGGTTGTGAAAAATTGTAATGCTGGTAATGTTGTTGGAAATTCTAACATTAGGTCTAATTCAAGGGAGAGTGGGAATGCCATATCTATTCCTGTTGGGAAATGTGTACTTACGCTGTTGAGTTGGAATGTGAAAGTACCAATGAAATATAATGAGTTTGTGATGAGTTAGGAAGATTTTTATAGCATGTTATTAAGTTTGATATTTATTATAGGAAACACATATGTAGTACATTAATCAGGTCATGTTATAAATATGCAGTATTGTCAATTTGTAAATTGTAAGGGTGTTGATTTTAATTTATTTTGTTTGGTTGGTTGAAAAAGGGCAAATGTGGTATCTAGCTATGATGATATCTGTTATGTAAGCTACGGGTTTGATAGTAACGTGGCAACGAGATGGGGAGATTTGGTGTTGAATGCGATCTGGGGTGAGTGGCGGTTGGAGACAGGAAGAGGAGAACATGAGAGAGGTTGTACTGCTTGCTCTCAATAAAAAGTAAACTTGGAAGTTAGTTGAAGAGTATCTTTTCTCTACAATCACTATATCTATTCAGGGCTGCTAAACATGGTGGCTTTTCAAATGAACTTTAAAAAACTTTGCTGTAGACCTGGAAACTTTGATGCATAATGAATTCAATGTGAGTATTAAGACTGGATTTTTATCTTCCAGGAAGCAAATCAGTCACACATTGTGTAATGCATTGAGGAAGGTAAAGGAAAAGACCAATGCTCTAGTTGTAAACTTACATTCCTTCTCCTCAGTGTCCTGTGGCTCTGGTCCAGATTCATAATGGCAACTGGGCTGGACTATCTTCCTGTGTCAAGTAAGGGGTAAGCCGCTAGAAAACAGATTTATGTGTTTTAAATGCCTGGCATGTCTTATTGAAGAGACCTTTCACAAAACTATTGCATCGTGTTCTTGTTTTGTCAAGATCATTAGCAATGGTTTAGTGAAGCTGTTGTTGATGCAGGTGGTAGAATGTATTTCATAAACCTGACAGTTTGCTTGACAATTATTCCTTCCTAATCCTCTGAAAATCCATTACAAGTAAGGGGACAAGTCATTCAGAAAACTCAAAACAAGTTAGAAAGCGCTTATCAGGAGCTCTCAGCAATCAGACAATTAGTGATGAGTCTGCTGCAGGGAACTCCCCCATTCTAATTTAAAAATCATATTAAAAAAAGTTATTAAATACATATTATCTTTATATGTTTGTTCAACAATTATTTAGTTATTTATTTCTAATTTATTTAACTATTTTATTAATGTCATGTTTTTTTCTATCGGATTACATTTTAAGCCTCTGCCTCCATTATTTGCTATGGGAGGGTGGTGCAGTACCAGTGGTTGACCATGTGTAGTACTAGACTTACTTTTTTGTGATAACTTACACTTGGAGTTTGTGAATACCTAAAAGTAGTAAACTTACTCAAAATTGTAAGTTACTTTTGTAAATCAGCCCCATATTGTTGAGTAAGGACCACCAAGAAATCTTAAGGAGATGCAATAAAACCAGACCACAAAAACCTTTTTAAGAGTTTATCTGACTACAAATAGGATTCATAAGCTTGGGCTCAAGGACAGTTCCAACTCTAGGAGATGTAATTCTTCTGATAAGTCTCATAAGTGAAATGAATAAACCTTGCTCCATCCCTTTCACACTGCCTTGCTCATAGGCTTTCTCAGTGATGCTTAGTGTCTAAAAAATATCCACCTTCCTGTAGAAAAATAATCAATGGAGGTGTTTTCCTCCTTCTATGGGTGCTGCAGCATGCAGGTGTCCAGTAAGGCATTGGGTGCCCAATGGTTCTTGATGGGAGTTGGACCTCTTGACAAACAGGCTGCAGGATCTGGCTGGGAAGTTAGTTAGGGGCAACAAGCAGGTAGGTGGTAGACTTGGGCTGCTCAGGACGTAGGGGCACCTTTGGTCCTCTTCTCCTGTGCCCAGGGCCGAGGTAGGCAGGGGTGTCTTTAGGCATCAGGTTTTCTCGACCTGGAGCACTGGCAGTCAGGGGGTCCTGCGTGTTGTGGCTGCAGGGGTAGTCGGGGAGTCTGGAAAGGGTGAACCCAGGGTGGATTCAAGCTCAGGGAAGCCGGGGGACATCATTGGCACCAATAATCCACCTCAGATGGGGACAGGGGCGACAGGTGCAGTGATTGCTAGAGGTGTTGGGTTTTCCCCCACCACAAGGCTGCAGGAGAGGTGGACCTGTGCGCACAGGCTGCAGGCAACTTGGGGGAGACCCAGAGGGTTGAAATCTGAGTGGACTCTGACTCTAGACAGCTGGGGAACTGGACTGGCACCATTGGTTGGCTTCACCCTGGGTCGTGGTCATCGGGTGCAGAGGTCACTTCGGGTGTCGGGTCCTTGCTGTTTCAGGGGCTGCAAAGTCTTTTCTTGAAATTTTGTTGCAAAGCAGTTCCGTAGATCACGGGAGTCTGAGTCTTTGTAGAAGGCAGGCAGTCCTCCTGGGTTTTTTGGAGGCTCAGTTTCAGGATGAGTCATCTTTTGGGCGAAGTCAGTTGAGGTCAGCAGGCAGGCCAGAGGGGCTGGTTCCAAGCCAGCTGCATCTTCTTTTCCCCCTGCTGCAGGGGCAACTCTTCTTTATCCTTTGCTTTGTAGGTAGTCAGGATCTGTGTTTCAGGGGAGCCACCTAAGTACTCAATTTAGAGGTGGTACAGGGAGGCCAGGTGGCAGCTAATGGGCTGCCCACCTTTAGGGTGACGACACCCTTTCTATGACCACTTCTGATAGGAAGTGGGCATAATCTTAACCCTAGTGACCTAATTCCTTCCAAACAAGATGGAGGAATTAAAAAAGTAGTGTTCATTTTAGCTATATTCACCTTAGGGGTGGAACTGGCATGAAGTAGGCACACCTCCTAGTCTGCTTCATTTTCCCACCTGTGCTGCCGCTAAAAGTGGGGTCAGGAAAGGGGGGTTCGGTCATTTCCAGCATCTGGAGAGACGCATTAGAAAGACAGCTAGGCCTTTGAAGCTTCCCACTCTGGAATGTCCATCGTGCCTGGGTGAGGTGATAACACCACCGCCCAATGCAGGCTTTTGTCTCTGGCCCTCAAGAGCAGTGGCTCTCACCTTGGGGGCAGAAATGTGTCTGTGGTGGTTGAACTGGTCAAGACCAGTCAGCCAGCATACTAGTAGCTGGTAGATTTTCAGGGGCACCTCTAAGGTGTTATTATTCTGAGATGTTTGATACCAAACATCCCAGGATTCTGAGAAGCTATAATGTAGCTGGGGAACTCGTGATGGCGAGTGTGCAGCACATGCATTTAAAATGGCTTCCTTGTTCACTTACTACGGGCCTCATTATGAGGCTGGTGGTCCAAGGACCGCCATCCTCACAGTGACAATCAGAGTGCCGCAACTGTGGTGGTCCGCCACATTACCTCTCTCGTGGACAGACCCACCAGGGAACTGTCGTCCCCGCCAGTAACATGGCTCGCAATGGGATGACGGTTGTCTGCGTTGTACTCAGCCTGGGCAGCGCTGAACTCAGTGCCGCCTGGCTGATTACAACTCAGCTTTCCACCAGCCTTTCCTTGGCGGGGACCCTGCTATGGAAAGCTTGGCGGAAAGCCGTTGCGTGGGGTCATAAGGGGGGGTCCTGCACTGCCCATGCCCAAAGTATCTCGTCCTTCCTGGACAGACTCTGGCTTTAAGTACCACAGCACTGAAAATAACATTTGTTTATAATGAATTAGGCAGTGCATTGATTTTTTTTTAAAGTGATACATCATATTTTTAACATATTACGTCTGCAATTCATGTGAATCGGATGTAAAGTAGACAATACAGCTCATTGGTTTGGAACCTATTTCTTATGATAGATGCCACTTTTGCTGCAAATTACATGTACCCAGACATACTTCACAGGGTCTCACCAGGAGAGTGCAGACCAAAGCTGAATGTGTAATTCCCCAAGGAGGTGAGCAAAGAATGTGAGTCAGCTTGACTTGTGGATAGTAGGTCATCTGTAAATGTTGATGCAGTAAGTGCATTTTGTGTGTACGTGACTGCTCTGCTTTATGAGGCTTGATGGCTGGCGGATGGACTGCATTGATTTTCTCGCGTGAATGCCGGCGTTATTACTTTCTACGTTGCAGGATAAACTTCTCTATCACTTTCCACAGAGTGAAATGAGGGCCAAATTGTTAATTTAAATGAATATTTTTCATGTAAAACCTACTCCACTCATCTACCTGCTAAAATAATTATATGAAGAAAATTGGATTACAAAAGATTTCCCCAATGATTGGAAGTGAAGAAATTTGCATGCACATAAAATTGACTTTGTGCGTGATATTTGTACTGTATGCGTACAACTTCATTCAGAGCAAAGAATGCACGCGGCAGGCTGCCAGGAGGCGTGGTCTTTGCAAATTTGGTCACATCCACCATTCACAGAGGGGTGTACTAAAATGTACTAAAATGTGCCTCTGCTTCGTGCCATATTTCTGTCCCCCGTCACTGTTAAGTACGGCACAGGGTGTTGCAGGTTGCCACATCATAAATACACACAAGTGGACCAATCCACTAAGGTAAATCTACACAGACACAGATTTACATTTATGCCTGGGCAAAAATCTTCACCTAAATGCAGTTCACTGACTCAGGTGGAGATGTACAGTGACTAGCAGAAGTACATGTCTCAACCCTCTTACATAAGAGGTAGGGCCACACAGAACTCAAAGTAAGCCCATAAAGTTAGCGCTAATAAATGTAGGTGTGTGTTTTAGGTGTAGATCTTCCTCTTATTGTTTTGCATAGCATACACAGAGATGTTGCAATTTAGAACTGCAAATTGAATAGGGAAACATTCATCTAAGTAAAATAATACACAACTGACAAATATTATTAATAGCAGCACAAAATGGAGCCCACACCCTGGACTCTGCTATCTTTTCCTTGTGCTTTGGGATGTTGGGGAGCCATACATCTGCTACAGTTTGATTGTAGTTTCTTGTGTATGTTTGTTTGTGTGGGACATGTAATGTCATATAGTGTGTCGTTGGACATGTGTAGAGCAGAGCTTGGATGTGAGATAAGTCATTTTGTGTAATTCTTTAACAATCCAAATATTTGTATTTTTCTATGAATGTTCATCTATTCTTAATTTTTTATGATGTGTTTGTATAGGTCACAGGAATGTATATAATAATTTTTGTAGTATTTCTGTTGTATAATTTTTAACATTTCAATAATGTAATGTTTATGAGTCTACACAATCCGTAAAGCTATATAACCATTCTTACATAAATTGTATTTTTAGTACTGTTAAGTTGTTTAACATTTTTAACATTTCAACAATGTGCTTTATATGAGTGACTGCAAAGCATATATGTATATAATGTACATTCCCATTTTATTCCTTTAATTTATTATTATAATTTTTTTCTATGTCGGCCTTTCTGCTGGTAGTGGCCATGTGTGCTATGTCGCGTTCTTCAAGGTTTGGCAGGAGTAGATTTGAGCTTGTTTGCACTGTAGCAATACTAGAGTAGATGTCGGTTTAACTTTAGTGAATTGCATCTGACTTAGCCTTTTGTAGGTTTGTATTTGTACAGGGCCGTGCCTCTGTTAGGGTGTGGGGGTGTTGTCCTACTTATATTTTGCCCCCCTTCGACTTCCCAATTAAATGTCAGTAAACCACTTACATTTTAAAGTGTTTTACATTTGTCTGTGCGGCACGCGGCAGTTAGTCGTTAGCTGCAGGCCAGTTACATAATCAAGCATCAGTGCAGGCCTGGAAGGGAGGGGTGGGGCTTATGTTGTTGTTTAACAGTGTAGTTGGCAGACATGGTCCAAGTTAGTAGCCAGCGCATCTTGGCCCAAGTGCGCATGCCGGGATGGATGGCTGCCTTTCACTGGCCAACCCGACATGTGCACTAAAGGCCTCTCAGAGTCTCTTCACCTGCTCATTAGTGAGCCGGGGGTGAATCAAAGCCAGAGCTCCCATTTGCAGTAATTAGCGGTTATGTTGCCTGTCATAGCCAATCCAGGCTCCGCTGTAACAGCAGGAGGAGCGTCTGGATTGGCTTAGAGAGAGGCAGTGGTTATTAGGGGCCACTGGTGCAGTGTGTGCACGTAAGGCAGCGCAGGCCCTAGGGGTGGGAGGAGGCGCTCTCTCTCTCTCTCTCTCTCTCCTCCTCTCTCCCTCTCTCATGCGCCATGAAGAGAGACCAGCATTGTTGACAGTTTGCTATGGCACACATATGAAAAGAGCTTCCAGTACACAGGTAAGTTAAATAATTAGTGAGTTGGTGGCTGCGCGAAATACACAGTGTCAAAACACGATACATGGAGTGTTTCATACTACATTGCTGCTGTATTTTCGTTTTTTTTTAATGTATAGTGTAAACTGGTTACACAGCATCAGATTCAGAGCACAGGCACTATCACTCATGGCATGACCGCATGAACACTATGGGGGTCATTCTGACCTCGGCGGTAAAAGGCTCTTACCGCCGGTCAGAAGACCGCCATCATACCGCCGCGGCCGCAGTAAACCGCCACAGTCATTCTGACCCACAACTGCCAAATCGCCAAAAACCCGACATCCACTGAAGGCCGCCTCATCAGCGGTCAGCGTTAAACTGGAGATGACCAAACCTCCACCGTCACGCCAACACAAACACGCCCATGCCATTCCGACCCACGAATCCACGCGGCGGTCTTTCAACCGCGGTATTCCATTGGCGGTACACACCGCCGCGGTAAAAATACACACACATTTACAAAACACAACCACATTGGACAATTCGAAATACACACACCTGATACACATACATACACCACTCCCACACACCCATCACTATATAAAACACACACCCACAACACCCACAAACCCCCACAACTCGAAATTCAGAGACAAGGCGCAAAACACAGAGAGAGAGCACAGGGAACGCAAAGCACAACACACACAGGAACCCAATATCATCACCCACACCACATCTACGCACAAAACACCACACACCACCACACTCAAAGACACCCCAGGTTCTCGGACCAAGAACTCAGGGTCATGGTGGAGGAAATAATGAGGGTAGAGCCCCAGCTCTTCGGCACACAGGTGCAGCACACCACAATAGCCAGGAAGGAGCTATGGCAAAGGATCGTCAACAGGGTCAACGCTGTGGGACAGCATCCCAGAAATCGGGAAGACATCCGAAAGCGCTGGAACGACCTAAGGGGGAAGGAGCGGTCGACGGTGTCAAGACACAACATCGCTGTGCAGAAGACTGGCGGCGGACCCCCACCCACTCCACCCGAATTCACAGCATGGGAGCAAGAGGTCTTGAACATCCTGCATCCTGAGGGCCTCGCTGGAGTAGGCGGAGGAATGGACTCTGGTAAGTCTAATCTCAACTACTTCACCCCCCCACCTACCAGCATGCCAACCCACAACACCACCCTCACCCCCAACCCCCCAGCACACATCCTCCCTGTTAATGTCTCACCAGCACAACCCACCCAACCCAACACCAACCCCTGAATGCCAACACAAACCATGGACACCCATCACCTAAGAATGACCACTGCACATACCCATCCCCCCCCCCCCAAACCACCCTCACAACTCCTCCCACAAGGGACTGCCAGCACTGGGGGACAAGGGCACCCACAAATCGCACGCCATGGCACACACAAAAGCAATAACCATACTCTTTTACCCCTGCAGGGCCCGAACGCCAACACACCGGCCAGGAGGGTCCAGATTTGTCCATCCCACCCCCAGAACAGGCCCCCAGTGATGACAGCAGCTCTGTCGACCTAGAACCTGATGACCAGCCCGGACCATCGGGGACCTCTGGACAGTCGGTTACCCTCAGTCAGCCACAGGCCACAGCAGACCTACCCCCCTCAGGAAACACCAGCACAGCACCCACCCAGCGTGCCCATGCTTCTGTCTCCAGGACAGGTCAAGCAGCGGTGTGTCTACCAGTACAGGGCACCCAGGGTAACCCACAACCCCAACAACAACAGGGACCTGGGGGCAGTGGTAGTGGGCACACCGTCCAGGGGACAGAGGCCCAGGAACAAAGGGGAACTGGGAGGGCTGCTGTGCGACAGAGGGAGGACAGGCCTAGGGATCCCACTGTCCAAGAGGCCCTCACCACCATCATGGGAGCCTACCACCACTCCCAAGAGACGATGGCGACGGTCCTGGCCAGGTTCCAGGAGATCCAGGCCATGCAGGAGGGCCAGTACATGGGGTTCCGGGAAGAACTGCGCAGCATCAGTTCCGCAATGGGTACAATCGTGGTGGCACTCAACCAGATTGTCACCACATTGCGGGACCATGTGGCCCCCCAAAGGGCCCCTGCCACTAGCATGGAGGAAGAACAGCCCACCACCTCCGCCGGCGCTAGTGGTCAGGATGCCCCGACACAACAGCAACGGCCCACCCGGACCCCACCCCCTGCAGAACAAGAACCACCCCGCAAGAAAGGCCTGAGATCTAGGAAGAAGACAGAGTAGGATGTCAAGACCCCCGCCATGCACGGAATCCCCCGGATGTCATCCCACCGTCCCACTTGTTCACCCTGTCCAACCTTGAACTGCCCCTGCTCCACCTTCCACAGGCATATGGACAATGGACCTGTAGGAACGACAGTCTGGACACTGCCATGGACATGCCTCCACCATCACCCATCACCCTTTTAGAACTATACACCTATTTGAAAACTACAATAAACACAATTTTTGCACAAAAACAAACTGGATTCTGCTATCTATTTATTTAAACCAAATGTATTCGAGATAACCAACAAAACATTTCTATTAACATTGTGATGACAACATACCAGTGTCACACAGCGGTAGTCCATGGGGAAAAAAACCAGAGGGCACTCCGTGGGGATCAGATCACTGAAATAGGAAGTGAAATACACAACTAAGTTACCATACATTGGGGTGAAAGGTCAGACAGTAGAGAGCCTCTACAGTTACAGATATAATACAATGCAGGAGTAGATTCTTACCTGTGTGTCACTGGAAATACTGCAGTATCACTCTGTCCCTGTTGTCTGTGTCGTCCTCTTCGTCTTCCTCCTCTTCACTCTCCGCAGGCTCCACAGCGGCCACAACACCTCCATCTGGACCATCCTCCTGCAGGAAAGGCACCTGGCGTCGCAAAGCCAGGTTGTGAAGCATGCAGCAGGCCACGATGATATGACACACCTTTGGTGAGTACATTAGGGATCCCCCAGTCATATGCAGGCACCTAAACCTGGCCTTCAGGAGGCCGAAGGTACGCTCAATCACCCTCCTAGTACGCCCATGGGCCTCATTGTACCGTTCCTCTGCCCTGGTCCTGGGATTCCTCACTGGGGTCAATAGCCAAGGCAGGTTGGGGTAACCAGAGTCACCAATTAGCCACACACGGTGTCTCTGTAGCTGTTCCATCACATAAGGGATGCTGCTATTTCGCATGATGTACGCGTCATGCACTGACCCTGGGAACTTGGCATTTAAATGGGAGATGTACTGGTCAGCCAAACAGACCACCTGGACATTCATCGAATGAAAATTGTTTCGGTTCCTGTACACCTGTTCATTGTCTTTTGGGGGAACCAAAGCCACATGGGTACCATCAATGGCACCAATGATATTGGGAATGTGTCCAAGGGCATAGAAATCACCCTTCACTGTAGGCAAGTCACCCACCTCAGGGAAAATGATGTAGCTCCGCATGTATTTCATCAGGGCAGACAACACTCTGGACAACACCTTTGAAAACATAGGCTGAGACATCCCAGATGAAATGGCCACTGTAGTTTGAAATGATCCACTGGCAAAAAAATGCAGTACTGACAGCACCTGCACTAGAGGCAGAATCCCTGTGGGTTGGCGGATGGGTGACATCAGGTCTGGCTCCAGCTGGGCACACAGTTCCTGTATAGTGGCACGGTTGAGTCTGTAGGTGAGTATGACGTGTCTTTCTTCCATTGTCTACAGGTCCACCAGCGGTCTGTACACGGGAGGATTCCTCCATCTCCTCGCAAGTCCCAGCGGACGGTGCCTAGGAAGGACAACAGTGAGCACAGAGTCAAGCAACCCACAGGTAAGTGCCCACAGCATGCACAGTACACGAATCTCTCGGGATTGAATGGCTAGTATGAATGTCGGTGCAAGGCCTAGCCATGTGTGACGCAGTAGGAATTAAGCCATTTGGGCCCTGGAAATGGCGGCTTCCTGACCTGTGAAGTGTGACAATGTGAAGTGAGGTCATTGCGCAAGCGTGGCACACCGTGGCGGTAGGCGGTCGCAGTCCGCGGCGCAAAGCCGCATTGGACAACATTGAACCCTATGGGTTTCAGGAGCCAATGGCGGTGAGCGCCGGCGGTCGCGGTACGCACCGCCGCGGTACGCACCGCCGCGGCCGTAACCGCCATTTTCTCTATGCTTATTCACACGAGACCTGATCATCCACAGGAGAGGACCTATACTGCAAGTGCTGCTGTGACCTCGGTCTGGAAGTGACAATGGCTGCTGCGACTGGGGAAAGGGCCCCCGCCTTCAGTTCCGAGGAGTTGGAGAAGCTCGTGGACGGGGTCCTCCCCCAGTATGCGCTACTCTACGGGCCTCCAGACCAACAGGTGAGTACACGGGGGGCAATGCATAGTGCCCAATGCCTGGGTTGAGTGGGGAGGATGTACGATGGAGGCGGGGGCAGCGAATGACGAATGCATGGCATGACAGATGAGAGCATGTGCCACATGGCAAGGTTGGGGAGGGGGGGCCACTCACATCGAGCATGCAGAAAAGTGATGATGTTTCTCTTCCCCCCCTGTACATGTCACATAGGTCAGCGCCCATCAGAAGATCGACATTTGGCGTGCCATCGCCAAGGACGTCCGGGCCCTGGGGGTCCACAACAGAAGGGGCACCCACTACCGCAAGAGGTGGGAGGACATCCGCTGCGGGAGCAGGAAGACCGCGGAGGCTCTGCTGGGGATGGCCTCCCAACCTAGGAGGGGTGCCAGTCGTACCTTGACCCCCCTGATGTCCCGGATCCTGGCGGTGGCCTACCCCGATTTAGATGGGCGCTTGAGGACATCACAGCAGACACAAGGGGGTGAGTACCAGCACATTCGGCTATTTAGCGCGCAGTGGAGGTGCCTGGGGGGGGGAGGAGGGCTGTGGGTATCCCTAGGCCAGGGCGATTTCTGTAGGATAGGCCTGTCTGTGAGGTATGGTCCTGTGCCCCCGCCCCCCACCTCTGTAGGGTGCCTAGTAATGCGAATCATGGACCAGTGTATACTGTGTGGGCAGTTGTCGCCCATAGGCTTGTAGGGCATGTCCCAGTGAATGAGTAGTGTACCCCAAGTGCGCAGCGTAGTGCAAGGGGCTTCTGTGTCTGTCCTCTCCGCCAACGGTGTCCCCAATGCATGCACTCAACTTGTCTTTATGTTTTCCACCACCCCCCCCATTTTCTTTGTTTTTCTGTGAATGTGTGCATTAGCATCATCATGCGGAGGAGAAGTGGCATCGGCGCAAGAGGGAGCTGCATCTCACATGGCCCCGGAGGGCCATGCAACGGACTCCGACATGACCAGTGAGACGGAGGGCGAGGGGGGCTCCACCACGGGGACCCGTGGAGACGTCAGCGACACCGACACGTCCTCGGAAGGGAGCTCCCTTGCGGTGGCGGCAACATCCGTGCCCACCGATCCTACAGGTACAGCCGCCACCCAGCGCACCAGCTCCGCCCTCCCAGCAGCCCCTCGGCCTTCGGCCCGTGCCCGCAAGGCCAGGAAGCCGGCCATCTCCTTCGCCCCAGGCACCTCAGGCCCTGCCCCAGTCACCCCTGCTGCCCTCAGTGAGGAGGTCATTGACCTCCTGAGGACCATCATTGTTGGGCAGTCTACCCTTTTGAATGCCATCCAGGGTGTGGAGAGGGAGGTGCATCAAAGCAATGCATACCTGGAGGGCCTTCATTCGGGTCAGGCTGCCCATCAACGATCGTTCAACGCTCTGGCCTCAGCACTGACGGCAGCGATTGCCCCTGTCTCCAGCCTCCCTCTTCTGACTCCCTCCACCCAGTCCCACTCCCCTGTTCCTCTGCCTATCCCATCCACACCTACAGACCAGCCTGCACACACCTCAACACCCAAGGGCAGCTCATCCAAACATAAGCACCACAGAACACACAAGCATTCACCCAAGCAACATCCAGATGCAGACATGCCAACAGTCACTACCTCCTCTGTGTCCCCCACCTCCTCGTCTCCCTCCTCCCTCCCTGTGACGTCTCCACACACACCTGCAAGCACACCACCATCAGCCATTGCACCCATCACCAGCACACCCTCCAGTACAGTCCGCACACGTGCAGTCACCACCCCCCACTGCCATGTACACGTCCCGTGTCCTCTCCCAGTGTGTCTGTCACCCCCGCTTCCCAACCACACAAACGCAGGCAGGCACCCAAACAACAGCCATCCACCTCACGTCAGCCTCCAGCCCAAGCACCTGCACCCAAAGACAGCACACTTGACTCTCCTACAACCACATCCTCTTCCTCCACTCCCATACCCACTCCAGCTACCCTTCCCATGGCTCCAAAGAAAATTTTCCTCTCTAAACATGACCTCTTTTCCTCACCTGACCCACCCCCTCCATCCCGTAAGAGTTCCACAAACACCTCAGCCACCACCAGCTCAGCAACTCCCAAGAACGTCGTGCCTGGTTTTTGGAGTCCGCCCTTTCCTTGGTCTGGGACATCGTCCAGCAGCAAAGGCACAGCCAGCCCCCCCCTCCCCCGGGAAGAGGAGCAAAAAACTCAAGGGCAGGCGCGACAGGCCTGATACGCCTGCCCCCAAGGAGGGTAGCCTTACACCGTCACCTGCCACATCGGGTAAGGGAGCCAAGGGCCACGGACAGTCTGCCAAGGAGGGCAAGGGCAGCAAGGAGCAAAAGGCAGGGAGCAGCCGACCTGGCCATGAGGGCCCCACCAGCCCCATTCCGGGGGTATCGGAGGAGACACAGGGCCCGAGGGCTCCATCACAGGAGGGCCCCGCAACGGAGAGGTCCGATGCAGACTGAGCGGCAAGTATTGGCCAGGTGTGGTTCACTGGAAACACAAGACAGGCACCGCTGAACAGGGCCCCGCCGTCTCAAGCACCGCTGAACAGGACCCCGCCGTCTCAAGCACCGCTGAACAGGGCCCCGCCGTCTCAAGCACCGCTGAACTGGGCACCGCCGTCTCAAGCACCGCTGAACAGGGCACCGCCGTCTCAAGCACCGCTGAACAGGGCACCGCCGTCTCAAGCACCGCTGAACAGGGCCCCGCCGTCTCAAGCACCGCTGAACAGGGCACCGCCGTCTCAAGCACCGCTGAACAGGGCACTGCCGTCTCAAGCACCGCTGAACAGGGCACCGCCGTCTCAAGCACCGCTGAACTGGGCCCTTCCTGTCAAGCACCGCTCCGCTGGGCCCTTCCTGTCAAGCACCGCTCCGCTGGGCCCTTCCTGTCAAGCACCGCTGGCCCATTGGCAGTCCCGGTTCTGTGTCGGGCAGGATGTAACAGTGGGCAAGCCACCCACTGTAGAGACTTGAGAGACTGTGGCTTTGCACTCCCCAGGTTGTAACAGTGGGCAAGCCACCCACTGTAGAGACTTGAGAGACTGTGGCTTTGCACTCCCCAGGATGGCACAGTGGGCAATCCACCCACTGTAGAGACTTGAGAGACTGTGGCTTTGCACTCCCCAGGATGGCACAGTGGGCATGGAGGCCCTTCGTGGATCTGGCGTCGTGGACTCATGTGGCTGAGGTGCCCCCCCTTCCCTTCCCCCTGAGGTGCCTGTTTTATCTTTTTGTGATGCCCCAGCAGTGTTCTCTCCAATGGACTCGTTCTCGTGTGTGGGCTTTGCCCATGTGTTGCTGCACATTGGCCCACGGACATTTGGACTTTGAAAGACTGGGCTGGACTTTTGCTACTTGTATGTATATAGTTCTAGATGTGTATTTATTATTCATATATTGCTAAGATCGCTATACTTTATTGTTGCAATAATATAGTTCTACTTTTACATTCATTGCCTTTTGTCTTAGCTTTTTGGGGGGGTTTGGGGGTGTCACTCTGACTTTTTATATGCATAGGTGTGTAGGTATTTCGGTCGGGGTGAGGGTGGGGGTGGGTGTGTGGCGTATGTGTGTGCCCGTAACCTTTCCTCCTCCCCCCTCCCCTGTGTCGTAGGTGCAGTACTCACCGTTGTCGTCTGCGGCGAGGTTCGTGATCCTGGAAGAAGAGCAGGAAGGCAATGGCTGGGAGGATGTGGAGTTCGGGTTCCATGCTGTTCCGATTCCGCGTGGAGTGTGTCGAGGTAAGCGTTTTCCTTTTGAAATGTCTGTTTCCGCTGTGTTTTTATCGGCGGGGCTCCCGCCCCGGAAAAGGTGGCGGATTGGTGAGTCGTGATAGGGTGGGCGGTACATTGTCTGCCGCCTGCCTGTTGGCGGTGACCGCCGCGCTGTTTGTTTGTACCGCCGTGGCGGTCGGAGTGTTAATGCGGCGGCCTGTGTTGGCGGTTCCCGCCAGGGTCAGAATTCAGTATTTTTGGCCGCCAGCCTGTTGGCGGATTGGCTGCCGCTTTAACACTGACCGCCAGGGTCAGAATGACCCCCTAAATAAAGCATGTTGGCGTTGACATAAAGTCAAGATCCTTGACCACTTTGAAAATAATCTTCGCAAAAGGTAGTCAGTGCTGAGCACAACTACTGAGAAAAGCAATACACCTGGCTCCATGTTTATTACAAACTTGTGTTGCGCACGACTAGTTATTGTGTAGCGCTTGAGTTTCTGTAAGCTACGCAACGCAGGTCGACTTTTCCTTCTTTCAGAATTTAATACATTATGTGGACGCACGTAACTGATCTATTCTACTTGGGATAACGTCACTAAAAGCACCACACATTACATGCTGAAATGTCAGTCGGAAACACACTGAATGAAAATGTCACATACTGAGAACCTGTCAGCTGTGCATGTTGTGATACATACTTTTGAAAACCTTAATTAAAATTGAAAGTAGAATGGAGTCAAGATAATGTGGCAGAAGGTTTCACGTATTGTCTGTCCTCCCCATACACTGGCTAATGATGTCTATTGACCCATGGCGCTGCAGGGGGTGCCCAGATTAGGTTTGATGTTCTGTCTGCGGTCTTCATAATGTTTGGTACCTACCTTTTTTCCACCTCTGGCTTTTGTAACATGTTGCTCCAGGAGTTGGTGGACGAGTTCCAAATCAGTGATTTGCAAGTGTGCATGTCAACAACCTGTGTACCAATTGCTTGGTGTGCACGCATTTTTACTTATTTGACACGTAGTTGTTACTGCAATGACATGGTTCATAATGTGTGTTGTTTTTGTAGCTCCCCAGTGCTCTGCTTTGTTAGGCGCTACGCTGCAAGGTTTGAGTTAAGCTTTTCTTCTGATGCAGTTCAACCCTCACTGCTTGAACCTATTCCAGATACAGTGAGAGAGGTGTGAATTAGCATTTTAAATGGAACCTCTTCAACGATCTGCATGATAGAAGGAAAACACTACTTGGATAATACTTTGAAAAATAAAGCAACCAGATTTTCGCTGGAACCCTTCTGTAAAAAATAGGCAGATTTCCACCCTCGCTAATGTTTACAACCTACAACAGCTTGCCCACATTTTGAATAACCTCCAATTAACATTTGCATGTCACGTGCTAGCACTCAGGTACTAGGGGTACAAAGAGTAGCCTCCCTAGCAATTACAAGATAAAGCATTTTTGTGAATATCGTGATCCTGGAACACTCCAGTACACTAATGAAAGGAGAACCCTCAGCACCAACCAATAGAGCCATTTGACTGATATACTTGTACGCATGTTTGGTTGTCAGGACCTCGATCTGGTGAAGATGTAGTGGACCAGCAAGGGGAGTTTATGGAGTTCCAACAGGATCAAGATGGCAGTGATGTGATCATATTTCTGCTTCACCAGAATGAGATGTAAAGTGCCTTATAGAGCACCCTACTACCTTTTATTGTTTATTCCTTGTTGTCTCATTGTGTCCAGTCAGAGAAATCACAATAACTTCTATTTCCTTAGTAGATTTAATGTATACAGGTATATCAATAAATTAAATCTGTGAGGTACTTACTGCATTGTTATCTCAAAGTCTGATATGAAGTTGACTGGTTATACTGAATAAGCAGCTGCCTACCTCATTATATGAAATCTTTTTATTGATGTCATAACTACACTTTCACAATTGCTTTATTAACCTTCTTGTTTTCTTAAATTTGCTTGAGGATGCCGCAATGCCCATTCGTTTTCAAAAATTTCCCAGGGAGCACCCCCCGAACCCCTCTAAAGGCAGTCGAGCTTGCTCGCTACATTCCCTCGCCACTGGGCACTCATCTGCAACGTTCATGCTCCACCACTTTCAAGTGTCACCGGCCACCACTGTATTTGTATTCCATGGCCCTCCCTGTGCCTCTCCTTCGTTTTCATTTTCCCCTCCCATTTTAAAACTACTCCCTCTTGCCACTCCCACATTTACACTAAAACACAGGGCTAAGTATGCAGAGCCATAAACACTCACAGCGGAGAACTCCACACCAAAGAGATAGGACCGGACTTACCCGTACATGTGGGAACTGCATTTACGAGTACATGAAGTATTACTATAGGAATGCTGCTATACATACTCAGAAATGCATTCGATGAATTGGTCCCAAGGTATTTCTGGACATTCGTTCAAGCTCGTCAATGTACTAAATAGTAAAATCTCATCTGCTTCTTAAGACACCTCGAGAGAAAATGACTGAGGAAAATTCAAATATAATGAATTTGTATGGAGATCAATTGCATTTTTGTTGGTCCTCCTAATATCCCGAGTGAATTTTGCTCTTTGGTGGGTTGAGCCAGCAGGCCCTATTTTAAGGATGGGCTTCATTTACACCCACAGGCAGCATGAAAACCTGGTGAGAATTCTCGGGCTCAGACAGGGTATATGGAAACCCTTAAATCTTTTGTTTTTGCTGCAAGATTATTGCAGTTTATCATTAAAACAAAGTTACTTAATTGCTGTGTATGGCCAAAATAGCAACTCGAATTAAGTACATTTTCTGAGAATATCTACCAAAGCAATCAGTACACTACTACTCCATCCGTACACACTGGCGTTCATCTTAGCCAATTAATATTAAAATATTCAATAATTTAGATCCATTTTATGTAAAAATATGTGCAAGGGGTTACTAGAAACGCAGACGGAAATGTTATCCCTGCTTTGCGTACTGTACAATAATCTGCAATACATTCTGGGGTTCTCTGAGGCCTGTATCGCACTTTGTAAAACATAACAAATACTTAATATTAAATGTCAACCTTTTAAATTCCTGACAGGAGTCGGTCCCCGAGGCTCTTCAATGAGGACCCATGCCTTAAAGGGGCAAATCCATGTCAAATGTCCATTGATGTGCTGCAAAATAAAGGAATAAAGGAATCGAGAGCTATTTTTAAAAATAAAATCTATGTTTTCTTGAAGTGCCTGAGTCTGAAAAATATGTACATGCACTTAATACTTTCTCACCTAAACACTCCAGTTTGCCAATACAGCATCCTGTGGAGACATTCAAGCAAGCAGAATCAGCAATTTTCTGCCACCATATGTCAGTTTTATTTAGAGAACCGCTATTTTTAAGAGGCATAATTTAGTATCAAAATGCATTTTGAGGTAAGGTTGAAAACACCACATGATGAAATTACACTTTAATTTCCGAGGTTCGCTGATTATAGCTGTTTGTGGTCGCTTTCATGTCTCACTGAGGCGGATCTTAAGCAGTACTTTTTATTAATTAAATGGACCGCATGTTTACTTGTGGCTACCAGGAGAATTGTGAGACTCAGTGAACTGATAGGGGGTTTAATCTCCACACAACAGTAAAGAAGCTGTCCCCCTCTGAAGAGCTGTGGGTGCAGGCAGACAGCTCTTTTGTGAGCCTGGATTTCCTTGTAGTGCCCCCTCACGCAGCCGGCCGTCCAGCAGCTTGGGAGGCACAGGGCACAGGTATCTTCTACCTCGGGGTCACTGATGCACGGACTCTTGTGAGCTGACAGCCCTGGACCCGGCTACAGAAGCCATGAACTCTACTGCTGCCTTAGATGAGTCTCGGGGAGGCTATCATGTCAGCAGCTGCAGCCCGACCTGTCCACAAAGGCTCACAGCAATGAGGCTTTGGCTAACCCCGGGTTTTGTTGTCTTGACACCCAGTGCTTGGCACCTGCCTGTAGGTGGGTGGGGGGTGGGTGTAAACAGTGCTGTGGGTTTAAGGAGATATCTCCCTGAACATGGATACAGGGGAGTCTAGCATCGTCCAACAGAAGGCCTGCAGCCTCTGCACTGGCACGCGCGTACAAATGGTACGTGGTGACGTCTCATGAACATTCAGTGCAAGGATTTCAGCATATGCTACCCTAGCCAAGCTGGGCTTGCTTCAGTTGCCAATTTGCAGCTCACTGGTGAAAAGCATTCTAGCTGTGCCTTCCACAGAGCTAGTGATCACCTTTTATGTTGTTCTCCAGGAAAAAAATATAAAGTACGCTATGAGAAGAAAATGCCTTTAAAAAATAACGTTTTGCTACCTTTCTATGCTAATATAAGTGGTATGCTCCTATAGTCTCACCAATTCTCCTATGCAGATGGCAACAACAGCATACACAAGGACAATTTTTACCCCATCACCAATTTAAACTAGAAACAACAGCAGAAATGTATTCATCCTTGAAATACTTTGGTCTGCTACTATAACGTGACATACAGCTCCTTGTGCCAAACGCCTGATGGGGTTCGCTCTAACAAGTCTGAACAGAGGTGCCCTATGCCACGTTCTGTATATGTTTTGTGTATCTTGCGTTTGTTTGTTTTGTGTAGGCACGAGGCCCTTTCCGATGGGTAAAGCTGCTTTTAAGCACACCTAAAAAGGACCCGAACGTTTATAAATGAACTATCCCGGCCAGGGCTGGACTGTCCTTTCTATCACTCCGGTATTTTCCTGGTGGGCTGCAAGCTAATGGGTCAAATTTGAGAGTAGGAAGACCAAAATGTACCCCCTAGTATGACCCTCCTGCAGTGTAGCGTTGATTTGAACATGTGTTTTTCAGGCTTGATTTTGATTTAAAATCCTGGCCTGATTGTGACAGACGCGGTCGTAAAATGCAATTTTATCATACAAGGCAGTTTGACCACTAGCAGCCGGCATTAAAAGATTAATAAAATACAAACAAGCCGTGGATCATGCTGCAAGGTGACAGACAGGCACTGCCAGTCAGCGCCCTGAGCTAATTTAGCGGCATACGCTAAAACAAGCGCTTGAATCTCCCTCTTTGAGTTCCCTGTCCCTAGAGGCGCACACATTCTCTGCCGATCAATAGTTAGCTGCTAAGGGTGTTTGAATCAGGAGTCTGTCGCCATGAGATTCCCTGTAGTCTCTCTGCCACTGAAAACATGTCTATCCGAGAAGCACAATTCTACGCCAGTAGGTTTTAAGCACACCGGAAGGAGTTGTTAATGCGGCAGCCACACAAGTACCGCTGAAAGATCCCCGCAAACAGCTCAAGCTATTTACACAGAAAGTGAAACGCAGAGGCCGACAATCAAACATAATGCCAGTGGGCTGTGTCTTTATTTTAAAAGATGTAAATAAAGTTCAGAAAATTTGTGATTTTTTTGAAGTGTAATTCAGGCGGATAATCAGTTTGAATGTCATTTATTACTTGCAATGAAAATTCATCTATGATAGGGTGACTACCTCACTACAGGTCATTACTGATACTGTTTCCAGCCCTTACCTCTTCACATGTAAATCATTGTTCTCAGGCGATTAGTCTAATTAGTTGAGAGGAAGCAAACACGCCTTCAACCCCTACAATGCATTAAGCTAGGACACAAAATCCAGGCTGGAAACAGTGACTTTGATGACCAGGGTCCGTATTACAGAATGCAGCGCATTTCCCTTGCAGGCGGGAGCAGTGAAAGGATGCGCGCCCACCTGCAAGGGGATGTCTGCCTTTCCCCCCTCTAAAGGCTGCCAGCAGGGGGTGCACTGACAGTGCACCACCTTTAGATGGCGCACTACCAGTGAACCTCCTGACAGCTTCTTTGCCTCTGTGCCCACATCTATAATACGGCGCAGGTGCAGAGCAAAAGGGATACCTCATTTGCATGGGGCCAGGCCCCGTGAAAATAAGGGAAGACCCTCTGGTGATAGCGCTGGTGCTATTAGTGCGACAGCGCTCTCTGTATTACAGGAAGGGCCGCACAAGTGTTGTGGTGTGTTTTTAATAAATTATTACAATTAGTAATCAGGTTTTCATGAGCCTACAACTCGTCTTCCTGTGTAAATCTAATAACTTCATTCTGTGGATGGTATGGCGGGTCGAGACAGCTACTCCAGGGATGAACTCTAACTGCACACCAACAATAACAGCCAGGTGTAGTGTGTGCTCCCACACTGCCAAGCTGCAGCCCTATCTCGGGTTCAGCTTTACCTGCTCTTACCCTATTTTTACAATCATCCCAAATTTAAAGGGTTTAAGTTGAAGATGGAGGAGGAGCAACAAGAGATGACAGTGAAGGCAGGGAGGCCCGTTATGCGATGGTGAGGGAAGAGAACTCTGTAAAATGCCTTTATGCTGCAAACATCATGGGCCGGTAGGGTGGGAGCGTGGCATGCTCTTTAAAAGTTGACTTGCATGAAGACAAACACTCTGAATGAAGGGTGCAACAGGTATGATATGTTGGTGCAAGTCAAGACTGGTTTGTGGATAAGAGATTGCTTCTCACTATATGGCTTCTGATGAATTTCAGGTAATGAGGACAGAGACATGGACGGCAGGCAAGTAGTTGGAGGAAAAACATCTCGGCGTGAAGTACAGCAGGCTGTTAGCTCTGCAGGGATAACGGTTTGCACCGATACCATTTCTTCGTTTTTAGTGCACATAAATCGGATTTAGTCTGGATTTCCTTCTTCTCAACTGCATGGTGCTGAATTTAACATATAAAACTATTAAATGTCTACTGCTTTGTCTGGGGCTAAGGCTGTTCAAAAGTTCAAACTCTTTACTTGGGACCGACTGTAGTGTGATGCTAAGCCTCAGACAGAGTTTGATGTAGTTGCCCTGGTTACAGATTTCTCCAGCAGGTACACGTATTGTTTATTGGTCAGCAGGAACTTTTTAATACCCTTCATTTTAAGACACTATGCCAGCTTGTTTTAATATTGAATACGCGTGCCACCCATTGAGAAAAGATGGGACCAAGCAAAACTGTGGTTCAGTGGCCCTCGCCAACAACGGAGGATTTAACAGCATTAAGCGTTTGACTGCTAAGCCACAGAACACAGGATTTTTGGCCTGAGTTCCAGCTCTTTTTCATGCAACAAAGATGAAAAGGAGATAATTAATACTTCAAAGGAAGGTGACATTACTTTTTAAACCTCTTAGGAACACCTTCATTCACAGGATATTTCATAAAAAGCAACCCTTCATTTTGAGCGCAGCTGTTCTGTTTTTTAGGTCTGGCGTTAGCAAAGACGTTTTGATTCTACCTATATATAAAATATACTTACATATAGGGGCTCTCATCCACCTGCCTTTATCCATTGGTCTGTTATGGTGTAATTCACATTTTGCTTCTGTAATCTACAGCATTCAGCATGAGGCACTGGGACAGCCTACTTAAGCCACTGGTTATTGTCACTTTGAGTGACTGCATTTTACTTTCTCACAAGGATCATATTCAAAGGCAAGCTAGTTCCCTTCAGCGCCAGTGTTTTGGTTTCCATTTTATAAGTATTTTATGGTGTTTGTTGAGAAGAGTCTGATGTGGTAGCAGAACGCTTCTGATGCACATCCCATCTTTGTCAGCTCCCATCGGTGTTTTTCTTTTCCGCCTGCTGGCATTTCACAGCATACCAGATTGTGTACGTTTGAAACTGTTCTGCATCAAGTTTTCATCTTTTTGCTTTTTTAATTTCTCTTCATTCTTTCCTAATCCCTTTCTTTCTCTCTTTCTTTCCTATTTTTTACTTCTTCTTTCTCATCTTTCTTTCTTTCTTTTCTTTAATGCCTTCTTTCATTCTCCCTTCTTTCTTTCTCTTTCCTTCTCTCTTTATTTCTCTTTCCTTCCCTCATTTCTCTCCCTTCATCTCTGTTAGAAATGGGGGCTCTAGTTGGCAGTCAGTTTACACCTTTTTCCAAGTAGGGACCCTCAGGCTAAGGAAGATACCCAGCTCAGATAACCCCTGCTCACCCCCTTGGTACCTTTGCACGAGCAGTCAGGCTTATCTCAGAAGCAATGTGTAAAGCATTTGCACATAAGATCCAGTAATACAGTGAAAACGTTACAAAAGGACACCACACCAGTGTTAGAAAAATAACCAATATTTATCTGTGTAAAACAAAACCAAAACAAGAAAAATACAACATACAGTAATAAAGATATGAATTTTGCAAGAATTAACTTAAAAATACAGGGCCAGATTTAAGAAAAGTGTCGCTGCACCCACTGCAGCACCACTTTTCTGGCGCCCTTTAGCAGCCCTCTAATGCCACCATGTGTGCGGCATATCTAAGATACGGTGCACATTGGTGGTAGTTAGGGAACTAGAGTCAAAATGTTTGACTAGTTCAGAGCTTTGCAGGATTAGAGTAAAAAATGTTGGCGCTAATCCTGCAAAGCCCATTGAGGCCCATTGTAAACAATGGTGTGCCTCCTTTTAACCCCTGCTCTGAGCAGATGTTAAGAGTGCCGAAAAAAGATGACACCTAATGGGGGAACACCCCCCTTGGCATACATCATGCCTGGCACAGGAATAAAGTAGCGCAAAGGGTAATAAAGTGGTGCAATGCATGCATGTAAATTTGGCATGGCGATTTTGGGTGGTAGTTAGGGAACTAGAGTAAAAATGTTTGACGCTAGTTCAGAGCTTTGCAGGATTAGTGTAAAAAAAATGTGCGCTAATCCTGCAAAGCCCATTGAGGCCCGCTGTAAACAATGGTGTGCCTCCTTTTAACCCCTGCTCTGAGCATGTAAATTTGGCATGGCGATTTTGGCCTTGGTCAGTAACATTAGGGTAAAAAAATATGACACTAATTTTGTGTGTGTTAGACCTGACAGCCTTAGGGTAGTCACCCCTAACTTTTTGCCTGCCTCCCTCCATTTTTTTGGACACTGTTTTTGCTGGTTTATAGACCCTGCGCACTTTACCACTGCTAACCAGTGCTAAAGTGCATATGCTCTCTCCCTTAAAACATGGTAACCTGGAATCATACCTGATTGGACTATTAATTTACTTATAAGTCCCTAGTAAGGTGCACTTTATGTGCATAGGGCTGGTAAATTAAATGCTACTAGTGGGCCTGCAGCACTGGTTGTGCCACCCACTTAAGTAGCCCCTTTTTCCTTGTCTCAGGCCTGCCATTGCAAGGCCTGTGTGTGCAGTTTCACTGCCACCTCGACTTGGCATTGAAAAGTACTTGCCAAGCCTAGAACTCCCCTTTTTCTACATATAAGTCACCCTTAAGGTGTGCCCTAGGTAACCCCTAGGGCAGGGTGCTGTGTAGGTAAAAGGCAGGACATGTACCTGTGTAGTTATATGTCCTGGTAGTGTAAAACTCCTAAATTCGTTTTCACACTACTGAGAGGCCTGCTCCCTTCATAGGCTAACATTAGGGCTGCCCTCATACACTGTTGAAGTGGCAGCTGCTGATCTGAAAGGAGCAGGGAGGTCATATTTAGTATGGCCAGAATGGTAATACAAAGTCCTACTGACTGGTGAAGTCGGATTTAATATTACTATTCTAGAAATGCCACTTTTAGAAAGTGAGCATTTCTTTGCACTTAAATCCTTCTGTGCCTTACAATCCACGTCTGGTTGGGCTTGGTTGACAGCTCCTTGTGCATTCACTCAGACACACCCCAAACACAGGGTACTCAGCCTCACTTGCATACATCTGCATTTTGAATGGGTCTTCCTGGGCTGGGAGGGTGGAGGGCCTGCTCTCACACAAAGGACTGCCACACCCCCTACTGGGACCCTGGCAGACAGGAGTAAACTGAAAGGGGACCTGGTGCACTTCTTAGCCACTCTTTGAAGTCTCCCCCACTTCAAAGGCACATTTGGGTATAAAACAGGGCCTCTGCCCTACCTCATCAGACACTTGCTGGAGAAGAACCCTGACCCAGAAACTACATCCTGCCAAGAAGAACTGCCTGGCTGCTCAAAGGACTCACCTGTCTGCTTTCTACAAAGGACTGCTGCCTTGCTGTTGCCCTGCTGCCTTGCTGAACTCTTGTCTGGCTGTGAAAGTGCTCTCCAAGGGCTTGGATAGAGCTTGCCTCCTGTTCCCTGAAGTCTCAGGACCAAAAAGACTTCTCTCTTTTACTTGGACGCTCCGTGCGGCGAAAATTTCGACGCACAGCTTGTTTCGCGGCGACAAAAACGCCGCACACCGACGCTGATCGACGCAACGCTCCTGGGACGATCGAAGATCCGACGCACGGCCTCGCAAGGACAACGCCGCCCGACCTCTAGAGGAGAAATCGACGCGACGCCTGCCGTGAGATCGTAATTTCAACGCGCAGCCCCGCAGATCGAAGTCTAGAGGAGAAATCGACGCGACGCCTGCCGTGAGTTCGTAAATTCGACGCGCAGCCCCGCAGATCGACGCACAGCCGGAGAACAAGCAGGAGAATCCACGCACAGACCCGGGACATCTGGTAATCCCCGCGATCCACAGAAAGAGACTGTCCACGCGCCGGAAAACGACGCCCGACTTCCCCGCGTGGAAAATAACGACGCAAGTCCGTGTGTGCTGGGGAGAAATCGACGCACACACCCTTTTTCCACGCACCTCTTCTCTTGTGGCCCTCTGAGGAGATTTTTCCACTCCTAACCAGGTACTTGTGCTTGAAAGAGACTTTTGTTACATTCTAAAGACTTAAGACACTTTATATCACTTCCCTGTGATATTTCTACAATTTTCCATTGCAACTTTATTCTTTTTGACCTACAATTATCCTGATAAATATTATATATTTTTCTAAACACTGTGTGGTGTATTTTTGTGGTGCTATATGGTGGTATTGTATGATTTATTGCACAAATACTTTACACATTGCCTTCTAAGTTAAGCCTGACTGCTCGTGCCAAGCTACCAGAGGGTGGGCACAGGATAATCTTGGATAGTGTGTGACTTACCCTGACTAGAGTGAGGGCTTTTGCTTGGACAGAGGGTAACCTGACTGCCAACCAAAAACCCCATTTCTAACATTGGTGATCAGCGGTGAGGATAGGACTTGTATTTGTGCAGTGACATACAGTAGCTAAGTATTTCACTACCTACCCACAGTTGAAGGTCAACTTGGTTTTTATCTCTTTTTGAAAATCCTTTTTTTCCTGACAATTTTCAAAAACTAAATCCTCACTCAACATGTCTCTAACTGGGTCTCAGACAGGGGACTTTGACCTGGTCCAGTTGGATACATACACGGTCAAACAACTAAGAGGATTCTGCAGGGCATTAAGGGTACCCACCCAAGGGGCCTCCAGAAAGGAGGACTTTCAAGTGGCGCTGAGGGCCTGGGCAGAAGCCCATTTAGAGGATGATGAGGAAGGGGAGCCAGAAAAGGGCCCCTCAGAAGGATTTTCACTATCTATGGATGGTGTTACCACTGCAATTGTGCACCCTTCCAGACCAGGGAGCAGTGTCTCCATGCAAAGCCTGACCGCAGAGGAAAGGAGAGAGGAAAGGGAGTTCCAATTGCAAATGGCAAAACTGAAAATTGAGGCGCAACAGGAGGAGAGGAGGGCAGAAAGAGAAGCCAAACAAGCTGAGGCTGAAAGAGCAGCCAAACAGATTGAAGCTGAAAGAACAGCCAAAAAGATTCAAGCAGAAGCTGAAAGGGCAGCCAAACAAGCAGAAGCTGAAAGAGCAGCCAAACAAGTGGAAGCTGAAAGAGCTTTGGCTGAAAAGAAACTATTGTTGGCTCATGAACTGAGTCTCAAGGAGCTGGAGATCAAGGCAAGACAGTCTGAATCCAGCAATAATGGTGGCAGCATACAGACAGGACCTGCTGGAGAAAAGAAGGTTCGTATACCCAAAAATGTGGTGCCCAGTTTTGTGGTGGGAGATGACATAGATAAATGGTTAGCTGCTTATGAAGTTGCACTAAGGGCTCATGAGGTTCCTGAAGGGCAATGGGGGGTAGCTATGTGGGGTTATGTGCCGCCATTGGGGAGGGACACACTTCTCACATTGGATCCACCGGATCAAAACACATACCCACTCCAGAAAGCCACTTTACTTGCCAAGTTTGGGCTGACCCCTGAGGGATACCGTCAGAGGTTCAGGGACAGCACCAAACAAACCACACAAACATGGGTAGATTTCTTTGATTTCTCTAGTAAGGCACTGAATGGATGGGTGCGGGGCAACAAAGTAGCAGATTATAAAGGTTTATATGACTTGATCCTGAGAGAGCATATGCTTAATGTTACTTATACAGATTTGCGCCAGCACCTAGTGGATAGTAAGCTGACTGATCCCAGGAAGCTTGCTGAGGAGGCGGACCTCTGGGTTAGCACCAGAGTGTCCAAAAAGGTACCTGGGGGGGACTCCCACAAAGGTGGTCAGGGTTCCCAACAGAAGAAAGAGGGGGGAGATAAACTTACAGATAAGGAACTCTCTAAAGGCCCCCAAAAGAATTCCCAGGGAGGGGGTGGCAACCCTTCCTTTTCCAAATTTGGGAAAAAGCCAGGGACATTTGACAAGTCAGGAAAATCTAGCCCCAAATGCATGGAGTGTTACCAATATGGTCACTACAAAGGCGATCCACAGTGCCCCAAGAGGGCACCGTCCACTACCGGACAGGCACCTGGGTTGACTAGTGTAGCACTCGGGGGGGAGATGGACCCAACTAGCTTTGGGGAGCAGGTAGAGATTTCCCTAGTGTCCCTGGGAGAAGGAGAAATGGTGCCCAAGGCCCACATGCCCAGAAATACTTCCAAGTACCGGCAGTGGGTCACCATTGATGGGCAGAGGGTGGAGGCTCTGCGTGACACAGGAGCCAGTATGACTACTATCAAGAGTCAGCTGGTGTCAGCAGAGCAGATAGTACCTAATACATTCCACCAGGTCAGAGTCGCTGACAATCGCGAGAGTCACCTACCGGTGGCTCTGGTTCCCTTTGAGTGGGGGGGGTCTCTGGTACTCTGAAAGTAGCTGTGAGTCCTGCCATGCCTGTAGATTGTCTGTTAGGCAATGACCTTGAGCACACTGCTTGGCAAGAAGTGGAGCTCAGGTCTCACCTGGAGATGTTAGGGTTACCTGAGTGGGTCTGCATGACCACACGGTCCATGGCTGACCGAGAGGGAAGTCAAGGGCATCTGGAGCCTGGAACGATGGCCCAGAGAGCTGCCAGGATGAGGGACCAGGGGTGTGGGAAACCGGCCCCAGCTGTTCCCACAGTGGCTGACGGGGCTCCTGAGGAGGAGGCTTCCGAGCCAACTGGGGAAGACATTGCCGCCCTAGGTGACTTACCTGAGCTTGCTGGCTGGCAAGTTGAGGGTGGACCCACCAGGGAGGAATTCTGCAAGGCGCAGAAAGAATGTCCCACTCTAGAAGGTTTGAGGAAACAAGCCTCCAACCAGGCAGCCGGCGACGCCTCTGGCGATCACCACCTATATTGGGAGAATGATCTCCTCTACAGTTAGCCTAAGGTTCCGGGCTTTGGGGCAGCACGTATGCTGGTGGTCCCCCAATGTTACCGAACCTTCCTACTGGGTCTGGCTCACGACATTCCCCTGGCAGGACATTTGGGGCAGGGCAAGACCTTTAACAGGCTTGTCACCCACTTTTATTGGCCCAAAATGAGGACACACTCAGACAAGTTCTGCAGATCCTGTCCTACCTGCCAGGCCAGTGGTAAAGCAGGAAAAATGGTTAAAACCCCCCTGATTCCACTTCCTGTCGTTGGCACCCCCTTTGAAAGGGTGGGCATCGACATTGTTGGTCCCTTGGAACCCAAAACTGCCTTAGGCAACAGGTTCATCCTGGTTTTGGTGGACCATGCCACCCGTTACCCAGAGGCAATCCCTCTGAGGACAGTAACTGCACCGGTGGTGGCCAGAACCCTGATGGGGATATTTACCCGTGTGGGATTCCCCAAGGAAATAGTGTCTGACAGAGGCACTAACTTCATGTCTGCATACATGAAGTCTCTGTGGGATGCGTGTGGTGTAACTTACAAGTTCACCACACCCTATCACCCCCAGTCGAATGGTCTTGTGGAGAGATTCAACAAGACCCTGAAAGGCATGATTGGTGGCCTCCCTGAGGCCATGAGGCGTAAGTGGGACGTCCTCTTACCATGCCTTATCTTTGCTTACAGAGAGGTCCCCCAGAGAGGGGTAGGGTTCAGTCCCTTTGAACTTCTCTATGGGTACCCTGTCAGGGGACCCTTAAGCATTGTCCAGGAGGGATTGGAGAAAGCTCCAAAGACACCCCCTCAGGATGTGGTCAGCTATATGTTGGCCCTCCGCAACCAGATGACCCGCTTCTGGAAAGAAGCCCAAGATAACCTTGAGGCCAGTCAAGAGGTGATGAAACAATGGTATGACCAGAAGGCCACCCTGGTAGAGTTTCAACCTGGAGACAAAGTGTGGGTAATGGAGCCAGTAGAGCCCAGAGCTCTCCAGGACCGCTGGTCTGGCCCATTTGAAATAAAGGAGCGGAAAGGGGAGGCCACTTACCTAGTGGACCTCAAAACCCCTAGGAATCCCCTAAGGGTGCTCCATGTGAACCGACTAAAAGCTCATTTTGAGAGGTCGGAGATCAACATGCTTCTGGTCACAGATGAAGGAACGGAAGAGGAGAGTGAACCTCTCCCCGACCTCCTCTCTGCCCAAGAAGGTGATGGGTCAGTAAGCGGGGTCATTCTGTCTGACTCCCTGACTCTAAATCAGAAAGGAGACTGTTATGAGCTTTTGGAGCAGTTCTCCCCCCTGTTCTCCCTTACTCCTGGGCTGACCCACCTCTGTGTTCATGATATTGACACCGGTGACAGTCTCCCTGTGAAAAACAAAATTTACAGGTTGTCGGATAAGGTGAAGGCCAGCATCAAGGAGGAGGTCTCCAAGATGTTGACTCTAGGGGTCATTGAGAAATCCAGTAGTCCCTGGGCCAGCCCAGTGGTATTGGTCCCTAAGGCTACTGCCCCAGGTGCGAAGCCAGAACTCCGGTTCTGTGTGGACTACCGGGGTCTCAACTCAGTCACACGGACTGATGCTCACCCCATCCCCCGAGCTGATGAGCTCGTGGACAGGCTAGGCGCTGCCCAGTTCCTGAGTACGTTTGATCTTACTTCAGGGTACTGGCAGATCGGCCTAACTGAGGGGGCCAAGGAAAGATCCGCATTTTCAACCCCGGATGGCCATTACCAGTTCCGGGTGATGCCGTTTGGGTTGAAAAATGCCCCCGCTACCTTCCAACGGTTGGTTAACGGGGTCCTAGCTGGCAAGGATGCCTTCTGTGCAGCCTACCTGGATGACATAGCTGTCTACAGTTCCAGCTGGGAGGAACACCTGCTTCACCTCAAGGAGGTGCTTCAGGCCCTGCAACAGGCAGGCCTGACCATCAAGGCCAGTAAGTGCCAGATTGGGCAGGGTTCCGTGGTGTACTTAGGACACCTAGTGGGTGGTGGCAAGGTGCAGCCACTCCAGGCCAAGATTGAAACTATCAAGGCCTGGCAACCACCCCGAACACAGACGGAGGTGAGAGCCTTTCTAGGCCTCACAGGATACTACCGCCGATTTGTCAAGGGCTATGGTACCATTGTAACACCCTTGACAGAACTCACTTCCAAGAAGCAACCTAGGTTGGTGAATTGGACAGAGGCTTGTCAGAAAGCCTTTGATGCCCTGAAGGAAGCCATGTGCACGGCCCCCGTACTCATGGCCCCTGACTACTCCCAGGAATTTATCGTGCAGACAGACGCTTCAGAGCATGGCATAGGGGCAGTCCTAGCACAGCTGAATGAGGAGGGCAGAGATCAACCGGTAGTCTTTATTAGCAGAAGGCTATTACCACGGGAACAGAGGTGGAGTGCTATTGAACGAGAAGCTTTTGCTGTGGTCTGGGCACTGAAGAAGCTAAGACCCTACCTGTTTGGGACTCACTTCCGGGTTCAGACAGACCACAGGCCCCTCAGATGGCTCATGCAGATGAGGGGTGAGAATCCAAAACTCTTGAGGTGGTTCATTTCCCTACAGGGGATGGACTTTACGGTGGAACATCGCCCAGGGGTTGACCACGCCAATGCTGATGGTCTCTCCAGGTACTTCCGCCTTAGCGATGAGAGCTCCCAGGAGGTCGGGTAGCTCTCCCCACTTTCAGCTGGGGGGGGACACATGTTAGACCTGACAGCCTTAGGGTAGTCACCCCTAACTTTTTGCCTGCCTCCCTCCATTTTTTTGGACACTGTTTTTGCTGGTTTATAGACTCTGCGCACTTTACCACTGCTAACCAGTGCTAAAGTGCATATGCTCTCTCCCTTAAAACATGGTAACCTGGAATCATACCTGATTGGACTATTAATTTACTTATAAGTCCCTAGTAAGGTGCACTTTATGTGCATAGGGCTGGTAAATTAAATGCTACTAGTGGGCCTGCAGCACTGGTTGTGCCACCCACTTAAGTAGCCCCTTTTTCCTTGTCTCAGGCCTGCCATTGCAAGGCCTGTGTGTGCAGTTTCACTGCCACCTCGACTTGGCATTGAAAAGTACTTGCCAAGCCTAGAACTCCCCTTTTTCTACATATAAGTCACCCTTAAGGTGTGCCCTAGGTAACCCCTAGGGCAGGGTGCTGTGTAGGTAAAAGGCAGGACATGTACCTGTGTAGTTATATGTCCTGGTAGTGTAAAACTCCTAAATTCGTTTTCACACTACTGAGAGGCCTGCTCCCTTCATAGGCTAACATTAGGGCTGCCCTCATACACTGTTGAAGTGGCAGCTGCTGATCTGAAAGGAGCAGGGAGGTCATTTTTAGTATGGCCAGAATGGTAATACAAAGTCCTACTGACTGGTGAAGTCGGATTTAATATTACTATTCTAGAAATGCCACTTTTAGAAAGTGAGCATTTCTTTGCACTTAAATCCTTCTGTGCCTTACAATCCACGTCTGGCTGGGCTTGGTTGACAGCTCCTTGTGCATTCACTCAGACACACCCCAAACACAGGGTACTCAGCCTCACTTGCATACATCTGCATTTTGAATGGGTCTTCCTGGGCTGGGAGGGTGGAGGGCCTGCTCTCACACAAAGGACTGCCACACCCCCTACTGGGACCCTGGCAGACAGGAGTAAACTGAAAGGGGACCTTGTGCACTTCTTAGCCACTCTTTGAAGTCTCCCCCACTTCAAAGGCACATTTGGGTATAAAACAGGGCCTCTGCCCTACCTCATCAGACACTTGCTGGAGAAGAACCCTGAACCAGAAACTACATCCTGCCAAGAAGAACTGCCTGGCTGCTCAAAGGACTCACCTGTCTGCTTTCTACAAAGGACTGCTGCCTTGCTGTTGCCTTGCTGCCTTGCTGAACTCTTGTCTGGCTGTGAAAGTGCTCTCCAAGGGCTTGGATAGAGCTTGCCTCCTGTTCCCTGAAGTCTCAGGACCAAAAAGACTTCTCTCTTTTACTTGGACGCTCCGTGCGCCGAAAATTTCGACGCACAGCTTGTTTCGCGGCGAGAAAAACGCCGCACACCGACGCTGATCGACGCGACGCTCTTGGGACGATCGAAGATCCGACGCACGGCCTCGCAAGGACAACGCCGCCCGACCTCTAGAGGAGAAATCGACGCGACGCCTGCCGTGAGATCGTAATTTCAACGCGCAGCCCCGCAGATCGAAGTCTAGAGGAGAAATCGACGCGACGCCTGCCGTGAGTTCGTAAATTCGACGCGCAGCCCCGCAGATCGACGCACAGCCGGAGAACAAGCAGGAGAATCCACGCACAGACCCGGGACATCTGGTAATCCCCGCGATCCACAGAAAGAGACTGTCCACGCGCCGGAAAACGACGCCCGACTTCCCCGCGTGGAAAATAACGACGCAAGTCCGTGTGTGCTGGGGAGAAATCGACGCACACACCCTTTTTCCACGCACCTCTTCTCTTGTGGCCCTCTGAGGAGATTTTTCCACTCCTAACCAGGTACTTGTGCTTGAAAGAGACTTTTGTTACATTCTAAAGACTTAAGACACTTTATATCACTTCCCTGTGATATTTCTACAATTTTCCATTGCAACTTTATTCTTTTTGACCTACAATTATCCTGATAAATATTATATATTTTTCTAAACACTGTGTGGTGTATTTTTGTGGTGCTATATGGTGGTATTGTATGATTTATTGCACAAATACTTTACACATTGCCTTCTAAGTTAAGCCTGACTGCTCGTGCCAAGCTACCAGAGGGTGGGCACAGGATAATTTTGGATAGTGTGTGACTTACCCTGACTAGAGTGAGGGCTTTTGCTTGGACAGAGGGTAACCTGACTGCCAACCAAAAACCCCATTTCTAACAGTGTGCATTCATTTTTCCCCGTGAATTCCGGCGGTATGGTATTACTTTCTACTGTGCAGGATAAACTTCTCTTTCACTTTCCACGGAGCGAAATGGGGGCCAAACTGTTAATTTAAATGAATATGTTTCATGTAAAACCTACTCCATGCATCTGAGTCTCATCTGCCTGCTAAAATAATTATATGAATAAATCTCATCAGCTTCTTAAGACACCTCGAAAGAAAATGCCTGAGGAAAAGTCAAATACAATGAATTTGTATGGGGATCAATTGCATTTTTGTTGGTCCTCCTAATAACCCATGTGAATTTGGCTCTTTGGTGGGTTGGCCAGCTGGCCCTATTTTAAGGATGAGCTTCATTTACACACAAGCAGCATGAAAACCTGGTGAGAATTCTCGCGCTTAAACAGTCTGTATGGATATCCTTTAATTTTTTGTTTTTGCTGCAGGATTATTACAGTTTATCATTAAAACGAAGTTACTTTATTACTATGTATGGCCAAAATAGCAACTCAAATTAAGTACATGTTTCTGAGAATTTCAAGCAAAGCAATCATTTCACTACTTCATGGGTACACCCTGGCGCTCATCTTAGCCAATGAATATTCAAATATTAAATAATTTAGTTCCATTTTATGTAAAAATATGTTCAAAGGCTTAATAGAAACGCAGACTGAAACTTTATTACTGCGTTGAGTACTGTACACGAATCTCTGCAATACATTCTGGGGTACTCTGAGGCCTACTTTATACTTTGTAAAACCTGAAAAATGTATCTCATCAATATTAAATGTGAAAATTTTAAATTCCTGACAGAAGTCAGTCACAGAGGCTCGTCAAAGAGAACTCTGCTTTATAGGGGCAAATCCATGGCAAATCTCAACTGATCAGCTGCAAAATAAAGGAATCGAGAGCTATTTTTTAAAAATAGAATCTTTTTTTTCACATCGTGCCTATGTCTGAGAAATGTGGACATTCACTTAATACTTTCTCACCTAAACACTCCAGTTTGCCAATACAGCCTCCCGTGCAGACATTCAAGCAAGCAGAATCAGTAATTTTTAAGAGGCACAATTTAGTATCAAAATGCATTTTGAGGTGAGACTGAAAACACCACATGATGAAATTACAATTTTATTTCAGAGTTTCGCTGATTATAGCTGTTTGTGGTCGCTTTCTGGCTACATTAAGGCGGATCTTAAACAGTACTTTTTATTAATTAGATGGACCGCTTGTTTACTTGTGGCTAACAGGAGAATTTTATGACAAGACTGGAGGCTCCTATTATGCGTTTCTTTTCTTGCTTTACTAAACAGCAGCAAGTGAAGAAAAAACTACAAATCCCAGAAGCGAAGAAGAAACGATCTAATGGGAAACAAAGTGTAGTTCATACATAACAGCCAATCAGGACACATGTAAGCTATTATTACGTAACTTGGCTGCAAACAGCCCTCTTTTTTATTTCATACCACTGTTAATGCTTATCTATTTTGTGTTTTTTGTCTGTATTTCATAATTTATTATTGCGCTACCGTGCTGTTCGTTTAAACGCCACATTATTATTGTGCCCTTTTCAGCCGGCAAGTTGCCGCATGTTTGGTTTTATCAGTTCCTCTTCGCGCGCATTGCCCCGTGCGCGCTCTGTTCACAGAACGGTTTTAACGGTTCCTCAAGCTGCGGGTGCCATTTTAGCCCGCGCTTCGGGAACGATTGATTCCACCTTCCGTCACGCTCGTTATTTCCCATTTCCATTTTTCATTTTAACTCACTGAGGACTCTCCGGTTGCCGCTTTTTCTCTGTCCTTCTTTCCGCCTGCATCTACATTACGATTTTGACCACGCCCAGAGGCGGAGCCTTCAGTTTTCTTCAGGGTTAACCCTGTGGTTGCCAGTTTTTTCCTCTCTGGTGCATTTATTTATATTGTACTAGTGGCAACATGGAATCTAGCAGCTCTGCTTCTCTTCAGGTGGATCCTGAGGAAGTATCTGCAATAAAACAAGATATTAATGTATTCACACAGAATTCTGTTCAGCAGGCAGTTAACAGTTCTATGCAAAAATTGTCAAAACATTTGGAATCTTCAGTTTTAAAGATGTTTAACAAGACGATTTCGGCCCAGTCTGCGGGGAATGCAGACAGCGCCTTTCGCCTATATCTCAATCAAAAAATTCTCAGAAATTGGTGCTAAGGGTTTGTGAGGTTCCCTCACTTATGGCAGAGGATGTGGTTCCTCAAAAGGCTCCATCTAAGGAGAATAAAAATCAAGACAATTTAAAATCGTCTCAAAAAAGTAAATAAAAAACCAAACACCTTATGTCTCCTATGATTATTACTTCAGTTCCGGACACTGATGATGATATGCCTGATGCGGATTCAGATGCTTATGCTTCTGACCAGGACGACAACTTCTTCTCCTATCCCAAAAAAGCCTAAATTATCCTCTTTTGAGCCTTCTAATCCCAAGCCACTTTTAGATTGCGAGGGTCCACCAATGTTTGATCCCTCTTTGATAGTTCACCCTAATTCAACTGAATGGTTTCCGGCCACTCATGTCGGTGATTATTTGTCTGCCAAACTAAATTGCCCTTTGGATAAACAGACACGAGCCAAGCTCAAATCGGAATGTCCACGTCCTTCTCTTTCTCACAAAGCTACCATTACTCCTTCTATCGACCAACCCATTTTGGCATTGTTCACCAAATTTGGCAAGGATCCTCGAAAAGGGGTTCACAAAGCCTGGTCCTCTTGCCAGGAAAAACTGTTAGATGTCATCAGTCCTCTTACTCGAATTTTCGATATGGCTGAGTCGCTCAGAATAGATGGTTCTTTTATTGACCTGGAAGAACTTTCATTATGGGTTCAGAGGACTGTGTGTCTCCTTGGAAATGCTAATGCCGCGCTTTCACATGAAATGCGTAAAGGTCTGCTTCTCAAACTGGACCCAAAACTAATTAATCCGGTGACAATTCAATCCCAAATTAAGACTGAAGGGTTACTTTTCGGCTACACCTTTATTAAAGAACTAGGGAAATATGTAGCCACATTTACTTCTTTAGACAAGGCTCAACAGTCTTTAAAGAAAATGTTTAACCAATGGGTTTTTGCCAGGGCCGGCAGAGGCAGGAACTGCTTTGCCGGCCGTGGATACTATAATCAAGGTTCCTGTGGCGCCTACAACTCATCCTATCAAGAATTCAGGCCACAATTGCATCCACAAAGAGCCAGAGGCTTCCGTTTCACAGGCTACAGGAATTCCAGACCTCTGAATCAAACAGGTTAACCTAACCTTTGGTCATATTCCCGTGGGCAGACGTCTTTGTCTTTTTTTCCCAAAATGGTTATGTATCACCTCTGATCCTTGGGTACTAAACACGATTCAAGGTTACATGATCGAATTGTATTCACTTCCTGTTCAGGTGGTTTCTCCTCCTCCTCCACGTTTTTCTAGAGAAATGTCCGATCTTATCTCTTCAGAAATTCATTCTCTCCTCCAAAAACAAGCTATAGCAATTAACCATCCAGATTTATCCGGTTTCACCAGCTCCATCTTCTTGGTTCAAAAAAAGAACAGGAGGATGCGACCGGTTATCAACCTTAAGTTCTTCAATCAGTTTGTGGTTTCCCGTCATCTCAAAATGGAAACGATCCTCCATCTCAGGGACTCTCTTCTCCTGCACGACTGGATGGTTTGGTTAGATTTACAGGACGCAAAACTTGTTGTCCCAATTCATCCAGAACACAGGAAGTTTCTCCAATTCCAGTGGCTCAGCAAATTCTTCCACTTTACATCTCTACCTTTCGGTCTCTCATCAGCTCCATGGTGCTTCACCAAGCTGATGAAACCAGTAGTAGCGTTCCTCAGAGCTCAGGGTGTAAGACTTCTTATTTATCTGGACGATATTCTCATATGAGCCAATCACCTCAGTCTCTCACATAGCCCACCTGAACTTAACTTGTTCTCTACTCTCAGATCTGGGTTTCATCATCAACAAAGAAAAATCTCTTCTTTTTCCTACCCAAATTATAGATTTTTTAGGTTTCCAAATCAATTCAGTCTCTGCCATTCTTCTTCTTCCTTCAGCGAAGATAAAATCTATAAAGTCAGAGATTCTTCAGATCTTACGCCACTCTTCTATTTCTCTAAGATCTCTTGCCTGCGTCGTCGGCCTTCTTTCCTCTTCCATACAGGTGATGTTTCCAGGCCCTTTACATTACCGGGCTCTCCAGAGGCTAAAGCTTCAACATTTGAGGAAAGGTCTTTCGTACGCAGACATTATCCCTCTAGATCTCAATTCTCGAACAGAGCTTCAATGGTGGATAGACCATTTAGATGCCTGGAACGGAAGAACTATCTTTGCATCAGCCCCAGATCTTGTATTAGAGTCAGATGCAAGCCAAACAGGCTGGGGGGCCCGATGTGGTCCAATCTCGACTGGAGGTACAATGGTCTTTAGAGGAGTCCAGATTGCATATCAATTGTTTAGAGATGCTTGCCGGCTCCTTTGCAATCAGGAGACTTGCAAAGAACAAAGCTCGCTATGCTATCCTTCTCAGAATGGACAATATTTTGGCAGTCCGTTACATAAATCATCTTGAAGGCACAAGATCCAAACCGTTCGCAGAACTAGCAAAGGGCTTTGGGGAATTTTGCCTTTCAAACCAAATTTCGGTTCATGCAGAGTATCTTCCAGGATCTCTCAACTCTATCATCGATTGGCACTCTCGTCATCTCCGCGATTCAAGCGACTGGAAACTTCACCCTTCGATCTTTCAATCAGCACAGAACAAATGGGGCCCCTTGACGATCGACTTGTTTGCATCTCGCCTCAATTCTCAGCTTCCTCAATTTTACAGCTGGCGTCCAGATCCCTTGGCCTTGGCTTCCGATGCATTTCTTCAAGATTGGTCCATGTCCCTCAATTATGCCTTTCCCCCCTTTCTCATGATCAGCAGGGTGTTAGCCCAAGCAAGAGCAGGCCACTTTAGTCCTCATAGCTCCATTCTGGCAATCCCAGATTTGGTTCCCAACGCTTTTGGAACTTTCAATAGATTTTCCTTTCCTCATTCCTTCTTTTCCAGACCTTCTCTTGGATCCTTTACATCATCCTCACAACCTTGTTTTGGACAATCTTCTCTCTCTTTCGGCATAGAAGATCGTGTGAATTCCCAGCCTTTCCCTGTCATTTTATCTGAAGCTTCGGAATATATCAGACAATCCTGGGCCCCTGGGACAAGAAAAGCTTACAAGTCAGCTTGGTCTTTATGGCACAGCTGGTGTCTGGGAAAACACGTTGATTCTCTTTCAGCAGATGTCACCTTCATCGTGAATTTTCTAGCCGCCAAGGCTAGTAAAGGCAAACTTTCCGTACCATTAATCTGTACAGATCAGCCATCTCTTCCAATCATGTGTTTGTCAACGGAAAACCTGTGGGGGAACACCCGCTTATTTGCCGTCTTTTAAAGGGAGTAAAATTTTCTAATCCTCCTTTACCTAAATATAGAGTCTTATGGGACGGTAATGTGGTTTTAGATTTTATTCTGTCTTGGCCCGATAATTCTTCTCTTACGTTGAAGATGTTATCTGCCAAACTAACTATGTTGTTGTGCCTTATTTCCATTAAACGTCTATCTGATGGTAAAGCTTTAGATATTTCCTCTAGACAGTTTACTCCTTCTGGTGTATTATTTACTTGTCTCGTCGAACAAAAACAAATTAAAAATCTGTTTTTTATCCATATTTTCCTGATCACCCCAAGTTATGTGTTGCACAATGTTTGAAAGTTTACAAAAAAATGACTGCACATCTAAGAACGTTCTCAGTTCCCCAACTACTTATTTCCTTTTAGAAACCTTATAAACCTGTATCTTCAGCCACTCTAGCCTGTTGGGTTAGATGGATAATGTCGCTAGCAGGGATTGATACCTCCAGGTTTGGAGCGCACTCTTCCAGAGGAGCTATGGCATCTAAAGCCTTTTCGGCTGGTTCCCGTCTTGAGGACATTCTTAGGTCCGCAGATTGGTCTAATGATAATGTTTTTAGAGTTTTTTACTGTAAACCTGTTGATACTGTTTCTATGAATGTAATTAATTTGCTTTAAACAAGCATAATAGGAGCCTCCGGTCTTGTCATAAAATGTAGATTTTCCTAGTTTTAATGACAGAAAGTATTAATTTTATTAAAGACACGGAGGCAAGTATTATCCCACCACTTCTTGTAACTACTATTTGTTTTCTTTTTCTCCCATCCCTTCAGTGTCATCATCCTCAGCGCAACCTTCCTCGTAGAACATCCTTTTGTGATTTGGATACACGACCAGCGTCTCTTCTTTTGCCTTCTTCACCAGTTGGATTAGCGACCCATCAGTGTGTTCCTGTTCATCTCCAGTTTCCTGGATTCATGAACTTCTGTTCGGACTTGTTATCCTTTATTATGGCAGTCCTTATTTTGGTTTCTATTTTTCCTTTATTTCGTTCTAGCTGACTCTTAAGCGCAAGAAAAGAGGGCTGTTCGCAGTCAAGTTACGTAATAATAGCATACACGTGTCCTGATTGGCTGTTATGTATGAACTACACTTTGTTTCCCATTGGCTCGTTTCTTCTTCACTTCTGGGATTTGTAGTTTTTTCTTCACTTGCTGCTGTTTAATAAAGCAAGATAAGAAACGCATAATACTCGCCTCCGTGTCTTTAATAAAATTAAGACTTTCTGTCATTAAAACTAGGAAAATCTACATTGTGAGACTCAATGAACTGATAGGGGCTTTAATCTCCACGTAACAGTAAGGAAGCTGTCCCCTTCTGAAGAACAGTTGGTGCAGGCAGGCGGCTCCTTTACGAGCCTGGATTTCTTTGTAGTGCCCCCTCACACAAGCCACCATCCAGCAGCTTGGGAGGCACAGGGGCACAGCTATCTTCTACATCGGGGTCACTGATGCATGGACTCCTGTGAGCTGACAGCCCTGGAACAGAGGCCATGAATTCTACTGCTTCCTGGGAAGCAAAGTTTGGTGCAAGGTCCAATGGCTGCATATATCCCTGAGGATGAGCCTGACTCTCAGTTCGAGGCCCTCATTCACCCAGAGGCTCCTGCTGGCACCTCATCCCTGGTGGCCTAGTTGCCATCTACAAGTAAGTATCTTCTGTCGCTCTGTCTCTCTTTACTCCTGCCTTTATACTTCTACCTTTACCTCTGTTTTTACTTAATTTTTTCCTTTTTCTGTCTACTTTCCCTTTCTTTCTTGTCCTCAACTCCCCTCTCCCTCCTGCGCCACGGCTTCCCATGCGGCCCCACCCCCGCAAAGTGCTTTCCCACCCTCCCGCCTCCCTCCCCTTCTGAATGGCGGCTGCAGCACAGCCGTGGGCATGCCAAAGACAAGCCCGTCTGTGCCAGTCTACGCCTGGACATGGCCCAGCTCAAGGAACCCTGAATCTCCAACAAACCATTCCGTGGCCACCCTCCGTTACGACACCATGACCCTCCACTGCCTTAACACCAGACATCTCAGCGCCTGCTGCACTGCATCTCCTAAAGACAACCACAGACCTTTTTTCCTGCCGGAACTGCAACCTTAGTTTCAGCCACAATAGACACCCGAAACACCCCAAACCTGAAACCACTGATGCCTGACACAACCTCATGAACACCACCTGTCCAGACATCTCCTTCCTAACCAAGACCTGGACCAACCCTACCTTCGACCCAAACATCACCATCACAATCCCAGACGGCTACAACTTCCTAAGAAAGGATCGACCGTCCCATCCGAGCGGAGGACTGGCCATTGTAAACAAGTCCTCACTCTGCATCACGGTCAACACAGAGGAACACTGCACCACAAAGGAACATCTACACTTCCTGATCCACGCCACTCACAACTCCTCCCTCCGAGGCACCCTGGTCTACAGACCACCTGGCCCCTGCCCAGCCTTCATCAAGGCCATTGTAGACATCACCAGCCCCCTCGTCATGGCGTCCACCGACTACCTCCTCCTGGGCTACTTGAATTTCTACCTCGAGGACCGCAATGACTGAAACACCACTTCCCTACTCGACAATCTCACCACCCTCAGCCTCAGGGAACTGATCACCAGGCCCACGTATGCAGCAGGACACACATTAGACCCCATATTTACCTCAAGCAACCAGATCACCATCAAGAATAACTCCACCCCAGACTGGACTGACCATCACTGCATACACTTCGCCATCACCCGACCCATCAGCTGCCTCTGAGTCTCCAGGACCCCACAAAGGAAATAGAATGGAATCACCAGCGAGCAACTCACCACGACCCTCGCCAAATCACCCCCACTGATGACGCCAACGCCGCAGCATGCAACCTCAACTCCTGTATCACCAAATGCTCCAACTCCTTAACCCACCTCTGATCAACTTTGGTCAAGCACGTTACCAAAAAATGCCAGCTGGTTCACCACTGAACTCCAAGAGTCCAAATGCACCACCAGGCACCTAGAGAAGAAATGGAGAAGCAGCAAAACCAGCATAAACCTTGGTGCCGTCATACCCGCCATTGCCACCCATCACAAACACATCAAGAACACAAAAAGAGACGCACTCCGTGAACACATCAACACCTCCCAGCACAACACGAGAAAATTCTTCACAGTAATCAACAAATTTACCAATCCTCCCTCCGAAGCCACCAACATCCACCCGTCGCAAGACCTCTGCGACAAACTGGCCACTTTCTTCCACCACAAGATTAAGGACATCTATGACAGCTTTCTCCCACAGAACCCGAGCCAGTACAACCATCACCCCGAACTCCACAAGACGCTGAACTGCTCCATCAAAACAGCCACCTTCCCCGGAGATTGGAATAACGCTGAAGTCCGCTCCTTCCTGGAGAAAAGCACAGCCAACCAATCAGAGCTCAAGAATTTCCAACCTATATTGCTGCTAATCTACCCAGCCAAAGACCTGGAAAAAGCCATAAACTTACAGCTAAGACAATTCCTCGAGGACAACAACTCTCTGGACACTTCTCAGTTTGGATTCATCAGCAACCATAGCACTGAGACAGCCCTTCTTGCAGCCATTGACGACATCCGCACACTCCTCGACCGCGGACACACCGCAGCACTCATATTCCTCGACCTCTCAGCAGCCTTCGGCACTTTCTCCCACAGCACCTTATGCACCAGACTCCATGACACAGGAATCCAAGGAAAAGCCTTACAATGGATCCACTCCTTCCTCACCAGAAGAACACAGAGAGTCAGGCTTCCACACTTCCTATCCAAACCAACAAAAGTAAGCTGCAGAGTCCCTCAGGGATCCTCCCTGAGCCCAACGCTCTTCAACATATACATGGCCCTGCCTGCAGCCATCATCAGAGACCACAAAATGAACATCATGTCATACGCCAATGAAACACAACTCATCATATCCCTCACTGAAGACCCGGACAAAGCTAAGAGGAACTTTCCCACTGGGATTAAAGCCGTTGCCACCTGGATGAGAGAGAGCTGATTCAAGCTCAGCTCGGACCGAGCTCATCATCTTCAGAAACTCCACCTCAGCCTAGGATGACTCCTGGTGGCCCACTTCACTCAGTGCACCACCTACTCTGACTGACCACACCTGCAACCTAAGAATCATCCTAGACTGTTCCTTATCAATGAGCCGACAGGTAAACACATCCACCTCCTCCTGCTGGCACACCCTCCACCAACTCTGCAAAATCTTCAAGTGGATCCTGGTCAACTGCCGCAAAATAATAATCACCCATGCCCTAGTCACAGGCAAGCTCGACTACAGCAATGCACTCAATGCTGGCACCACAACAAAGAACATCAGGAAAGTACAACTCATCTAAAACACCACTGCCAGACTCGTCCTGAACCTCCCCCACCTGGAACACATCTCCCAAAACCTGAGGACCCTCCATTTGCTCCCAGTAGAGAAGCGAATTAACTTCAAACTACTCACCCACACCTACAAGGCCCTTCACAACATCAGACTGGCCTACCTGAACCAACGCATCTCTTTCCATAATCCCGCCAGACCCCTCCACCCCGTTAGCTACCATCCCACGCATCCAGAAAACCACAGCCAGAGGAAGATCTTTTGCATACCTTGCAGCTAAGAGCTGGAACAACCTGCCCATGCACCTCAGACAAAGCCCATCTCTCCCCATCTTCAGGGAGAACCTCAAAACATGGCTCTTCGAATGAGGCCCAGACCCACCACCAGCGCCTTGAGACCCTCACAGGTGAGTAGTTACACTTTATAAAAACTGATTGATGGGGGGAGTCTATCATGTCAGGCGGCTGATATGCCAGACCTTTCCACGGAGTGTGGGACAAAGTCTTGCAGCAATGAGGATGTGGCTAACCCGGTGTTCTGAGGTCTAGACACCCAGTGCTTGGTCCCTGGATGTAGGTGGGCATGGGGGTGTAACAGTGCTTTGGGTTTAAGGGGCTATCTCGCTGAACATGAATAAAGGGGAGCTTAGCATTGTCCAACGGAAGGCCTGCAGTCTCTGCACTAGCACCCTGCACACAAATGGTATGTGGTGATGTCTCATGAACATTTAATGCACGGATTTCAACATAAGATGCCCCAGCCAAGCTGGGCTTGCTTCAGTTGCCAGTTTGCAGCTCACTAGTGAAAAGCATTCTAGCTATGCCTTCCACATAGCTGGTGATCACCTTTTATGTTGTTCTCCAGGAACAAAATATAAAATACAGCTATGAGAAGATAAAGTTTTTAAAAAAGACTGTTTTGCTACCTTTCTATGCTTATATAAATCGTATCCTTCTATAGTCTCACCAATTCTCCTACGCACATTGCAACAACAAACACAAGGAATATTTTTACCCCATCACCAATTTAAACTAGAAAGAACAGCAGAAATGTATTCATCTATGAAATACTTTGAGTTGCTACTAAAACGTGACATACAGCTCCTTCAGCCAACCCATGATGGGGTTCACTCTAACAAGTCTGAACAGAGGTGCCTTATGCCACTTTCTGTATATGGTGTGTGTGTCTTTCGGTAGATGTGAGGCCTTATCAAATGGCTAAACCTGCCTTCAGCCACACCTGAAAAGTACCTGATAATTCATAAATGTACTATCCTGGCCAGGGCTGGACTGTCCTGTCTATCACTCCGGTATTTTCCTGGTGGGCTGCAGGCCAAGGTTTTAAATTTGAGAGGAGGAAGACCAAAATGTACCACGTAGTATGAACCTCCTGCAGCGTACCACTGATCTGAATGTTTTTTTCAGGGTTGATTTTGATTTTGATTCCTGGCCTGATTGTGACTGGTTTAAGTTGTGACAGACACGGTCTTAAATGCAATGTTATCACACAAGGCAATTTGACCATTAGCAGCCAGCATTAAAAGATGAATAAAATAAAAATACGAACTGCATCATGCTGCAAGGTGACAGCCAGGCACTGCCAGTCAGCGCCCTGAACTAATTTAGCGACATATGCTAAGACAATTGCTTGAATCTCACTCTTTGAGTTCCCTGTCTCTAGAGGCGGACACATTCTCTGCCGATCAATAGCCAGCTGCTAAGGATGTTTGAATCAAGAGTCTGTCAACATGAGACTCCTTTTAGTCTCTCTGCCACTGACAACATGTCGTTCCGAGAAGCACAATTGTACCTCACAAGATCTTAAGCGCACAGTGAGGAGTTGTTGATGTGGCAGTCACAGAGGTACTGCTGAAAGATCCAGCGGCGGCTCCTCTGCTATGGTGGAGGAGTGTCACCCCCCTCCGCCAGCAGCAGAAAGTGCAAAACTTTAAAAATAAAATGATAATAAACAGAGTTTATTATCATTTTATTTTTAAAAGGTCGGAGCCATGGGGATGGCAAGCAGGGCATGCGTACTGAGCTCTCTGCAACCTGGCTCTGCGTTGCTGGGTTGGAGAGAGCAGGAACAGGCTCCTAGTCTGCCTGGGATTTCTAAGTCAGGGTGCTCTGGCCAATCCTAACGCTACTCTCATGCCATCAGCGTTAGGATTGGCCACAGGGCAGGCTGGGAGCCTGTGCCTGCAGTGTAGCCTGAAGACCAGCAATGCGGCGGGGACTTGGGAGTCCGTTAAGTTCATTTATTTTAAATTTTTTATTTTTTATTTTGTTGTCCCCCCATCGCGCGCTGCCCTGCCCCTTCACCGCGTAGCGAGCCATGACTAGAAAGATCCATGCAAACAACGTATGTTATTTACACAGGAGGTAAAAAGTACAAGTCGACAATCAAACATAATGCCAGTGGGCAGCGTCTTTATTTGAGCATGACACCACTAAAAAATGTAAATAAAGTTCAGGAAATGTATGGTTTTTTTTAGGTTTAATTCAGGCGAATGTAATTTATTACTTGCAACGAGAATTCTTCTGTGATGGGGTAACTACCTCACTACAGGTCATTACTGACACTGTTTCCAGCCCTTACTTTTTCACATGTAAATCATTGTTTTCAGGCATGTTATTCTAATTATTTGAGAGGAAGCAAACACGCCTTTAACCTCTAGAATGTAGTAGGCTAGGACACAAAATCCAGGACTGGAGACAGTGACTTTGATGACCAGGGGCTGTATTACAGAATGCGGCGCATTTTCCTTGTACGCTAGGTGTGCCCGGCGCAAACAAGGAGTGTGCCGTATTATATTGACTGTGCTGCTCCCCCTCCCCAGGGCAGCTGCAAACTCGTGCTGCCCCCATGGCAGTACATTCAAGTGACAAATGGAGTGGCTGCTTTAAAGCCGCTCTGTGTTCCACTGTGCCGGTGGCAACCTGCCTGCACTCTTAAGGGGGATTATAGATCCCCTTTGCAGGCGGAAGCAGTGAATGACTGCACCCGCCTGAAAAGGGATGTCTGGGGGGGGTCCCCTTTTCCCTCCCTTCCAAAGGGCTGCTAAGAAGAGGTGCACTGACAGTGCCCCACCTTTTAGATGGTACACTCCCAGTGTTCCTCCTGATAGCTTCTTTGCCTCTGCGCCTGTGTCTATAATACGGCGCAGGTGCAGAGGCAAGGGGATACATCATTTGCATGGGGCCATGCCCCATGCAAATAGGGAAGACCCTCTGGTGATAGCACTGGTGCTATTAGTGCACCAGCGCTATCTGTATTACAGAAAGGGCCGCATAAGTGGCGTGGTGTGTTGTAATAAACTATTAAAATTAGTAATCAGGTTTTCATGAGCCTAGAACTCATCTTCCTGTGTAAGTCTAATATTTTTATTCTGTGGACGATATGGCAGATTGAGACAGCTATTTCAGGGGTGAACTGTAACTGCACACCAACAATAACAGCCAAGTGTAGGGTGTGCTCCCACACTACAAAGCTGCAGCCCAATCTCGGGTTCATCTTTACCTGTTCGTACTCTACTTTTATAACCATCCCATATTTTAAGGATTTAAGTTGAAGATGGAGGAGGAACAACAAGAGATGACACAGTGAAGGCAGGGAGGCCCGTTATGCGATGGTGAGGGAAGAGAACTCTGTAAAATGCCTTTATGCTGCAAAAATCATGGGCAAGTAGGGTGGGAGTTGACTTGTAGGAAGAAGTCAAACACTCTGAAATAAGGGTACAACAGGTATGATATGCTGGTGCAAATCAAGACCGTTTTTTGGATAAGAGATTGATTCTCACTATCTAGCTTTTTATGAACTTCAGGTAAGGAAGACAGAGACATGGAGGGCAGGTAAGTAGTTGGATGAAGTACAGCAGGCTGTTAGTTCTCCAGGTTTATGGTTTTGAACTATACAATTTCTTTGTTATTAGTGCACATAAATCAGATTTAGGCCCTCATTAAGAGTTTGGTGGTCATAAGACCGCCAAACTCGCGGTTTTCCACCGCAGCACCACAGTTCAGGAAACCGCCATGCCGTATTACATCGTAATAAGGTGGGCGAAGTCCTGTTGGCATGGTGGTGGTGGAAACGCCTCTCATCTGCCGTCAGCCAGGCCAGCGGTTTTGGATTTCCACCTGTAAATGGGCGGAAATCTGACTTGATTCTTAATATGGCAGTCTTCGGACCGCCAACACTGGTGGACTTCTGGTGCCCGCGGCTTCAGTCCTAATGAGGGCCTTAGTCTGAATTTTTTTCTTCTCAAGTGCATGGTGTTGAATTTGACATATGACACTTTTATATGTCTACGGCTTTGTCTGGTGCTCAGGCTGTTCAAAAGTTCATAATATTTACCTGGGACCGACTGTAGTGTGATGCTATGCCTCAGGTTACAGATTTCTCCAACAGGTACACCTATTGTTTATTGGTCAGCATTTTAAGACAATATGCCAGCCTGTTTTAATATTGAATACGTGTGCCACCCATTGAGAAAAGATGGGGCCAAGAAAAACTGTGATTCAGTGGCCCTCGCCAACAACTGAGGATTTAACAGGTTAAGCATTTGACTGCTAAGTCACAGTGCACACATTTTTACCCTGAGTTCCAGCTCTTTTCATGAAACAAAGATGAAAAGGAGGTAATTAATACTTCAAAGGAACAAGACATTACTTTTTAAACCTCTTAGGAACACCTTTATTCACAGGATATTTCATAAAATGCTACCCTTCATTTTGAGCGAAGCTGTTCTTTTTTAGGTCTATATATATATATATATATATATATATATATATATATATATATATATATATATATAAATATATATAATATATAAAATATTCTTACATATAGGGACTTCCATCCACTTGCCTTTATCCATTGGTATGGTATTGTGTCATTCACATTTTGCTTCTGTAATCTACAAGATACAGCATGAGGCACTGGGTCAGCCTACTTAAGCCACTGATTATTGTCACTTTGAGTGACAGCATTTTACTTTCTCACAAGGAACACAGCAAAAGGCAAGCTAGTTCCTTTCAGTGCCAGTGTTTTTGTTTTTACTTTATAATTACTTTATGGTGTTTATTTAGAAGGACCTGATGTGGTAGCAAGATGCTTGATGCACATTCCATCTTTATCAGCCTCCGTCTTCTGCCAATGCTGTTGTAAATTTCACTTGAAGTGTTTTGCTTTACTGACTGCTGCTATTTCACAGCTACAAGGTTGTGTCCATTTGAAACTGTTCTGCTTTAAGTTTTAATCTTTTTGCTTTTTTAATTCTCTCCTTTCTTTCCTAATCCCTTTGTTTCTCGCTTTCTTTCCTAATTTATTTCTTCTTTCTCTCCTTTCGTTCCTAATTTCTTTCTTCCTCTCCTTTCTTACCTAATGGCTTTCTTTTTTCCTTTCTTTCTTTCTTTCTTCCTCCCTTGCTTTCTGTTTCCTTCTCTCTTTGCTTCTCTCTTTATTTCTCTTTCCTTCTCTCTTTATTTCTCTTTCCTTCTCTCTTCATCTCTTTCCTTTTTCTCTTTCCTTCTCACTTTCTCATTCCTTCTCTCATTGTTTCTTTGTTTCTTCCCTTCCTTCTTTCCTCCTGTCTATCTTTCCTTTGACTAACACCAGACTTATTTACTTTGACAATGCTTATTTCTTTTTGTTCAGGAGGATTTGCAACCTTAAGCCTTCACACTTGTGTGGGGTATTGAGAGTACAATCAATAGGTTCTTCCCCACTCTTCTTAAAGGTGTTTTTGTATCTATAGTAATTCTGATAGCTCTCTACCTGATTTAGCCAAAATCCCCTCACTGGTTTCCTACTGATTCCTACTGGTATATATATATTTATATATAAATAGGCAGAAGGTTTAATCAGGCGAGAAGAGATTTTCGCCAGAATGAGGCCCTGAGGCGACAGGAAGGTTCCTCCTCAGAATCAAGTGTGGAGAATGTCTCTGACATTGAAGAGTCACCGGGAACATGTATCCCAATTGGACAACCGTTCACAATGTTGGAAGAATAGCGTTTTTTGCAGTTAAATCAGAGACCACAAAGGAAACCGCCGAAAAGCAAAGGAGACGGCGCAGCATATGCAGAAGGAAAAAGATCAGGAGAGGCGGAATGGCAGCAAGAAAGTGAGAAATTTGGAGGCAGAAATCTTCGTCAGAACAGGAGAAAGAAGTGACAGATGAGAACAAATTAACTGTAATTAATATATCATCCCATACTTTATCTCAGGATGAACAAACAGTTTTAAAATTAGGACTTTCTTTATGCTCCACAGCAAATTTTGATTACACCCAGACTCGGATTGACATTTTCCAATTTGTTAGAAAATTGAAGCTAATGAAAATCTTTGCTCAACAAGTTCGATTGCCCTCGCAGGAAGGAAAAATACATGGTGGAATTGTTGACCAATCATCTGAGTTAACCTTAGGAGACATTGATGGCCTAGCTACATTGAGAGAATTAGAAATTGGAGAAAAATTGTGGGAGACGGATAAGCAACTCTTACATGAATTGGGCTTGTGGACTGGTGATATGAGTGCAAGTAAGTTTAGACCTAAGTCGAGGTGTAATCCCACCACCCCACATGACAACATTGACGCTTTTCATGATGCTGTTAATTTTGAGTTACTCTCACTGTGCAAGAACACCCGGAACTCATTTGCAAATAATCTGACACCAGGCCAACAGCAGCCTTATTTTATTTGAAACAGGCAACGTCATTTGTAATCAAACCAGCGGATAAGGGGGGCAATGTAGTTTTATGGGATATACAAAAATATCACAAGGAAGCACAGAAACAACTGTTATATTCAAAAATTTATGAGAGATCCACTGTAACAGCGTATCGGTCATCTATAACATCATTTCATAACTTGCTTAGAGAAAGTTGGGATTGCGGTCTCCTTTCTGACAATGAGTTTAAATTTCTCATGATACAAAAACCATTAGCACCTTGCTTTTATTTGTTGCCAAAGATTCATAAAGTTCCGCTGAATCCTCCTGGCAGACCCATTGTATCAGCGAGAGACAGTCTTCTGGAAAATGCATCAATATATCTAGATAATTTCCTTGGCCCATGTGTATCGGGGTTGGCCTCGTACTGTAGAGATACATCAGATATTTTGAGCAAAATACAACATATTCCATGGAAATCAAATTATGTTATGGTGACAATTGATGTAGTAGCACTCTATACTTGCATCCCACATGGTCTAGGTATTCGTGCCTGTAAGCACTTTTTCAGGGACAAACCCATCAGGCTGTATGAGCATTCTGAATTGCTTTTGAGACTATTACAGTTTTGTCTAGAGAATAATTGTTTTCTGTTTGAAGATGATTGGTTTAGACAGATGTCTGGGACCTCGATGGGAAGCTGCTTTGCCCCCAGTTATGCCTGCCTTTACATGGGATGGTGGGAGACTCAGCATGTCTGGGTTGATGAGAACGAAAAATGGTCTGAGCATATTGTTTTTTGGACCAGATATATAGATGATATTTCTCTAATTTGGGATGGTCCCGAACCATTATTGCATGATTTCTTTGAACTGGTTACCCTCAAACGATTTGAATCTGAAATTTACACACAAGATAGATAAGCAAAGTATTGATGTAGAAGTTCGGGTTGAGGATGGTACTCTCCAGACAAAGTTGTATAGAAAAAGTACATCTGGTAACAGCATTTTACATGCATCAAGCCATCACCCGCCAAACTTAAAATGGAGTATACCTTATGGAGAACTTCTCAGAGCTAAAAGGAACTGTAGTACAGCTCAGGGTTTCATGAATGAACAAGGGAAGATTATTCACAGATTCAGATCGCGGGGCTATCCTAAAAGGGTTTTATCCAAGGCATGCCAGCAAGTAGCAATGTCCCAGCGCGATAGTCTCCTCCATCCGAGAGATAGGGGAGATAACACCAATACTCTACGTTTTATAACAACATTCAATGCAGAATCCCTTGCAGTAAGAAAAATTCTGATCGAATATTGGCATCTAATCAGAGCTGACAAGGTGGTTGGCCAGTTAGTAAGCCCCCAGCCTAGTGTGACATACAGAAGAAGTGGTTCCCTGCGGGACATGTTAGTATATAGCTACTCCAAGCGAAATAGGGAGACTTTCCTGGACAAACAACAAGGTTTCCATAGATGCACTAAATGTAAGGCCTGTAAAAACAGCATAAATCGCAAGGATTATTTGTTACCAACAGGAAAAACAGAGAGAATCACAAAATTCCTTAGTTGTAATTCGGATTTTGCAATTTATGTTATTCTGTGCCCATGTGGATTACAATATGTAGGAAGTACAATTTTTTCCTTAAAAAAAAAGGGATTTTAGAACATTGGCGGGCTATCAAGAATAATGATCCCGCCTACCCTGTAGCCCGCCACTGCAATGTAAATCATGCAGGTTTGAGCGATAGGATGTCATTTTTTGGAATAGACAGGGTACTTCCCACACCGCGAGGTGGGGACAGAGAAAAAAGACTCCGGAAACTAGAATCCGAATACATAATTCGCCTTAATAGTCGCCATCCTTGGGGTCTTAATAAGGATGAGGAACTTTTTGTTCACATTGGCTGATATCCGCCATAAATGTGCATGAAATATATTATAATTAGAAGTAGAAAATAATGAGGGATGAATGTCATGTAAAAAATATACATATATATATATATAATATATATATAGTTTTTTTCTTTGGGGCCAGTAGATTAGAATTGTAGAAGTATAATACATCATTTTATGTTTACTAGGGTAATGGATGAATAATTGCTTGATGATATTAATGCTGATAAGGATCGTTAAGTGGCCCATGCGTTTGTACACAATGATAATTTAACACTGTAGACGTATTAGTGATTAACCATGTGGTGAAATAACATTGTTAGTTATGTGTGTTTAGAAGTGCAAATTGGTTTCATGAAATTTTCATAGTATTTCTTTTATGTTGATGCACTAGGTTATAAAGGTTGAGGGTAGGGGAGATCATTATAATGACTTTGGCTGTTGACAAAGACCGTTATGGTCGAAACGCGTCCAGGTTTGATAAGCCTTGTAGAAGGGCTTTGTAAATAAATCTCGTCATTATCCAGCAATTGTTGGGAGTGCCGTTTTTCTACAGTTCAAATTGAGACATTTAAATATGGGTCCTGCGCCCATAATGGTGCACCAGCTCCGTAAGGCCAGCGTTGGAAGAACAGCAGGAGCAGTTGAAATATATATATATATATATATATATATGTATTTCTTTTTTACTTACTGGTAGTCGCCAGTAGGTAGTTATAGTTAGGATCATGTTTCCATATAAAAAGCATTTTTTGACTTGCCTATATCTTTGCCATCATTTGATAAATCTTTAGGAAATTTTCCAAAGAAAGTTGCCTCAGGTTTCTTGTTGTGCACTGTAAGTTTTGGGGTGATGTGTCAAGTTGGGGCCAAGAAAAAGGGGGCTCAAAAAATGTTGCGTTTCCCATGTTAATTCCCATAGGACCTGTCAACACATCTACATCCCGAGCCACTGGACGGAATTACACCAAATTTGGCAGAAAGCAAGCTGCCGGTACACAGATTGTGCTTTTTGTTGTTTGGTGTAAATCCATTCAGTAGTTTTTCAGAAATTTAAGGAAAAATAAATTTGTGAATTTTTGCGAATATGCTGCAAAAAGAAGCTTTGCAATTTGCTAACCGCAGCCTGACTAGAAAGTTGCGACTGCTATTTTATTTCACAGGACATGGTCTCCCGGGGTGAACATTCAAATTGAAAGTGGCATAAGGGGTCTGGGTGAAGCTACCCTGAACACAGGGATGTGATATAGATGTGTGTTGAGGGGCAAATTATTGGTTTTGTCACAATTTTCCATGAATTATTCACAAAATAGTCTTGATTATGGAACGATTTGAAAGAAAAACCACAGACTCATTCATACACAAATTCATTCACCCATACATGCACTCAGAGGCTACGGCACCCACTCACACACCCACTCAGACACTCAAGCATCCACTCAGACCCACTCATAGATTCACACACCCACTTTTAGACCTAGTCAGACACTCATGCACCCACTCACACATCCACTGACAGAGACAGGCCCTGTGGCCAACTTGTGCTGGGCACGGCCAAAGACCATGCGTGGCACGGGTTTGGGTGGTTATAAGGGCCTGGCTGCCATGTCATGGAAACATGTTCCTAACAAATTCCCAAAAATGTCAAACTAATCCCTCAGGCTCACTTATCATTGCCACAATTTATTTTAGTTATTATATTTGGCTGTATTTCTCCTGTGAATTAATAGTTTTTCCTTAGCTACCAATAGATTTTCTTCTTAATGAAGAAAATACACAATATCAAATACAGATTTTCCTGTAGTTTTTTCCAAAAATGTCTACAGAATAAAGCAAGCTCTTTGGTACATATTAAACGAATATGCATGTTATTTCTCTCTCCATAACTCTTCGTCTACTATGGAGTATCAGAATATCTATTTCAGTAGAGCTGTCTAACACCACCTACTACATGAGGTCTATCAGTAACATATCCAACAAAAGCAGGGTTGGGTGAATCCCATAGCAGTATCCCTAATTACCCACTCAAAGGAGGAGGGAACAGTCATTGACACTTCCTGCAAAGAAAAAATAGAGAATAGCCAGATAGCATAGCAGTACACTCTTCCCTGATATCTCAACACCACCCCTTCAGGAAAGTCCACTCTCAGCAGGCTACCTGGTAGCCCTGTTGGAAGGTGAACTTTCCTATATGGCAATCAGTCAGTGCTCGAAGGCCTGGCCTTAAAGGGCAGAGTTTGGGTTGTTTATTTGGGTTCTGTGGGACTGTTTTATGGGGTTTATGGTCGGCAAGGCCAATTTTTTATGTTGCTTTCCTTGATATTAAAACAAACATTGCCTGTAGCCAACGTAGATCCATGCATTTTCCTTACGGTGAAAAACATTTATAAAGCGTGTCTTTAAAAGTTCAAAACTGTCCTAATTTGCAAACGTGGGGCACTTTTTTTTAGCTTTCTAATTTACTAATCATGGGCACTTTTATTTTGGTGCCTGGGACTATTTTCTGTCCCAATCTGACCTGAAGGTAGCAAAATATGCACATAGTAACCCCCATCCTTCGGATGCATCAAAGACAAAACAGATTCTGCCCTCCTCAGGAAATCTAACCCTGGCCTAACTTGAAAACTGCAGCCAAGTCACCCACACCTTTCCTGAAAAGATCATTGAGAAGGTAGTTTGCATACTTTTCTGTGACAAGGTCAAATCCTACATGACTACTAATTTAGCTTCAAGCCTTGCTGAAGTACTGTACAAAGGCAGCTTTCCTTTAAGTGGCTGTCAGCACCACCTTGATCATGGACAGTGATAGTCCCTGCCTTTTTGTCTTGTCTTGCTTGATCTCTTTGCAGCTTTCAACTCCATCGACAGTGAAACTCAGCTCAATACTTTGCCTAGAGTGCTTTGACCCATACCTGAAAAACAGATCCCTGCTGGTGCAAATGAACTCTATGTCCAAGCCCGTACCCATAATCTGCAGCATCTCCTAATGCTGCGTCCATTCGCTGATGATTGTCAACTTATTTTTAAATTCTGGTAGTCATTTCCTCAGAATGTAAAATGGTCATTTTTGCAGATACAGTAATTGGATCACATGGAAGTATAGCTTTATGTCATAAGAATTGGCAAATGTGTACACAACGCACAATATGAATCATAAATAAACAAAATGCACTTCATATTTTACATGGAGAACCACGTGTTACTGTCAATGAAATTAGGGGCTAGTGAGGTATTCCGAACAATATTTAAATATCCTTTTATTTGGACATATTCTCTGCAGAAACTGAAAGAACCACGAATAACATGGGTTGGGAACAATACGCATCTTTTGACACCCCATTTCAACAAAGGACATTTCCTGCCCGTGCAGGATCGCATTAGATCTACAAAGTACATTTTAATTCCAAATATAGGGGCGTATTAGAGAGCCCCCAGTGCCACCTGAGTATCTCTTTTTGTGACATTCCAGTGGCGCTATACCCTGCACTGTATTTACAAGTTGGTGTTAAGCCACGTTTTGTGGCTTAATGCCACCTTGTACTTCTGGCCCCTTCACACACAGCACTTTGCATTGAAGGGGCATGCAACGGGGAGAAATACTTTAATTTCTCCTCGTTTTTTTTTGCTCTTTCTGTGTGTGCTCATTCTGCAACACACATAGAAAGAGCAAATCGCCATTTAAGATTGTTTTTGTGTAGTAGGGTGTCCCTTCCTGCACAAAAACAATCTCCCCCTCAAATCAGCCATCCTTGCACCATGGTGCAGGGGTGGCTGCTTTGGCGCTCGGTTGCATATTTAGCGCCGGCACAGAGGACAATACAAGGGTGCGCTGTATTCTATTAAATACAGCTCATCCATGTGTTGTGAAAATGACAGAGTGCGCGCTGCCAATTTTGGCGCAGCATCGCGCTTTGTCATGTTCTGTTAAATATGGGCCCTAGTGCCCAGAAAATGAGTAGTTTCAGATACCAGTCCTCCACAAATGAGATCCTTAAATTACTTCTCTACTACAAAATGCATTCCTCTATGCAGCAATTAAATCATCCCAAGAAAGGTGAATAAAAGCATTTTCCCGAAAATAGTGTGCAAGGGATGGTTCACAAAAGTCATAGCACTCAGGATGGAAAGAAGAGATACTGACACAAAGGATGCGTCTCAGTGGTTTTAGTAAAATTTTGTTTTGTTACAAATATTGCTACGATGTATTTAGACTGCAACGAGAGCAATTACTTTTTACTTATTGTTTTGCATTTTGTAAAGCAACGCGTCACACTGGGGCTCTCAGTCAATGTTGTTTTGTTTACTTATAGCAACACATGACACAGTGAGGCACTCAGTCAAACTCTTTCCCCACCACACCCTTGTTAAGTGGTTGTATTATATTTTCGCACCTGCACGGAAAATGACCATTGCTATAGTTGCACTTAGTGGGGATGGACTATCGACAGAGCCTCTTAATGGCAACATCCCTCTTCATCATTCATAACCTCACCCTGTATGTGAAGACTGTGCCAAGAGGCTCTTTTTTGGTTAGGTTACTCTATGCAATTATTTAAAAATAATATGTCATGTTTATTGCAATGTATTGTAAAGTAGGGCTCCTCGTTACATTTTATTCAAAACCGAAAGATAAGGATAAAAATACTTTTATATTATTCCTTTAACCTATTGAATGTTTAAGCCGGACCACAGAACAAAGGTTCAGTTAAAATAATCAATATACCATCTCTTCATAGTGATACATTTATAGTAACAATGAAGCTGTCAGACTGAATCATGTAGCTTCCTGCCCTGCAAAATTGTAATATAAAATTATTGCTGCAGGGGTAATATCTGTATGTCAGATATCTACATGGAAAGGATTAATTCACAGGTGTGCAACACTCCCCACACAAACCATATTTCACATATACACAAACAGGATCTGTGTACTATATATAGGAGGGATATTCGTGTGTCATGGGCAATGCAGTGCTATGTTTTCATTGAATAAGTAACTATTTGGCATGCACCCAATATTTATACACAGGCTCCTGCCTCCAAGGCAGCTGAAGGGATGGGTCCCTAATGACTTTTGCTGTACCGAACTGAATTGTTTAATTAGGTTTGAGAGATCAGTCACACTCAGAGCGTGGCCGCAGTCTTGCAAAAAGAAAACAACCAGGCTCGTTCTAAGTGAAATACCTTCAGTGGGCTACGTTTGTCCGACCCTTGGTCCATGGCTCAAGCAGCAAGGCTTCCCCTTGAAAAAATGCTAATAGAACACATATACTAACTCACCAAAACAACAATATAAAGAAAATTAAAAAAATGAATGTAAAAAGTCCAAGGCAGTAACAAGATGTTAAAAATGTACTAGAGAAAATGTACAAAAGATAAGGCAATCAGAGTTGTCGATCAAACTTTATAGCAGAAAGGAATTGTGACGCTTAAAAGCAATCCTAAACAAGCATTTACGATGCAACGGGTCTCGCATTTCTCCGAGTTACAGCTATTAGCAGTTGTAAACGCCCAACCAGATTTTTCTTGGCACATTAAATGGAAAAAAAGAGCGCGATCGCGCTGCTATAGTTCACTTGTAGTGAAACCTATCGGTAAAAGTGCAATAATCTACGGAACCGGCAAAAGTACAATTAAATATGTAACAGGCTCAATGTCATGGAAAGCGCTCGACTTCTGCCAAGCGAGATCGAGCTGCGAACAAAGATTAAAAAGTAGTCCACAAACCGGACTGAAAACAGCGAGCCTCACATGTTTTCAGTACTTGGTCGCTGCGCTCGAGGAGGGCTAACCACCGTAAAAGGCATGACGTATGCATGCCTTCCACTAATGAAAGCAAACAGATTTTAACAGGCAAGCCCACGAACCAATGAAAGACCACTGACGTGACATGGACGGGGCTCCGAGCCCTTTGTTAAACTCCTAAAGGGTCTCGCAAGCAAAACGCATTCGCAAGCGCATGCAACGCAGGCTCGACCCTAAAAAGGAAAAAAATACTAAGCAAGATATGTGTTGTATTTGATTCTTCAAATACAGCTGCAAGGGAACCCAATGCATTCATTTTTGGTACTTAAATAAATAATTTGTCCACAAAAGAATTTATTTTAAAATTGAAATAAATTCGTAAAGTCTGGCCATTTTGAAAACTTGTAGCAGGATGTTTTTTGTTAAAAAGTACCATGGGAAAAATGACCGGATCTGCTAGACTGGGTCTGTTATTTATTTACTAATTAATGAATTAATGTATTTATTTCAAATCATTCATCATATCAAATGAAACATAATCATGTATAAAAGAATTACAATTCTCATACATTCAATTTGATTTAAAATAGCCAAAATAAATACATTATTTTCCTTGCTTGTCACCACATAATAAATTTTATGACTATAAACATCTTAACAATACTAATCATTACGAGTAAAAATGCACAAAATTTCATTGATACATAACACAGAAACAATTACATATCACTATCAATGTACCAGTAAATTAGGCTTTTTTTGAATAGCATTTATACATTTTGATACCCAATCGCAATATCGAAATTCTTTGGTTCAAACAATGTATTCAGTGCTTTCATTCTTGATAAAAATGTATGCTTTGTAAAAATAGGGCAAATGGTTTGTTTTCTTATTTCTTTAAAATAAAGGCAATCTAGAAAGAAATGAATTATGCTGCATTTCATTCCGAGGCCACATAGTCAATAACCTTTATTATGGCACATTCTACTCCAAAGGATGGGAAATCTTATAATAGGATCTATGCCTACACAAAACCACAATATTTGATTTCTAATTCTCTTGTTCGGAATTTTGGAGAGGTAAATAACTATCCTACATCTCCCAAATGTTCAAGTGAATGTATTATAGACTCTCATCATTTTTGGCTGTCGACAAACTGAAACTCAGACTGTTTCACTAAGGAGAGGCTTCATATTTACCATTTTTTAATTTGCTTGTCAGCATTTAAAACATCGAAGGCCTTATTTATGAAAAGTTAGCACTGCCTTTGCATCATTTTATGACGCAAAAGCAGCGCAAACTTGCAAAATATAATTATATTTGTGCTGCTTTGGCATCATAAAATCACCTTGAAATTGCAGCTGCAGGTGACAGCTTTTCACTTATTGTAGGTTTTAACAGTTTATATCCATTTCTCAGCATTCTTCTTTATTATTTGAGAAAGGTTACTGATTTTACAAACCATGGTCCATGTTCAGACACTGATGGTATTTTAAATTTAAGGAAAGGTGTGTTTTGTTTGTTTTTACTCTGTTGGAACGAAAACTTTCACAATTAGACTTACCAGCATTTTAAACAAGGCCCTTTTACACTCTGAGGAAGGATTGTGCCTGCCAGACTCGGTGCACTGAGACGACAGCCATTTTCTGACCTCTCCAGAAGCACAATGATGAACGCCATCTTTAGGAGGTCAGCGGTCTAGCCGTCTGATCCTCCTGTATATCTGAGGACTTGAAAACCTTCAATGCTGCGGCTGTGCAGCTGACGCGCCGCAGGCGCGCTTAAGGCGCCCCAAAGGCAAGCCTGTTTGTGCCGGTCTGTGCCAGACCGGGCACAGGGGCCAGCAACTATGTCATCTTAATATAGGTTGGCTAATATATGATGCTGAATTTCTCCATTCACTTAGATTTAATATAGGGCCAAAGGCAATGGACAAATGGATGCCAAAGAAGTTACCTGGCCCTATAGACCCCCCCCCCGGCCTCTGATACAGAACACACCTGTATCACATAAAGCTCCACATAGCTTGTTTCTCTTGGCAAATTGTAGATCTTTAGCTGCCCACAAACTGGATAATAATCTTCTACTGAGTGAATTAACACCTACAGCCCTGTTCCTAACGGAAACATGACTCCATGAGGGCTCAGCTCCTGGTATTTCCCTGGCTCTACCTAATGAGTATTCAATTATAAGGCATGATAGAGTCGCTGGGAAAGAGGGGGGTATTGCCATTATCGTCAAAGATTCCGTTAAGGTCACCACCCATCCACATAAGTTATTAGATTGTGGGAGTATGTATTTTTCCTTCTCTTTAAGTCCTCAATATAGCTTCTCTGTGGCCTTAGTCTATCCCCCCCTCACTACATTTTCTTCAAGCCTTTCCAGGGCAGGTGGCAGATTTAATTTGTAACAAGCCAAATTTCACAATTCTTGGAGATTTTAATATTCATGCAGAGAATTTAGAGAATGCAGCTGCTAAGAGACTTCTGTTAGATATGGAGGCCTTAGATCTCACACAACTGATCAGGAGCACTACACACATCAAGGGTCATACCATTGACTTCGTTTTCAGCAATACAGCCGATTTAACAGCCCTGCCCCCTCCCCCTTGGCCTGGTCCGATCATTATCTAATCTCTCTCTCCCTTCCCCTTCCAGTATTGGAAACACCTTCCCAAAGCATTATCCAACCTTACAGGCGCTGGCATATGCTTAAGACTAAAGAATGGATTGACATTTTAGAGAGTTCTAAACCCACATTGAATGGGAATATGGCCACATCTTTAGACTTATTTAATCATTGGATTATCAAAATCTTAGACACAATCCTTCCACATATGTTAAGGCAGAGTGGATTTAGGAAAAGAAAGCGCCCCCCCTGGTTCTCCAAACATCTTAGCCTAATAAAGATGGAATGTAGGTGGCTGAACAAAAATGGAGAAAATCCTATGATACCTCCTCTAAAGATGAGTATAGGAAGGCTATCAGAAGGTTTCATGCTGAAATTAAAGCAGCCCAAAGCGCCTATTATGCTGATAAAATCGAACAGAGCTCTAATTCCCCGAAGGAAATCTTTCTCCTGCTAAAAGAATTTACCTCTCCCCAGGCACACACAGACACTGTAGAAGCCTCTCATAAACATAGTAATGACTTAGCTGGATTTTTTCAGGAAAAAATTGCAGAGATCTATTCAACCTTTCCAATAAATATCCATAGTCCCCAAGCGGTAGATGAGCACCGTTCGAAGGGTGCAGCAAGGTTTACATATATTCCTCCCCTCTCTTCTGAAGCGGTCTCTATATTATTGACCACTCTTAGATCAGGGTCTCCCCAGGATCCGGCCCGCCTTCAATCTTAGGACAAGGGACTTCAATAATAGTCCCTGTGGTAACTGATCTGTTGAACATGTCACTATCAGTCGGCACCGTTCCTCCACAATGGAAACATGCAATTGTGAAGCCGTTGCTCAAGAAGCCCAGCCTGGATCCACTCATTCCTGGCAACTATAGACCAATTTCTATGCTGCCAGCCCTTGCTAAAGTACTTGAAAAACATGTTAATACACATCTTTCAAGTTTTTTGGAGGAAAATAACATTCTCCATCCGTCTCAGATGGGCTTTAGACCATTACATAGTACGGAATCTGCATTAATTACAGTCACTGAAGAAGTTAGGAAACGTGTTGATCAGGGCTTGGTCTCGGCAATCGTGCTTCTCAATCTTAGTGCCGTCTTTGACACTGTGGGCACAATATTTTGCTCTAGAGAATGAGGGAAAGTGGAGTCATAGGCAATGCCCTGAGTTGGTCTGCCTCATTCTTGTAAGCAGGATCATTTCAAGGTTTGGACTGTTCCTTTTTATTTGAGCTGTTTTAAGAGTAAGTGGGGGTGCCTCAGGGCTCTTCTTCTACGTTATTTAATATCTATATGGCCCCTCTGGCAAAAGTGGTGGAGCCAGATGGACTCTCTGTAGTGTCATATGCAGATGACACCCAGCTTGTGGTATCCTTTTCTATGGATCAGAACTCAACCAATTCTCGGCTCATTCCTTGTTTACAGGCAATCTCCAAATGGATGTCCAGCATTAGACTTAACCTCTGTCTTGTCTCTGTTCAATTTATGTTTTTGGGGCACCAGGCAAAACCAAACTTAATCTCCCCAGCCTTACAACCATTAGAAGATCTTCCATTGCCCAAGGAAAGCATTAAGAGTATGGACTGCTTTGGCATACTAAATTTTCAACATACTTCCGTTCATTTGCAAAAAGGCTTATCATACAGGCTTTAATAATCTCTCGCCTGGATTATGGGAACGCCCTGTTTCTTGGTGCACCAAAATATGTTATGAAGAAATTGCAGGTTGTGCAGAACACCACTGCCCGCCTTCTCTTCAATTTACCCAGGCATGAGCCAGCCAGATCAGCATTATCAATTTTGCACTGGCTTTCTTTAGAGCAACGGATTTTATTTTTAATCCTTATGTTACATTCATAGAGCACTATATGACAAAGGCTCACCAATATTGCGAACCCTAGCTTCTTTTTATAAACATACCAGACATCTTAGATCATCCCCCAGGGCCCTAGCTGTTATTCCTCCAATAAAAAAAGGCCAAATGGGGAGGAAGATCAATATCGTACCTTGCAGCTAGACTGTGGAATTCATTACCACTGAATCTACCTCAAACCAGCCACAAACTGTCGTTCCGGCGGCTAATAAAAAACTGGTTATTTTAGTCTGTTTCTCAAGGCCGTATATTCAAAGGTTTTTCTGTATAGCGCTGGGAGGCCTTTGGGTAGCTATGCGCTCTATAAATGTTCATAACATAACATAACAAAGGCGGCGCTAACTTTTCATAAATCAGGCCCTAAATTCAAAATCAGAATTAGAAACCAGTGTAACAATTTAGCATGAAAGTTTGCTTGAGCGGACCTGAGCATTCCTCACAATTTGAGTACAAAATTGAGGGCTAACCCTTTTTTTACTATAAAAATAAAAACCTCATGGCACATATTTTGGCTCATATATATATTCCACGAGATCAAACCCAGTTCAAGCTGTAAGGCTTGAGTCATTGCATTCTGAGGGTCACAAAAGAGCTTCTTCAGACACAACCTTTCCAAACTATCACATCTTATTCGGTTATCAAGACATAATGACGGGTTCAGGTAATGGACCACTAGAACCAGCATCAAACGTTTTAAGCCATTTGTGGTAGCCATTAAGGAGGTTTCTGCCATGCTCTAATGCTTATCCGATGCAGAGTATTTGTAAAACCGAGACTTAAATAGTTATAAACCTTAATCTGTTCCAACAGAATATTATTAACAGACTATACAATCATTTATGTCTTTTTGAGAAAACTAATGTCTTTTATTATCTATATTGATCTTGGGTTTACCAATATCACAATACGCATACAGAGCGCTACATTTTCACTGTAGGCTGACTGCAGTATAGTCCATTATGACCAGGTCGTCAGCGTACATAAGGCACAGAACAAGATTTCTTCAGTGATTTCTTCCGATTTTTGGACAGGAGTATGTTATAGAGTTTACTTGGAAGGTCAGAAATGGAGAGACTGAAAAGGAAAGGAGCTAAAACACATCAATGACAAAGTCCACTTAAAACAGGTATTTTGTCAGAATGAATACCATTTCCATGCAGGTCCACCTGAACCCAATTTTGGCAATGTAGTTTTTGAATCATGGCAATAGGTCAGAGAAAATGTTGTAATCTCTTGATATGCTCCACAATATTGCATTCTACCAGATCAAATGCGGTTTGGAAGTCCGTAAAACAGGAGAATAATTTGGCAACACTCAGCTGCCAAACAGTGATCCAACATGGAGAAGTTTTCCGTGTAGTCTCCATGCGCTCTGGGATGACTACCAGCTTTAAAGGTCAGTTTTCAAGGTGTGGGTTTTAGCATAGATCTCTGAAGCAGTATCCAGTATCCAGTAAAGAAATAAGCTGGTAAGTTGCTGGTTCAGATCTATTACCTATCTTGTGAATTGGTTTATTGGTGTTGCCTTGCAAAGAGTCTAGCATTAAACCTGTAGTCAAAACCCATTTAAAAAATGGACTAAGTAGTTTCATCGGAAGACAGTCAGGGCCACCTGCAAAAGTGATTTCATTTTGCCAGTTAGCTCAGCAACAACCTCTTGGGTGTCAACTAATGGAAATGGCACCGACAAATCTGTATGAGGTTATGTATCTACTGAATTGTATGTATTTTTGTATAAATCAGAGATGTAACTTGCCCACTGGGATTGACAGGTTGTACTGAGAAACTATTAATTCCGACTTCCATAAATGCTTGATTCATTAAGTCCCAATGGTGATCATAATACCTGCGCTTCTTCTCCATAATTAGGAAATTATTTTTCTTTGTCAACATAATTTGCTCCTGATTAACTGTGTAATTTCTACTTCAATTTATCATCAATGCACCTTATTAAAAGCCTTTCTTAACTGGCGACAGTTAGAGTCAAACCAGCCCAGAGGAAAACTTTCCCTATTTGCATTTTTCGAAGAACGTAATTGGAATTGGGCCTTCTACAGGTACATTACTTTTTCATGAGAGCGTCATACCATTCAGATTATTACAAGGATCGCCAGGAATTGGCATTCATTTGCCAAACCTTAGTGCATAAAGTTCTTGCAAATTTTCATCAGAGACTGTGACCCTGGATTTGTCAATATAACTCAAACTTCGATCAATGCGAGATATGTTTTCACTGTGAAGGTGCCCCCTAAAAGATATTTCTATCGCACAAAGGTCACTAGAAGGCAAGTCAATAATTTTAAAGTCATTATCTAGATTAAATTGCTCAATAGGTACAAACGTGCAGTCAATCGGAGTCATATTGTCAGAATGCCTGAAGGTATCCATCACAGGCCTATGTCCTAAAATTCTAACATTTATGTTTATCAAATGATGTTCACTAACAGTGACATTACCTGCCAAGATCTGACTGCGACATTGCCCTTTCACAAAGCTACTACTGGAATTTCACACATATTCAGTAGGTCAGCCTGGAATTTGTCAAAAGACAGCACCAACTTTTTCAAATTAAAATAGCATGCCAAAATAAGACATGAAAACAGAAAACAATGACAGAAGTTAGACAAGTCATCATCAAGCTTGGGTAACTTTTCAACAAAAGCAGTCACATTAGGAGGAATATAGATGTTTATACAGATTGATGTGCTAAAGAAAATGGAAGGAGCTAAAAGAGCAATGTAGAAAGCCAGGAACCAATTACAAGTGGTGTCAAGAATTACCATACCGTTCCCATAAAGAAAAGATACTATAATAAGCTGGCCCCTAGATGGTCATCCATAAGTGTTTGGGTAGGCATTTGTAGCACACCTTGTCTAGCCATAGCACTCACCCGAAACCAGGTTTCCTGGAGAATAAATATCAAATAATTTTGATCTTTCAAATTAGAAATAAAGTCATTTTAAAAATTCTTATATCCATGAACATTCCATGCGAGATCATTTATTGATATGGGTTGCACATTGACCTGTGAACAGTCACTCATGCAATGTGACTCTCATATGTTCCTTGAAAGGCTTTTTTGTGGTGCAAGGGATTATAAAGGTTGGTAAGCATCACAAGTCATTGGGAACTGAAATTTCAATTGCATCAGGAATCAGAGCTCCAACTATGATTCCTGAATTATCTCTGGAGTGAGCTTAGAGTGAATTTTAACACAAGTCACTTCACATTCCTTACATGTGGAAACACTCACCAACAGCAATTCTGTTGAGGATAATACTTTTGAACTTTAAATAGCCTTGAACACTTCAAGAAGACATGAAGAGTTAAGGAGGCTGATCTTTGATTTTCTTTTCCCCTTTTTTAATGGTTTCAAGTAACGAACATCAATGATTCTGTTATCTCTCTCCAGCAAATTGGCTTTGGATCCAATGCTTTCCTTACTGGATTCAACTTTTCAAATGGGACAACCACTTTTTTTGCACAGGATTTTGTGCCTCCAAGGAATCTGTAAAGCAAATAGCAGGTCTTAATCTCTGGGGCGGAGACTTTGGGATTTCTGTTTCCACCTTTGTCCTGCTTGATATTGTTTTAGTATTGCAATTGCTGGTTAACATGAAGTTGGTTTAGGCTGCTATTCGTCTTTGATGTAACGGAGTCGGATTTTAATACACTAGTAGTTAGCTTTTTACGTGATCTTTCAAGTAAGGATGATTTTACTTTTTGCCTAGGTTTTCACCTTGTCCTTAGCAGACTTTCTAATTACTTAGATGGAAGAAACTGGTTACCTCCTCGAACTGTCTCCCCTACTTTATAAACTAAAGAAGGAACATGGGAAATAAAAACATTCTGTGCACCTAGGACCATATCAGGAGGTGAAAAACATTCAGCTTCGCTAAGAATACAATCCACTTCCAATGGTACAAATTCCTGCATTTTTCCAGATATCCTTGCCTTTATGCTTTCAATAAAGCAACATGTTTAGCCTGCTGTGAAGTTAACAAAAACAAGGACTTTAACATCCCTTGGAGTGTAGTTTTCATTAGGGATGCCCGCTAAGTAATAAGAGTTCTGATGTTTCCTCCTGTTCCACAAGTCTAAAAGGTAAGGATCCAGTTTGCAAGGGATTTAACATGATAGGGACTCTTCATCACCTGGGAAATTGGTTGTGGTCAGAGCTGACTTATGATTACTAGGACACTATTGTACTCAGGAAAGGGAAAGACTTGTTTTGCTCAGGTACTCCTGCACTATGCTTGGAGGAAGACATGATGATACGATAAACAAGGCCAATTTTATCCAGAAGCCTGAAGGAGAGGTTCACAGAGAATTAGTGTTAATATCAGTTCCTTCTTATTCCAGCCCAATTGATGTATATGGCCTACTCTCAGGAAAGTGGCCAGAAATAAAGTCTTAAGCTGCTAAGGATTGATTCCCTCTTTCCATCTCCCAGTCTATTAAGGTTGAATTAGTGGCCAGGCCACTAGAACCACATGCAGTACAAGGCCCTGAGACAAGAGCCTCTGAGTTTAAAACCCTAGCACTTTCCGAAGCTTGTAGATCCCTTAGGAACTTTCTTTAAGACATTAGTGGGTTTGAAATGTTTATTGACAAAATTACGCAGTGATACTGAGAGTGGGAAAGAAAATGAATTGATGTGTGCTTCCTTATATACTGAACTTGAAACTCCAACCCCACTCCCATCATCAGAAGTTAGTTGCGGCTCTATGTTGTGACTTAAAACTAAGATAGGATCCAGATCAAGATCGGCACTTGTTATACTTTGTGCAGTTGATGTAGTCAAGGAAATGCCCAGTTTTGTGCTGTTCCATTATTTTAGCGGAGGGACCTCTGGGATTTTGTTGACATTCTCAGTTGGCTGCTTGACTGGCTGAAAAAGTTTTTAAAAACTATTATTATGTGACAGCAATCCCAAACAGGCCTCTGAGAAAATTCAATTATATTTGAAACTTATTTGAGACGTAGGCTGGTTTCCTGATTAAATACTTCCAAATGCCTCCAATAGATGTTTCAAAAGCCACCTATCTTCTCATCCTGGTCCAATACCTCACAGGTTGCCAAGCAGCAACCTCCTTGGTACTTTCAAGCTGGGCTTTGGTTGCATTTGATTAAGCCCACAAAATGAAGGTCTTAATTTACTGTGTTATATCTCTAAGCAAAGGCCTTGCTGGTGCCACCTGCCCACACAAACCTGACACTTGGTCCTACACCATAGGCCTTGGTAGTCACTCTCACCAGCCCCCACCTCACTCTTCCTTATCCGGACACCCTATACCGCTTGACTCTTCAGCCTTCAAAAGTGGTCCATCTGGAGGCAGGGTTTGTTGCAACTGCACATAGTATGGGAATGCCTGAGAAAGAGCAGTAGGTCCAGGCATAAGCATATCAGCATCAGAAAGCTCCTAAGGCACCAAAAGCAATGGGCCCAAACACAAAAGCGCTCCTGGGGTCGACCATTATGGTTCACATCAGCACTGGCCCCCAGCTTCTTTGTCTCCCAACACGCCAAAACTCACATTACCAAAGTGGCAGCAACATAAAAAGTCCCAACAGTCGTGACAGCAGTGGGGGTAAGGGCCAGTGAAAGCAAATACTTGTAGCCAACAGCCAAGCTAGCTGTCTAAGGGCTGTCGCCCTGCACTCTTCTGTGCACACATACGTGCACTCCTACGTGCCCCTCTTACGGCTGCTCTTCTCTCCTCATGTCACTGCTGTGTCACTGACCCATGGCTCGCGGCAAAGTAGGACTCGGTCTCCAGACAGAAGTGCATGGTTTCTATTTGTAGGTGGCTGCGGCAGCTCCAGCTCAACAATTTAAAACATGCAATGTCCATATTTTACATCTCTGAAATCTTCATGAATGCAGAAATGATTCTAGTAAATGCTTAAGCATTTGACAAGGTCTCCAGGCCCGTCTAGCAGTCTACAATGAGGAAAAGGAGGTTTGGCCCAAAATGTGTTTACTATTTTCAAATTTTGCCTGAGGATCTGGTGGTGAGAGTAATTTTAATATTTATGTCCACTGCACAATTTGCAATCATGCAAGGCACTAAGCAGCCGCGCCTCTGTTATTTGTTCTGTACGTAAAATCTAGAACACTTTTTGGGTCATCTGCAAAGGGTGAAGGATATACCATCTGTTCTTCTTAAAGGTGCAAAGTGGAAGATTAATGCTTATTCTCATGTGAAAAGTATTGAATCTGGTGTTTAACTAATTGTCATGCTTTATTCTATGGTCTATGGAATGGTCAGTCTTAATTAAGACTTAGAAAGGTCAGTTGGGCTTGTGTGTAACTGGAACAGACTCCCAATAGGGTTCATGGGAATGTCCTCCTTCCAGAATGTCTGTATCAATTGATGGTCATCCCATTGGTAGTGGAGGTCTGATGTTTTCGTCAGGTGGAAGCTACCTAGAGTGGCTTTATCTAGCCATATAGAAGATGAGGTAGGCCTTTTCGATTTATACAGATTCCCTTAAATCTGGGCATAGGGACCTATCATTACTAGTGAGGCTCAATGGGTCCAAGAGCCTCTCAGTTTATGTGATTCAATGAATTAGGATGCCCACGTCTAGAATTATATGGTTACCCAGCACCCACAGGCTGCCTTGACCCTTCTATTTTCTGTTTAACCAGCTTTAAGACTATAAAGGCTTTGCTTATGTTTCGAGGAGCTGGTTCAGAAACATTAGCAATCCTCACATCACCAGTTATACATCCTAATACATAATGCCTCTCTTCCTTCTGTTTTCAGGGGCACAGTGGAATAGGTCTTGTAGCAGAAGCATTACAGTAGCTTTGGAAAGCTCTGTAGGTAGAAAATGCTCCATTCATTTGAGGAACTTAAAGAACAATACATAATGTTATGTATACCTACATATCTGGGACTATTTGAGATGCAGGTCATTCCCCTTTTTTGTGACATTGATGGTGTCCAATAAGAAAGAAATATTTAGTAATGTTTATAAATAAGTTATGACCAAGGTAGAAGGCAAGACATTGTCAGAAACTATTACCTTTAATGGGATAAATCAGTGGTTCTTGTCCTTTTGACTTCTGTGGAACTCCACTTTATCATTACTGGAACCCGGGGACCCCACTAAACCATTATTGGAATCCAGGGAACCACCACTGAATCATCACCGGAAGCCGGGGAACGCAGCCTAAACACTGTTGATGATATGAACTGCAAAACAATACACAAGAAATACAGAAACACATATACACAAATTATAACACATTTATTTCATTTGCAAACAAATATAAGTAAAAAAGAAATTAATAGGAAGGTTGAAGCTTTTCTAAAATCAGTTGAAGCCACACATCTTCCATATTATGAACTGTCCGGTGCACCTGCACTGCTCCCACAACTCAGTCTGAGGATACTTGACATTGTTCACCTAACGTAAGGAAATGGAAGAGTTTTCATAGGTTATCACAGACCTAAAATTTCTTTTTGACTGAGGACCAGGATCGGAGACATCTTGCTCACTTTTGGGGTCCTATTAAGGTATGACTGGACTCAGTAGGAAAATAGGAAAATATGTATTTCGTGGCCATGTGGCCATACAGATATAGATGTTGTTTTCCAGTCTAAGCTTTTAATTACTGGAAACAAGACAATTATTACTGATACTAGATGACTATACCTATAAGCCACTACTGCGATGTGATATGTATATTGATCTGTGCATACCACATTTATTCATTTTTATGTTTGTACAGTCTTTGTAATAACAAAATAATTATATCCAATTATTGTTGTCGGGTGCTACATCTGCTCAATTACCGTGGGTGTTTCTATCACTAGCGTAGCAGGCAGTGTGGCACAGGACCCCAGGGGCCTCAGGGGCCCACTGTACCTCAGTTACGGCTGGTAGTGTTGTATTAAATAACTGGTGGCTTGAAGGCCCATTGTCCTTGTTTGCACTAGAACACATGCCTCTCAGGAACTGCATTCATTATTGCCCGTGCCTACTTGAATGTTTGCAGCACGATTTGTATGGTATACATAGCACTGAGGAAACGTTTACCACTAACTGCGTTGTAAAACAGTTAACTGTAAAAGCCACTCCTCTTTTGGTAAACAAAAAAAAAAATGATAATTATCAAGTAGGCTCAGACCATCCAAACTCCAGAGTGATGCTCCCACCACCACTATGAAATGTTTAAAAATGTTAGGTGCACCTTCTGGCATTGACATTGGGATATATAACCAAATTGTCCTAGACATAAGTAACTAAGATGCAACCAGGGGTTTAGCTTTGGGGGAGATGTTTAGGGCGTAACACCCTCCCAAGAAATGTATTCTATAGTAAATAGTTGGGTACAAGGTATAATGAAGGCTGTCGGATTTCACCTGGGATTTCTACATGCCCACCATGACAAAAACATACACCCTCTCTGTCTCTGACTTGAAGGCTTTAAAAAATGTTATTTCATTGGAAAAATATTGCGTTTTAAGTGCCCCTAACAATTCACCCTCCTCTGCTTTTCCACTGCTTCTTCAACCACTCCCCACCCCACCCCACCCCTCCAATGTCCTGCTTCTCATATAATGTCTTTTAACAACATTTCCTAGCATGATTGTTTGGGAAATCTGTAGCTCACCCCCCCAATCATATTGACCTGGATACAATTCTGTAAAACATCGACTAAGGCAACTAAGGTAGATCTAAGTTATAAATGAAGCGCATATGTCTTGCTTTGGTTTCTGTGTAGTGTTTGGAATTGGCCACCTAATTATGAAGACAACTTATACATTTCTTTATTCCCCAACAGTATATTGCATATGCCCTCTTCCTACACCCACCCTCACATTCCCTCGCTTCCACGGGCGCTATCCTCGCAAACATGCATTTTACATGAGCAGCTCACATGCGGCGCGTTCAAAGTCAAGTGAAGTTGTGTTTCTGTTAGAAATCGATTTCTCTCCATGGACATCTTTGCAACAATGTGCAGCTCCGCCTGCCAAGTGAACAACACAGGCCGGCAGTCTCCTGGCAGCACAGAGGATATTCATGACAGCTGTTGCAGGCAGTTGCCAATGCTTTAGAGCAAGACACGAAATAGTTTGTTTTTGTACTTCGGCATTTGTTCGAAATGGTAGACATGCATTGATTTTTACTGTTAAAATATCATGCTGACTTTTGGGAGTTGAATACTATTTCGCAGCGATTATGTTATAATTACATCTACAAAAAGGTAAATATGTGTACAAGGTATAGGGCAATATTTTTTACAGAATAGGGAAGCTTATAATTTATAACTATATAATGTATATACACCACCCCTAACCCATACTCCATCCACACTAAACAAACGCAAACAAATTAATAAACACGCCACTCATAGCAGCCTCGCATCCCCTTGTCTGTTACATAATAAAACTACCCTACAAAAAACACTACACTCCTCGTGGCTCTCTCAGCCACCAAGTCCACCACCCACACACACAGACCCAACAAAATGCCTCCTTAACCTGCTGGACGAGGAACACTATATTGAAAAGCAAGACTATTGTGAGCCTCAAACAGTTATCACAACTAGCAACACTCCTGCTTCAAGCTCACATTACACTACTTACCCTTCTACTAAACAAAACAACACTACCACTAACACACCTTTTCTAAACTGCCAGCTCATAAATTCTCGATCACTCTCAAAAAACAAGCACCACATCTACGACCTGCTCACAGACACACAACCTGACTTACTATTCATTACTGAATCCTGGTTGGGAGATGAGATGGCACCAGTGTTGCACGAAGCTGTTCCTCCGGGCTATCAAACCATCACACAAAACCGTATAGGCAAGAGAGGAGGTGGACTAGCTATTATATTCAAACATGCAATGAACCTCAGTAAAACAGACAACATCTCCATACAAGGTTGTGAAGCCCTCCTTACCAGATGCCACCCTACTCCAACTTCATCCTGTAACTTTCTCCTCCTTTACTGACCTCCACCTAACAACTCCACTTTCCCAAATGCTTTTCTTGACACAGTCTCAAACCTTATTACACTATACTCCAAGCTATGCATTCTTGGGGATCTAAACATTTGGTTTGACAAACCCAATATGCCCCATCCAAAAGCTATCATCACTGGCCTACTCGCATTGAACCTACATCAGATTGTACACAATCCCACACACATCACTGGTCACATCCTAGATGTCATTTTTGCTAAGCCTGAACTCGTTACTATTCATAGCATCACACCAACCACCTGGTCAGACCACCATATGATAACTTTCCGACATACAACTCCAGAATTCAACACACCCCACAACTACTTACATACATACACCTATCAACCATGCAGCAAACTCAATTTGGATGACTTAGAAACACAACTTACAGCAAACACAGATCTAGATACAATTAATTCTGTACCAAAACTTTGAGTGGCTACAGGAAGCTTTTGATGTCCTAATACCACTCAGAAAAACTAAACACAACAAAAGAAAACCAACACCTTGGAGAAACACAAAACTTAAAAAGATAAAGCAACAAATCAGAAAGTTGCAGCGGACCTGGCTCAAAACAAACAACAGTCAAGACAAACTGCAGCTACACAAACTTAACAGGATATACAAATCATCAATCAAAAAAGCTAAAAAAAGATACTATTCAGACAGAATTCAAAATGCTCAATCTACAACCAAGGAATTTTATAAAATTCTCAATGAATTTCGAAAACCTACATGCATGGAAGGAAGTCATCCCACCACTCAAGATTTCACAAACAAATTGGCAACTCACTACACAACCAAGGCAGACACATTGGACTCCTATTTAAAACAGAAGAAAACCATCAGCACCAACCGCTTTCCTTAAATACCCTTTAAGAATAAACCATCCCAACCTCTACAGTCCTTCAAACAAATAAAATATCCCAGGATGAATTTATGGATTTGGTCAAAGCAAGCAGACCTTCTGGTTGCCCTTCTGACCCTTGCCCACCACAAATCTTCAAGAACATCCTGCTATCTACTTCTGCTGCCACACCTGTAAGAAGAATCATCAACAACTCTTTAACTTCAGGAACTTTTCCTGCAGACCTGAAAAAGGCATACATACGACCTTTATTAAAGAAAACAAACCTAGACCCGCAAGACCCCCAACAACTACAGACCAATCACAAATGGACCTTTCCTGGGCAAATTGATAGAAAGAGCAGCATTCGCCCAGATGTCACAATTCATTGAAGACAATTCTATACTTTCAGACTTCCAAACTGGATTCCACCCAGGAAGAAGCACTGAATCGGCACTCATGGCAATCTGGGACGATCTTAAAAACACAGTCGACCGAAATGGAGTTGCTGCACTACTTCTCTTGGACCTCTCAGCTGCCTTTGATACGGTTGACCATGACACCCTAACTCAGAGACTCCACAAAGCCGGCATACAAGGGATTGCTCTCGACTGGATTACTTCCTATCTTCAAAAAAGAGCGAATATCATCCACTCGCCCCCCTTCTCGTCCGAACCCTACCTCACAAAAGCAGGGGTCCCCCAAGGGTCAATCATCTCACCTTTGCTTTTCAACATCTACATGATATCTTTACCAGAATTGATCAATGATTTCCATCTCACATGCTACAACTATGCAGATGACACACAAATACTACTTAAATTAGAAGGCCCCAAGAACATTGAAAACTCACAAATCTTCAGTCGCCTCAGAGCCGTTGATCAGTGGATGACCTGGAGCCATCTCAAACTCAATACCTCCAAAACAGAAATACTCATATGTGGTGACTGGAAAAACTATGACCCTCTGTGCGTCTGGCCTGACGATCCCGGACCCCCTCCTCAATTATCCAAGGAAGTTAAAAACCTAGGAATCACCATGGATTCCAAGTTAACTATGAATGCCCAAGTAGACAAATTAGCACGCACAATCTTCATCACCTTAAAGACTTTACGACGCATCTTCTCCCACCTCGGATTTCCACACAAGGTGCAAGCTACTATCTCGCTTGTACTATCCAAACTGGATTATGCCAATAGCCTCTACCATGGATCATCTCTATCTGTTATGAAAAAACTGCAAAGTATCTAGAATTCCGAAGCCAGGCTACTACTACTTATAAAGCCGCAAGCCCACATCTCCCCTGCCTTGAGAGCACTACACTGGTTACCCGTTGCCAGAAGATGCACTTTCAAGCTGCTTTGTATCACCCACAAAGCTATACATGGAACAGGACCGCTTTTTATCAGAAAGAAAATTACCAAATACATCCAACAAAGAACCCTCCGCTCAAGATTGGCACCCCGCCTTAGAACACCACCATACAAGAAAAAGACTATAGGTGGTACATCCTTCTCCTTCCAAGCAGCCAAACTATGGAATTCATTACCCCCAACTATAAGAGCCACAGATAACTTTCTTGTCTTCAGAAAACTAGTCAAGAGTTGGCTCTTTCCTTCATAACCACCTTTTTCAAACAACTATGAACTGCATATGCCTATGTGGATAAATATTTTTTTCAGATTATATGTATATTTCTATTTATTTATAGTTTCTTTGGAAAATATGGATTGCTACTATGTCATAACAATAAAATACACACACTCTTTAAACCTGTCTGACTAAGTATTTTTTACCCATGATTCTAATTATGTATTGTATGTGCATATGTGTGTGTATTCATGTGTGTGTGTGTGTGTGTGTGTGTGTATATATATATATATATATATATGTATGTGTATATGTTGTTTCTGTGCTTGGCATGTTCGTGGATCATTGCATGGCTCCTGGGTGGGTTGTTATACTAGATATCCATGAATTCCTGCTCTCATCTTATCACACTTATCTACACATCATTCTTATGTCATGTCTCTATCAAACTATCCTCCATTCTCACTCTGACTCATCCCAAATCCCTTCTACCACTTTCATCTCCTAAATATCTCTGCCTAAGCTCTTCCCTCCACTTCCACATCTAACTCACCAAACCTCACTCTACCTCTGTGACCTCCCACACAACCCTACTAAATTCTCCTGCATTCATCTCACCCTGCTACTATGATCTCCCTAACCCTTCCACATACTCTTCCCCCTCCGCCCCCCTTTACTCATCCCAAGCCTTTGGGTTGAGTAAATGAAGGATATACTCCCAATTAACACTTCTGGATTTCTTTCCTCCTCCACCCCTCCATTACTCCAGTCAATCTAACTAACAAACTCTCATATCCGCGGCTCAAATTAACTCCATAATAATACTAAAACTGTACTCATTATTTAACGATACTAATCCATCACTAATTCTTGTTGGGTTCCGGAGTAGCGTGCTACTCATCGAAAAGCGCTACGACGCCTCGTCAGGGGTAGTAAGCGCTATATAAATACGATTACAATACAATACAATATATAATTCGTGCATTGCCAGTTTAGCTTTCAGAACAGTACATCACTTGTATCAAGTGGCATCTGCATCAGGGATTGGTACCTATGAGAGTTACGCGATTTGCTCCTCCAGATCTTGTGCAAGAATGCTTACTTTGTTAACAAGCATTGGCAAAACGAATAGATCTTGACATGTTGGACTGGTTGCAGGTTATTTTCTACTGCAAGTATACACCCAAAAAAATAAATACAATAAAAAGAAAACAAGCACCCCTCTAAACATGTTTGCCATATGCATAGAATACATTTAAGAAAAGCATTAATTGATGTGGCAGTCATTTAACTAGGCACCTGAAGTGCGATCAAAATAAATAGCTAGTATTAAAGTTACTATAACAATAAATAAAATGAAACACCCTGTGAATCAGATGTCTCACTAAAAACTAAGAAATTATTTTTCAGTGTATGTGAACAATGTGCACAGGCTTTGTGCAGTCACTCAAAGTGAACGGACCAAATGGACAAGGTGGGTTAACGCATTGTCCCATGTTGTATACTATGGTGGACAGAAGCAAAATGTGAATGGCAATTAAACATTGCAACAGATGAATCTCTCTGACCAAAAGCCATTCAATGTGTGTATATTATGTATGAATATTTTGAAAAACAATAGCCTTTCAAGACTGATACAGCTGCCTCGAAAGCAAAATCTTAAAAAAATGCAGGGGATGAAAATTTTATGTTTTCTAATGCACTCACCACTGGAAGGCTAAATGTCGGCGTTGCACAATACCAAGACTGCCTAATCTTGATTGCATTTCCTACCTCTTCCCCTCACCACCCAACACTTCCAGTCTCTTTATCTCAATACTGCAGGTCCTTTTTAATCTCAGCTTTCTCCCTTCAACACAGTATTTCTACCTTTCTGTTTTGCCTTCTTTCTCCCATTTTGTGCCTTTCTGTGACTTGCTCGAAGTTTGATGACGAAAAATAATTCATAGTCCCCAAACACGATTGCTTGTCCATGACACCCACAGACGTCGGCACAAATGAAACACTAACTCTGTGAGAAGGGTATACAGTGATATGGCAAAGAGCAAGTTAGGTGGCTACCTTTAGCACTACGTGAAGAGGACATTTAGCCCTAAAGTCTAGAAGAACAAAATCCTAGGGACGGGATGATATAGAAGAATTGAACCTTTGATAAGAGAAACATGTTTTTCACTCTGCCCAGTAAGGGTGGTTCCACTTTAATGCTGGTTGAATTCTGTTAGTTGGTCACATGACCGACAACTACATATCTTGCACTTATATGCTGAGTGACAAAGACTCACGGTGAAAGATAAGAATTAACTGGGGCACTGAATTACTGATCTTTGTGACTTCTCCCTGCATCAATACCATTCAATTTAATTTGACTGCAGGTTCCACACCAGGCCATAAGCATGAAAATTATTAACTTGACCTACGGTAGTATAAAAATTTAAATGTATTCATAAAGTTTTACAAGTAAGAAAATATTTTTTAAAATACATATTGCTTTTGACACAAAGTAGCTGACCCATCCTTATAAAAAGAAAAACCACATGCCATTCACTTTCAGTTCGCCATACTTTGAAAAATAAGGGCTTAAAAAAACTCCTGTCCTATAAGTTGACATAATGGGCAGATTCTTTTATCATGAGGTCACCAAAAACAGTATTTGCATATATAATTGATGATTACCTTAGTTTAAAAAATCGTTTTAGCATTTTGAGGTCTACCTTTATTGGTAAAAGATAATACAATTGCATTTTATTACAATTGACAAAGTAAATAAACAATCCAACTTCGTATTTACTAAACCAGTACTCATATATTGATTTTAGCTAGACATTTGTATCGTTTTTTCCACCTGGATTTTGTAACACATTCTTCTCTATGAAAAAAATCATTGTTGCAGCATTTATTGGGAAGTTAATTAAAACTATCACAATACAACAAAAGCTTTTTTATCGTGGCCCTACCATGTCCCCCCCATCAAAGCTGTTAATTATAAGAGGCAACACAGAAAAAAACAACCAGACACTGCACCTTGTCACATATTAATTTGGCAAACCAGCTTTTATTGCAAAGCAGTGCTCTTGCTTAAACGTTTTAAATTTGACTTTGTACGTAGTCGCAGTTTGCAGCCAAACTCATTACTATTCATGGGGTAGATCGGGTTAAGACCCACTCTGAAACTAAATTTTATGAACCAACCTAGTAGTATATATAGGTCTGTTTTTTCAAAATTATAATTAGGGCTTTTTTTCTATCGCCCTGTACCTTAGTAAACCAACTCTTTTCTCTCGGGTTAAAATAGTTCTTTAGCATATCTTGAGCTGGCATGTTGCAGGCTAAACCAACAACAAGGAATTTGGCCACATGTTTCAACCTATCAACAAAGTAAGCATCATTAAAAAAAAGTCACACACAACAGACCTCTTTTACAGTGCCCACATTGTCCTATTACCACACATTTTGCTTTGACAGAGGTATAGATTTATTGACAAAGTTTCTCTGCTGCTCATGTTACAGTGAAAGATCGATCTGTAGTTAGCTCTGTGGATTTTTTTCCTAGGATAATTCAGTGCAGTCTACAAAGCGATGACATATAAACCCTTCAGGATACGCTGACTGAATTAGAACCATGAAACCAGGGTAGTCCTGAACCATGGATAGTGTACATAAGGCTCATAAGAAACTCAAAAGTGTGTTTCAACATTATAGGTAGTTCTCTGTAAGACAGTGAATATGATGTACATACAATGACCCTGCTTGCCTGCTTACCCTGCTGTCTGTTATCAATCATTACTATCTAACCCACGAAGTAAGAACCTATTCTACCACAAGATTTACATTTACCAATGTCAGCTAAGTAATATATAGTCACTGAGTCATTTTGTTATATTGTATGTGTCTTTAAAAAACATTGTACTACCAACAGGATTTTCACTGGCGGTAATTCACGCACAAACCTCTTAAATTACTATTTGTCAGCATCCAGAATCAACAAATCTGAGAAGGAGCCCTGTCTTTAACTTCTTGTGAAAGGACTACTGATGTACAATCCGTGATACTTTCAGGGACCCTTGTCTTATGATTGAATGCCTCTGGCATTCTTCAGCAAATTTCTGTACATTTCTTGTAACACCCTTGTTAGACAGGCCTTTGGTAAATGGGTGGTTAACTATATCTTCTATATTGTCTGAATAACTTATCCTATGCAGATTTATCACCCCCCTGGTCAAGCCCCTGGATGGCAATTAATGGTACACAAATACTTAACATTACAGAGTATTTGAGACTTATAAAGGTGCAGATCACCCATTCATTGTAGGCTTAGTTTCTCTATTGATTAGACATTTCTGAAGGAAATGTTTATCCCACCACTATACACCATGCATTTGTTGTTGATGAAGATATGGATATCACACGTCGGAAAACAGTTAGTTTATATGTATCCAGCAATACAATGGTAAAGACTGCCTGTCCAGGGTTGAACAGATGCTGATAAAGGTGTAAGTGCTCCATCCAATAGAGGGTAGTGTATTTTAGAGCATTTGGAATTGATGAAAGACAGTGTTCCAACATGGCAATGGTGAGGATGCAGATCACTTTTTGATGGAGGTATGTGCATGTACATTTAACTGTAGTGAAAATGCAGATTCACCTACCCTTATTTTTTAACCACTGCCATACACATTACACCGGTAGGTGGAGCTCTGTATTATCATGCAGTGATAAAGGAAAAGTTCAAGTGCAAGGCTGACTAATATACTCTGCAGCTCAGTATACAGCACACACACTTATAAAAGTCAAAGAGCAGCTTCATTTGAAACTTCACTGGCCGTCCATAAGGATTATCTTTTTGTATTGTATCATGGTATTTGTACATACTTACTGCTATGTGGGGCAAAGGCCTCCTGTCCACATAGCTAGCAAGCTACACCATGTGGGTGTGTGGTTGGAAGAGGGTTTTCTTTACTTGAATCCTGTATGCTAAGTGTCCATGTCGTGCATAATAACCACTCAGGTGTGGTTATCATGGTACTGGATGCAGTGCTTAGCAGCATGATGGATAATATCTTCATGCTGGAAGCTCTGAATAGCTCTGAAGGTCCCTTTATTGTGCTGGTAGTTTATGTTCTGAATTTGTATTTCTATGCTGGTTGTGGCAAGAGGTTGTCCACTCTTTGTTTGGCTCAAAACTTTAAGCTTCATACTTAAATGATTTTTTTTATTGCAGACTCAACGCTAACTTAAGGTATCCAAAGACATTTTTCAAGAAGGCTTGTGTGCTCATCTAAGTATAACTTGTTGGTGATAACACACGTGAAATGCATTGTTCATAACAGTGAGCTCTATTGTATGGCTACCCTACTCTTAAATCTGCGGAATTCAATACCGAGCACCATCTTAGCAATTTTGTTTTCAAACTCCCCAGATTTAGGGGCTGGTTACGACGTTGGCAGATGGACTACTCAATCACAAATGTGATGGAGTATCCCATCTGCCCTATTACAAGTTCCATTATATGATATATAACTTGTTAAACGGCGAGCAGGGTATCCGTCATGTTTGTGGCGGAGTATCCCATCCGCCAAGGTCATAATCAGGCCCATAATGTCTTATTGTGGAGGGAATATCTATCTCATCAACACCAAGCCTTTTATGGAGCTTTGTCATATAGAGTCTTCACAGTACAATCATTTAAATCAAACTTAGAAAAATATGAAATATTTAAATATTTAAAAACAAATATAATTCGAATGGCAACTGTGTGATTATATGGAAGTGCATACATGTTTTACTTATCAAGACAATATACTTCCCATAGAGAGGTGGAAGGGAAGTTTGTAACATTTAAAACTATACCTCAGGAAAATGACAGGTAAACCCACAGCTGAGTCTTTTACAATGACAAAAAAGCCTCAACAGGGCCCAGTGGCAAAAATGTGGAGGTATAGGATTGATTAGGTGTATACCTACATTCTGAACAGCCTGCAATATTGTCAGAGAAACAGAAAAACCCTTTAATTACCATGTTTAAAACACTGCAAACTATTTTAGCTTCACTGACATATGCCTGTAGCCTGTCAGAAGAGTGGTCTATCCGCACAAGTGAACAGAAAGAGTAATTTGTTTCTCTCGTCACAAACAGAGGGTGATTGGGGCACCCTTAGATACTTACTGCACCACGTATGCCTACAGGAAATGGATATACATTTAGAAGTGCAGTGAGTGTGGGAGATGGTATTGCGAATATTTGAGAATACTCACAAAGTTTTGACATTATGGGTTTTCACTATATTTGCAATGCCACCCCCTTTGGCTGTTGCACAGGATCAGGATGTTGTTGTACATCCTGACTTGCCTGTGGACAACTCACCTGGAAGTCTTTCAACAATCCTGATATTATCAGCGAATCGTAAAAATTCTGCACATGCCAATTCTGTGAATAAGTGTATTTGAGACATAGAAGCCTCTTTTTGTGAACACAGCTTTGATTTGCTTGGAAAAGTTGTTGTGAATCAATCTCATTTTTTTTCTTATGTCCTCATGTCAGCTCCAGTGAGCACAATCTGACCTTTCACTGCCCCACATGCTCAATATCAGGCTCAGCTTCAGTCAGTTATTTAAGGTGTGGCTTGATCTCCTCAGCCACTACTGACTTGAGAGGTATAGTGTTATAAAGATGCAAGATCAGTAGAGAGAGAGAGTAGGTTATGATTTATTCCAGGTGCCATCAACCAAAACAGGCCACACACTCCATCAAGCTTTCCCCAACCGATTCCGAACCTCCTGTCTCCTCGCGATCCCGAGAACCTTCGGATCACAGTGTTCTCAGAGAGACCGCAAGGACACTGACACTACTGTAAGTCAGTAAATATAACACATCCCCCTTACTTACACAACTACTAAATAGAACACCGTTACTTAACAACTACTAAATAGGAATACAGAACAATTATAAAATAACAATGAAAGGAAGTACAGAGAAATATAAAAACACAGTATATAAAAAAAACATATATGTCTCAAGACACAAGGGGGGTCATTCTGACCCTGGCGGTCTTGGACCGCCAGGGTCACGAATAACGGAAGCACTGCCAACAGGCTGGCGGTGCTTCCCATGCCATTCTGACCGCGGAGGTAAAGCCGCGGTCGCCCCGCCGGGGCCGGCGGTTTTCCGCCGTTTTTGCCCCGGCTTGGTGAATCTGCCAGGGCAGCGCTGCCCTGGGGATTCTGACCCCCGTACCGCCAGCCTGTTTCTGGCGGTTTTCACTGCCAGGAAGAGGCTGGCGGTAAGGGGTGTCCTGGGGTCCCTGGGGGCCCCTGCACTGCCCATGCCACTGGCATGGGCAGTGCAGGGGCCCCCTAACAGGGCCCCGGCCAGCTTTTCACTGTCTGCCTAGCAGACAGTGAAAAGCACGACGGGTGCAACTGCACCCATCGCACAGCCGCAACACCGCCGGCTCCATTCGGAGCCGGTTCCTGTGTTGTATGCCTCATTCCCGCTGGGCCGGCGGGCGCTACCATGGTTAGCGCCCGCCGGCCCAGCGGGAATGTTGGAATAGGGGCAGCGCTATTTTGGCTGCATGGCGGCCAAATGGCGGTTCCCGCCTCGCGGGCGGCTACTGCCGCCCGCCAGAGTTGGAATCACCCCCAAAATCCTTTAGCCAACGTGGCTTGCGATGATCTCTAAAGTTCCTTTTTAACTCAGTAGAGATTTCGGGCATGTTGTCTTGATGCATAAGTCTGTTGGATTCACCAGAAGTTAGAATGTCCTTGGATCCACCGTGCACATGAGATTTCCGCAAGTCCTGACTGTGAGATCCAGATGGTTTACTCCACTTTACAATCCTGGACATGCTCCATGCATCACCATTGTCTAAAATCACAACATTCCGTCTAACTTCCTTGATGCAGAATGGACACATGAATCCTGACATCCCTTTCTTCCCAAAACCAGGTTTCTTCACTAATACCCTATCACCTACATACCATTTTACTTCAGATGCATTATGTTTGAAATCAAATCTATTTTTATACTTTTGCTGATAAGACCTTCTCAATTCAGGACCCTTATTCAACTTCTCACCTAGCTGATCTGACTGTCGCAACATTCCATCCATCCATGCAGGATTCATTTTAGTACAACCCACTCTTCCTCTTAAATACACAAAAGGAGAAATTGAAGTGACCATATTGGGGGTGTTGCGATGTGCCCACCACATTTCTCTAAGCACATCATGAAGTGGCATTCTAGCCCGAACAGCCTCTTGAATACAATATTTCACCATTCTGTTCATCCTTTCAGCAAGACCATTAGCTCGAGGTAGGTACAGAGCTGTTCTCAGATGTAATATAGCCAACAACTTCAGGAAATCTTGCATTTCCTAAGAAGTCAATTGCACTCCATTATCCGTCACTAATTGACTGGGCACTCCTTCACGCGAGAACTCCTCTTTAAGAAATTCAATCACAGTATTAGTGTCTAGAGTGCCTACAACCCACTTCGAGGTATAATCTACCAGAAGCATCACATAAAGTTCATTTGCAGGTAATAAGTGAAATGGGCCCATGAAATCAAACCCCAACTTCATCCAAGGTCTTTCTGGTACATTAACAGGGGAAAGTGGAGTTTTGACTACAGACTTACATTTATCACTGTGTGCACAGGATACACAGTCTTTAACTACAGCCTCAACATCTCGGTCTAAACCTGGCCACCAATACACTTCTCTGACCCTACATTTAGTCAAATTTCTACCCATGTGGCCTTCATGGGCTAAATTGACAATCTTATCCCTTATATAGGAGGAATAGTTTTACTCCCTCTAAACAACTCCTCATCATTACAACAAAGTTCATCTTGTACATTCCAAAACCCCTTCAAGTCATCAGGAATATCTTTAAATTCTGGCCACCCCTTTACAATAAATTCAACAAGTATCTTCCTGGAAAGATCTTCTTCTCTCGCACTCTTCCATACCTCTTCAGATATAGCTATTTCTCTCACCCAATTTATTACTCCGACATCATCCAACCTTTCATCTCCACTGTCAATGGGGGCTCGAGACAAGAAATCTGCTACACAGTTCCTTGTACCAGGTATATATTCCACTTGAAAATTGTAGTCGAATAGGCCTTCAACCCACCTTTTTATTCTGGGTGACAAGTCTTAATTCCTCTTTGAGGAAATTTTTTGGATAAGGGGCTTATGGTCAGTTCTCACTACAAAAGGCAAACCCCATAAATAAAACTTAAAATGCTTGATTGCCCAAGAACAAGCAAGAGCTTCCCTCTCAATGACCGAATAATTCTGTTCTGCATCCTTAAGGGAACGGGATGCAAAAGCAATAGCCTTTTCTTCTCCCTCCACCTTCTGAGTTAATACAGCCCCCAATCCATTAGTGCTTGCATCAGTATACAATATAGTTCTAGCAAAACTGTTAAAATGCCCTAAAGTCGGCATCTTGCCAATACTGTTTTTCACCAATTCAAAAGACACCTTACACTCTTCAGACCAATTGAATTCAGTACCTTTTTTAAGAAGAGACCTCAAAGGTTGAACTGTACTGGAAAAATTCATAATAAATTTGGAGTAATACTCCGCCAGGCCCAGGAACGATCGTACACTATCTTTATCCTTTGGTTCAGGAGCTAGGATAATGGAATTAACTAGCTCCAGTTTGGGCTTTATGCCTTCACCTGAAATGGTATGACCCAAATAAGAAACAGAAGTGACCCTTAACTTACACTTTTGCATCTTTACAGCTCAACCAGATGAAGACAGTTTCCCTAATACTCTTCTTAAAATCTTGTCATGTTCACCTAGCATTCTTCCATGTACCAAGATATCATCCTGGAAAAATAGAATGCCAGTTACACTTTCTAAAACTTGTTTCATAATTCGTTGAAAACAAGCGGCAGCCGAGGCTAGCCCAAACGGCATCCTCAAGAATCGGTACGCCCCCAACGGCGTCACAAAAGACGTCAAATGTCTAGAATCAGGATGAAGGACAATTTGGTGGTAAGCCGACGATAGGTCAAGAACACTGAAAAACTTTGAGCCATTCAACCCTGATAATTCTTCTGAAATATTCGGCAAAGGTTGACGATCCACCCAAATGTGTTTGTTGAGCTCCCTGAGGTCCACACACATGCAAATCTGTTTCCCACCTTCCTTCGGTGCCAAAACTACTGGGGCTAACCACTCAGAAGATTCAATTTCTTCAATTACGCCCAAATCCAACAATCTTGTAAGTTCTTTCTTGAGAGGTTCTAACATTAATCTTGGGACTTTTCTTACTTTCTGCACCGAAGGAGTTGCATTACTCTTGAGAATTATCTTGTGTTCAAAACCATTAAGGCACCCCAGCCTATCATTAAACACAAAAGGAAATTCCTCAAAAATATCAAGATTGGTATCTTGCTCATTCACCACCAAGACTTGACATGCAGAGTTAGGATCTAACTTAATACCCATATCCCGCTGATGTCGCCAACCCAACAAATTGTCCCCTCTTTTGGCTACATAAACCTTTCCTACAGTCATTTTATCTTGAAATTGAATTGTCATAACCTTGTAACCTATTATGTAAATCTTGGTGCCACCATAACTCACCGGACTAATATCCGGTTCTTCTAAAGGACCATATTCATTGCCAAATATTGTGTGCCAATTCTTGTCACCTACCATGGTGTATGGAGATCCTGAGTCTGCCAGCACCTTAACAACTTTGTCATCTATTCTAACAGCACATTCAGGCATAACTATAGGTCCCTCATCCACAGTTCCTACACTGTTTACAACACAACCATCACCAGACTTCACGCAGAACACCATTTTGCCCATATCGTCAGTAATAGAATCTACATTCAACTGTTTTTCAGCTTTGCAAACCCTTGCATAGTGGCCCCTTTTTCCACACTTTCTACAAACAGAGGGGGTTATTCCAACTTTGGAGGAAGTGGTAATCCGTCCCAAAAGTGACGGTAAAGTGACGGATATACCACCAGCCGTATTACGAGTCCATTATATCCTATGGAACTCGTAATACGGCTGGTGGTAAAGCTGTCACATTTGGGACGGATTACCACCTCCTCCAAAATTGGAATAACCCCCAGAATTCTTAGCGTAACAATTTGAACTGTTAGCAGTATGTCCTGAGTTGCCACAACGGTAACATCACATTTCTTTATTTTCTTTTCCTTTTTTGTTGTCGAAACTGACTTTTAACACTTCATCACAATCACTAGTCACTTTTATAGTATCAGATTCAGAGACAGAGTGTGTTCCAGGATCATGCATTTCTTTAATCCAGTTGCTGGTGCTTTCCATTCCTTCCACTATTGCAATCGCCTCTCTCAGATCAGGGTTTTTTGTTAACAACTTTTCTTGCACACGTCTATTGTTGGTACAACGCACTAGCTGATCTCTGATAAGAGAGTCAGTAAGGTCACCAAAATCACATGTACGCGCTAAGGTTCGCAGGGAAGCAACAAAATTTCCTACACTTTCTGTTTTCCCTTGAGTTCTGGCAAAGAACTTATGTCTTTCAAGGACTATATTTAGCTTGGATTCAAAATGTAGTGCTAACATTTTGGTTGACATCTCGTACACATCTCTTGGTTCACCTTCAGCTCCACCAATCTGCAATATTTCCAAACTGTTATATATATTCCTGCCTTCCACTCCTAAATTGTGCAGAAGTACACTTTGTTTCCTTAAAGGGGAAAACTTTTCACCTCCAATCGCTATTAAATAGGAATCAAATAGATGTTTCCAGCGTTTCCACAGCAAGATTGGGTCACCTTTGTCCGATAAAAATGCAGGAGGCTGTGACATTGTAGTATTTGCCATTGTGACGATAATAATACTTGTAAAATCGACAGTTCCAACTAGTTCATGAATTGGTGCAAGGAGCTTAATAGCTTTACAGCTGAAGAATACAATAAACTAATCAAGTAGTTTGAAGAAAAATAATACACCTAAAATGGCCGCCAAATAACACCAAATATGTATCAGTGTACACAGACAAGTCAAACTCCTTTGAAAATGTTCAATTGTTTTGTGCGTATGCGCGAGAGAAAACAACCGGCTAATCCAAAAGTCGCATCGCACACATGAATGCAGCCCACCTGAACGCTGTGTCGAGTATCGCAGCGCCTCCAGAAATATCAGCAGTTTCACTGTCCCAATTAGGACAGCCTCAGTCACGAAGATCAGGAACGTTTGGCCTGTTGAAAATGACGCTCAGCAGTCAACTGGCGTGACTAAACAGTAAGATTCGTGGGTTCATGAGAGGTTGATGGTAACGCCTGTCTCCTCCAGGCTCTCGTCGCCAGTGTTATAAAGATGCAAGTTCAGTAGAGAGAGAGAGTAGGTTATGATTTATTCCAGGTGCCATCAACCAAAACAGGCCACACACTCCATTAAGCTTTCCCCAACCGATTCCGAACCTCCCGTCTCCTCGCGATCCCGAGAACCTTCGGATCACAGTGTTCTCAGAGAGACCGGGAGGACACTGACACTACTGTAAGTCAGTAAATATAACATATAATCATAATAATTGGACGCTGTTACTCATCCTATCTTCAGCAGGCTCCAGAACCCTTAATATTCTACCCCATTCTTACTCCTCCTGGCCAGCTTCTTAAAATACCTCACTAATCTCCGCCAGTCACACCACATTGGGGCTGAGGGTTAGCACCACTTTTTACAGATCTCCCTCCTTACCAGGAGGGTCAAGTGAAAGATCACGTTACATTGTAATATCGAAAGGGAGGCACCTCCTACTGAAACAAACTAAACATAATTGTAGCGGTTCTTACCTCCATGGTCCTTCTTAGGGTGTCAGAAATTGTCTTACCCTTACCTGACCAATATCCCTTCAGGTTCAGGCAGTTGGCGAACATATGGACATCATCCCATTCTTGAGGACAACACTGTCTGCACCTAGAATCATCACTCCCTCTTATCTTGGCCAGCTTCAGAGTGGTCCAGTAAGCTCTGTGGAAGTGATTTTTCCATAGCGCAGCAGATTTAATTACTAAATAAAGTGTAGACATTGACACTTGCTAAATCCCCTCCAGCTCTGTGTTCATCAAGTATCCATCGTATAGGTAATGTGGAGGTTTCATGTTCTCCTCAGCTGCCTTCAGGAGGTGCAGGCACCATTGTGATGCTTCCTTCTTCCTTGCAATACATTCCTGGAGGTCCTTTTCCACTGAGCATGGCTTAATCTCGTCTCACCGCTGAGTTCTATGGCATATATACAACAGATAGAAATTAAACCTTGAGAGTGTCCCATTTGTCATCCTACTTCAGGTATCCCAGGAATAGTCCCCAGCCTTCTTCCACCAACTGACCCCACTTAATTATGACGCACTGCCTTAGGGGTTTCGTAGATGGTCTAAAAAGCACTCTGGGCTCACCTGTGAGCCCCATATTTGGGACAATGTACTATAATACGGGAACAATCCCCAAAAGTGACCTGACCCCATGCCACTTTTTGGCAGCTGCCGCTTAGCACTTTAGCCGTACCTTCTTGAAATATTTGGGCACACCAAACTTATATAAAAAAGCTTCCTCAGGTAGGTTAGTTAACATAGCGCTGTACATAGCACACACTGATGACTCATCTGGGTGAATAAGGAGCATCCTGCTATTCTTATTTAACTGGACAGCCCAGCAATAGAGTTGAATATCAGCCAGCCCTAGACCTCCTTTCTCCACCTTTCTTCTCAGCTTTTTCCAAGAAAGTTGTATACCCCTGCTCACTCAAATAAAGAAGGTAATTTTCCCCTGTATTTTTGTAAGGGCCTTCTTGTCGAAGTTTAAGGGAATATTATCCAAGAAAAAGATGAGTCTGGGTGAGATAGATATCCGGACGTGTATAGTAAGGGGGAGTGTCTGTCATCTCTTCATTGTCCTGTCCATCTCAGTGCAGACGTTCCCTAAATTCACCATTGGGATTTTATCTGGTTCGTGTATTATTTTTAGTCCCAGGTATCTTTTTCCCCTGTACTTTGTATTACCTCAACACTCTAATTCAATCATAATCTCTGTTTTTGTCCTCATTGACTTCATAACCAGAGAGTTTGCCAAAGCGCCGTAATTTTAACATTAATTCAGGCATAGTATGTGCAGCATCTGAGTATAAACCATTGAGTCGTTAGCATAAAAAAATGCCCCTGCCTTAAATGTTTTTTTTTCACTATCCATTTTCAGGCTTTGAGACAGGGGTTGATGTGCAAATCGAAAAGAATGGGTGAAGGGGCAGCCCTGCCTGGTCCCGCTTCCTGTTTTCACTGGTGCAGTAAGATTATCATTGACCTGGACCTGGGCGCTCAGCGTACTATAGATCTTACCTAATACACCTAAGAGTGCATCCCCTATGTGTTTTAAGAGTGTTTTAACACAGTCATTAAATACTTCCAGTTAACACAGTCACCTTGGCTGCATCCAAAGTTACAATTGCCAATGGGACCTCTAAAGTTGTTGCTGCTAAGTCGATTTAGCCTATCCGTGTGTACGTCAGCTCCCACAAATGCCTTCCAGGTAAAAAAACCTTCTCACCATCGTTTATCAGACTACCAACCACTTTAATTAAACAAGTAGCTAGAATATTGGTAAAAACCTTATAATCACTAATTCAATAGCGATATCGGATGACAAGACTGGCACTGTATGGAATTCTTATCGGGTTTCAGAATCAGTGAAATTACAGCCTCATCCAGGACTCTGGCATGGAAGAGCTATCTGATAAGATAGAGTTAAACAACGAATCCAGACTGTGCTCACTCTCTCTGAGGTTAGAATGTAAAACTCAATGTGGATCCCATCAGATTCTGCAGCTCTCCCTCTTTTATGTTTCCTAACCGCTGTCAAAATTTTACTACCTGTTATTTCATGACTCAGGTATTGCTGCTGTTCTTGGATAAGCCTGGAAAGAGGTTTATCTGTCAACCATCCATCAAAGCTTTCTCTACCTATAATTAAGGTTTCTGAATATAAATCTCAAAGAAACCTGCAGAAAGCTGACTCTGTTTTACTGCTCTCCTCAACAGTCGCCTTTGTCTCCTCATCTGTAACCGTCCTGTTGTAATTCCGATTTCTATCCAGTCTGGCTTTTCAGGCTAGCAGCTTTCCACAGCTCTCACCATACACATATTCCCTGACCTTGCTGAATTCCTATTGCTGTGTCACTTTCTCCTCCATTTTCAATTTAAATTTCAGTTGAAGGACTTCCAATGTTTCCTCTGTTCGTAATCAAATATTCCTTTTTGCCAAAGTTGTTTCCAATGCTACTTCTAATCTACCGATCTCCTCCAGTTGTAAAACCTACATCCTCTCCTTCCTATTCCACGCAACTAGAGATTCTTAAGAGTGCCTCTTAGCCAGGCTTATAGGCATCCCATTCTATGTAAATAGGGGCTGATGCCTTATTCCAGCTAAAGAACTCATCTGTTCCCCTCCTTGTCTCCAGCATAATCTCAGACTGAAGGAACAACCTTCTATGAACTGTTCACCTTCTAATCTGTTCACAGACTAGCAATTTAATCCTTAAAAATAAGGTGAACCGGAAGATTTTCTATCTCCGAAACACTCTCCACCTCTCTGCTGTCAATAAAAAAGTCATCTAGCCTTGAGTAGTGACCACTTTCTTGCTATGGAAGTTGTAATCTCTGCAGTTTTCCTTCACTCTGCACCACCCATCAGAAATGTTTAAATTCTCTACCATGGAGAGAAGATAGGCCCTCATTCTTGGTGAGCTAATTTGAATACATGTTGACGATCTATCTAGATGGTTATCTAACAGAATATTAAGTTCTCCACCTAAACTAATAGGAGCCTTAAATTCCACCAAGGTAGAAAAGAGCAGAGTCAGAGAGGAAACATCAACACTATTCGGTCCCTAGTAACTAACTAGGTAAAAGGATTTTGTCATACTTTATTTCGGCAGTTACTCAACGCCCAAGCTCATCAATTCTGTACCTCACAATTTCTGCCCCTTAATTCACCTTAAATAAGATGGCTATACTTTTGGTACAATGTTGTTGATGAGTAGCAACTATATTTTCTTCCCATCTTTGTTTTAGAAAAATATATTTACACTCTTGTCTTAGCAAATGAGTTTCTTGCAACATAATAATTTGGGATTTTGTTCTTGTTTAAATAGTGTAAAATCAGGCGCTGCCTTTTCTTCACTTGAAATCCTTTCACATTCCAGCGCAGACTTGAGAGGGCTTGTAGCAGTGCTGATTATCCATCCCCCCTTAATCTTTCTGGGTTGATTAAAACACAGTTTCCCTTGTGACTAAAACACAAACACAATCAGTAATGCTTGACGACATATCTTTTTAAAAAAAATTTCCCCTAACATATGCTTATCCCCCTATTTACACTGCTGTTGCCCACCCTCTGTCTTAACCTGAACAATGAACTTGTCCGTCCACCTCCTCTGGCTCTGAGAAATTACGCCTTTTGTTCTCCCACATCACTTTCAGAATTGTGGGGAATCATAGTTGGACACTTGCACCCATTTCCCTCAGCTCCTCCATGCGCTTCCCCAACTCCTATTGCCTATCTTCTGTGGCTTGAGAGATACTTTATCTAATCTTGAGTGTAAGCTCCACCGTCTCTATGGATTTTTCTTTCAGGGACAAGCCTAAAATATGTTCTTTTCCTAAGTACAACAGGAAACTTTCCAATATACTCCAGGGTTTCTTCTGCCCTGCATTTAATTTGAATTGGTCTCTATGGAGCCTCTGAATTTTGCCCCTAAGGTCAATAGATGAGATTTCCTCTGGGAATGTCTTGGTAGAAGGTTTATTATGGAAAGCGTAATTATTTCGTCTAGAGTTGTTTTCTAATCTCTATAGCTCTATAGCTTATCTATCAACTCCTTCTTTTTCTGCCTCAGTAGGGCTACCTCTTGCATATTTTCATGGACTGTTGAGCTACGGTCCTGCACTCTTGTCTCTAGTTCCTCTGTGAACTGAGCTAAACCCGCTATCTTCTCCTCCAGGCTTGAACAAGTCACGTGGATTTCCCTCTGATTTGGCTTGGTGATCGAGAAGCGATACTTAATCTCTTTTAATAGCTGACCAAATATTTCCTGCACTGTTTCCCAGCCATTAAGGTTACTGCTAGCAGTGACTTGATTCTGGGGTGGGGTAGCCCCTTTCCTTACTGGACCCATCACGTTTGTGTTATTCCCTTCACCTGCGGTTAGATCTTCCACTACCAAACTTGAAGAATTTGTTTGTTACTGGTATATCTGATATATCAGAAAAGTTACTGGGGTAGTTTCTGTGGTTGTCTCCTCCTGAGCCCCACCCCCTCCATGCTCTTTTTCTCTTTGTGACCAAGGTTCATTTCACTTTCACCCACCCCTTGGACCCTTTCGTGATATATGGAGGCTAGTTTCACTTTGAAGAAGGCCCTCATAATGGCGTAACTATTGTGCCTTTAGTGTTTGAGAGACTTATTCTCTCCTTTGACGAGGGCACAACTTTTAATGAGGCCCTATTTGAGGGCTTCTTGGAAATCGTGCACTGACCCTTGGCCTGAACAGCTCAACTTTCTGCTAGCCACTTCTCGTTTTACTCACTAAACCCACTTCAGGCTCTACTAAGGATGAGTTTGTGGACCTTCAAATGTAGCACTTACCAATTACTTCACCCAATGGTTCTGCCACCTTTGCTCTGTCTTTGTTGCTTTCAAGATTTTAAGTTTATTTGGCATAGAGACTAGGTCTCAAAGAGCTCTTACTCTCTGTCCTCAGGCCGCCTGCAGACATTTGTACATCGTGGGCTGCACCAGGCTTGCTCCTCCCCTCTCAGCTACAAGCTGGGCCTCCTCGTCCAAGACTGCCAGCTTCTAATGCCTTGCTGTGTGAGGCTACTCCTTTCTTGCAGCCTCTCCAGCAGTGTCTACCTGTGCTGGCCTTCCCAATGCTGTCGGCGCCAGCTCCTCGTCTCGGCAGAACTCGCTGTGTTGCTCGTAGTTCCTGGAGCACGGCAGGTGCCACAAACCAATGTAGTTCTCCCTGCTGCTCAGCCCCCTACGGGAAGGAAAGACAATGCCACGATCTGGGAAAATGACGCTACCGGCCGCTTTTTAGTTTCAGGTTTAGACCTAAAAAATGATGACGGGGGGGGGGAGAAAGCAGAAAAGCGCGATTTGTTGACTACATGACTGACGCTGCTACGTCAGAAGGTACACGCTCTTGGCCTGCCGCCCTAGCTGGCTGCCACGTTCCCACAGTATCAACCTCACACAGGTTTCAGCATTCTTAGTCGGGACAAACATACATTGACACTCATTTCTAGTGCAAAAGGTCATTTATTTAGGACAGGATTTAACATAAACAACAACAACTTTGAACTGTATGAAATCCCTTCTCGCCCAACTTTCAACTTAAAAGCTTCCTCATGCCCTTCCTTCTTTTCTAATAGCTTTCTTCCAATCCCCTCCCCTAGACACTCCCCTCTTCCTTCCATGCCCTCCTTGTTTGTAAACAAACCTCCCCCCATTCTGATCCTTCACCTCATTTTTCCCCCTGGAAGGGGGGAACAAGCCCGCATCTGGCTCTCCCCCCTCCCCCATTTCCTGCCAACTCTTATGCACCGCACCTGTCCTAACTGACGTCAAACCTAACCCTACCTACCTAATCCCGCCTTTCCCTTGACAAACCCTCCCCTGCTGCCTACCTTCTATGCAGGGTGGGTGGGTGGTCCAAAACTTCCTCCCTGTAATGGTCGGCCTGGAAAGAGGCCGACCCCACCCCTCTACCCCCTTTTAACCCATCCCTAACGCCCACCCCCACTTACCTGTCCGCCAATCCTGGCGCACCCGCGCCACTTCCTGTCGTCCCGAAAAGACCCGCGGAGAGACTAGAGCGAGTCTCTCTCTCCGCGGGCCCCCCCATCGGGACAAACATACATTGACACTCATTTCTAGTGCAAAAGGTCATTTATTTAGGACAGGATTTAACATAAACAACAACAACTTTGAACTGTATGAAATCCCTTCTCGCCCAACTTTCAACTTAAAAGCTTCCTCATGCCCTTCCTTCTTTTCTAATAGCTTTCTTCCAATCCCCTCCCCTAGACACTCCCCTCTTCCTTCCATGCCCTCCTTGTTTGTAAACAAACCTCCCCCCATTCTGATCCTTCACCTCATTTTTCCCCCTGGAAGGGGGGAACAAGCCCGCATCTGGCTCTCCCCCCTCCCCCATTTCCTGCCACCCAGAAAAACCCATGTGGCGTTTTTCTGCCCCACCCGGCAAATCTTCGTTTGCCCCCTGAATTCTACTCATTTTGTAATCCACAGGTTCTCCCCGCATAACTTCTCTAGCATCGGCCTCAAACCCATCCAATAATACGCATTTCCCAATTGCGATAAATGTACTCCATCATCTCTGAACAATGTCCCCTCATGTTCCATAATATCCTCGTGCCTCCGCACCTTAATCCCTTGTGCCCAGCAAAATCCCCTCATTGCCTTATTCAACTTTTTCCGAGCCCGCTCAATGGCTCCATGATTGATTGCCCCTCTCCATACCCGCCTGGGTATAAACTCTGTCCATACCAGACATGTCCCCGCACAGGTTTTGCTTCAATAGCACCAAATCTTTTTACATAAATTGTATCAATGTGGGCCCTGATTGCCTCACCAAATCATTTTCTCCCAAGTGTATCAGCAACAAATCCGGGCATCCCCACTGCAGCAAATTCCCTGTAATATATGGTAGTACACTCCCCCACCTCATTCCGCTCTTCCCCACCAACGCACTTCTTGGTGTCTGCTGGGCAGTCCCATTGATCTGCCGTATATCTGTTTCTCAGCGAATTTTGCCGCCCAATGTACGAATGAATGGCCGACCAGCCAAGTCACTGTCTTATCGTTCCTCTGTCCGGCCACACACCCTGTAAAGAAAAAACACTATAACAACTGTGATGTACTTCTAAACCCCCCCCACCCCTGGGTTTCATCATGGCCTAACATAGCGCTCGCAGCATCTGGATTTCCATCTACCTATTGCTTTAATCTTAGCCCAATCCCATCCTAAATGAGCTGCTGCTGTTGCTGCCCCGATCCTAAAGGAGTGCGTTCCAAAATCCCCTGCTTGCCGACCAGTCCTATCCAAAGCCGTCCTCAAAACCTGCAGGAACTGATAGCTAGTGGTTTTTTTTTTTTTTTTTTTTTTTTTTCTTCTCTGAATCATGCACAACACCCCTGCTTCCCCCGCCTGTCCCCACTTTTGTTTGAAAACCATCCCCTCCTTCACTGGGCATGCTAGATCATCACCTCCTTTCTCCACCCATACCCACTTCCCTTTCCCTAACTGGTCCGTCTTGGACTTCCTGAGCCATATGCCCAATCTCCCTTGATGCATGCCGATCTCCCTCTCCTTCACACCGCAGTCCTTGCCTATACCCAACAATTCAGATACCCTAAAAACCCCGAAAAAACATCCACACCATACGCCACCTGAAGAGTCCTGCTTCGTGTTCATCTGTGCCACATACTGGCAAAACATGCAAAAGTTTTTTTTTTTTTTTTTTTTTTTTTTTATTATCCCACAGGTAATGGGCTCTCTTGCCTTACTTCCCTCCCCGGCCCTAAACCTGCCCCATCCTTTCAAAAAAAAAATTTCAAGTAAATCATTCCGTGCTGGATCCGTACCGAAGAAAAGCTTCCCATAAAATGAGACACCTGTTAATTTCCCGCCTATCGTGGCCGGGGATAGCCCCTCCTTGATCAAATACAGCACAAAGCGTAAGGCCTGTGCTTCCAACGCTCAGACCCCTGAGCCCAGAAATTGCCCTCAAACTCTTCAAAAGATTGAAAGTCCAACCATGCCAGCCTGTAACTTTGCCGCGTAGAGACTGCCAAAGACATCTCCACCAACCCCGAGATCATCCTGCCCCCCACTCCCAAATGTCTGCCGGGAACGTAATGTTGGACTGCTCCGCTCCTGGCGCCAGGTCGCGAAACGCCGCCACTGCGAACGAGATAGGGAGTCTATAATCTCATTGTATACCCCTGGTATGTGTGCAGCTTTAAAGATAACATTGAGAGATAAACATTGCAACATAAATTGACGCAAAAAACCCAAAACTCTTAAATCCCTGGCTCTCTGTCTGTTTACCAATTCCTCTACTGTCATATTGTCCACCTGGAAAACTACCGTCCTGTTGGCCAGTTCCCATCCCCAGACTGCCAGTGCCACCAACAAAGGAAAAAACTCCAGAAACGCAATACTCCTCCCTTGTTGCAACCACTGCCGTGGCCATGTCTCTGCGCACCACCTACCGTCCCAGTAAATGCCAACACCCGACGCGCCTGCTGCGTCTGAAAATATTTGAACTTGCCATACTGTGTCCGCATCTCAAAAACATTGGTACCCCATTAAATTTCTTCAGGAACAACTCCCATACCTTTATGTCCTCCCTCAGACCCAAAGAAACTCATCCTATGGTGAGGTAACACCGCCCCTGACATGGACAGTCCGAGTCTTCCACAAAAATACGTCTTCCCCTCCCTACTCTACAAGCACGGTTGAGATAACCTAGTAGTCTTTGTGTAGTCCGTAACTCCCTTTTGTGCCGAGTTCGCACAGATGCTAGGCATTCTAGTATTTCCTTCACTTTTGACGCTGGCAATCTTGCCACCATTAGCTCCGCATCTAGCTCAATGCCCAAAAAAGGTCATGATTGACAGCGGGCCCTCTGTCTTTTCCGGTGCCAATGGCACTCCTGTCTGCTGCATTAGACTCTGGAAAGGCTGCCAAAGCCCGTCCACATGCCCCATATGCCGCTTCCCCTACAAACAGAAAATCATCCATATAGTGTGTCACTGCTTCGTGGACGCTTGTTTTCACAACAAACCCACTGCAGAAAAGGTACTGAAAGTTTCAAATAGCACGCATGATATCGCGCAAACCATAGGTAGAACCCTGTCCACATATATGGCTCCATCTAACTGCATGCCTAGCAGGTCGAAATCTGCTGGATGAATTGGTAACAGACGGAAAGCAGACTGTATATCGCATTTCGCCATCTCCGCTTTTAAACCGCACCTCAATACTAATTTTACTGCATCCTCCACAGACGCATAAATTACCTTGGTATCTTCCTGTGCGATAAAATCATTTACCAACGCCCCCTCAAGCCATGACAGATGATGTATAAGCCGGAATTCGCCTGGCGCTTTCTTAGGTACTACCCCTAGTTGGGATATCATCAATTGATCCGATGGCCAGTTGAGGAATGGACCTGCTATTCTCCCAAGTGTCACCTCTTTATCTATTTTGTCGCGTATTACTTGCGGCTGCTCTTTTGCAGACCGCAAATTGTCTGCCCATCGCCTCTGCCGAGGACCTTGATAACCTACCCTACAACCTTCTCGAAAACCCCATTCCAATTGTCTGGCCCTATTCTTGTCCGGGTACCTGTGCTGCCACGGCAACAAAAAACTTCTAACCTAACTGGTGTAGGCCCCTTTTTGACGCAGGAGCACCTTGTGAGCCTCTTCCTCTTGTCGCCCTCCATTGCTCTGCTGGGCTGTTGAGGGAGAAACATTGTATGACTGGATGACGACCCCCGCACTTGGAGCAGTCATGTTTGACCTACACTGAGCCCTTGAACAGCAACCCTTGTTGAAGTTCCAACAAGCCCCTGTGTTACCCACCTGCGTTTTTTTTTTTTTTTTTTTTGGTATTTCCCGCCCCTCCCAAGGCGGGGCGCGCCTGAAAGGGCTTATATGTTGCCGGCAAACCGCTCGCCGTATGAGTGGATGCCGCTGCCTGTGCTGACGCCATCCATTGCCTCCATCGCTCCGGATCCCCGTCCCCCATGGTTTCTCGGGGTTGATGCTCACCCGGGCCCTAAATTTCTCATCATAGTTTTGCCATGCAAAAAACCCCCAAAATACATCTGGGCCTTTCTAATGATGTCCATGTACTTGAATGGCGCTATGGCCCGGTCTGGGTATTTTTCGCAGCATATACTAGCAAAAATCAAAAAGTGCGGACATCCAGTTGTCCATGCGCGTCACCTTGCTAGCTACACCCCGTCACCCCAGACTGACCACCATCTCCCCTTACCTCCAATTGGTTCATCCACGTAACGCGGTGGTTGCCTTGTCATTCCGCCCCATGGCCTTGCTGGCCTCACACTTGACGGCCCTTCGGCCATGACGTCGTCCTGGAAAAGAAAAACAGAGGCAAGGGGTTGCGCCGCACTTGCGCCCCGCTCCCCCCCCCCCTTTCTTCACCCCGATCACATTCTCATCACGCAATTCTCCATCCTCCCAATCTCCTTCCTCTTCGTCATAGACCAATTCCAACTCATCTTCCTCTTCCCAACCTCCTTTGTTTTCCCTATACCCTTGAGATTTGGTCGCCGGTGATTCTGTTGTACTTTGCCCCACATGGCGTCCGCCAACCTGCTGCTGTCCCCGTTCCCACGGTGTAGAGAAGGCCGCCGTAGACCCCTCTATTGCTTCGTTCCAACGCGCTTGGGCCGTGTTGCGCCCCGTTGGTACCCCTTTTACCTTGCCAACCTCTGACGTTGACATTGTGCTGCCTTTCCCCACATGGCCGCCTGAACCACTGGGGCTTCCCAAGCCAACCTGTCCTTCGGCCGCACCAGCCTCTTGAACCCTACCTTCTCCTGCCTGCGGTACCCAGACCCAGCTTCCTGCTCCAGCCCCTGCTGCCTGTACCCCCTTCCTGTCTGTGACTTCTCGTGCCGCCTCCCCATCTCCTCCCTGTCCCTGCATAATTTTGCCCACCTGGCCTCCGTTTTCGCCACGGCCCTGCGCTGCTCGCGAATTCTAGCTTCCCGGTCCCATGTGGACGGGCCTGCGCAGCCCGTTCCTGTGTCACCTGTACCCGGGTCCTGTGTGCCCTGCGACTCCCCCCCGAACATTAGTGGGCTAAATGTGTTAGGGAACTCTGGCCGTACCTCTGTAGCCTGTTCTTGCCTCACTGGGACTTCATCCTTGTCCCCTTCAGAAACCTGTGAGTCGCATGTTGCGATTGCCGCCGCTACGCTGCTTGATGCGGCCCGCGTAGGACGTGTCATGCCCACCCAGGCCTGATCTAATACCCCTGGCCTAAGCAAGTCCGCCCGTCAGGCCTCCCCCAGGACCCGGAGCGCCGCCCTGGCCGCCTCTGCATCATGAATGTTGGCCATGTCCCCCACTACACTGCCCTTGGCCCTTCCTTATTGAAAAAACCTAAAGAATGTATATATATATATGTTTTTTTTTTTTTTTTTTTTTTTTTTAGGGGCCCCCAATGCTGTGACTCTAGTCCCTGTGGTGTGACCCGTGTGTCCGTTACCTATATACATCTGCTGTGGGCTGCCGCGCCTCAGGCTCCCAGAAAATATACATATATATATATATATATACATATACATATATATTTTTATTATTTTTTTTTTTTTTTTTTTTTTTTTTTTTTTTTTTTTTTTTTTTTTTTTTTTTTTTTTTTAAAGGGCCCGCCCAGGCGCTGTGTTCCATGAGGGCCCTAGTGGCCTGGCCCTATTTAGGAACTTTGCGCCGCGTTTCTGACGCGCGCGCGTGTCGTTGTGGGCCCCCGGCGTCTAAGCGCCGGTAATTATACCTAATCTGGCCGGGGCCTTAAAACCCCCGGCGTTGCCCGAGGCTGTCTCGTGGCCTGGAGCGCGTCCTCTCGTGCACCGCGTTGATGTCCGCGGTCACTTGAAAACAGGCCTTCACGCCTGTATCTACAAAATTATTTGTCTCCCTGCCTGAGCAGGGAGCGCCCCCGCGTCCTCAGAGGGCGCGCACCGGGGCGCGGCTGCGGCCCGCGCCGACCGCAAAAAACCTTGCACGCCGCCTCCGTGCCTTCCCTTGCACGGCCAGGGAAAAACCCCTGGCGTGCACACACTCCCGTCTCCCACCGAGGCCCCCCAAGGGGAAGGTGAAAGAGCCCGGGTGCCCTCCCCGATTCCCCCCGACACGCCTGACTAACCTGGCCTGGGCCCCGCCGCGAAATCCTCCCTACCAAAACTTCCTCCCTGTAATGGTCGGCCTGGAAAGAGGCCGACCCCACCCCTCTACCCCCTTTTAACCCATCCCTAACGCCCACCCCCACTTACCTGTCCGCCAATCCTGGCGCACCCGCGCCACTTCCTGTCGTCCCGAAAAGACCCGCGGAGAGACTAGAGCGAGTCTCTCTCTCCGCGGGCCCCCCCAGTCTCATCAGTGAGATGCAGCTGGCCCCTATCTATACGTGAAAACACAGCTTGGCACTGTCCTACATACAGAAGCTGGGTATGTACAACAAACAGAAGGCAATGTATCACCCACTAGAATGATATGAGACCGATTTTGAACATTGTTGTGCCGATTAAAGTCAGAGTGTGACCCTAAGTGCAATACATAAGAGACGGTGTTCACTCCCTAGAATCCCATAGTAACTCATTAGTTTTCCATACTGTACATGTTGCCAGGTTTTTAATAGTGAAACATTTGGCGGTGGAGGAATCAGAATTAATTACAGGTAATTGTGGGCTTTAGTCCAATTGAGGGTCGAAGCGCTATAATGTTTTAGAAAAGGAAGGTTGGTGAGAGACCAGAAGATAACAGGTTGGCAAACAAATGTCAGCTATTGGTTTATTAATACAGGCGGGATATAAACTGTTTTAAAGTTAGTAAAGTATGATGGATTTTTTTGTAAGAACTATGACCATGAAATCTGAAGAAATTGAAAATAATAATAATAATATTGTTGTTGTTTCGGCAATGTCAAATGTGTTGCGTTATTTTTCAAACTATATTCATCTGCACAGCTCATTTTATGAGAAAAAAAAAGAAAGCAATTGTGAGTGCTTTGTTGAACAATCAAGCACATTTGTCAGAATGCCCTTGGTCTTGAATGGGGAATATCTAAATAAATATCTGTCGCTGGCATTACTCCTTTGTTGGCTCATGGCAATTAACACCTACTTTGGTCACTGTTGACTTAGTTGAAGGGAAAACAGGAAAGAATATTAATTGGTATAATGTAGGAAGGAAAAGAAAGATGCATACCTGTTGTGTGCCCTCTTCTAAAAAAAACTACAGAAGGTTTTAATTTCTGGAGCGCAGTGCTATAGCATTTGTTTCTCAATACTTGTATTATGGTTATACATCACGGGCAGCTGTTGTGCTGTCCCCCCCACCCCAAGCGGGTTGTAGCATGCCATGCATTACAGAGACACAGTCACGAGGATTGCTGTGCTCATGGTGGCTGCACACCAGTGCTTAATTTGTGCTTGTTGTTTCCGGCACTTATTTTTGAGGGCCGGGGCTTATTCTTCTGCCTCAAGCATTTGCTGCGAGCAAAAGACACATATGGGACAAACAGAGGAAGGGAAAAACGAAAAAGCGTCACAAAGGGAGAAAGGAAAGCTGCTAGAGTGAGCTGAAGGGGCAGGGAGTGGCTTTATATGGATTGAAGAGGCCTGTGATGGCTTTAAGATTACGCTCCCTCAGTATTCCGTGTTTACACATTTCATTGCAGCAGCCGCATGTTTAACGGGAGGGCTTTGGGCACCGGCATGTTTTTATTTACAAATGAAGTACTGCTGCACACACACTATAACTCAACTTGCATTGCACCCTTTTTATTGTCTAGCTTGACAACCCAGCTTTAACCAGACAATTATGTGAGCATTACTGGAGCCAGAAGTACATGTTTTGATTGGGCAGAAGTTGTTTGCTTTCGCAAAAGAAGTGCTTGTCTTCCACACCGCTGTGATCATTTTGTTTATTTTTGCAGCAGCCTGAGGATAAACTTTCAGGGGCACACATATTGGAATGCTAATAACATTTTTGTTGTTTTTCTCTGGCTGGGTCACAGTGAAGAAGAGGGTAGTCATTAACTTCCATGGATTTTTAAGTCTAGCTTGTCAGTGAAACTGTCACATGACCTTTTACCCTACACTCCTCTTATTCTACAGGTATTTGCTTCCACACAAATACAAATTGTTAGATCTGTCAGCCTTATGGTAGTCTTCCCCCAAACTTTTTTTGCCATCACCTCTCCTATTTTTGCTGATCTCGTTTTTGTTGGCTTCAGGACTCTATGTACTTTACCACTGTTTACAAGTACTAAATTGCTTTTGCTCACTTTCCTAAATATTGTAGAATTGGCTTGTACGCAATTGGCACCTATAATTTAGTTGTAAGTCCCTAGTAAAGTGGTGCCCATGTACCCAGGGCCTGTAAATTAAATGCTACCAGTGGACCTGCAGCTCTGATTGTTCCATCCACTTAAATAGCCTGTAAACATATCTCAGGCCTGCCATTGCATCCTGTGTGTGCAGTTTAAAACTGCCACTTCAACCTGGCAAATAAACCTTTTTCCAGGCCCAAACCTAGCTTTTTCATATATATAGGTTACCACCAGGGTAGGCGCTCTAAAGCCCAGGGGGCAGGGTACAGTATTTTTCACTACTGCAAGGCCTACCCTTCCTATAGGGTAACATTGGGTTTCCTTATTACATTCAATAAGTGATAACTGTCAATTGGAAGCAAGTAGACGCATTGGGTTTGTTGTTTGAAGAATTTTAATTAAAAGCCCTCTTTAATGGTAAACTCAGATTTTAAGTCACAATTCTGAAAATGCCACTTTTAGAAACATGGCAGTTTCTTTTCCTAATGATTTGGTGCTTGTAACCTGTCCCTGGGTCAGATGACTGTTTATAGTTTGTAGTGTTTTTGTGTATTGCTCCCAGACATTGAAACAATGGCCATAGGTGTTGGCAGTATGTGATATCTCTGACTTGATGAGGGGGAGGAGCTCTCAGCTACCGCAGTTGCACATCATGAATGCTCTGCATGAGCACCCTCTCAAAGGGTTTGACACTATTCAATTGTGACTCCAAAAAATGTGGGGCCAGGTCAGGGAGGTAGGAAATTCCAACCAGTTCAAGAAGGACTACCACTCTGCTGCTCTGCTGTGCTGCCCAGCTGCCCTCCTGCCTGAGTGCACAGGGTGTGACCTGCATCTTGAGCCCATGACCACCGAGTGACTCCAGGAGCTTGTTGGCTGGCCTCCTGATCAGAGCCTCGGGGATAGAACAGGCTTCATAAACCTTGACCCAGTACCTAGACACTGCCAGTGGTGAGTCCTGCCCTCCCAAGTGGTGGCACCCCAGTCCTGGACCCTTGGAATAGGACCTGACAGTGCTTTGCCTGCCCAACTGTAGTCCCAGCAGAACCAACATAGCATGATGCATCGCCTCACAAAATTCCACATCAGAACCGCTGTTCAGTCTGCAGCCTCCTCAGAACCACTGCTCTACAATGCATCCTTGATAGAGGTCTTCTCATTGCAAGCCCTCATCAATGGCATCCTCGATGACGACACAGGACTCTGCTTCACAAGCCCCAAAACGTCTACGGAAACAGCTGGTGAGCAATACATCTTTGACGTAAGAGTTTGCATCACAAGCTCCTCATCTCAGCATCCTTGATGATGACCCAGAACCTCGCATTACAGCCTTGCAGCTTCTTGTAACTATCAATGAACGACACTCACACCTGGACCTAAGATTGCCTAGGCTGTGTGATGCATCCTCGACAAGGGATCTTGAGCACTCCGTAACCATGATTTAAGGTACTTGCTTTCAGTGGGCCTAACTTGGTTCCTGTGTCTGGCTCACGCTTCATCACAAACAGCCTGAACTTGCGACTTTGTCCGAGGCTGGCTCGACCAGATAATCACAGTTGGAGATTTGTGCTTTTTTGCACAATTTTCACTCAAATCGCCAAAACGCCATGTTTACGGTTCCACTGACTGGATTCTTGTTGTTTTAGTCGGAAATTATTTAGTACATTTTACTTTATTTTTCTAAATTGGTGTGTTTTTTTTTTTTGTGTTGTGTTTCACTTTATTATTGTTTGACTTGCTGCATAAATACTTTACACGTTGCCTCTAAGTGAAGCCTCACTGCTCTGCTCTGCGCTAGCAGAGGGTTGAGCACATGTTTATTTGGGGTTTGCTTGTGACTTCACACTGACAAGGAGAGTGGCTGCTGCTTGAGTATGGTTTCAGACCCGTCAATCAGTAATCCCCTTTTTTTACACATATGTGTTCACCCCTCAATCAGTAATCCCCTTTCTTACACATATGTGTTCTTGTGCTATGTACTTGTGATGCTTTATATTACCAAGCAACATTCTTGCAAAGCTAGACCTACTGACATTGCCAATGCTTGTATTTATTCCCACCCTTGACACACCTCGGACCGGACCACTACTGCGTAGCGTGCAATGAAGAAGGCTGAAGGACACTGCTATTCATCACACGGGATATTAAAAGCTGACTTTTGTTTTGATGCATACAGTTATGAAAATCACACTGACAGTGTTTGCCTGAAAATGTAGAAGAGACCCAGGTAGGCATCTACCTCTTTGTACAGCTGTGCATGTGTGAAACAGAGAAGGGTGCATTCTTGTGTTGACTTACAAATTAAGAGCAGTGCTGCGTCGGCACTTAGGGACATGCTGTCTGCATTAATCATCATAGCTCATGGCCAAGGTTTAACAGCTCAAAGTAAGAAAGGATAGTCTAGTCTCTGTTTTATACCCTTCAGTTTTCCTCTTTGGTCTTGCACCCTTGTAATTTGCCACAGTTTGTTGTGGGTTCAGCAGGCTCAGCTCCAGAATTTGGGATCTAGGAGGGCCATGAAGAACAATGAGTAGACCATAAAGTTTAGTGGGGATGTCCATAGTTTCCTAGGTGGCTGAGAGATTGGTTTGGGCATGCTGGAAAGTCATGTAGAGATGTGAGCAGCATATCGTACCTACTGCCATGTTATGTCTACTAGTTTTAAATGAATATTTCTCAAGGTTTTCACCTATAGGCTTGATCTCTTCTGCTCGTGCCACTTCACCCACCTTTCTCTCTGTTTTACCCTCCTCTCTGGTGACTTCACCCTTCTTTCTCTCCACTGCACCATGTCCCGCTCACCTCATCTTCTACTTCTTCCGACTTCACTTTCTTTTCCTTTCACCCATCCTGCTCACCCACCAGCTTATCCACATGTTTGCCTTTTGTGCCCTTCTCTTTCTCCACTTCCCCTTTAGAGTTCTCTGACCTCAACCTCATCTGTGTCTGCCTTATCTTACTTTCACTCCCTCCTGACCTTGCTATACTCTCACTGTGCATCAACTTACTCGCACTTCACTTCACACTTCTATTTCCACTCACCATTCTCTCTCCACCTCACCATTCTCTTTTCACCTCACCATTCTCTCTTTCTTCATTTCCCTCACCTGTGTTCTTTGGCCTCCTTTCACTCTTGCTCGCCTTCTTGTCTAACTTGCCCTCCTCTCCTCTGCACCATCCCCCTTTTTCACACTATCCTCCCACTTACATCAGTCTTCTCCCATATCTCTGCTTCACTTTTCCTTCTCTTCTCCTTGCTTCACCCTTCTCTTTCTTCACCTCACCTGGACTCCCCACGTCACCTTATTCTGTCATATTCACCTTCACTTCTGCTGCCAATGGGGTAATGACTTTGTATATGTAAAGGAGTGTGGGCTGTGTATTTGCTTGCGTGGGAGCGTGGATGTGTGTAATCAGTCCTGGCACTTTCATCTCTGGATCTGTTCTTTACTGGATGCTCTCCACATTCTAAACAGTGGCAGCACTATGGCCTGGAATATACAGCACATATTCCTGAGCACACATGAGATCTCCAAAGACCTGGGGTTGTGCACATCTTAAATAAGTGAGGTAACAATTGGAAGAGCAATCAAAAGTAGCCAACTGAACAACAAATCCAAACCATACATCAAATGTGGGCCTATTTCTAGCCTTGTCTATTCACTCCGCCAAGAGTAGATCATCCGAGGTTGACAGCTTGAGTTGTAATGTGATGGCTGGTTTCTCAACCATTATTATGTCTGTGAGTAGAATGTATCTTAAGAGGAATAAAGAGGAAACATACAGCTCATATGATTGCATCAAAATTGAACTGTCACTCCTAAATAGTGACTAGCATACTTCCTCTTCTTTCCCATTCTCCTGTCTCCCATCAGTCTCACCCATTACCATCACCCTCCATGCCAATTCATCACTACTACTTCTTCTTCTACAACTATCCTCCAGTCTCCTCACATTACTTCTCTGGCCCCTCACCCTCCACTTATCATTTAGATGTGGCCCTCCTATGTAACTACATTCCTTTCTTATCATCCCCATTCTTCAGAAGCATCATACTAGGCCTTCATCGTTCTGTATTCCTCTCTCACTCTCTCTGCTCACCATTTATCACCCCCAACTCAGTACATGGTTACCCATCCCCGTACTCACATCACTCGTTTTGCTCATCAATACCCTGCTCCATCCATCCTACTTTCTAAAACCTTTTTCATCCTCCCTCCTCCACCTCTCAACCCATCTTCTTTACCTTCTTTTCTTTATGGCGCTCATCACCCCCTAGTCCACACTAATCAACCCACTGCCATATATTTCTTCTCTTCCCTTTTAATCACATCTTTCCTTCAGTTTTATCCTCCTGTTTCCTCACAGTTCTTTTGTCTTATCCTTCCTTTACTTTTTTTCTTACTCATCTTTTCCATCCTCAAGCTCTCCTCTAATCAACCTCCATCTCTCATTGCCTTACTGCGAACAAGTCCAGCATGAAAAAAAGAAAGAAAATATAACACACCACTGCTAAGGTATGTTTCACAAATGTATGCTCATTTTCACTTACCTTTCTTGCAATGGCAAAACGCTTCACATTACTTCTGCCATAAAACTTTTTATCTCTTAATTACTCTGTGACAGGAGCTGGTTGTCTCCATTTAAACTTAGGAGCTCCTGTTTACATGTGCACAGTGATAGCAGCCATTCCCTTGACCTAATCCCTCTTCCCAGGCACTTTGGAGTACCTCAAAGAATTGAGAGTTTAGAATAAAACTGCACAATTAGGGCATAATTTAAGAAAAGTGATGCAGCATCCAATGTAGTGCCACTTTCCTTGCGCCCCCTAAGCGCCCCCTACCCCCACCATGTGTGCGGCGTATTTAATATACGGCACACCAAGGTGCAGGGTAGGGGCAATAGGGTCAACATTTGTGATGCTATTGATGTACTGTGCAGGATTAGTGGCAAAATGTTGGCGCTAATCCTGCAGAGGTACATAGGGGCCCATTGTAAACAATGGTATGCCCCTTTTAATGCCTGCTTTGTGCAGGCGTTAGAAATAGCTGGCAAAAATGGTGCAGTGGAATCCCTTAGATTCCACTGCACCATTTGTTGTTGTCCCCCTAATGGGGAAACACCCCGTTGCATACATTATACCTGACACAGGCATAATGTGGTGCAAGGGGTTACAAAGAGGCACAATGCATGCATTGTGCCACTTTGTAAATATGGTACAAAATTATGCTATTATGGCGCAAGGAGGCACTAGGCCCTCTTAAATTTGGGCCTTAGTCTTTGAATGTGAGCCCGAAGATGGTTTTCACTGCCTCCACCATAAATAAGACACAGCAGTGCCTCAACCCTTATAGTGGCTGTTGGAAAGGAGAGCGAGAGAAAATGTGTGTGTGGGTGTGTGTGTGGGTGCGTGTGTTTGTGTGTGCTTGTGCACGTGATAGAGGTTGTTTCTGTGTAAAGGCATCCCTGTCATCTTGAACTTGCTTTGGAGGTTTGTGCAACAATGCTAGTCTTAATTTTTGAGGATTAATTTCACTGGATTGTTGAAGAAGTCACATATGGCAATGGATATGTACATTTTCTTTGTGATGCAGTATTCGAGTAGATGAACCAGAGAATGGGCCCTTTATGAGTTATCAATCACGGTTGATGAGTTTTGTTGTGGATTGTGAAGTATTTACTTTATGAGTTAAGATGGTTAGTTTGGTCTGTTTTTTAATGGATTTTGCCCAGAAGAAGTGGATATTCCACGAAACATGTGTTGGCAACTGCAATGAATGGCAACTTCAGCTTCATCTTGTGGATGGATACATTTTGGCAACTAAAATAAATATATGATGTACATGCTATGAACATTAGAGGTGCAATTATGATGTACATGTAATTAATATTATAGGTGCATTTCACTGCTGAAAATGTTATTTGGGAAACAAATCTCATGATCAGATAGATGATAGACATAGTGATTTGTCTTGAATTTTTGATACAATGAATTTGCATTAATTGACTTACATGATAATTCTTTTTTAACTATTTAGTATTGTGTGCTGTATTTATTTTGTTTTCATGTAAATGTTTCTAGGAGTGACATTTGTTTTCTCCCCACAATTCTGTGGCATAGTGGAATATTATTCAGGGGATAAACTGACTCCTGTGGGTTAGAGCACAGGGCCACTTCCCAGTTATCCCGTACTAACACTGAATATATACATACATATATATACATACATATTTACACAGATAAAGGCCATTGGCCAGTCCAAACACATATGTGCAAAATGCACATATGGCACTTCCAAGTGCCCCAACTTGACTCCTGACTGCCATGTAACAGCCACAGGCAAGGGCATCAAGGGGGCAGACAGGAACCTCAGGAATTGGGGAGGTAAGGGGGGTGGTTGGGTTTGGGTTTAGGATGGGGAGGGGGGTGCTTAGATCGAGGCTTAGGGGATGGCTGTAAAGTCTTGGGAGGGGTCGACTTTCTGGCAGGGGAGAGGCAGGGGTACTTGCAGGGGGGCAGGGAAGGTCTTGGAGGTGGAAGGGCTAAACTTGGGGGGGACACAGAGCATTTTGGAGTATCACAGGGTGGGAGAAGAGTAGGGAAAAGGGAAAACTCAGAGAGGAAAGCCTTCTTTGACACACGGGGATGGTCATGGCAAAAGAGTTTGAGAGTGGAGGTAGAGGGAGTGGTTGTAAAAGGTGTTTTGGTGGATGTCGGGTGCATGTGTGTGCAAGGTATTGCTGTGGGTGCTGGGTGTCTGTTGGGTGGGTGAGTGTGAGCGTTTATGTATCTTGGGAGGAAGGGGGTGGAGGTGCTGGGATATGCAATGGTGGATGGGTGACTGTCTGTTGGGGTGGTGACTGCAGGCATAGTGGATGTGCTGAATGTAGGCGTGTCTGTGGTTGTGGTGTCTGCAGATGTGGTGAATGGGGTGGATGTCTGAGGCTCTGCTATTGTGCTGACTGTGGGTAGGATAGGAGTTGTGGCTGGATCGGTGAATGTTGGTGTGGTGTCTGCAGGTGTGTCCGGTGTTGTGTCTGTAATGCTGGAGGTGGCGGGGGAGTCAATGCAGGTATTGACTGTTGGTGTTGGTGTGTCTGCAGGTTGGTGTTGTTTGTGTGCATGCTGGTGGTGGGTCTTGTGGTGTTTGTGTTTGTCAGTGGTACTCTTGGATGTTGAGGTAGATGCATGCTTGTCTGTTTGTGTGCTTTGGCTCGGTCGGGGAAGAGTGGTATAGGATTGGGAAGAGGAGGGTGGAGGGGGGACAGAAGACAAAGGGCCACTGGCTGCCACCAGTGTGGAGGCCAGAGCCTGTAAGGATTTCTGTAGGCCTGCCAGTGCACCGTGAATGCCCTTCAGGAACACATTACTCTGCTGGACTTGAGTTGCCAGTCCCTGGATGGCATTCATGATGGTCGACTGACCCACAGAGATCCGCCTCAGGAGGTCAATAGCCTCCTCACCCAGGACAGCAGGGCTGACAGGGGCAGGGGCAGAGGTGCCTGCGGCGAAGGAGACACCCACCCTCCTGGCTGAGCGGGCACAGACAACTGGGTAGGGAGCTACGGGGAGGGCGGTGGTAGTAAGGGGGTGGCAGACAAAGATGGTGCCGGAGTGGTCCCAGATGGGTCTACCACCACCAGGAAGTGTCCACTGTAGGAAGACTCCGAGGATGATGAGCCTGTCTCCCCTGTGGCACTCCCCTCACTAGGGCAAGCCCATAGGAAACCTCATATCGTACATCATGTCACAACATGTTTCTTCTATCCACCCCTTCATGTCATCTTGTTCCCCGACATCATAATACATGTAAGGTAGCACAACTGGAGAATTCCATCAAATCACGTGTAAAACTACGTCAGCTTGTTCATCATGCCTTGGCCTAAGCTGAAATTCCGTCCTAATCCTGGTCATAACTCTCCATACACCTATCACCTTTAGGATAAGCAGTTGACTGATCACACCATATCATGCATGTTCCGATTTAACAGCAGTCCATGTCCATAAGTTATGTCCCATGCAAGTAAAGACAGCTCTATTCACAGACGACACAGCAACTGCCATTCCAATCACATGCCTAGCTGAACCCTCTGTACATATATGCCATTATGGAAACAATCTCTGATGAAGACACAACATGTGGCAGTCCCATACAGGTGCCATCTGATGTTTAGAATCCATCTGTAGAACAGCCATGTCACTACACGTACCAAATCCCAGAGGAATATCTGCAGTCACTATACACAGATACACCACATCATACATGCATGTACAGCTACAGTGGCCTACATAGCACACATGAGACATCCACTGACAATCACAGAGAGCAATGTAAGAACAACTAAACCAAGGCCAGCCAACTAAATCCTAATAGGGCACACTACAGTCCACCTGACATGCTGCTACAGTTCCACGACAGTACAACATGAGTAAACCAACATCACTCACACCTTTCCTGACATGTGATTACCTGTACATAAGTCCAGACAACACACATATCTGACTTAAAAGACATGTACACATGATGTACATTTGGTCCTACACGACTGCCATTGCACTTAAAACATATCCAACAACAATACCTGTATGACAAAAAAAAGTTCAGCCAAACCATAACATCTCGAAGTAAGAAGTGACCCAAAAACATTTCCTGTCCGAACCTGTCCACATCAGCTAGGCTAAGGGTAGCAATGATTGTCCCAGTCAACAGCATCTGCCCCCAAGTAACCATTGTGACATGATGTAGGCGGCTAATACCATATGTTGCCCTAGTAATGGTAGTCTATTGCCACTTATAGCATGGACATTGCACATTGTCAGAGGATAGGACAGTCTAATCACTTACCTCCTGTAAAACAAGGGCATTGGGATAGTAGTTATTCGCCTACAGTTCAATTGCATGGAAATGCATGCAAAGCCCAAATATTAACAATCAGACAGCCATAGTTGGTTGTCCTTCCGTTACAATCGTCATATACCCCATTGTATGGAAATGAAGGGACAATGGGGAAACCTCCACAAACCCATATGTACAGTCCTATACTGGCCATATCTGTTGACTGATTGAGATGCCAGACTCACATGGAGTCAATACCTGTACCTGGACAAAAGGTAACTAGACCCTGTACCAAATATGTCAGGCACTATGTAGCAACTACAGGTGATCTACACAGATGGCAGTGGTCTGACACCTTAGAGTTACATATTCACATATTCAGAAGTATGGATCTGGAACTACTAGATGGGTAGGATGATACAGCAACTTACATACATGTATATGGCTGGGTGGAGTCACACATGTAGCAATGTCAATTGTGCTTCTCCACATGCAGTCATAGATATACATAAAAACAGGTGATCTGAATGTACACATGGCCAACCCAAATGCCACATCTCCATTTATTAGTCAGGCAATGTGAGTGCTACATATTCCCACTAGTCTACATACATGTAGCACCTACTACATTGTCGCAGCTGCTAAAGTGTGACAGCAAACACCATACTACCAGAGCCAAGTACAAGGATACAGTCAGTACTTACCCCCTTGTGGCTGCTGTGCTGCCCTCAACCGCCCATCCACCTCAGGGTGTGCCACCACCAAAATGCCGGCCATTAGGGGAGTCAGGGTCCCATGGGCACCCATCCCTCGTTGGGCGAATATCCCCAGCTGGGCCTCAGTGGTCTTCCGGGCCCAGCGCTCATGTCTTTCAGTCAGAGTCACCAGATCCTCGGGGTCTGCATACGTTCCCAACATGTCCACCACAAGACAGCTCCAATACTCTGATTAGAATGTCACAGAGTCTAAGAGAGTCCAAGTGGGGAAAAGGGGATTAGGTAGGGGACAGCTGGGAAGGAGACCTGTAGGAAGCAAAAGGGTTAAAACACACAATATCAAGATTATATCACATTAATAATTACTAGACTATGATTCTAAGCACTGTCATACTAGAAACATGGATAACGTAGGCATGGACTAAATTGCTAGGCCTCAAGATGCCTGGTTACCTTTGAAGGAATCAAGAAGGATTAATACAACTGTTCACTGAACCTCTCAAATGAAATGTTACACATGGATTAGAAAACATCAGAACCTTCTAGAATTACGTTTTCAAATTCAAGCATAGTGTTTTGCAAGAGGACAAGAAAATAATCTGAATGATTCTATAACACCATAGGAAATGTACTTAAGGGACTTATTATGCACACACGATATAACATCTAGAACTCTAGCACTTTAGTTTCTTAGAATGCAGGAACATGAATTACGCACATTGCGGATTTCCACAAGAGTTTGTAAATTCTATGAAATGGTTGCGCACAATGAATAGCATGAATTAAGCACAAGAAATGAATCACGCGTCTTGCTGATTCGAAGACCACCACGTGAATGCCATGAAATGGTAGTGCACAATGAATACCATGAATTCAGCACAAGAAATGAATTGCGCGTCTTGCCGATTCGAATGCCACCATGTGAATGTCATGAAATGGTAGCGCACAATGAATAACATGAATTAAGCACAAGAAATGAATCACGCCTCTTGCCGATTCGAATGGCACCATTTGAATGCCATGAAATGGTAGCGCTCAATGAATAACATGAATTAAGCACAAGAAATGAATCGCGTGTCTTGCCGATTCGAATGCCACCAAGTGAATGCCATGAAATGGTAGCGCACAATGAATAACATGAATTAAGCACAAGAAATGAATCGCGCGTCTTGCCGATTCGAGCGTTCAGCATGTAAATGCCATTAAAACACCAATCGCACATTCACATGCAGAAGAACCAAAATGTTTCATCATGCAAATTAGGCCCCAAGAACTCAAATGCCTTTGAGAACGGGATCGGGGGCCCAGCCCGACCTCCGCCTTACCACCCTGACCAAGAATCACCAACAAAGTGAAAGGGCGAGACCTGGAAGATCAAAGTAGGCCTCCAGAACAGGAGCTCAGGAAGTTGCTGCTGCTCTGCACCGGGACCTCTGAATAGAGAGCACGTGGAGCTGGGCTGGCTCCTTTATATAGAGTCTTGGCCCAGCCCAAAAACCACACCCAGGCATGCTACAGGGAAAGCTTCTAGAAGGCCCTGGAAAGGGACCACACCCTGACACACTCTGAAAGCCTGCAGCAATACATTGCAAATTAGAAGTATTTACAAACACCTTGAAAATAAGTCTTCAGGATTAAACTCTGCAATGCAAAAGGTTAAACAATAGCATATTAGCACAATGCATAAATTACGTTATCTTGAAGGTGCTGGGCTTTTGCATTCTAGTCGCCGGTAGAGTGCGCACTGCCCTGATGTTGACACTTTCTACAATGGGTGCTCCACTGGCTGTGGACCCCCAGGGACCGCACTTGCTTGGCGATGGCATGCCAAATCCCCTTATTCTGATGGGCGTTGACCTGGATGGATGTTACAGACAAAAGGAGAAAGTCATGTACACATGCACCATACCAATAGGAGTGGTAAGTACACATCAGTCACAGCAAGTAGGCACACATACCCATCCTCTTTGCTCACACACCTTCGCATTATGCCATCTACATGCATCTACGCCCTCTCCAGTTCACATGCCCGATGCAAACTCACACACAACACCTATCATACATGGCTTGGGCATTGGACTCACGTGCTCCTCTGGTACCCCATATAGATGTCCATACAGGTGTAGGACTTCCTCCACTAGCCTCTCTAGCTCTTCCGGGGTGAAGGCAGGGGCCCTATCACCTGCAGGATGCGGCATAATGGCTCCCATAGACAGTACACAGCAGGTCAAGTCGTGGCGGTCTTGCTGGCAACAGTGTCAGGAGTCAAGTGAGCAATACTGCAGAAAATGGCAGTCATGGCCACCGTGTTCAGGACCGTCACTGCCGGCAGTCGTGGTCGTTGGCCAAAGTCCGCAAAAGGCAGCAATGTTAACCAATGGCACGTTGCAGGGCCGTTTGCAACCGCCTACCACCATGACGACTTCCGCCGGAGCTCTTAGGTCACTTCCAACAGTCCACTACAGTAGGTCAGGCGACTGCCATTTTGGGCACATGTCCTCCATGGATGTGCTTACTTATCTGCATCATTCCCTTACTCCCCCAAAATGCTGTGTATCCGTATGTAGTGCCATCATGGATGTGCAACATATTGTGCAGAATTTAACAAAATTACTTGTTGAGGGAGTATATAAAGTGAGAACTATGTAAAGCTACTCTGAGCTACATAGGCCATGGGGAGCTATTGGTAGAATTTAAAACATGTGTGATTAGTGCAGGACAGCTAAGACTTACACACATGCACACTAACATTAGTTTTCTATATACAATCCCATTTATCTGTTAGCCAATGTGCAGCAATGAGGGTGAAACAGGTGCATATCTGTGGCCTGTACTGTATATGTCAAATGTGCTACGCATCATCTACAGATGTTAGGTGTCAGATAATATACAATGTGTTAATGATGTGTGCATACTGCATGACTCATAGTATATTCTCTTCTCACAACATAGTTAACCTGCCATAAGGAGAGTGAGACAACCACCAGTGTATCGTTCACTAGTAGACCTGGAAACCTGGAGGAACGGCATGTCATCCAGCCATACCATCATGGATCTTTGTACTCAGGTGGAGCCAGATCTGCCATTCGCAATCCCTATGGCATACCTCTCATCGTTCAACTCTTGTCAGTGCTACGCTTCCTGGCCACAGGGTCCTTTCTGAATACTGTCGCCTTAACAGCAGGGATGTCTCAGCCCATGTTCAATCTGGTGTTGAAGGATGTACTGTGTGCATTGTTGAAACACTTGGACAGCTACATCAGGTTTCCCCAACGAGCGGATTTGGCCTATGTGAAGGTAGACTTTTATTCCTCATGTGGTAGGAGCCATTGATGGCACCCATGTAGCCCTGGTCCCTCCCAGTGCCAATGATCAGGTATATAGGAACAGGAAGAGCTACCACTCTGTCAACGTGCAGGTGGTGTGTCTGGCAGACCAGTACACCTCACAAGTCACAGCCAAGTTTCCAGGGTCTGTGCATGATTCCTAAATCATGTGGAACAGCGATGTCCCACATCTGATGGCACAACTACAAACAGAGAGGGCCTGGCTGCTTAGTAAGTTTGGATTGTAGTGTGTGTTTGTGTGTTATGTCTCCTGTCATCACAATATAGCCAGTCGCAGGAACTATTTCTGAGTTGATCTATCATTGTGGTCACAAGTGACTCAGGCTATCCAAACCATCCTTGGCTGTTGACACCAGTGAGGTACCCAGCCATGCCAGGGGAACTCGGTTACAGTGAGGCCCACAGGAGGACAAGGCGTGTAATCGAGTGAACGTTTCGGCTCCTGAAGGCAAGATTCAGGTGCCTGGACTGATCTGAAGAAGCCCTCCTCTACTCGTCCCACAAGGTATGCCAAATAATCATTGCCTGCTGCATGCTCTACAATCTTGCCCTGAGATGTCAGATACCATTGATAGCAGATGAGGGGGAGGCAGCTGGACCAGTGGCTGGAAATGCTGATATGGCAAGTGATGAAGAGCCAGAGGAAGAGGGAGCAGGTGACTCTAGGGCAAATCTCACGAATCAGTACTTCCATTGACATACAGGTATGTGAAGTGGGTCTTTTGATGTGTTGAATGTGCACAACTTGAAGTAGTTGTCTGCCATTACACCTCCTGACTTGATTCAGTGGGGGTGCCATGAGCTCCAATGCCTCTGCGTGAATTGCGGATGTAGACTGATAGATTCTAAAGTGTACAGTACAATATGGTCTGTTATATCATGTATTGTTACATCTGAACCTAACATCCACTTCTGTAATGGACTACTCATTACTGAGGTATGTTTCTTGCATTCTGCTATCCTCATTTCCTTCCACTCACTGAAATTGCTATTTTGTGTTTGCCTCTGCAACCTAGGCTTGAGGTACTCATTGTCAGTAGCCAATGGTTATTGCTGGCAGACATGAGAGGTGTACCTGACAGATAGCTAGTAAAGTGCATATAGTTACGGTGGGATGGTACCTTGTTAGTACTTCCTCCATACAGGTGGGGTTGTGACTACTTAGTACTTTCATTTATTACCAGTGGGGTTGGGGGGAGTGAAATTGTGTATTACATGTCATTTGAAGTTTGTAGCCCATGTGTGATGATTGGATCATGGGCTCTGGCTTCACAATGGGTGGGGTACTTTGTGATGAACATGGGACCCAGCGTGTTTGTATTCTTATGTTGCTGGCCAAGGTGTAGATAACTGTATGCTGACAAAGGTGAGTGACAATCCTACAGGTATGGGGCCTATACTAGAGTAGGGATAAAGTACTGGGTTCCTCAGTGATGTTCTTTGTGTGTTCCATGGTATATGTGATCATGTAGCTTTGGCATGGGTATGTGAAGAGCCTGTACCTGGTGATATATAGGTCCAATCTGGGTGCCCCTGCTTTGTAGGTAGTTTACCAAAGCATGACTTCTATTACCTGTATATGGCATTGTATGCCACCATGCCTTCCATCCTGATGGTAGTCTCTGTCATGCTGTATTTGTGGATTGGTATACTGACTATACTATTGTGTTGCCCTGGATTTCAACCTCTCTGAGATCTTTCATGTGACATTTCTGTTGTCATATGTCTCTTGCTGAGGGAGCCTCCATCTGATGACCGTTACACTGGCTGTTCGAAGCAAGGGGGGAATGACCAGACCACAGTTGGCCAGCATGACCTGTTGATGTATTATAAAAGACACATATACAGTAGCTGTGTTCAATTGTGATTTATTGTACATAACAGAATACAAAAAGTCAAAATAAAAGTGCATAAATGAAAAATAAGAGGATGGGTGAGGTCATGGTAGGTGGATTCATCAGAATAGCTGCTACACCAGTTGGTTACACAGGTCCAGTGTCCTTGTACCATGGGAAAATGGAGTTATGTCTCAGAACAGTCTACAGTGTGTCCCAGTGGCACACAGGGGGGACAAATCAGGAGAGGTTCACTTCCTGGAAGTGGGTTTGGTCTTAACATCTGCTCTAGCCGGATGTCTGCGTGGATGGCCACATTTGCAGGGGGTTCTTCAGCTACAGAGGCAGGGTTGTCTGAGGCATTAGCTGCTGCAGATGTAGATGGGGTAGATGTTACCTTGCTAGTGGAGGGAGCCTGATGGTGTGTTGAGAAACCAATCAGGGTGGTGTTGATGTCCCTAAGCACCCCTGCAATGGAAGCCATGTCGGTATTCTGTGCCTGCCACTTCTGCATGACTTCCTGGTGGTATTCTCTTTGCAGACTTTGATTTTCCCCCAACATGGTGATTATTTGGCCCCTTCTGTCCTGGAAACTTTGGTAGGCTTCCTGGAGTTAGGAGATGTTTTCCTAGTCAGTGGAGTACCTTTGAGGCCCTATTCTCAGGCCGACAGAATCCCTCCCACACACCCTACCCCCAGGTGCCTGTGCCCCTGGCACGGTGTGCCCACTCCCAGTGGTAGCAGGTCCTTCATTGTCAGTGATGTTAAGGTTCAACTCAAGTCCCTGTACTGTGGGGTACACAATTGATTGAGCAGTCCTTGGGAAACAGGTTTGGGGTGAATGGTTGTCTGTGATGTGGATGCACCAGGGGTGGGGGGGATTGTTGTGGGCATGGTGAGGCAGGGAGTCGTTGACTGACCAGGTGTCCCAGATGGGCCAGGTTGTTTGTCATTGTTCGAACATCCTGGTGTCTTCTCCTCACTGGGGCCTTCATCCTGAGGGGGACTGGCAGTCTCAGGTATCCTCTCCATGGTGTCAATGGCAGGGTTACCTGTGGAGGGAGTGAGACACAGAGTTCTGGTTAAAATGTGTCTTTGGTTGCCTCTTTGTGAGAGGCAGACAGTGGCTTTACATGATTCTCTGTAATTACATTGACAGATGCTGCACAGCATACATTTGTTGTACATACTGTTCTGTATTTCCTTTCCTTGATTTCCATACTCCATGTTGGGAGCTGTCATACAACTTTAGTACAGATTGCACTACAGATGGGTTGTGGTTATGTCCGATAATTGGCATGACTGTTCACGTCTGCTACCTAGTGAATAGTCAGGCTTGTCCTAGTAGGAACACAGTATGTGAGTATGCAAGGGTAATAGTCCTGTATCTAGATTTTGTGCATGTGCATTGACTCAGCTATCTTACTTTCCAACCCAGGTCATTCTATTTCTGGCTTGCGATATTTAATCTGTGGCCATTAGGAATGCTCACTCAGCTGTAGCTGTGTTTTGCTTTGTTTGCTATTGTGAGTGTGCCCTTGCATTGCTGGCATTGCCATGTACTTGTCCTCACTAGAACAATCTAGATGGTGTAGCTAGTACATTAGTTGTACATGCATTACATGTGATGTGTTGTGCTCATTCCAGGTTTTCACAATTATGAGTTACTGCATTTTGGCAGTCATAGCGATATCATTAGCCAGTAGTTAACGTGCCATTGCCATTGCCAAGGGATGTGGGGGCAGTTGGGCAGAGTGGAGTGGTGGAATGCAGGAGAGGGACATTAGATGATTAGATGGGAGGCGTGCAGGAGAGGGACATTAGGTAATTGGGTGGGAGGCGTAGTGGGACATTTAGTTAATTAGGGAGTATTTGGGTGGTGAGGAAGCATGTAGGACAAGACAAATGTGTGACATGACTGTTGTGGGTAATTACCAGACCCCATTCCCCCAGGTATTCCAGTCAGGCCCTCAGGATACAGTATGTCCATAACCTTCTCCTCCCATGACTTAGCAGGAAACTCTTAATGGGCCTGGCGGGAAGGTAGCCACTATGGTGGCAACCTCCCCGTCTGAAGTTTGGTGGACTGCCTAATCCATCCGCCGAACTCATAATAAGAGCCTTAGTCTACAACAGGAGTGCTAGTCAAATCTGCTTCTTCCTTTTCTAGCCCTGTCTTATTAACTACATATCCCATGAACCCTGTGGTTTTGCTTCAGGAGTGACAGGCTTCACATTACATTTCTAAAGAGACACACACTGTTGTGCAGCACCTACGTGCATCCTTCTTGGCGATTTTAGAATAATGGCATCTTGCTTTGTCCCTTTATAGAAATCTTAATTTGCAATCTCGCTAATATGTTATGTGTATTTGTAAAGCACACTATCACCTGCAAGGGTATCTTGACACTGAGCAGGTGTGTGGGCCTAGCCCTGCCTACGGTAGGTTGGTTAATTGAAAAGCCAGTGGAAAATGGGCTTTGGAGCTGGGGAGGGGTGTTCATTTCCAGAGCAGGATGGCCTGGGGGCTATACAGTTGACCAGCACCAACTAGGCCTGCATGGACCTACCTGAGCCCTGCTGAGGGAGTGAGTCCTGATCCCCAAGAGGTGGCCTCATGTCCTGGACCCTTGGTTGGCATCAGAGTGTAATCCTCCTGAAGAATAGGTGAAGATACACAAGTGTTGGGCTCCTAGTGACCACAGAGTGACCTCTTCTGACGAGAGTTGACTGCCTGCATTGTCCACCAATGTGAAGCTCCAGCGGCACCTGCTCTGCGTGTCAACAGTGACTGTCTGCAATGGCTACCAACACAAGAGCCTTAACCTTTGACTTTGACTCGGTCTAGAGCGACCAGATAACTGCAGTTGGCACTTTTAGCACTATTTGAAATGTAAAATTAAAAAATTAATTTAATTAATTAATGTAGATCATCCATGGAACCTATGTTCTCTTCCTTACACGTAAATGCCATACAGTCAAAATACTTGACACTGTACCAAATTAATGTAAACGTTGGGATACCCAAACTCAGGGGCTAAATTAAAACTGGTTAAAAATTGAAAATCCTTTGATTTGTGGAGGAATTGGTAAATCATCAGTTGAAAGGTTCTCTGCCACTTTGCTTTTTCTCTTGTTGCAGATCAAGGTGGTGGTTTACGCTCGCCCACTTTGAAAGTTCACCCAGTGCCACTAGCTGAGTGCATCCATTGAAAAGACGTGTGTTTGATCCCATGATCTCAGGTTCAAATCCCAGATTGTCCACAAAGCCCTTCATCCTTCTGAGGTCAATAAAATGAGTATCATTGAATAAGGTCAGAATAAATGTCTGTTATTCAGTGCCAAGAAACCAGTGTTCGAAATTGTGCTTTACAATTGTACATCTAAAAATTATGTAACACATGCCTTTTCTGTTATGGTTCTCATCTGAATTTAACCCCATTTAGCCTAATTAGGTAAAAGACACACTCATGGCCACACTGGGATATAAATATACATTTTAAGTTTTGAACACATTTTAAATAAAATTAAATAAAATTCTCAAAAGATGAATGATCATTTACATTTGGGCAATACCCTGAGCTAGCATCGGTTTTCAAAAACGTGTTCCAGGTCCAGAGATATGCTGTGGATTAGAGGGAACTATCCCCTGTAAAGATATTTATGGGAGGGTAGGGGTAAAGTTTATGCAATAATTGTTTTCCTCCATGGAGAAAAAAGAAAGAGATTAGCAAGTGCATTTCCAATTGTCCTTTTTTGCATGAAAAAATATATTTCTATATATGTTCCCCGGTAAAGAAAGTATTCAGAAAACTTCCAGGATGAAACCTGTAAAGCAGTGAGTGGGACAGGTTGTCAGGTGCAATCAGCAAAAGTTTATGAATTATTGAAATTACTAAATCTGGCCCCAGGCCTGATCACAAACCTCTAGGTGCAGATTTCATTGTGAATGGCGTCTAATACATGTGATGTGGCCCCATAATCATATGGTTTTGGCACTGATGAGTGCTTCAAAACTAAACACTTGAGATAATGACAGGTGTGCCATTCCAGGGGTGTGCCATTGGAATCTTGCACACTCATACGGTGCAATTTATTATTGGTAAGAACATATAAACTCAGAGTAAAACGTATGGTCTATTTTACAATTGGTCCCATTCAGCAATCATAATTCACTTTATTTTATGGTTTAAAAAAGATGACATTATTCTGTCACTCTGCCTTTTCAAACATATTTCATGATATTTTAAATGGCTTCACCGGGGCACACAACATGCAAACAAACACTAAAATAAGATGCAAATAAACCTTTGGCACACTAATACAAATATATCATAATTACATTTTAATTTAATAGTTATAATTCAACTACAATTAATCACTACATTACATATCATTAGGTTGTCCTAATAACAAAAAATAACCAGGCATTTTCATATTTAAAGTCAAACCTGTCTATTGTAATACCCTAAACTCATGTTTAGGTGTTCACCTTGCCTTGTGGTAATCATTATTATATCCTAGTCAAACGATTATTCATTTGGGAGATATGTTTACAATTAATTTAATTAAAGTATAGTGCACAAACAATTCAATTAGTATGCTAATACTAAAGTTGTCGGTCATACCTCTATATAACTATCCCAATTTTGTGAGTTCTTGAACTAACACAGATTCCTGCATACCTGTACATGTACATACAATTAGGATTTGATAAAACTGCAATAAAGATCTTTGTAAATTAGATTATTCAAAATGGCAGTCGCACATGATATTGGTATTCTGGTGCCTACTGTATGGTAGAAATTGCCTATATTGTTGCTAGATTTGAAGCCCTTATTTAAGCAACTAGTCCATATTTAACAATCATCTCCCTTTGACATTAAGCTATGCTTCCTAGTGGTTTTCTTGTCCCCTTCAAAACAACTTGATACAGCTACAATGATAACAGTATCTACATTGTAATTTCATCAAGTTGTATGCCATCAGTTTTTTACATCATATATAATAGGGTTTAACCCTTGTTTACAATCTTTTCTATTCCAAACAAATGACCCTTTTTTGACATTGTGCTGCACTCTTGATGGTTTATCTGGTCTCTTCTCAAATGGGTCCAGTCTTGTTATGACATTTAAGGCATTTTTGGTAATCTCACATTCTTTCTCATAATAATAATTCAATCATTATAAATAATTGATGTTGAAGTCTGCACTAAATGTTAACTAGTTTTCAACATAAAAAGTTCACCACAATAATTTCAAATGAAAACATTTGTTCTATGCCAGCAACATCATTCAAAATCAGCTGTATGTGTGCATTCTATATTAGTCATATTTTTCTTCCAACCTAGTTCAGTTTTGCTATTTCAGGGGCTCACCAGTAATAAATACATATTAATAATGAACACATCATATTCTAAGTCTGAGAGACCGCTGAAGAAAATTTGCAATTCAGAATCTTTATTAAGTTTTTTCTCCACTACCTGTAACTTATTAATCCCGTATGCTTCACTTTTTTTTAAAAGATTTTGTTCACAGTTACTTAATGTTTCTGTTGTGCAGTGAAGTCCAACCATGTGACTTTGACACACTTTACATCTTAGCCCTGATGTTCTTTGACTAAATGGAGTAGCATTGGGTATGTGTCATGTTCCTCGTTTAGTGCTCTCAATTGCTCCAACCACCATGTTTACAATGGTCTAATTGTGAACCCAAGATAAATCATATCACATGTACATCTGACAGAGTTCATCTAATAAGTAGAATAACTTGTGATAAAATCATGTATGTGATATATCCTACGTTTTTAGGCTGTCAGTTAAAGTTTCCTATTTACCAAATGCAGTATTTACATTTTCCATAGATGCACAATATTTGTATTTTTGTTGTTAACCATGACATATTTTGTTCTTAACAATGATATCTAATTGCATCAGTGGAACTAAGTATGTTTTTGGGACTTTTAAGACCCATAAATGTTACCTGAGGTTTATATTTTATATATTGCTTTAAGTAATGAAGAATTTCAAGAATATACCAGTGTTCATTCAAAACTGAAAAAAAAACAAGATACGCTCAACTGTGTATTTGAGTATAAACTGTACAGTTAATCCCTGTGTTATTCTGGTTTATATTCATTTTGCAGCGCAAGAGGTCACATCTTTGTATCTTCTCTGCTTTATTTGCTGCTTATCTACTTTCTATGTACCATTTTTGTTTACATCTAATTGACATATTTGTAATTTCATTGCCAGAGTCTCTTGCCTTCTCTCACAGTAAATCACTATTAGGCATAATATGTTTGAGTTGTTTAGCATGGCTAGGGTGTGCATGCACAATAATATTTGTAGCAGTTTTTTGTGACATAGTCTGCTCCTTGGTGTTCCTAAAGAGATCAACAGGTCAAGATACAAAAATGTAATATGGTAACTGCTGTTCTGTAAATGAAGGGCATGATATAGAGTTGGGTGGACGGGTTACTCTGTTCCAAACAAGATGGATATCATGTCTGTCTAATTAAAAGTGCATCATATCCTATGGCACTTGTAATAAATAGGATGGAATATCCATCAGCTCTGTAACAGTCTGCCAAATTCAAAATCAGGTATTGGGGACTCCATTCAGGCCACTTACATACAGCAGCTCATGAAAGGATGTCATTTGAATTTCAATAGCTTTCCAAACCACAAATGTAACATCTATGAATCTAAACCAGAGCATTACTTTAGTTTCTTAAACTGCCATATCCTCTTAATTTCTCCCTCTCATGCCTACTAACAATAAAGTGAGGGTGGAACAAGAGCATTTTGCTCTCCTTCTGATCTTTTTGTAGAGAACTTCTTGATGTAGAAAATAATTATAATGTAGGGCAAAATAGGCAAAGTCTAACAAGGTTACTTTGTGCATGAAGCAGTTTGAAACTCTCATATTTAGAAAACATTTAATTGAATCTGAACCATCCTTGCCTTGGGAATAGGTACAAAGTGACTTTACATCCACTGTTAACAATAACTAGTCACATTCTAATGGTATGTCACACATTCTGGTTAAGAAATCATATTTGCCCTTAATATATAGCAAGGAGAATGCTAGTGGTGTTATTAATTAGTTTATGTTTTGTGCACTTCAGGAAAGAAAGTGAATAACTGGTGTGAGCGGATTTTCCACCTTTAAATATTTCAGATGACCCTCACTCACTAATCATCTGTCATGTCATACAAAATGTTTCAAATCTTGAATGTTTGCAATGTCACCTCCTGTTGCATTTCAGTGGGAGCCTTCACATAACAATCTCTCTCATTGAATTGAAGTAGTGATTTTATATCATAATCAGAGATGTACTGAATAATCACATCTCCTTTATGTGGATTCTGTGTGATAATAGGTTTTTAGTGTCTCCAATTCACAGGAATTTTCTGTTCGCTAGTAGACAAATTATAAAACTTATGTACGTATTGCATAGCCTCTCTGTCATTCAAAACATACTTTAAAAAAAAATATCAATGTTGTCTACGTTTGGGAGATTTGGTAAATCAATAATTTTAAATTCTACTATATTCTGCTTGTATACAATCAATATTCAACTCACTGGTTAATATCACTGAATCATTCACTTCATCTGTTGGTAGTAATATTTTGATGTTTATAAGTTCCTGAACTGTGACATCAGCATTTTCCCTAATTTGATGCACTTAATGTGACTTTTTATGTGTTAGTTAATTTTTTTAATCAAACAAATTTACTTGTGTTAGAGTCTCTTGTTAAAACGTGAATGGCTACTTCATTTAGTGACCTTTTGGAAACATTAGTAACAATGTTCATTTTTTAAATTCTCTTTTCTCATTTTGACTTTGCTTTTCATCCTTGGCCCTTGATCTGATCCTTACTTCTGACTTCATTTTTTCTCTTCTGATTTATTGCTTTTTGGGTAGTTCTTGTTCATTCTCTGTTACATATTAGTCTGTACTTTTCTGAACCAATCCACTTCCTATAGGCATCGAATCTTCATACTAGTTGTGGAAGATCTCCTGGGTTCCACACTCTCAGGATCCCAGCTAACACTTCTGCCAAAAAAGGGAACCTTTTCCTGTACCTTTCTGTTTTTTTTCCATCACAACTATGTGTATCAAACCTCCCTGCTTAGCAATAAATCATTCATGTTTTAAATTCTTTCTCATATCTTCCAAATGTAATCTCTTTTTATGTTGCCGTTCCTCTTGGTATCTACCTTGATTCTTGGATTCTTATCCAGGACTTCATAATGTTACTGCCCAATGCATCCAGTTAACATCTCAGATTTCTTTCTTAATTAATTGCATCTCATTTGACATCTAAAAAACAATGCTTGGCTTCAAGATATAATAGTTAATAGAACAACAACATTCAAAATACTTTGAGAGTCCGTTTACCAAAGTCCCACTGGGATCTTTCTGAAGCATCCGAAAATACACTTTTGTTCTGTAAAGTATGCCACTAGTTTAGGACTCCTTTCACCTTGATTTCAATGCTGTCTTATTTAAACTAATCCCTCAGATCTTGAGGTCTACATTAGGTGAGAAACAAATAAAAAGTAAAACAGAAATGTCTCAAACCATCTGTTGTTTATTCAGTACTACTAAAATTTTATTATTTTGATTTCCAAAATTCCTGTGTAAATTAGAATGTATAGCATGATCAGTTCCCCCCTCCAACAAGAACAGGTTCATGAAGTTTCACCCAAATTCCTCACAGCAAAGTGTCTCACCTTCTGGCCTTTAGACAGGCACAGCACCAAAGTGAGGGGAAGACAGCCCTGTGATCCACAAAATTCACTTGCTGAACTGAGGCATGGTCACTAGAGCCAGGGATAACTAATTTTCTTAATAGTTATCTTACTTAGTTCTAGACAAAGTAGTAGTAAAGTGTGCATTCAAGAAATGGATGGTAAATGAGATGGTACCATGGCTGCTAGAAAATTGAGAAAATCCTATGCTATAGAACTAAGGTAAAAAGTGAGTCACAGCAGTTTCCCAAGTCACCAACCCAACAGGAAACAAGTCCTAGAGCTCCACTGTCTGATGCACAGCCACAATCATGCAGTTAGTAGGTGGAAATGGAGACATTGAGTGAAACCAGGGGAACATCAATATCAGAGAAGGATTTAACTCTTATGTTTTTTAGATAAGAAAGACCATGAGACAATGATATCCCTGAGCTAGGTGTATAGTGAGAAAAAAGTTAAAGAACAGAGAGCCCTCTTCCCTTTGGATGATGTGAGGGTACTGCTGCCAAACAGCTCTATATGTAGCTTTGGAAACAGAACTAGGTACAGCTTACTGCCACTGAGGGACTCAGAAGTGTAAGGGAAGACAAGTGCCATCCTCCCAAGCACAGGGACAAACCAGCTGGTGATTAAACACATGGGGAGCTATAAGGTCAATGAGACTTTTTTTAAAATACTTTGAGATTGACTAGGCTCACCTTGAAGAATAAGGTAGCAATGAGCTCTTAGGCAGCAGTGATGGCTGGCATGGTTACAATCATGCACAGTGGCTGATTGTGCTTTGGATGTAGAAATGCAGTACTGTGGGATTGTGGTGTGTGGATTTCCTCTTTAGGAGCACAGGGATTGCCTTGCGAGAAAGGCTCAGCAGTAGGGGTGGCTAAATGTTTGTGTGGAGGAGGCTCAGTACGGTATACAAGGATAAGGGAAGAGCACCTTTGTGTGGAGACTCTAGATTCGGCAAAACGATGTAATGTCTGCCACATTGTCTCTCGCTGTTGTCTCCACATTACAGACATTGTTAAAGGAAGGGAGAAGAAATTGTAAAGCATGATTTTGGAGACATGAAATGAGGCAAGTTATGTGAGGGTGAAATTAAGAAAACTGACAATCATTAGTAAAAAATATTAAGGAGGTGAAAGAGAAGCTAAAACAAGTGCAAGAAAGAATGAGATATTGAAATGGGCAATGTTTGCCCATCTTTAGGAGCAGGTGAAACAAACAGCATAGTAATCACTTTTCCAGCTTCTGCAAATGTATGCTAAGCTGGAGGACATTAACCCCATGGGTGCCATGGACGTAACAGTTACGTCCTCAGCAGCACCGCTCGGGTGCTGTGGACGTAGCCATTATGTCCTGCACCCAGCCCAAGGGGAGAGCGCTAGCCCCCCCCTGGGCCTCCCACCCCCTCCCCTGGGCAGGGATGGAAGGAGAATCACTTCCCCTTCCACCACTCTCCTCCCCCCGAATTCCCCAGTGACGTCTGATGACGACAGCGCGTGATCGGTCGCTGACCTCATCAGAGGTCGCCTCCCATCGCACTAGACGCATGGCTTCCAGCGTGATCCGAGGAAAAACAGATTAGTTTCTCCTTGGTATGGGGGCAGGGGAGGTCAGGGAGGCAATTTTTTAATTAGTCCTTTTCTGCACCCAGGGGGGGGGGGCAGAAGGCACTAGACACCAGGGATAATTATTGGTTTTATTTATTATACGTGGGGAGCGACATCTTAGGCAAGGGTCGCAGCCCTGGGGGGACAGATTGTTTTTAGGCCATTTCTGCCCGTATTTTTATTAGGCCAATCTGACCCCATAGGGGGCAGAAACCACTGGACACCAGGGATTGTTTTTTTCACATTTTCAAAGAAGGGGAGCAACCCCTTAGGCAAGGGTCTCTCCCCTTGGCGGGCAAATTTATTTTAGGCCATCGGCCTATTTTAATTAGGCTGATCTGCCCCAAGGGGGGCAGAAACCACTAGGCACCAGAGATTTATTTTTCTTTTACAGATGGGGAGTGACCCCTTAGGCAAGGGTTGCTCCCCTGGGGGGCAATTTTATTTTAGGCCATTTCTGTACACTTTGGGGGCAGGTCAGCCTATTTTTCTTAGGCCAATCAGCCCCCAAGGGGAGCAGAAACCACTAGACACCAGGGATTTTTTTTGTTTGCGCTAATTTCATGCAAAGGAAGTGACCCCTTAGGCAAGAGTCGCTCCCCTGGGTGGGGGCAAATTTATTTTAGGCCATTTCTGCCCCCCTTGGGAGAAGATCGGCCTATTTTTGTAAGGCTTAGGGGGGCAGAAAACCCACCAGACACCAGGGAAGTTTTTTTTTTTTAAAAGAGGGTGGGGGTATGGCGATATCCCCACCCCCAATAAATGGGGACAAAGATGTTCTGCCCATGGGTGGGCAGATAGGGCAATTACCCCCGATCCACTCCGTGGGCGGGGGGCAGAAAGCCTACTAGATGCCAGGAATAAAAAAAACAAATAGTGGGGTGGTGGCTACCAACTAGTATGGGCATGCTTATGCCCCACCCCAACTCAAGGGGGTAACAGTCTTTCAGCTCTCCCCCCTCACACTAAAAGATCTCATCCCAATGGCAAGCAAGAGGACATTTGATTATTTTGGGTTTTGGTTTTACATTTGGGCCATGAGAGCTTGTCTAGCTCTCAAATTCGTCCCACTTGGAATGGTGAGGGCTGTACCATCTACCTACAAGACCTAGACACATCTGATAATGAAACATCTGGGTGAGTCCAGGGTGGTGTGCTTTACATGCACCCTGCACCATTTTCTTACCCACAATGCCCTTCAAACCTTCAACTTTGCTTGAAATCACACATTTTCCCCGTATTTTTTGTGATGGAACCTTCCGGAATCTGCAACAATCCACAAATATCCTACCACCCAGCATTGTTGCATCTATAGCAATAAAAATTTTGCCCCACTTGTTGGCCTAAGAAAGTTTTTTTCCAAACTGCCCTTTTGGACCTGCTTTGGTTCCCCTTCAATTTCGACATGTTTTTGGCTCTTCCCTGTCACAGACACTTGGCCCACCTACACAAGTGAGGTACCATTTTTATCAGGCGACTGAGGGGAACGTTGGGTGGTAGGAAATGTGTGCGGGTGTGGTGATCCCACACAGAAATGTGGGAAAAATATGATTTTTTAGCTAAATTTGAGGTTTGATGAGGATTCTGGGTGAGAAAACACTGGGGGATCCACACAAGTCACACCTCCCTGGACTCCCTCAGGGACCAGAAAAACCGTGACCCACGCCCTTGTCACGAGTCGCCTGGACTACGGCAACACCCTCTACGCCGGGACCACCGCCAAACTCCAAAACCGCCTGCAACGCATCCAAAACGCCTCGGCCCGCCTCATCCTCGACGTACCCCGCAACAGCCACATCTCCGCACACCTGAGACACCTGCATTGGCTCCCAGTCAGCAAAAGGATCACCTTCCGTCTTCTCACCCACGCACACAAAGCCCTCCACAACAAGGGACCGGAATACCTCAACAGACGCCTCAGCTTCTACGTCCCCACCCGCCCCCTCCGCTCCGCTGGCCTCGCACTTGCTGCCGTCCCTCGCACCCGCCGCTCCACGGCGGGTGGGAGATCTTTCTCCTTCCTGGCGGCCAAGACCTGGAACTCCCTCCCCACCAGCCTCAGGACCACCCAGGACCACTCCGCTTTCCGGAGACTCCTAAAGACTTGGCTGTTCGAGCAGCGATAACCCCCCCTTTCCCCCTAGCGCCTTGAGACCCGCACGGGTGAGTAGCGCGCTTTATAAATGTTAATGATTTGATTTGATTTGATCTAGTATTCAGAAATGTCTGGGTTTGGTAGGTTTCCCTAGATGGCTGCTGAACCTAGGACCAAAAACGCAGGTGTCCCCCAAACAGGTAGTTTTGTATTTCATCATTTTGATGTGTCCACGTAGTGTTTTGGGGCATTTCCTGTCACGGGCACTAGGCCTACCCACATAAGTGAGGTACAGTTTTTATTGGGAGAGGTGGGGGGAATGCTGGGTAGAAGGAAGTTTGTGACTCCCTTCAGATTCCTGAACTTTGCAGCACCAAAATGTGAGGAAAAAGTGTTTTTTTGCCAAATTTTGAGGTTTGCTAAGGATTCTGGGTAACAGAACCTGGTGAGAGTGCCACAAGTTACCCCATCCTGGGTTCCCCGAGGTTTCTAGTTTTCAGAAATGTCCAGGTTTGCTAGGTTTTCCTAGGTGCTGGATGAGCTAGAGGCCAAAATCCACAGCTAAGCACTTTGCAAAAAACCGGTCAGTTTTCTTTGGGAAAATGTGATGTGTCCACGTTGTGTGTTGGGGTATTTTCTGTAATGGGCACTAGGCCTACCTACACAAGCGAGGTACCATTTTTATTGGGGGACTCGGGGAATGCTGGGTGTAAGGAAGTTTGTGGCTCCTCTCAGATACCAGAACTTTCTATCACAGAAATGTGAGGAAAATGTGTTTTTTTGCCAGATTTTGAGGTTTGCAAAGGATTCTGGATAACAGAACCTGGTGAGAGCCCCACAAGTCACCCCATCCTGAATTCCCCTAGTCGTCTACTTTTCAAAAATGCACAGGTTTGGTAGGTTTCCCTTGGTGCCGGCTGCGCTAGAGGCCACAATCTACAGCTAGGCACTTTCCAAAAAACACGTCAGATTTCAATGTAAAAATGTGATGTGTCCATGTTGCGTTTCCTGTCGCAGGCAATAGGCCTACCCACGTTATCGAGGTACCATTTTATCAGGAGACTTGGGGGAACACAGAATAGAAGAACAAGTGTTATTGCCCCTTGTCTTTCTCTAAATTATTTCCTTCCAAATCTAAGACAGTGCGTAAAAAAGACATCTATTTGAGAAATGACCGGTAATTCACATGCTAGTATAGGGACCCCGGAATGCAGAGATGTGCAAATAACCACTGCATCTCAATACCTTATCCTGTGTCCATTTTGGAAATGCAAAGGTTTTCTTGGTACCTATTTTTCATTCTATATATTTTACCAAATGAATTGCTATATACCCGATATATAATGAAAACCCATTGCAAGGTGCAGCTCATTTATTGACTCTGGGTACTTAGGGATCTTGATGAACCTACAAGCCCCATATATCCCCGCAACCAGAAGAGTCTACCAAACGTAACGGTATATTGCTTTTAAAAAATCTGCCATAGCTAGAAAAAGTTATAGAAGAAAACGTGGACAGAAATTGCTCTTTTTTTCACCTCAATTTCAATATTGTTTTATTTTAGCTGTTACTTTCTATAGGAACACCTTGACAGATCTACACAAATGACCCCTTGCTGAGTTCAGAATTTTGTCTACTTTTCAGAAATGTTTAACTGTCCAGGATCCAGCATTGGTTTCATACCCATTTCTGTCACTAACTGGAAGGAGACTCAAAGCACAAAAAATAGTAAAAATGGGGTATGTCCCAGTAAAATGTCAAAATTGTGTTGCAAAATGTAATTTTCTGATTCAAGTCTGCCTGTTCCTGAAAGCTGGGAAGATGGTAATTTTAGCGCTGCTATTCCTTTGTTGATGCCATTTTCAGGTGGAAAACCACAAGCTTTCTTCTGCAGCTCTTTTTTCCCATTTTTTTTTAAAACTAAATGTTCGCTATATTTTGTCTACTTTCTTGGTCTTCTCCAGAGGAACCCACACACTCTGGGTACCTCTAGAATCCCAAGGATGTTGGAAAAAAGAACACAAATCTGGTGTGGGTAGCTTATGTGGACAACAAATTATGAGGGCCTAAGCACGAACTGCCTCAAATAGCCACACAAACAGCCTGGCACCTGAGGGGGAAAGGCCTGGCAGTAAAGGGGATAAAAATAAGTCAATGAAAAAGATATCGATTGAACAATATTGTTAGACAAGATCTAGCTGAATTCTCAAGTTAAGTTAATAGATTTGGATTAAATGTATAAAGCCATATTAACTGACCTATACTAGTGTTTGTGAATGTCTATAAATACATGGTAAACAAGTGGGACTGAGGTGAGTGTAGTGGAATTTTGCATTTTATCAAAATGTATTATGTGGGATTTAAGATTTAGCAAAAGACTACTACAATTATTAAAGATACTGTAACAGAGCTCAGACCATAAAGCTGTTCTTTTGTCCGCTGTGTTACGGAGGGATGAATACTGATGGTGTTACATTACTTAGGTAAGTGGATGGGCTGACTGAATGGGGAGAACAGAAAACATTCTCTAATGCATTTGTATATTAATCATTTCATTTTCATCAGTGTGAACAATTCTATCTACATGTCATGTTTCCACCTGTTTATTTCGATTGGGATCTCTCGGCCTTTGACCTCTGCTGTGACCTCGAATCTTCTAAACTTATTCCACGTCCGGAGGCATTTAAGCCCTTAGTGCAGTTTATAGTGGTGCAGTGCTAAACGTCATCGGGAGGGTTGTTAACAAATTCATAACTCACCCATTTTAAGTCAGCAGAATCTTTGCTGCTGAAGAGTGAGCTCTAAAAGGTGGGATGTGAAATGTATTATTATGTGAGTTTTTCCCTTACCAGTGAGCATACGTTGTGCTGGCATCTAACAGATGCTTGCTTCAGCCTCATTTCGCTTTGAAAGATAATGCATTAATTTGGCACGTAGGTTTTGAAAAATAGCATTCACACAAAAACATACCTTAAATGTCATTATGTCTGCAACACTTCATTCTATAAATGATTAAGCTTCTTATTTTAGCTTTGTGACATCTGAGATATGAAATGATGTCTGCTGTAGTGTAAGCTTTTTTCATGTTTTTTACACTTCAGCCTTTTAACCAGAATCAACTCACACCTTTTCATACTCTTCCTGTGGGGACATCTCCTGCCCATCTTCCAAACGAACACACAATGTCAAAGAACTGAGAGAGTGGTGGGTCTGGCTGGATTGAGTAGTCATGAGGAGTACTGGGAATGTAAGGTGAGCGTCTTATTTTCAGATCTCTTATATGTTGTCAGACACCGCTCAGGGGAGAGAGTACACACAGAGGGCCTGATTACAACTTTAGAGGAGGTGTTAATCCGCCCCCAAATGTGACGGATATACCACCAGCCGTATTACAAGTTCCATAGGATATAATGGACTCGTAATACGGCTGGTGGTATATTCGTCAATTTACCGTCACTTTTGGGACGGATTAACACCTCCTCCAAAGTTGTAATCAGGCCAAGAGTCTCCTGAGTCTCAGCCAGGGTGGTTTGTCTCCGATGTCTTGGGGTGTTTCATGCTATTCCTTTGCAAATTGTGCCAAGTACAACAGCTACAGCACTTGACTTTCAGTGCTTTCAGTCCTGAGCAGTGGCAAGCTTCTCAGGGAGGTAGTGTGGAGATGCGTCAAGCGCAATCACCCAGGAGCACAATAATTGATTGCCAACTATGTGCTTGTCTTTTGTAAAAATAAAGTACTCTAATAGATTAAGAAATTAAATACTATATATTACAATTTGCAGGTAGAAATATCGACTGGTGCAAGGCCACTGTACCCTGAATTCAAGGTCTCCTTCCCCCCACATTTCCCTTACTAGATGTAAGATATGGGGCCAGATGTATGAAAGCATTTTGCATTTGCAAATGGTGCGAATGCCCGTTTGCAAATGCAAAATGCCATTTCAGAATGTATGAAATACATTCTGAACGCAATTTTAAGGAATGGCTAAAATAGCGATTCCTTAAAATTGCGACCCTGTTTAGAGAGTCGCAAATTGCGACTCTCTAAATTAGAAATCGCAAATAAGGATTCCTTATTTGCGAATTCTTAGCACATGTATGAAGCAATTCCTAAATGCAATTTTGGCATTTAGTAATCGCTAATTACCACCAAGTTGAACTTGGTGGTAACCATGTGCAAAATGTATTAATGCATTTAAAATACATTTTTAAATTGTACATGTAAAGCACACATGCCCTTTTGGCATGTGTGCACCTTACATGTCCACCAAAAAATGTTTGGGGTGCAGCAGAGGGGGCCTTAGCCCCCCAGCACCCTGGGGTTTTGCATTTCCAAAATTGCGATTTCTGGATTAGAAATCGCAATTTTGGAAATGCAAAAAATTCGCAGATATGGGCCAACAGGCCCATAGCTGCGAATGGGGCCGGTATCGCAATTTTTAAGAAATCGCTGTTACCGAATCGCAAATGTGATACATGGCACTTTGCGAGTCGGAAATAGCGATTTCTTAAAAATCGCTATTTCCGAATCGCAAAGGGCCGTGATGATACATCTGGCCCATGGTGCTGTAGTTGTGAGGCACAGGTGCAGTGTTATCTTTCGCTTTCAAAGTTTGTGCGCTCAGTTTTACAGTCTCAGTTGCACTGTGTAAAACTCAACAATAAAAGTCCTTTTCTACCACCACTCAGTCAGAGCCACAGCACACATCAGGAACATCCTCCCTCTCCCCGAGGGAAGATGTGCCAGCTGCGAGTCCGGTTCCGTCTGTGGAAGGAGCAACCGCGGAGACCACTACTGGGGTCTGGCTGGCACGCAGGTTGTGAGGTTTTTCTGAGCATATGGCAAGTCGGTGGAGTCAGATGTGGCAGTACCACCGAAAGCACTTCTCCAAGTGGCAGGGCAGCTCCACCACCACTCATAGCTATGGGACAGTGATATGATCCACAGAGGTCTGGTCGGTCATCACAGTGGTGCGGTCCACTTCAACCTCCCTTCCTGACTTGTACCAGCGCGGTCCACTTTGGGCAAAAATACTCAGGCTCACTGTGGCACAGTCCACGTGGGCATACTTTAGGACAGTGCCTCAGTGCATTCCACTTGCGGAGTCGCAGCAGCACAGTATGCTTCAGGCACACCTCGGGACAGCCTCATGGCACAACCCTGCTGCTTTCAGGGTCACAGCACACAGTGTACTCCCCAGCGCTTCGGCAGCGCCACGGTGGAGCTACTTCAGACAAGAGTCAACACTCTGATCCAGGACCACTCTCCCTCTCAGGCTGGTCAGCCGCCAGGCACTTATTTAAATTGTTTTTGTTGATTTGGAATATGAGCAAGAACAGTAATGCAGGTGTTGCTAATTACAGGGGATTTTATGGATAACACCTTTTGCATTAAGTAAGTTGTATGTCAGTGTCAAAGTTAAACACAGCACATGGGGCGAAGGCAGGAAGTATTAGTAAGACCAGCTACGCCTCTAGGTGCTTCAGGGCAGGTAGACAGCTCCTCCTTTCACACCAGACTCCGGGTGATATCCCTCACCACTGAGAAGCTAGCAGAAACAGCTTTAGTTGCACAGAAGTCCTCTGCACACACTAAGAACGCCCACTTCCTTTGTCATAGAGAACGCGGATCTGGAACAGCAAATGGGCCAGCAGCTCCTGTTTCCATACAGATAAAGCAGGCAGGATCCTTCACACTCTGAACTCTGTCATAGATGAGACCTAATGAAGCTGTCTGCAGGCCACACCTAAAAAGCACAACTTCTACAAAAAAAAAAGAATTAAAAAATATTAATGGTACATTAGAAATAGCAGAAGTGAAATACAAGGCAAAGGAGTAATAGTGACAAAGCTGTGGAGGATCAATGACTAATTGGAGTGATGGAAGTGAGCTATAAAGAGTCGAGGAAGTTGTTTGTCCATGTTTTTGGTTGACATAGTAATGTCTACGTCAGTAGCTTTGCTTAATGTCAATTGTTGTTATTACCTACTCTTTTTATATGTGTATTGTTAAGTACCAGACAAATATTTCCGAATTTTAAAACTGTAACGTATTCACACTATTCTAAAGATCTTAGCAGGGCTAATTTGGATGTAATTATTCCCTTTGGAAACCATTGGCTGTAATGTTTGCATCTGCTGCCCCCTGGTGTTCCTATATGGAAGGTTCATAAATTATGGTATGAATATCTAATATCTATTTCCATTTGGAATTTGTTTCCACTGCCAGCTTTGCAGTGTCTTTATGTAGAATAGGTAAATCCTGAAATGCTAACAGATATTTTTAACTACATCCAATATGTTTTTAAAATTAAGTCACGTGCTGTCATATTTAATCCAGCTCATTAAGAAGGTAACGTTTACATGAATCAATCAAGTAGACAGATAGTCCTCTCATTCTGAAGGACCCGTATTTACTCTACGATGCCACTAGTAAATGCGCACTATGAAAATTGGTGCTTGTTATTTGTCATTCTGTGCAAAAGTAGTGGTTTTCATTGGAAGGGTGCCCTTTCACAGAGGAAAAGGCGCTTATTGTCATGGGGGCTTTGCTGGGCCTGCGCAGAACAAACAACCTTAGGTTTTGAAGCAAAGCCTGGTTTATTAAAATTGCCAGACTATGATTTGTGTCACAAAATAAACGCCTATTTCAAGAAGGCACAGATAAGTGGAAATATTTTCATTTCTTAAAAAATATATAACTTATGGGTGTTCCGAGTGCACAAACACATCCCAGGCGTGAGATCCTTCTTAGATGTGTTGAGGTGCAGCAGTTTGTGCTGGAAGGATATGTTTCCAGTACAAATCTTAGAAATTCTGTGCTACACAGCACACGCTCGCCTCTGCACCATGGTGCAAGTGTGTTGTGCAAGGCAGTCTGGTATGAGCACAAGTCCAGTGGACGACACCAGCAGAAGGCAAATTTTAGTAGAAATGGCTCTGGGCTGTTTCCCCCTTTGCCAAATACAACGGAGCTACTTTGGATGATGCATTGTGTGAACAATTAGTCCATTTGGTCCCAAATACATATCTGTCAACTCACCCGCTTTTGGAGAGTGCCACTTTTTCAAGGATATTTATCCACCTACTAATAACATGCTTCTCTAAACTTAGTCACTCTCTTTTCACTTGTGTTTACCTCCTAAAATAGTTTATTCTGTATTCATCCTAAGGGGATCACCCTATTAAATATTGAACTTCATCCTCATTTGAGAGCTAACAGGTTTCCAAGTATGTGTATAATGTTTGTTCTAATAAAGGTCAGTCATACAAATTGAGAAGCAACTCTGAATGCTTTATAGAAAATCCTTGTATTATAAGCAGCAACATATTCACCAAATTAACGCCACAAGGCCACAGCTGATCCCACTCATATAATACCAGTAACTACTCTGCAGTTCTTCATTTGTAAAAAGCAATGTGTGCTGGGTCTACAGTTTTTCTTAGACGGTTTCTGGATACTGAGGCAGTTTAATCTTAATTCCACCTCACGCCTTTCTTCCACCATACCAGACTAAACTTCATTTTTCCTTATCTCACTCTTGCAAGGTCATTTTCATCCCTGTTTTCTCCCTTTTTTCTACTGTTTTACTATCTTTTTTGCCCCTCATGCCCTTTCTGCCTTTCTCTCTTTTGCTCCAAGTCAGGGGTGTATCTAATAACAGTGCAGTAGGTGCAGTTGGCCAGGGGTCTGTCGGACCAATCTGCACCCCAAAGTGTGTCCACATTTCACAAACAAATGGGGTAACTGAGGCTTATTTTCCTTGTTTGGTTTAAGGTATTGTACCACTGCTGTGGGTACTATGATGAAAAATAACTCCTGGTCTCCAAAAATGATTTTCACTGCTCAACACTTGCAACCATCTTCAAAATGTAGTCACTGTTTATTAATATTCATACTTGGCTGGTAGCTTGGCATCATGGCTCTATTAGAGCAAAGCACAAAATGACAATAGCCAGAAAAAATGTGGTTGCATTAGCTTAATCAGAACTTCACAGGTGTTTAACTCCAAGGTCATAGTATTAGCTACAGATTTACGAAAACCTTCACATATTGCACCTTTCTAAAGACAGTAGAGTAAGTAAAGATGAAGCCTACATTGTCTCCAATGCATCTATACACAGTGGCCCTCATTACAACCCTGGCGGTCGGTGATAAAGTGGCATTAATACCGCCAACAGGCCAGCGGTAATTACCGCCAAATTATGACGATGGAGGAAACAACTCAGACAGCCAGCCACTTTAACACACTGACCGCCAGGGCGGAATCAACAGGCACCACGGCGGTAGCCGCCTACAGCCAGGCGGAAGACAACGATCCACCCACCGTATTATGAGAGGCCAATCCGCCACCTTTTCCAGGGCGGTACCAACGACATCAACGAAAGCCTGGCGGAAACACTGCACAGAAGTCAAAGGACTCACCTGTGGAGACTCAGAGAACAACCACGCCACCATGGAGCCTGAGCTGCATGTCTTCCCCATGCTCTTCTACCTGCTGCTCCACTACTAACACCAACAACGGCGAAGACGACCACAGTGAGTACAGCTGCCTATCACACAGGGGAGGTAGGGAGGAAAAAGAGAGTGACACACACATGCAACACGCAACACCCCCACCCCCCAACACCACACACACAACCAGATGCAGTAACATTACATATTTACCCCATACCCCTCAGGAATAATGCAAGGACAAAAGGAATTGATGAAAGTGAGTGTAATAAGATAAATACAGTAGAGATACGTGCATCCAAATAAAAAAGTATATACATATTTATAAATATAGGGACACTGCCCAGTCCTCAATGTTCGTGGGCCACAGGGCCACATTACAAAGTCCAAGGCCCCACCTCACTCCTGCAACAACATGGAGAGAGCACTGCAGGGGCATCAGATCGAAAATAGGCAGGTACAGGGAATGGGGGGGCCACCTCAGCCAGAAGATGGTACAATGCCATTGGCACTGGAGGGGGCAACATGCCCTGTGCTTGGTCCCAGGGAGTGCAAGGCCACAGTCTCTCAAGTGGGTGACTTGCCAACATGCTCTGGAGGGGGAAACATGCCCTGTGCTTGGTTCTGGGGAGTGCAAGGCCACAGTCTCTCAAGTGGGTGACTTGCCCACATGCTCTGGAGGGGGAAACATGCACTGTGCTTGGTCCAGGGGAGTGCAAGGCCACAGTCTCTCCAGTGGGTGACTTGCCCACTGGCTCTGGAGGGAGCAACATGCCCTGTGCTTGGTCCTGGGGAGTGCAAGGCCACAGTCTCTCCAGTGGGTGACTTGCCCACTGGCTCTGGAGGGGGCAACATGCCCTGTGCTTGGTCCTGGGGAGTGCAAGGCCACAGTCTCTCAATGGGTGTTTCCCCCACTGGCTCTGGAAGGGCCATTGTGCCCTGTGATCTTCATCCTGGGGAGGATGGGGTGAGTGGATTGCATCTCCACTGGCTCTGGAGGGGGCATCGTGCCCTGTGATTTACATCCTGGGGAGGATGGGGTGAGTGGATCGCATCTCCACTGGTTCTGGAGGGGGCATCGTGCCCTGTGATCTTCATCCAGGGGAGAATGGGGTGAGTGGATCACATCTCCACTGGTGGGTGTTTTCCCCAGTGGTTCTGGAAGGGGCATTGTGCTCTCTGATGCAGATCTTGGAGAGTGCAAGGTCACAGTCTCTTAGCTGGGTGTTATACCTACAGGAATTGCAGGGGCCAGGCCACACAATAGTCCATGGACGCAGGACTACACTCTGTCCGCTGGTGGTGACGGCTGTTCAGTGGTGGCAGTGGTGCTGCGGCTGGCAGAGCTGGTGGTGGTGGGGGGAGGCTCCAGCCCATCCCCTGCAGCCTCAGACAGCTGGCCACTGGTGCTGCTGCTGCTGGTGGTGGGGCTGGTGGCGTAGCTGGTGGTGGTGGTGGGGGGAGGCTCCAGCCCATACCCTGCAGCCTCGGACGGCTGCCCACCTTGTGTTGCTGCTGCTGGTGGTGGGGCTGGCGGTGGAGCTGGTGGAGCTGGTGGTGGTGGTGGTGGTGGGGAAAGGCTCCAGCCCATAACCTGCAGCCTCGGACGGCTGCCCACTGGTGCTGCTGCTGCTGGTGGTGCTGCTAGTGGCGAAGCTGGTGGTGGTGGGAGGGAGGGTCCAGCTCATCCCCTGCAGCCTCGGATGGCTGCCCACTGGTGCTGCTGCTGCTGGTGGTGCTGGTGGTGAAGCTGGTTGTGGTGGGGGGAGGCTCCAGCTCATCCCCTGCAGCCTCGGACGGGTGCCCGCTGGTGCTGCTGCTGCTGATGGTGGTACTGGTGGCGGAGCTGGTGGTGGTGGGGGGGGACTCCAGCCCATCCCCTGCAGCCTCGGATGGCTGCCCACTGGTGCTGCTGCTGCTGGTGGTGCTGGTGGTGGTGGAGCTGGTGGTGGAGCTAGTGGTGGTGGTGGGGGGAGGATCCAGCCCATCCCCTGCAGTTTTGGACGGCTGCACCACCATGGTTGGTGATGTGGGCTCCGACTGAGTCCCAGCACCAGGCCCCTTGTCCTCACTGCCTGTTGGTGCAGGCCCCATGCCCTTCCTGCCAGCGCTGGGGCTGGCTCCTTCCCCTTTCTTCCTGCAGCACTTGGGGATGGCTCCTTGCCCTTCCTTCCTGCAGCACTTGGGGATGGCTCCTTGCCCTTCTTTCCTGCAGCACTTGGGGATGGCTCCTTGCCGTTCCTACCCGCAGCACTTGGGCCAGGCACCCTTTCCGGCTGGCTGGTGGCCGGGATCCTTTCCCACCTTGAGTTGCTGGGGACACTACTGTGCCCATGGACTGGGTGGCTAAGGTGCTTGCCTAGGTTTTGACCACCCTGGCCTGACGTGAAGGATGGGGGTAGGGGTAGGGAAGAGGTCAACGGTGGAGAGGAAAAGCTTCTTAGGTACACTGGGGCAGGAAGAGGGAGATGGTTTGGGAGTGGAGGAAGAGGGAGTGGTTGTAGCAGGTGTCAGTCTGCTGTGTTTGGGTGCAGGTGCATGGGCTGGATGCTGTTCTGAGGTGGATGGCTGTTGGGTGACTGAGTGCTTGCGTTTGTGTACTTTGGGAGGAGGGGGCACATACACAGTGGGAGAGGACACAGGGGATGTGTGCATGGATGTGGGGGTGGTGACTGCCAGTGGGGGTGTGTACTGATTGGTGTGGTGGTGATGGTGGTATTGGATGAGGATGTACTGCATGCAGGTGTGAGTGGAGACGCAACTGGGAGGGAGGTGGATGACGAGGAGGAGGGGGACACAGTGGAGGCAGTGGATGTTGGTATGTCTGCATCTGGATGGTGTTTGTGTGAGTGCCTGTGGGATGAAGTGTGGTGCTTGTGTTTGCCATGTCCACTTGTGTGTTGTCCTGGGTGCATGCTTGTCTGCCTGTGTGCTTGGGATAGGTTGGGGTTGAGGGGAATGGGATTGGGTGGAGGAAGTTGGAGGGTGGAAACAGGGATAATGGCTGCCATCAAAGAGGAGGCCAGTGCCTGGATTGATCTCTGTTGGGCCGCCAGGCCAGTGTGAATGCCCTCCATAAGTGCATTGGTCTGTTGCATTTCGGCTGCCAGCCCCTGGATGGCATTCACAATGGTTGACTGCCCAACAGAGATGGATCACAGGATGTCAATAGCCTCCTCACTCAGTGCAGCAGGGCTAACTGGGGCAGGGCCTGAGGTGCCTGGGGCGAAGGAGATTCCCACCCTCCTGGGTGAGCGGGCACAGGAAACTCACTGAGGGGCTGCTGGTATGGGGTGGCAGCTGTACCTGTTTCTGGGGTTAGAACAAAGATGTCCGCCACCACCAGGGAGCTTCCATCGGAGGAGGTATCCGTGTCCGAACTGTCCCCTCCTGTCTCCGCCGTGGTGCTCCACTCGCCCTCTGTCCCACTGGTGCCCTCACCATTGGTGGATTCGGCCTCCTGGGACCGGTGGGATGCAGCTTCCTCAGTCGCCGGTGCCTCTGCTCCTCCGCCACATGATGCTAATGCACATAAGGACAGGGTGACAAAACAAAAAGGGGGAGAAGTTACAAAGGATACACTTGGTCAATGGTGGCACCAGCACCACAGTTGGCGTATACAACACACACACACACAGGGGACAGCCCTATGCACTAGGCAATGCACTACCAATTACAATGCTATTCACCAGCCCATGGATAGGGACACATACCACCAATTGCAGCATACCTAAGACCCACAGACCCCTGTTCAGTAGTGGATGCCTACGTGCTTGGCTGGAGGACTTTCACATCAGAACCCTGCCCAACCTAGGACAGGGTTCTGTCCAACCTAGGACCAACTCTGCAATGTCAGGCCTGGCCTAGGGGCACCCACAAGGCCCACATCCCCCACCCGGATACCACCCCACCAGGCGTAAGTTATAATGAAGGGCACTGTACTCACCCCTTTGTTGCTGCTGTGATGCCCTCACGTGCCCATCTAGCCCCAGATAGGTCACCGTCAGTATGCGGGCCATCTGGGGGGTCAGGGTTCGAGGGGCACCCCTTCCTCATTGGGAGGCCATACCCAGCTGGGTCTTCACTGTCTTCCGTGCCCAGCTTCTCAGGTCCACCCACCGTTTGCGACAGTGGGTGCTCCGCCTGCCGTAGACGCTCACGGTCTGCACATCCTTGGCGATGGCACGCCATATACCCTTCTTTTGATGGACGCTGACCTGCAGAGAAATATGCACAGGGAAAGGTATTAGTCCAACCGCCCTGCCTGTTACACTTATAGCCTACCATGCCATGGATCCTAACTGCGTCACAGTACACAAATTAACATTTTGGACATACGCCACAGAAAAATTGTAACAATCACAAAATGCACTGAACTGTAGTGGTTACAATGTACGGATAAAGACCAACTGGTCACTCTTTTGCACCATAGATTGCAACCGCTGTGGATGAATAGGAGATGGAGACATCCCCCCATGTACAGACCCCTGGTGGACTTGTCAGCAATGGAGGACAGGCACATTATCCTCACCTATAGACTGGACAGGCCCACAATCACAGAGCTGTGTGCCCAATTGGAGCCTGACCCTATATCTGCTATCTATCACCCCACTGGGATCCCCCTCTTGTGCAAGTCCTATCTGTGCTCCATTTCTTGGCAACTGGTTCTTTCCAAGTGACAATGGGCTTGGCAGCAGGAATGTCACCACCAATGTTCTCAATAGTGCTGACTAGAGAGTTGGTTGCTCTGATTAAACACGTGCAGCTACATCGTTTTCCCCCAGGTGGAGGATTTGGCCACATTTAACGCTGACTTCTATGCAATGGGACATATCCCCAACATCATAGGTGTGATTGATGGACACATATTGCATTTGTACCCCCGCCTGGCAAAATGAACAGATCTTCAGAATCTGTACAAGTTTTCACTCGATGAATGTGCAGATGGTGTGTTTTGCGGACCAGTACATCTTGCATGTCAATGCTAAGTATCCAGGGTTGGTGCATGATGCTTTTATCCTGAGGAATAGCAGCATCCCAAATGTGATGGTCCAACTCCAGAGGCACCGGGTGTGGCTAATAGGTGAGCCCTGGTTCTCATCCAGTGGATGTTGGTGTATGGGTATGTTTTGGGCTATAAGGGTTTGTGGCTAACAGTTGTCCCTCGATATTTGAGGGTTACTCTGGTTACCCCAACCTCTCATGGCTACTGACCCCTGTGAGGAATGCCAGAACAAGGGCAGAGGAACGTTACAATGAGGCACATGGGCAAAGAAGAAGGATAATAGAAAGGACATTCGGCCTCCAGAAGACCAGGTTTCGTTGCCTCCATCTAACTGGTGGATCCCTGTGCTACTCACCCAAGAAGGTCTGCCAGATCATTGTGGCATGCTGTATGTTGCACAACCTTGCCTTGCGACGCCATGTGCCTTTTCTGCAGGAGGAGGAGGCTGGAGATGGCTGTGTGGCTGCATTCGACCCTGTGGACAGTGAAGATGAGGAGGCAAAGGATGAGGATGAGGACAACAGAAGTGCAGTCATTCGTCAATACTTCCAATGACACATAGGTAAGAGAGTGTTATTTCACTTTTCATTGACAGTTTGGTGTGTGACATTGTCACTGGCAAGCTGTGGATTCCTACTTCTATGCCCACTCACTGTACCCTTTGGCATCTCTTTTTGCAGATATTGGTTCCCCACTATTGCTCCTGGTGTGTTCACTGCAGCCACCTACAGGTCTTTCCTATGTAAACAATACTGTACAGTTGAATTGCAATGTTTGAACCTTGGTAAACAAATCCATTTAGAAATCATTTGACATACTTCATACTTGTATGTTTTCAAAGTGTGTTTATTTCAGTGCTCTGAATAAGAGGGGGTTGTGCAGTGGGCTGGGTTGATGATGGAGGAAAGTCCAGGGTAGAGTCTAGTCTATTGTTAGCACAGGTACAGTGTCCAAGTGGGCATAGGAAGGGGAGCAAAGGCAGTTCAAGGTGGACAGGGTGACTAGAGGTCTTGGCAATGTTCTCTGGCTTCTGCCTGGATCGCAGGGAACGTTTGCAGGGTAGTTCTCCTTCTGCAGGGGGAGGGGTGCTGGTGGCCTGTTGGTCCTGTGGCGGGGCCTCCTGTCCACTAGCGGTAGCGGAGGTGGAGGGCTGTTCAGTAGTCTGGCTAGTGTCAGGGGCCCGCTGGTGTGCCACTGCCTCCCTCATACTGTTGGCCATGTCTGCCAGCACCCCTGCAATGGAGACCAGGGTGGTGTTGATGGCCTTCAAGTCCTCCTTGATCCCCAGGTACTGTCCCTCCAGAAGCCAGATATTCTCCTGCAACTTGTCCAGGATCTGGCCCAGCGTACCCTGGAAATGTTGGTATCTCCCAGGATTGTGGTGAGTGACTCCTAGAGGGTCGGTTCCCTGGACCTGTCCTCCCCCTAGAGAATAGCAGACCTCCCAGCTTCCCTGTAGTCCTGTGCCTCTGTCCCCTGAACCGTGTGCCAGCTGCCACTGACCCCAGGTCCCTGATTGTCCTGGGTTTGTGGTGTGACCGGGGGTCACTGTAGTGGTGGACACACTGCTGACTGACGTGTCCTGGGGACACAGGGATGGACCAGCTGGTTGAGTGATGTGATGGTGTTTCCTGTTGGTGGAGGCTCTGTGGTGGTATGAGTCTGTGGCTGGGTAACCGACTTTCCGGAGGTCCTTGATGGGCCAGGTTGGTCATCTAGATCCAAGCGACCAGAGCTGCTGTCATCACTGTGGGCCTCTTCGGGGGGGACTGGATGTTGCTGGCACCTCTTCTCCGGTGACATTGGCTGGGATACCTGTGGAGACGTAAACGCAGTGTTATTGTTTCTGTGCGTGACATATTGTGCATGGGTGGGTTGCCCTCTATGCTTGTTATTGCCCTGGCAGCTTTGCCTTGTGTGAGCTGTTATTTGGTGGGCTAGGTGATTCTCTCTAGTGTGCATGCTGTGGTGATAGGTGTCCATGCAGGTCTGTGAGGGGTGTCCATGCATTGGTGTTACATGCAGGGCTTGGCATTTGGATGAGGGGGTTGTGATGGTGGGGTGTGTGGGAGGTGGTAGAGTGAAGGGAGTGGGGGTGAGGATGGGGGTATGTGATGGCATGCAGGTAGGGGAGGTGGTAGTAGTAAAGTGTTGACTTACCAGAGTCCAGTCCTCCTGCTGCTTCTGCCAGGCCCTCAGGATGCATGATTGCCAAGACTTGCTCCTCCCAGGTTTTTAGTTGTGGGGGAGGAGGTGGGGGTCCACCACCAGTCCTCTGCACTGCGAGCTGGTGTCTTGCTGCAATGGAATGCACCTTCACCCGTAGGTCATTCCACTTCTTCCTGGTGTCATCCCTTGTTCTGGGGTGCTGTCCCACGTCGTTGACCCTGTCTACATCACATGCACTTTAACCCCCACTTTCACTCACCTGCGACCCCTTGCTACACCTACATGATGTCCATAAGCAACTGGAGCTCACACCTGTTTAACCATCAGCTTAGCCACAAATTCTAGAACATACATTTTTTGAACTAACAAAATATTATAACCTATAAGGTTCCTATCACTAAGCAATACCCATGCCTTTGTTCTCTCCTGCCCTCCTTAATTACCCATTTGTCAATCATCAACATATTTACATGCACAGAACTTCTTCAATTCCATCCTTGCATCACCACCTCTTCTTCCGTCTATGTGCACAAGGGCCAAATGGCTTCCAATGCAGCTTTCTGGTACTTTCTGTTACTGTAACGTGCCATCTCTTCACCCTGCCGTCCTTTGAGCTCTTTTCATGCCTGCTTCTGTCCACTATGCATCTCAGTGTCATTATAACCAACAGATATCAGTGGCGGCTCGCAGGAGGAAAAAGGGGTGGGTTGCGCGTGGCAGGGGGAGACAAAAAAACAAAATATACTAATTTTTTTAAAGACTTACCTTTCTTGCTGCACAGCGACAATCCTCAGTCCTCGACTGCTTTGCAGGCACAGGCTCCCAGCCCGCCGTGCGTCCAATCCTAACACTGCTTTCATGCTGCTAGCAGCATGAAAGAAGCGTTAGGGCTGGATGGAGCGCCCAGCCAGGGCGCTTCGAGGCAGAGTGAAAGTCTGAGAGCCTAGTGTGCATGTGTGTTTAGCCGGACCAAGGCGGCTGGTCAAACATACATGCGTACAGAGGGGGAGTGCTGTGAGTCCCCCTCCATGCTTGTCGCAGCTCATGGCCCTACCCCTTTTACAGGAAAACAATAATAAACACAGTTTATTATCGTTTTCTTGTAAACGTTTTGCAGCTGCTGCTTGTGGCGGGGGGAGCAACGTTTCTCTGCCATAGCGGAGGAGCCACCCCTGGCACATATGCCTCCCATATCTGCTCTGTCTGCTTCCAAATATCTAATCAAAGCTTTATGCATCCTCCCCCTTTACTTGTGTACCAGGGGGAGCTGGACATTTTTCCGTGTGCATGGAGGGAAAACAAAACTTCCATTCATGCATGCACAGTATTTTCCCATCATGGGGAGGATCACGTCACCCACAAGCCACTCGTCCGTGCGTCTCTACAGCTATTCCAGACTACCCTGCGTGGATAGGGAGCCTCCCAACTGCTTGAGTCCCGCACTGGGCTAGTGACCACACTTAAGTCGCTTGGTTCTGCGGGGCAGCTTTATTAGGAAGCAAGCAGAACCCACACACCTGTTTAAGACAACGTACCTTTCTTGAACTAACTGCAAATCATAAACCCTCAGCCGCACACCATTAACTGATGCCCTTTCCCTTGTTCTCTCCCGCCCTTCTTTGATAACCTTTTGTCAAATATCAGCATATTTAATGAAAAATAACTTTTTCAATTCCATCCTTGCCTCACTACATCCTCTTTTTTGTCTGCCTGCACAATGCCCACACAGCCACACCTTCTGATTGTAATGCTGTTTTCCAGTACTTTGCCCACTTAAACTTAACATCTCTTGCCCTGCCAGGTCCTGAGCTCTTTTCGCACCACCAGAAAACTAGCATTTGCAATACAATGGGTCTCACATCAGCTCGAGTTAGAGCTATTAGAGTTGTAAATTCCTAACTGGACTTTTCTTGACACATAAATTGAAAATGAAAAGTAAAACAGTTGACATAAGCAAGCCAATTTAAAGCGCCATGGCCACCTTGAGCATGAGTGTGAAGGAGAGACACAAAAGGAAAAATAAGTTTGCTCCCAGTCAAACTTATTGGCAAACGTGCAATTATCCATGTAACAGGGTTGATGGCCAAGGCGGTAACAAAACTGCCCCAAGAAGGGACAAACGTAAAGCCTTTACCAATTATAACAATTGATGTTTGAAAGGTAAGTCCATGAACGAGTGATAGTGATGGGCGTGCGGTGGGTGTGGTAAAAAGCGGACAGATAGGTCTTTACACGTCAGAGCACTTGCCCGCTCACTCTAAAAACTACCCTGAGAGGCTTTCTCTACAACCCTATCACTGCACTTCTAAACTACCACCATACCTCATCTTTTTCATGTATGATCTGTCACCCAAAACAGATAAATAGGGCCACTGGAATTATGCAATTTTGCAGTCACAATATTTACAGCATAAATATGGATTTGCTGTTTTTGCCACATAATCCACCATCTGTGGCATAATCTGCAAATTTTAACAAAAACCTGTTTCTACCTCAAATAGATCAGAGGTTACAAAAAGCACAGTGGCACATGCTGCGCTAGAAGGTCCTTTGCAAAGTTGATAGGTCACCTTTCTCTTATTATTGCTGTATTTGGGTGCCAAACTGCTAGTAATGTGGTAGACCCTTCGCCCAGACATTGCTAACACATGAACAAATGGCAAAAAATGAGATAATGCTATCACAACATTTGCAGCATTATGCAGCATCATTTGTCTTTTCTAGATGCATAATTTTGCCAACTATGCCACATAATTTAGTCCTCCCCTGCCTCATAATTGCAGTGGCCCTGGTGATAGGTGAACCTCATCATGCCGAAATAACATGGGCTATATATATACTCTATCCACATCGTTGATCACTCACATACTCCTGCAGAAGCAAGCCGCTTCAGCTGTTCACTCCTTCCTAGCTTTGTCAGCAGCCAATGACCTCTTAGCACCCCTCCATACCCTTTGTGGCAGCGACTGAGTCCACATCACTCTGTCCTCTCCCATCTGTCATTTACCCCATCAAGTCTTTGTTCATCATCTTTAAAAGTCCCAGGCCCACCAGTTGCACCAAATCATTTTTCCCCAGGTTCACCCATAGCAGGATAGGCCTCTGCCTGGTTTCTTTTAATTCCCACAATGTCAGTAACAATTGACCCCATCCGACTTCCACCAGGCTGTGCCAAGACAGAGTCACCTTTCTTATGTCCAGCCCCAGCTGCTGACCATAAAACTGTCTCTTTACACAGACCTTTGCCCACTTCACAATAGAGTGGCCACAGATCCACACTTCCTCCTTTCTCTCTGCTACCAGCCCCATTCCTGCAGAAAAGACAACATGTTACATGCACTCACATTTTCTTTAATTTCTCTGACTGCCAACCAAGCCCTAATGCTGTTGTTACTGCCCCATCCTAATAGAATGGGTCAATATCAATACTCTGGACATCCACCCAATTTTAGCCACTTCCTCAACACGCCAAAATCTACTTCTCTGTTGCAACCCCCGCCACCACCACCCTCATGATGGAACATGTGTCTGGTCCTCTTCCTCTCAGCTCCACATACTGTGCCCAAAACAATGCATTCTTCTGCAAACATGTCAGCATCATTCTCCTTAGAAGCTACAACATCCACCAATTACTTGCAGACTGTTTGTTAATGACATTCACCGCCACCTCATTGTCAATAATGAAAAGTATTTGTCTATTGATCAGCTCCTGCCCACACAGCTCCATTGCCTGTAAACTTGAAAAAATTCCAGGAATGCAAAGCTGTGGTTCCATTCTTCCGAATCATCCAGCCAACTGTTGATGCATTACTTAGCTTTCCCTAAAATGGCCAAACCCACCAGCTCCAGGTGCAACCGTTTATGTGCACTCGTAAAGATCTGGTGTCAGCGACATTGTCACTCCATTATAGTTTATCAAAAATGTCATCTAAATGTTGATGGCCTGTAAAACTTGTGCTGTTATCTTCAGCTTGTGATATGGTTTCACAGCACTCTTCAGCGCTAGTACGGTATTCCTGCAAAATGCCCTGCCTGGCACCGCTACCCTGCAGGCAAAGTTCAGGTGTCCCAAGATCTGTTGCATCTGCCTCAAGTCAAACTTCATCCTGTCCCTCACCTCAAACTACAAAGTCCTCAACATGTCCAACCCATCTTTGGTTAGCCTGGACATCATATCCACAATCCCTTCCCAAAACGTCAGTGATAGACCTAGCATCCTTGGCATGGTTCCCCCCTAACCTTTTGCCTTTCGAACTCCTGTTTTTGCTGACTTTGTTTTTGCTAGCCTTAGGACTCTGCGCACTTTACCGCTACTAACCTGTGATAAAGTGCTAGTGCTCTCTCCTTAAAGCATGTTGGATTAGCTTATACTGAATTAACATATTTAATTTACTTGTAAGTCCTTACTAAAGTGGCATTACCTGTGCCCAGGGCCTGTAAGTTAAATGCTACTAGTGGACATGCAGGACTGACAGTTCCACTCACTCAAGTAGCACTTTAAACATGCACCAGGCCTGCCATTAGAGCCTATATTTGTGGTTTTAAACTAACATTTCGACCTAGCAAGTAAACATTTTTCCAGTCCCAAACGTTCCTTTTTTGTACATATAAGTCACCCCTAGAGTCGGCCCTGGACAGCCAGAGGGCAGGGCACAATGTATTTAAAAAGTAGGACATGTAATTTTAAGTTACATGTCCTTGTAGTGAAAACCTCAAATTTGTTTTTCACTACTGCAGGGCCTACCATAGCACAACACTGGACTTACATTATTACATTGTATAATTGAAATTTCCAAATGTGAACAGGTCACCTGTTCATATTTGGTGTCTCTGGAATTGTAATGCAAAATCCTAACTTATGGTAAAGTCAGATTTTAAATTACAATTATGAAAATGCCTGCCACTTTTACAAAGTTGGCATGTTGCTGCCTAGCCATTAGGTGCCTGCGACCTGTCCCTGAGTCACTCAACAGGGTGTAATTGAGAGTTTGGCTTTGTGTATTTCCCCTAGACAGCCACATATAATGAGGAGCTGAGGTGGGACAGGATGGGCCTTCACTGGCAGGATTGGAGGGAGGAGCTGGGCCCAGCCCCACTTACACTTGACTAGGCTGTGTCCTGTCTCCACAAAGCGCTAGATACCCCCTGTAGTTAGTCTGCAGCCAGGGACAGAAAGGCAAGGCACCTGTGTACTTCATAGGCATGACTCTAGAACATTCTCCCTAAACAAGACACAAGGGAGTATAAATACTGGACTTCAGACACCAAGGCGGTCATTCTGACCCTGGCGGTCAAAGACCGCCAGGGCGGAGGTCCGCGGGAGCACCGCCGACAGGCCGGCGGTGCTCCAATGGGGATTCCGACTGCGGCGGTAAAGCCGCGGTCGGACCGGCAACACTGGCGGTCTCCCGCCAGTGTACCGCCGCCCCATTGAATCCTCCAAGGCGGCGCAGCTTGCTGCGCCGCCGAGGGGATTCCGACCCCCCCACCGCCATCCAGATCCCGGTGGTCCGACCGCCGGGAACCGGATGGCGGTAGGGGGGGTCGCGGGGCCCCTGGGGGCCCCTGCAGTGCCCATGCCACTGGCATGGGCATTGCAGGGGCCCCCGTAAGAGGGCCCCTACAAGTATTTCACTGTCTGCTTGGCAGACAGTGAAATACGCGACGGGTGCCACTGCACCCGTCGCACAGCTTCCACTCCGCCGGCTCGATTCCGAGCCGGCTTCATCGTGGAAGCATCTTTCCCGCTGGGCTGGCGGGCGGCCTGAAGGCGGCCGCCCGCCAGCCCAGCGGGAAAGTCAGAATTACCGCGGCGGTCTTTTGACCGCGCAGCGGTATTCTGGCGGCCCCCGACAGGCCGGCGGCGACCGCCACCGGTCAAAGTCGGAATGAGGGCCCAAGTCTTCAGTACACTCCTGGACCTGTATATACTCTGCCAGGAAGGACTGCTGAGCTGCTGAAAGGACTGCCACTCTGATTGATTGCTGCTCTAAAAGACTGATGCCCTGTTGAGCTGACATGCTGCCTACTGCCCTCTTGCCTAGGTCTGAAGGACCTAGGCTCTGTTGGAATCAGAACCCAAGAGTCACCCTACTGGCTAGTTGGCTAGCCTCCTAATCTGAGCTTCAGAAACACAATTAGCATTCAACAACCTTGCACCAGCATCTGGACTCTGCCATCCCATAAATCTACCTGCCAAGTGGTGCCACCCCAGTCCTGGACCCTTAGAAGTTGGCCTAAGGTGCCCTGCCAACCTCTGTGGATCTAGAGGAATTGACACAACTCCTCTGCAGCGCAAACCCAAGCACAAGCAACGCAGGGAGAATGCTCTCCATCCCAGTTTCTCTCTCTGATTCTATTTTAGAAGTCTTAGGGTGTGGATGCATTGTCCCTTTGGTCACCTCACTGTCTATTTTATGCATGTCCTTCTATTTCATTAATCTCCCATTAGACGATTCAGGAAATTCCTTCAGGTTCTCTTAATTGCCCCATCTTGGCTTATATTTCTATGGTCCTCTTTTCTTCTACAGCTGTCTGTCTAGCCACATTGGGTATTTCCAATATTTCCTTCCCCATTGAGATGTCCTCCTCTTTGTCAAAACTGTACTTTTTTCTGCTTAGGTTAGGGGTGTGTAGCTTGAGAAGAAGGCTGTTTAAGAGAGATCTTACATAATTTTGAATCATGGTGTGTCTATAGGCTTGGAAGGGTCATTGTATGAACCAGTGGAAATACTGGATTTTCTTAAAGGTTTTCTTTTAGATTTGACAGTCTCCTCAATTAGAACACAGTGGCTAAGCAAGCCAGGTCTTAATGGTACCTATGGTGCATTCAGTGGCTAGGTTAGCATTAGGACTTCATAAAGTTTTTTCTATTCTACAACATGTTATTAATTTCCTGTCTCTCCTTGTGATCTATCTCTACTTATTCTGGGTCTTCAGAAATCTCCCTTTGAATTTTAAGTGCTATTCAAAGGTAATTTTTGGGTGGCTATTTGTTGTTGTTGTCAAATAACAGAACTGTAAGCTTTACATTCCTCCTGCTGTTTTCTGTTTTTTCCTCAAAGAAAGTGGTTCTCCGTACTGGAACATCTTTTTTTTTACTGAATATGTTTTCAGAACTCCACTGTTCCCAGGATATAGTTCTCGCTGTTTTTTCATCATTCTCCCTCATCTGGAAAGGAACCCACTTTGAATACCTTGGATGTGCGCAGAGCTCTTTCAATTTACCTGAATAGGACGGACGTTTTAGGAAAGATTACATGTCTGCAACATTTGAATCGCAGATTGTGGTTATCATCCTATGACTGATTCTTGGAGCCGCTGAATTAAGTTTGTCACTTACGTTTAGTAGCAAGCCATAGGAATCTATTTGCCAGCTTCCATGCAAGGTACATTTACCAGGGCAATGTATCTATTGGGACAGCTTTTAAGGAAGCCTCGTTAAAGGATATTTGCAATGCTGCCACCTGGGCTTCCCTCACACATGTATGACATTTTAGGGGTCGGTGAAATGTTGTCTTCTAATCTTGGTTTGTCTAAATTGGATGTTGTTTCGCCTTATTAAGAACGTTTATGTTGTGTTAAAAACTAAATGATTCAGTTGATGCAGCCATTTTCATTTCTGATTTGATCCCTGAATAGTTCTGACTATAATGGCCCCTCTTATTTAGTTTCTTTTCTCTGCTTGCATAAATTCTCAAGGAGTTAGAACTGGGACATGGAAGACAAAAGACAAAGTAACAACCAGATTACTGGTAATATTCATAACTCCGAATCCTAGTCTTCCTCATCACAGTGCTGTTTCCCCTCCCTTCCTTTCCAGTTTAAGTAACCGCAACATTTTTGAGGAAAGATTGTTACAACACGAAGTGGTTGGGGTGAATGCTTCCTTACTACTCAATATCATGAAAAGTGTCTCAGGCAAGGAATGGCGGAAGAAGTATTTTGTTTTTGTTTTAGCATAATTCCCTACAGTAGGGTAAGCCTGTGACACAGAAGACTAGGGCGGTCATTTCAAGCGACATATTATTAAGATGTTCAGAATTTTTGGGGCGAACTATTTATCATGAGTTTTTGAAGAATAACTTAAGGATTTTGGTACTTATTGCACGTTTCAGTTATTACTCGGTGTTTCCCATATTTAAATTTCTGTTCGCTTTCCAGGGTAACAGGAGTTATGCACACATACCAGTATTTAACATTCGTAATGAGGACCTAGGACTCCCACTACGTAATTGGGGCAAATGCATCCTACCTTGAATGGTATTAATGTGTCCCTTTTTTGCACTACTTAACTAGGAGAGTTTGGCATCAGAATACCCATATATCACATTTCTGAAGTCAAACTGCACTTCTATTGGTTGCTGTCATTGCCACACTATTTCTGTGCACATTGCAGCATTTAGACATTCATGGTGTAATCAATGCAAACTAACAGTTTTAAAGTCACCAACAAGGTGTAAGTGTTACTACTAAAACTTGTCTCAATCAGTACCAGGTCAGCTGCGGAATACCTGTACAGTTTTAACCTTTCAATGCACAAGCTCACAACACAAACTTTGCAAAAACAAATTAGAACATATATATATGTGTGTGTCTGTGTGTGTGTGTGTCTGTGCGTATGTGTGTGTGTGTGTGTTTGCAGGAAAGAGACTTTTGGCATGGTTATCCCCCCACACACTTTTTGCCTAATATTGATGCTGACTTGACTGGAAGTGTGCGGGAATCCTGTTAACTAGGCCCCAGCACCAGTGTTCTTTCCCAAAACTGTACCACTGTTTCCCTAATCTGACACAGCCCTGGCAACCAGCTAAGTCCTTGTAAAAGGTACCAGCGACACTAAGGGCTCTCTGACCAGGTAAGGTCCCTAGGGGCTGCAGCATGTATTGTGCCACCCTAAGGGGCCCCTCACCCAACACATGCACATTGCCATTGCAAGCTTGTGTGTGCTGGTGGGGAGAAAAAGGTAAGGTTGACATGGTATCCCGCTCAGGGTGCCATGCTGACAAACCTCTGCCTGTGGCATAGGTAAGTCACCCCTCTAGCAGGCCTTACAGCCCTGAGGCAGGATGCGCTACACCACAGGTGAGAGCATAGCTGAAGGAGCAATATACCCCTACAGTGCCTAAGTCCATTCTTAGACATTGGAAGTGCAGTGTGGCCATACTGAGTACATGGGCTAGGAGTCTGTCATTACAAACACCACAGCTCCATGATGGCTTCACTGAAGTTTGGTATCAAACTTCTCAGCACAATAAACCCACACTGATGCCAGTGTTGGATTTATTGTAAAATGCACACAGAGGGCATATTAGAGATGCCCCCTGTATTTTACCCAACCCCCTAGTACAGGACAGACCAGTCTGTGCCAGCCTTCTACTAACAGAAAACTTTCTGACCCCATGGGGTGAGAGTCTTTGTGCTCTCTGGGTTCAGACACAAAGCCTGCTCTGGGTGGAGGTGCTTCAAACCTCCCCCTGAAAGAACTATAACACTTGGCAGTGAACATCAAAGGCTCAGGCCTCCTGTTACAGGGCCCCAGGGCACTTCAGTTAGTGGTGATGCCCATCCCCCTCACCCCCTCCCGCAGACCAAGCCCTATTTTTGGCGGCAGGTCAGGCTTGAAAAGTTGGTAAAACAGGGAGGAGTGACCACTGCAGTTAGGAACATTCCTAAGGTGTCCATAGCTGAAGTGACCCCCTCCTTGCAGAATCCTCCATCTTGTTTTGGAGGTTAGGGGCCAATAAGGTTAGGCCTGTGCTCCCCTCCCCAAAGGGGGTGGGCAACAAAAGTGTGTAGTCTCCCTCAGGGACAGTAGACATTAGCTACTGCCCCCTGATCCCTGTAACACCCCTAAGTCTAGTATTTAGGTGCCTCCCTGAACCTCACTCACCAGATTCCTGGTGACCTCAGAAGAAAGCAGAGGACTGCTAAGCCAACCTCAGCAATGAAGACTCCAGATGACAATTGACTTGGCCCCAACCCTACCATTCTGTCTGCAGCTTCAAAGACCCCTGCTTCAAGTAGTTGACGCATCCTGCAGAACCAGCAACCTCTACAAACCCCCAGAGGAACAACTGTCCAGCAGAGGACCAAAAACTCCTGAGGACAGTGGCCATGTCCAAAAGAAATCACCAAAGGACTCCAGAACCAGCCCAGATCCACAAGTCCTGTCCACTCTGCAATCGATACCTACAGCCCGATTCCAGGTGGCCCATCAGACCAGAGAAGATCCCCAGGTGATTTTGACCTCAAGTCCATCCTGGGTTTACACCTCCTGGCCAACACGATGACGCCTGCAGCCTCAATCCAAAGGCCCCCCCTGACCGGATCTGACGAAGATTCCTGACACCTAAAGGTACCCCTGCATCCGCAACCTCCTGGCCTTGGGGAATCCAAACAACATTCCAGCAACGTCCAGTGGACACCGTTCCTTCCTGTCCAGACTTTGATTTTACAGATCTGGACCCAGCCTCCAGCATCTTTGTGGCCCGCAGGGTTGCCTCATTGAAAAGCATTGGGCGCTGGAAGCTGTGTTCCCACCCTGCACCCGGCTGCCCCTGTGCAGCTGAGGGTGTATGTTTGTTGCTGACCTGTGGCACCCCCCTCCGGTGCTGACCTAAACCCCCAGGCCTGTGTCCTGAAACCACAGGTTTTTGCAATCTCTTTTCTCCTAAATTCCCTCAGTCCTCCTAGGATTCTATTGCAAACCCGACACCAATGTTGAGCTCTGTACCCGGCCGGCCCCGTGTTACTGGTGGTATGCTTTTAGTGTCAACTTGAACTGTGATCTGTGGACATTCTAACACCCAAAGACTGGAATCATAAGTTGTGTACTTACCTGCTTTCTGTGTTAATAATTTTCCTCCCTAAGGACTCTATTGACTCCTACGAAAAATTGCAGTCAACTTTTGAAACTGAAAAGTGTTACTTACTTGTAAACTGCTTAATCTGCAAAATCCAAACAAAGTACATTTGATACATATGCTTGATACATACTTACAACTGTACTTACCTGCAATAGAGATCCTTTGGTTCTAGTAATAAAGTAATAATATATATATGTTTTATATAAAAAACATATGGTCTGAGTGTGTGCCTCATTTCTTGACTGTGTGTATACAACAATTGCTTTGCACTATCCTTTGATAAGGCTAACTGCTCCACCCCACTACCACAAAAGGGAGCATTTGTGTTATCTACTTTAGTCTCTGATAAACTTCCGGGGAACCCCTGGACTCTGTACACACCATACCTCATTATATTATATACAGAGCCAGCATCCATATATATATATATATATATATATATATAGACATATATATATATATTTTTTTTTTAATATATATATATACACACACACACACGCTTTTTTTTTTTGCTTCAATCTTTAAATCGGACAAAATCACAAGCAAGCTGGATCCAAGGTATTGTTACGACTGAAACAAAACGTTTCTCCAGCCCCCAGGTGTCTCGGGAGGTTTTCTCATAGAAGGCAGTTCTGATTACAGTGTGTGAAAGAAGGTGTCTGGTCTGATTCTGAGGTAGGTTTAGCTCAAATTACACTGATTTATTTCCGGGGACGAAAGAAGAAAAAACAGCTGTGCGCAGCTTTGTGACCCTTGATCTCGGAGGCAGATACTGACATGCTGGTTTCTTGCAGCCTCACCTCATGAAGAAACTTATAAACCAGGAGCCGAAGATTAAAAATGATAAAAGGACAAAACTATTTTTGAAAATTGAAAGACATAACAAGACAGAAGGACGTAGAGGACACTCTGCGAAAAAAAGGTATGCAAAACAAGTAATGATTTATTCCTTTGTCATGAGGGAAGAGATCAGGATGAAGATTCTTAGAAATCTGTGGAGAATCAGCATGATTGTAACTGAATTAATTCACGTGTACTATGCAATACGGAGGGCATCTCTACCCATAGTTCACTGATGTGCTACGTTAATTGTGTCTGCTCTGCATTGAGAGAGATAATCCATGGAAACGTTACAGTGATACAACAGCTTTGCAGTCGACCGAATCTGTTATCAGTCTATGTAGTGTTGAAGAGAACCTCGTACACACGAGGATATTACAGCTTCGCGCTCGTTAATGGTGTGCAACTTTTTTTTATTAAGCAAAGCTCAGTTTTACCACGTCCGATTACTCGCTTTCACGAAGCTTGTGGGATTTCCCACTTTGCCTTTCGTACACCCAAGTGTATTTTTCACCTGCACTTGAACTCACACATTGCTTTGGTTCTGTCAGTAAATACCACTGCAATAAAACATGCTTCAAAAAATACACATTATTTTTCTTTGAATCTCCCAGTGATGGAGTTTGTGAGAATGATTTCTCCACCGTCAAGATCCCGGGGACTGGTGGTAAGGTGTGTGTTGGCTAGCATTTTGCATGTAAGTGTATGCCTTACCCAGCTTTTCCTAATGGGTGAGTCAACGCTTGGCAGGGTAAGGCACGTCAAATCATTCCTACATAAAAAATGTTAAAAATGGGAAGGATATACCACTTAAAGAATTGTGGAAACAGCTCAACTCTTTTCCATATGCATGTGAGCTAAAAGGGCTGACCTGTGGTTCGTTGTGGCATTATATAGTTGTATACTTGGATATGTAACCGCTATAGACCACAGCAATATTAAGACCATAATATGCAGCAGCATGCAACAAATTATAACTTATACCTCTTACATTCACATAAGTCTTATCTGTTATGTGGATTCTCCATCACCAGCACCATACAATCAAAAAAACAGTCATTACCAAATTAACTTGCAGGGAAGAGATCTGTCACGCATTGCTAGAGAATTTAAAAAAACTTTAATATAGTCCACCACTGCAAGTCCCAAATATCTATACAATCTATGCAATCTGACAACTTCTTTACATCTCACAAAGACACTCAGATATGGTATGATAAAAAATTCCAAGCTCTACAGATCTCTCTTTTCTTTTTCCATCCAGCCATGCTAGCTCAGGAGCACAACAATGCACACAATCTCACATTGGAGAACCCAGTGCAGGAAGCAGTTATGCAGACAATGTCATATGAAATGCCATAAACGGACCTGTAGAGCTGTGTAAGCTACCAGTTTACTGAAAAACATAAAACTGCACATCTGTCTCTCACACGTCATCACCCAACACACTGCTACAGGCTGCATCCGATAAAACAATACCCACATCTCGGTGGTCATCATCCACAATGTGGAAACACTTCCCACATAGCTTCAAAACAAAAACACCATTCTTCCAGCCACACACCCACAGGGTGTAGCGTGCTACTCATATAGGTAAACGGTTCAGCACACCATATAGGAATAGTAAGTGTTATATAAATACTGCAGTGTAATACAGTACAATGCACTATACACACTAATGGCCAATATAATAGAACTGTGTGACCTTTACAGGATTTTAGAGTTTTTATGAGAAACATGCAAGGTTTACGAGAAAAACTCTGCAGCTTCCCACATTTCCATTCCTTATTAGGGCACATGAGCACAATATTATCTTTAGGGGTGGCCCAACTCATATGATTATCTACTGAAAAGTTAATAGCTCCAAAGGAACAAATTTCATTTTTTAATGTGTGCATGTGTTGTGCAAACTAAATTCCGAAGAGCAGATAAATGAGAGCTAAGAAGAGAGCATTTCATTGCAACTGGTGCATCTCACAGAAGAGAGGAAACAAAATGACCATTTTTGTGGTGCAGCGGGAGGGAGTGTGTTGGTTCACACCAAACTATGGAAACTAGAACTTGCCTGTGGATGGTAGGTGGTAATATCTAGGCTATAACTAGATCACACAGTTATTTTTACACCACATGGACCTACACATTGCAAAATTACGCACATTTGTATTTCATTACATACATTTAAAATTAGATTTAACCCAAGGCACACTTCCTGTTGAAGTACTGAAGCTCAGATTAGAACCTAGATCACTGGGATGAACGTCAAGTGACTAAGAACCTACTTTACTATCATATACTAGGACAGTGGTTCTCAACCTTTTGACTTCTGTGGACCCCCATTTTATCAATACTGGAGCCCGGGGACCCCCACTGAATCATTATTGGAACACGGGGACCCCCAAGGAGTCATTACTGATAGCTGGGACCTAATATTATTAAATATTTTAAGCAGCCGCGGACCCCCTGAGGAGGCTTCGTGGACCCCCGGGGGTACCCGGCCCACAGGTTGGGAACCACTGTACTAGGACATTCAGTTCAGGTTAACCCTACTGACGTGGTAGTACAGTCTGTATAATATAATTAAAGACTTATTTTGCACCAAAGATGTTGAGGTTTGACGTCGCTTGTCGTTTTCTGTTTTTTTCTGAGTGGACCCACTACCCCTAGCTCCCCATACATTCACATCTGAAGTCCTTTCATCTCTCTGTGTAAGGCATTTTACCTCCTTTTTCGATCAGATTAAGCTGTATTACAAAGACCCGAGGTGCTTGGTTTTCCAACTATTCACAAAGCTCATTATAACAAGACAATCATAAATTTAAGAGAGTTAGACTATGGTTAAGCATAAAAGTTATACTTACACCACTGCATATTTAAGGGGCATTTCAGGGTAATAAAACATTTTATCCTGCCATTGGCAGCTCAGTTCATTCAAATTCTATTCTTCAAGCTCTTTCAGTTCATGTTCCACCTTCTTCCTGTGGTATTTACAGTACCAACCAACTTGACTTATATACAGGATAGCAAAAACATGTGCAAATGTTTAAAGAATTGGGATGGGTGCAGTGAGAAAGACAGAAATACAAGTTGTCCTCAATAAGTTATCTTCGATATTGAACAAATATACAATCTTAAAAAGAAATTGAAGGAATCAAAAAAATTAAGTTTCTGCAGATTAAAAGTAGTTTTTCCTAAATTTCCATGAGGGAGCTTCAAAGTGGTAGCAGGAATATCAAGTCCAGTATCATACGAACATCAAAGAAAGACTGAAATGTGATATTAGTCATATAATGGAGAGAAAAAACATGTTTAGCGACTGCACCGTCACCCTTACGCATTTACCCAAATACCTGACATGGTCAAGAGCGGGTGAAAAATCGCTAAAATATTTTAGCTTTTTCCAATCTGGTGGTGGGAGGCGCAACCTGAGGAGGTGCCCCAGACACTGCATCTGAGGGTGGTGCAGCACCGGCCTCTGGGCAGGTGGATTGGGCTGAAGCTGGTGCTTCACAGGAAGGCAGGCTGAAGGCAATGTTTGACTGTTACAATCCTGATTGCGCCAAAATTAATCAATTGCTGAGAGTTATAATACCCAGTGAGGTCCAAGATAGGTTGACAGCAAAAACCAAATGGCCAGATCGGTCTCGTAGGGATGAATGAAGATTGGCAGCTGCTAAAAAAATTATATTTAATGCAGTAAATAAGATGCGTCAAAATAAATAGGTGTAAGCGAAACACGGGTGAGACACCCAGTGACTATTTAGATCACGAGACATACTTTTTACTGTTATTTTGTTATTGTGAATGCTGCTGAGACTGCCTCAGAAGTTGTAGAGGCTGCTTTTGTGGAAGGTTTTTTGCCAAAAGTACAAAAATGATTGTAGAATAAATGAGTGGGCTGGCAAACTAAGAACGTGTCTAAATTGGTTTTGGGTGGCTAATCATGTGTGACTGCTCGGGGAGCAGGTGCTTTGTTCTTGATGTTCCCAACAAGCGAGTGATGTCGGAAGGTATTTTAAGGGTTGGCTCTGTAGAAATGTGTTGGAGTCCAGTGAAGGTTTCCCACGACACCCCTTCCAACCCGAAGCTAAGTTAGAAATCCGCCCTGTCATTGCTGCTTTAATTGTGCTGGGTGGGTGATTTCCCACTATTAGCATTTGCAGAACTCACATGTTGCCAATTATGAAACCAATCAGGAGAACATATTGTTTTTTGAAAGTCTTAAAGCTCTTTAAGCTATTCATTTAGTCTTTTGACTATTTTTCCAGTTGTACTAAAACCTACTACCATTATTTCTTGTGTGCCCCAGCACAGTTACTTCTTTTACTGCATTCTGATTTGTGTTCTGCTGTCTTCTCCATTTCTATGCATTCTGAAAGTCCTTTTTTTTGCAACTGACACAGAAGAAACTAACTAACGTATATCCAACATCTCAAGGGCAATGCTGAAGAACCATCCAAATGTTTGCATATTTGAAAAGGTGCTTATGAAAGATTTGGACACTAATTTCCCACTGTGACTCTACCCTTATTCTCTATGTGGATGACTAGTTAGTCGCTTCTGATTCTGTGGACCAATCATAACATGATATTAGCTTATCGTGGATTCAACAACTAAATTGCAGTTTTCGTTTTCTCGCCCCCAAATTGCAATTTAGTCATGACATTTCCGCAGGAGAAAGAGACATGTCCACTCATCACATCCAGGCTGTTCGAAAGTTGACATGCTCTCTTGCTTGTCTCAAAAACACACCATCATAGGAACAGCAAATTACTGTTGCAGATGGATTTTAGGCTGTGCTACCACTATCAACCCCCTGCAAGGCCTAAGCAGGAAGGGTACTCCTGAACCTTTGTCCTGGTCCCAAATGTAAAAAATTATTTTGTTCCCTTGAAGACCATAAGACCACATTGTCCTCAGCGTCCGGTTTAGGTTTGCCTGATTGTTCAACGCCTTTCATGCCACACTGTCATGAAAATGACGGGTTAAACTCTCAGAGTTATTTACACAATAGGAAGGTGACAGAAATATATCAATTACTTATTGTTCTTCTGCTCTGGGTGTTGCAGTAGAGGAGCTGCATGTAGTGCCTGTAAATATAGTGCTGACTGCTGACCTCTTTGTTGAGGTGCCTGAAAATATTGTTTTGGGATCACCTCTCACTGTTGCCATACCACTCGCTGTTGTTGTTTTGTTATTGACTACCAAAACACAACATCTTTCAATGTCCAGATTGTCAAAATATGATATCCGGTTCCTGTACGCTTATAATATGACACTGGTACGGTGGCCTGTTTGAACAATGCCTCATTGTTTCCAACCTGTCACAGTAGGGAACCGCATGACTGCCTTATTGTGCCCTTACTACACCCCAGACTGATATCACTGATGCACCGGTGCCTACATTTGATATTGTGTGTTATGTTGATGGTTATTGTTTAAGAAATAATGATGGGAGAATGGTGACCGGATATATTGAATGTACTCAACATAAAACAGTGGAGAATCCATATTTATTCTGCACATGGTGCTGAACATATTGCCCTCACTTAAAATTTGTATTTAAGTATTTTTGCCAAAAATAAAATTGTCAGCATTGTTGCTACTCTGACCATTTTGGCAAATTCATTTACTTACAACCCGATTTCATTCAGATAGCCCATTGCTGCTCTTCACACATTGGATATAGTCTATATGCTTTCAGAATAGGTGGAGACAGATGTTACTGTGGCCAAACAAGTCAAGACTTTATCCCCAGCTTTGGAAATACACTAAAGATTGAAAGTGATAACAAAACTCATTTTAAGTCATCTATAAACCAGGAACTATGCAAAGGTCCTCAACATAATGCCTGCCCTCTGTATCATCTCTGGCAATGGTCCACTTTATAATAGAAGTTGAAAAATAAAATATCATGAACATATGTGGGAAAGTGACTCAAGTCAGGCCTGACACCTTACTTAGCACTTATGTTGGTTAGAGCTAGTCATTAAATTCTAATTGGTACACCTATGAGACTTCTGTCATCCCCTTTAGTGTCCATAGCTTTACTAGACTTGCATCTGCCTGATGATGAGACTTTAAATTACTGCAAAAAACAGATTTTCCTTTTCATTAGCTTCCATTGTCATGTGCAGGAAGCGTTACCCACAACCTATCCAAAGCTTGTCGAAACTGACAACCCAGTGACTGGAGGTCACTTTTGCCAAAATTAATTCATCACTTCAACCCCATTGGCAACATCTGCTCATCACCACCACCACTGTAAAATGGCAAAGACTGCCCAACCAGATATGTGCATCGCACTATAAGTGACATACAGAACCAAAAGAAGCCAGACTTCTGGACTCAGGAGCACCTACCACCACAGGCACACAAATAGAAGTGAAAAAGATGCAGCCCTTCTTCTTATACATGACTATGGTCTGTGACCTATGTAATGGGAAGCATCTCAGCTAATTCATCTCTCATTTGATGTGACCCGCCCTCGCCATAATGAGCCTGTTTGGTTGGCTCATCATTGGCTGTGCCAAGATGAGGCAACCAGAGGCATGTAAGATGTCACTATAATGGTGCCCTCTGTCCTTCCCAGAGTTAGAGATGATCTGCCTACAAAGACAGAGGGTTTCTGCAAACATTGGATGGACCAGAACAAACAAGAGCTGAATCTTTCCTCTTGGTGGATGTCCTCCACTGTGCCCACTGACTCAGACAAGCATTTGCTCGATTTATAGCTATTAGCATTGTAAAGTACTAGCTGGACTTTTATTGCCACATAAAATGAAAATGAAAAGTAATACAGTTTTACATAAGCGAGCCGATTTAAAGCGCCCTGCCATGAGCGTGAAGGAGCACACAAAATGAAACCGAAGTTTGCTCGCTGTCAAATGTATCGGCAAATGTGCAGCGAGATCACGCTGCGTAGGAAAGAAAAAGAAAAAGTAGTGAAAAGTAATGAAAACATGGAGCCTCGTATGTTTTCAGTATTTGGTCGGTGTGCTCAAGGAGGGCTAAACAGCGGAAAAGGCATGACGTATGTATGCATTTCACAAATAAATTAATTCAAGCGATTTTTGAAAGGCAAGCCTATGAACCAATGAAACTGCATGTGGTGGGCCGGGTTAAGAGCCCACAGCGAGATTACAGCAGGCTAGAGCGCCTGTGCGCTGGACCCTAAAAAGGGTGTGTCTTAGATCCTGATTCCCAAATGTTTGTTACCCTTGATTATTTAACTCTGCCTCTGCAGAGTTAGAGAATACCGCCCCATGCCAGTCAACTAGGTGTGGCTGCCCAGAGACTGGTTAGTAAAGAAGGAAATAGCATATATGGGATGCAACAGGAGTAACATGACTATAAGCCAGTTTATGGACACAATACTTTTACTGATGCTCACCGAAGTTGGCACACCAGAAACAGTTTTTCCTTCTGGACTATTGTTCAGCAGAAGTATTTACTTTATTTGTGGCAACATAGCTTATATGTGTTAAGACTGATCAGATTCCTGTTTCTGGTTATGTAGTACCAGCTACTAGACATTAAGCCACACCCCCTCCTGCTAAACATTGAGAAAGCAAAAATAATGTCTTTGCACACGATTTTTTGCAAATATGTCTCAGAGTAAAGGTGGACAATGGCTCTTGACTTTCTCTTGGCTGCTAAGTCTGTTCAGTAGCAGAGGTGGAATGATGTGTTTTCATTCCATACAGTTCTGTGGAACTCCGTAGCCAAATGAGTGAAATGCACAATAGTTTTAAAGACTAAAATACTGTTGGCAATGGACTTGTACTGGAGACAGGGGCATGACACTTTGAAAGACATTTCTAATCATTAACGGTGGATTTCTTCTCATTTATATACTGCTCCGAGCTTGTATGACCTCAGTAAAGAGTTTCATTAGAGGCAAGGGAACGTCCTTGACTTACCACTTGCAGCTTTTTGATTTAAAAGCTGATGAAGATGAAGGCTAAAGGTAGTGAAGGACAAGAAGTGCTTCATTTAATGAGCTTTGAATTGTGCTCTGATGTTCTGTATTGCGCTGTAGAAGGGTGCAAGAGAGGGATTGTCAGATTACCCTAACTATCCTTAGTAACTGTTAGACTGTAGTAACCTGTAAAAGCCATATTTCCTTTCCTATGCTTCCGCTTTTAACCGGAAGTGCCCTTCTCCAAGCCAAGACGTAGTGCACCCAGGCACCTAAAAAAGGGCCCAGATTCTCAAAGGTGTCATGGAACGCAGCGCAGCAGCCAACTGCCTTGCAAGACAAGGAGAGAGCAGGAGAGTGTCATATTTACAGAGATATGGCTATCTGTAACATGCCTTGTTGTTATGTTTTAACTATTTCTTTTTCCTTGTTTTCCTTTAACTTTGTGTTCTCGAGTCATGTCAGCGTAGTCAAACACTCCGTGTTCGAGTGTTCGGGTCTGGAGTCAGATGGCGACAGGCTCTCGCCTCGGATGGTTGTGGCTTACGCTGTCATAGGTCCCTTTTCCTGGAATAAATCTTCTTCTACAGTATTTGTGTCCTGGAGCATTTTTCTATCGGTCAACTATACCGCTCATTCCCACATTTTTGGTACCAGGAGTGGGGTGTTGTTAAAAGGTATACTCCCAAAGGACGTTGCTGTGCCGGGGACCCACCGACCCAACTGCCGTCACCCCGCCTTTTGAGGAGGTCGGAAGCGGAAAGGTTCCGCAGAAGGAAAGAAACAGCAAAAAAGAAACAGCAACTAAGGAAATTGCGTGAGTAAGACTACCATCCATCAGCCTGCTTCACGCAACATATTTGTTGTTATTTGCGATGCAGACCGTTGGATGTGCACGCACGGCATGACTCACCTGTTGCACGAGCCTTAGTTCATCGCCCTGTGTTGCACGAGCCTTCGTTCTGTCGTCCCGAGGTGCGGCACGCTTACGCGCGTAAGCAGGCACACACGTCATAGCAACGACGCAGGCTGTTGACGCTGACGTTCCTCTTTCCTTCCTGTTGCCTGGTTGCCGCCTCACTACACTGCGCTTACAAGACGTTTCTAAGGATAATATTTCAACTACCCGCGGTGAGCGCACTAACTGCCGACATCGTTTATTTACTTTGAGTACAAGTCGGAAGTTTTTCTTATCACTGTATGGGACATTGTTTTATTTAATTAAAGGACAGGTCAGAAGCTTTCCTCACCGTTGTATGGACACCAGGAGGAGGAGTGCACCGTGCACGAGGAGTTGACTTTTTATTTTAAAAAAAATAATAATAAATAACTTTGGGACATTCTGCATATGCTTAACTTTGGGACAGACCACATATGTTTATGGTGCATATAACTGGTATCTTTATGCAAATCTTGCCCTACGTGCCATTCGTGAGTTCCATGCGCATATAATACTGCCATATCCTGGCTACTTCTCAAAGTGTTGTCCAGCCTCCACCCTTCCTACAGAAAAATGGGAGGCCTGAGTTGAAGTGGTCCGAGTGGTTGAGAATATTTGAGAATGATCTCATAACTATTGATGCCAACGCATTTTCGCCGGCAAGGAAGATGGGTTTGTTGTTTAATCATTTGAGGGTAGCGGGCCAACGAGTCTTTGACAATTTGCCGCCTGTGCCTGCTCCCCTTTCTGATGATGTAGTGTGAAGTGAATTTGAGGAAGGAAAAGCGATAATGATGAGACAGTATGCAGATGAATCTAGTGTGCTATTGGAGAGATTCAATTTTGCCATGTGTAAGCAGGCTGCGGATGAGTCTGTGGAGGAATATGTGGCTACGTTACGAGTACTAGCAGCCAAATGTGATTTTGGTGCCAATGTTGATGTATACATAAGAGACCAATTTGTTTTTTATTGCTTCTCAAAGAAAATTCAGGAGAGCCTTTTAGCTTTTCGCAACCCGACATTGGTGGAGACCATTGATATCGCTAAAAGTATTGAAAGGTCTATAGTCTCCTCCAAAGTTCTTTCCAATCATAATCCTCATATGGCAATCAGCTGTGTGTCAGAGGAAGATTCTGTTTGCACAATCAGCAACAAATTCCAGAAAAGTAAGAGGAATCCTGGCCAGAGTATGGGCATGTCTGTCTGTTTCAGGTGTGGCTCTTACGGCCACATTGAAATTGCCCATCTTGTCCTGCTTTAAACAAAAAATGCTTAAAATGTCGCAAAGTAGGTCATTTCCAAAAAATGTGCAGAATGGGCAAGTTCAAGTGGGGTTTGAGCAACAATGTATCCAAAGTGCATATCAGCAACGTATATATACCACGGAGTCCGAAAATTATGTTTCTGAGTCCATGAGTAGTCCTTCTAATGTTGTACTGACCGTAGGCACACGCAAAGATTCGGTCACTAACGAGGGCAGCATCAAAGGACCCTTATGTGAGGTGAGCATTGGTGGGAAATGACTAGTGGTCATAGCAGATTCTGGAGCCCCAGTGACCATAATAGCGGATAAAACATATTTTACATTATGGCCAGAGTCAACTGGGTTGCAGTGTCCCGACATCAATCCAAAAGCTTTTGGTGATCAAGATATAGACTTGTTAGGATTTTTCTTGTCAGATTTATCAATCTTAGGGAGACGTGTGCATACCAAAGTCTACGTAGCTGTTAATGGGAGAAATATTGTTGGTTGGAGGGATTTGGCCAAGCTCGGGATTATTTTATGTCCTGGCCATCATACGCCCATTATATTAGCTGATTTACCTGTGAGTTGTGACCCTGTCTTGTCTTCCGAGTCAGTCATTTGCGGTCTAAAACTTCAATTTCCTAAGGTATTCCAGGACAAAGTTGGAAACGTTAAAGGTTTTGAACATAGTGTCAAGCTCAAGAAGGGGGCATCACCCATAGTTCACAAAGTTAGACCAGTACCCCTGAGTATCAGGCAAAAGTTGAAAGAGTTATTGGATAAATTGATTGGTGAAAGTATAATTGCCCCTACAGATTCCTCTGAGTGGGTCTCACCCATTGTCCTTACTAAGAAAAGATCAGGGGATTTGAGATTATGCGTGGATTTGAGGTCACTGAACAAAAATATACTAATTGACTGCCATCCCCTCCCTCACATACAGGAGTTAATTACTAGCATAGGTAACTCCAGATACTTTTCTACCATTGATCTACACTCAGCATACCATCAGATACCTTTGAGCAAAGACTCTCAATCCCTTACCACTTTTGTAACACGTTTTGGGGCGTATAAATATCGCAGGCTTCCATTCGGGTTGGCGTCTGCAGGTGCATTTCAAAAAATGATGGACACTTTGTTTATTGGTTTGGATAATGTTGTAGCCTTCCAAGATGATATTTTGGTTCACACAGTTACAACAGAGGAGCATATTGCTCTTTTGAGCAGAGTTTTTAGTATACTACAATCGTATGGTATGACAGTCCAAGCAGAAAAGTGAAAAATTTTGGTTGAACAGGTAGAGTACCTTGATCATACTATTTCAGCGGAAGGAATAAAACCTAAACTCTGCAATCTGGAAGCCATCAAAAATGCTCCTGCTCCTTCAGATAAGGATGCTTTGCGTTCGTTCATGGGTCTGTGCGAATACTATGCACGGTTTGTGCCCGGGTATGCACTTATAGTCCAACCTTTGAGATCCATGCTCAAGAAAGGTCAGAAATTTATCTGGGACGAAATGATGGATACAACTTTCCAAAAAGTGAAGGATTTAGTGTGATCTGCACCTTCACTTAAACCTTTCATACCTTCGGGTGAGTGATTCATAGCTGTAGATGCCAGTCTAAAAGGTTTAGGAGCCGTTTTCGGGCAGCTGGTTAATGGAAGGGAGAACACGGTAGCTTTCGCTTCTAGGTCTCTTTCAGAAGCAGAGAGGAATTATAGCACCATAGAAAGGGATGCCTTAGCTTGTGCCTGGTCTGTGGAAAAGTTCAAAAACATACATATGGGGTTGAAAATGTGACGTGTTCACTGACCACAAGCCATTAGTGTACCTTCTTAGTGGCAATGGCTTAGGGAAAGCTTCTGCTCGTTTGGTGCGTATTTTATCCAAATTACAAGAATACAATTTAAATGTCAAATACATTCAAGGAGGTATGAATATTCGTGCTGACTGTTTGTCCCGCATGCCGCTACAAATTTCTGGTGGTGAAACGCAAAGTCATGAGGAAGAATGTGTGGTTGGCTTATTGGAAGCTGTCTCAGCTTGTGATGGCAGTATCACAGTTGATGAGTGGAAAACAGCCATGTCCACAGACAAAGTACTGTCTCGCGTGGCTCATTTCATTACTTGTGGTTGGCCGACAGAGAAAACTCTAGATAATGTAATGAGAACATTCAAACAAGTGTTCGGAGAATTATCATGTAACAATGAAATTTGCATGAGAGGTGACTTATTCATCCCTCCTAGTGATCTTCGTCATAAGATTATTAAAATTGCACATCTAGGACATTTGGGAATCTCAGCTACAGTAAAAAAAGCTGAAAGCATCGTACTGGTGGCCTAGTTTACATGAGCAAGTTACACACTTTATCGATAATTGCGAACATTGTCTTGTGTCTGACAAGCACTGGAAGAGTTACACCAAACCCTTGCATCCTGTCCCTTTCCCCACTAAAGCATGGGACAGTTTAGCCATTGATTTTTCTGGACCTTTCTACATTTTACCGAGAGAAATGAAGTTTTTAATTGTACTTGTTGATTATTACTCAAAATAGATATATTATTCATTTGTTGAATCTGCTGACTCTGAGTCTGTTATAATATTTTTAGAGAGACTCTTCCATCTAGAGGGTTCACCGACTTCTATAATTACTGACAATGGTGTTCATTTTACGTCTCATAAGATGGAAGCCTTTCTCAAGAAATATGGTATTAGGCACTCACAAGTAGCACTGTATAGTCCCTCCTCAAACGGCTTGGTAGAGAGGGCCAACCGCATTTTGAAAGAGGGTATACAGACAGCTATTGCCATGAATGTAGATGTTGCACATTTTGTTGAAGAAAAACTTTGGGCGTACCATACCACACCTCATTCTACCACAGAATTAACTCCCTCTCACTTCTTAGAGGAAGGGAAGCTGTAACTAATTTGACTCCCACGTGGCTTCTACGGAACAGGAAATCTAAGAAAGAAGAGGAAAGTTTGATAGACTTGAATAGGTTAAGATGTACAATGGAAAAAAAACAAGTGGCACAAAAGAAGAACTATGACCTCAGGAACAGAGTCGAAGAGATCAATGTCAATGTCCAGAACTATGTCTTAATCAAAAAAACGCATAAAGTGATGAAAGGGGAGTCCAAGTTTTCTTTACCTGTTAAAGTTATCAAGGTTAATAAAAATTCTCTATTGTTAGAAGGAAAGGGATGGTGGAATAGGAACATTGTTGTTCCGGTATCTAAGGAACAAGCATAGATATTTGGTAAAGTATACTCTGAGTCTGATTGAAGTAGTTCTTCATTTCCAGCTAACTCAAATTCCACTGATTTTTCTATTGGTAACAGTAATGCACATACTGAACCGGGGGCTACGTTGACAACGCTAGACACTATGCCGTCAACGTCAGTACTGACTTCTCTAGACACCACGCCATCTACTTCAACACAAGCTGAAGCCATCCCATCTGACCAGTCTAATCTGGGTGTTAATACTGGCGCAATTGGAGACAAAGAAGAACGCACAAGGTTCAAACGTGCTATTAAGCCGCCTACTAGATTTTGTGATTACCTGTTGAATTGATTTTTGTTTCATTGTCGTTAGGAAGGGAGGTAATGTAACATGCCTTGTTGTTATGTTTTAACTATTTCTTTTATTATGCATACGTTCCTTGTTTTCCTTTAACTTTGTGTTCTCGAGTCATGTCAGCGTAGTCAAACACTCCGTGTTCGAGTGTTTGGGTCTGGAGTCAGTTGGCGACAGGCTTTCGACTCGGATGGTTGTGGCTTACACTGTCGTGGGTCCCTTTTCCTGAAATAAATCTTCTTCTACAGTATTTGTGTCCTGGAGCATTTATCTATCGGTCAAGTATACCACTCATTCCCACACTATCTTCTCCCCTCTCCCTAGTGCGGGAGCTGATTTCATCTGCTGTGTGCCAGGCACACACCTCTGTGCCATCGTGCATCGTGCGTGCCTGAGTCTACCAAAGGTTTTGGACAAAATACTATGGCCAGGCAAGTGAAAAATCTTTTCCTACTTTGTATGTGTGCTGTCCAGTGCAGCACACATGCAAAGTCGGAAAAGAAAGCAGAAATGAAAACATTTCTCCTTTTAACGCCTGCTTTTGAGCTGCATTAATGTTTGGTGCTAAACCCTTTCTGCTAATGTTAGCAGTTAGGGTTTAACATCAAAAAGCATAAGTGGTTGCATGGGAATGCCCATGTACAACCCGTGTAACGCCCCCTTGACTCAAAGTAATGCAAAGCAGCGTTTCGTGCTGCTTTGTGTTACTTTTGGGCACTTTCCAGCACAAAACAAGTTTTGCACTGGAAAGTGAATCAGGAAAAAACATTTTGTGCTGGTTAGAGCCACTTTTGTGACGCTAACTCAGAACAAAATGTTTGGAAATCTCCCCCAACGTTTTCAAAATGTTGCTGACACATAGAAACTGTGCTTAATTATTAATTCTTTTGAAGGTCATTTTCTCCTTTCTCATCCCTGCATTTGCATTTTTTAGTAGCAATGAAACATTTCAGGCTTATGAGAAGTTCTTGAAATTCTGCACTTGGGTATAAATGTGTGACACTCAGGAATTGAAGTTTCTAAGCAAAAACTGGGGGCCCCTTCCTTCACTGTTCTGTGATTCATATACTTTTTAAAATAAATACATTTTAAGACTCAAGCAAAATCTGGCGAAAGAGTTTTTTCAAAGATAATGCCTATTTGACTTGGAAATCTGCATGCATCAATAGGGCTGCAATTAGAATTCAGGTAGGGAAAAGTCAAGGAAGATATAAGAATAATTATAGAAAAAGGTTTTGAATGAAGTTCTTTGGGCTGAAAATAGGAAACTGGATGGCCGTGTGTTAGAATACAACTTTGAAGCTGATTTTTTATGCCTTTGGGAGTTGTTTCTGCACTTGCTCCCCCTAAGTGCGCTGGGTGTGCCCAAACGTAGGTCCCGGGCACAGTGGGCCACTGGATTCAAGCTATCCTGGCTGAAGATGGGTGATATACCGAAACAGGTCCCAGGATGCTTGTTTACGGTCCACAGATAACCTGGTCTGCCAGGTTGGGCTGAACTGTTCCCATGGGGAGCAGGGTCAAGACTGATTTGCATATGGCTGGGTCAAAACTGGGGTGGCATGGTGGTCAAAAAAACAATGGATTGGGATGTGGTGCAAGCGATTGGTAGTGTCTGAGATTATTTCAATCATTCCATCTATCACCTTGTTGTTTTTGCATCTGCCACCCTAAGTGCGCTGGGTATGCTGAGACGGGGGTCTCAGACTCACTGCGCCATTTAAGCTAACCTGGCTGATAAGGGGTGATACCCTGAAACCAGCCCCAGGATGCCTGTTTCTAATCCGGGGAGGACCTGGCCTGTCAGTTCGGCCTGGACTGCTCCCCTGGGGAGCAAAGTCAAGACTGATTTGCATATGGCTGGGGCCGAACTGGGGGGCTTGGTGGGCAAAGAAATTATGGATTGGGACGCAGCCCGAGCGATCGCCAGTGGCTGAGATTAATTCAAGCATTCCATCCATCACCTTGTTGTTTTTGCATTTGGCAGTGATAAAAGCAAGGAATGTAGTGAAGTGAAAAATCGATTTCTTGTTATCATAACTTTAATAGTAAGCTCATTTGCGTTTTTTCCTGCATGCAGTGTTGTTAATATGTTGTTTGTTTTCTGTAACGAGTGGAGTACTTGGTTATTTGTTCTTAAGAAAAAATGTAGAATGTTACCGTGTAGTTGTGGTAGGCATGTAGATGCTATAGAATGTTGAAATTTGTAATGTTACAGTAGGTCTGTTGGGAACTGCTCTAACTAAGGAACAAGAAACTGAGAAGCTGGTGATCTACTTGTATAGAAGAATAAAGACTTTTTGCGTCAAGTCTTTTACGTGTCAGAAGGTGAACTGTTAATTGGGGGGTGGTCCACCACAAGTAATAAATTCACTAACCTTTTATGTCCAGACAGAGGTTTTAATATTTTAAACCTGAGCTATGGCACAGATGAGGTTTAACTTAACAGAAATATGTACAGCATATAGAAGTACCAAAACAGATAAAAAGTAAAAAATACAACACAATAAAAATCACATTCCAAGATCAAAAAGAATACAACTTCACCAAAAAGACATAAATCAAATAAGTAGAACTGGAGATATGATTTTCTTTTAAAGATTTGAGAGAAAAAGTGCCTTGAAAAAGTAATGCTCAAATGAGAAGTACTCAAGGAAAAGGGTCTATATCAACTTGTTGTGTCACCAAACTGACCCTTGGAGTCTGTTTCTTTGTGTGGCTATAAGTAGGAGCAGGTTCAGCCCTTCTTGACTCCTCACAGGTTTCATACAGCAGGTGTAGTCCCGTTCTATTCTTTAGCAGGTCCAGAAAGTGCTCTCAGAGGCTGGTGATGAGGTCAATTTGTTTACAGTTAAATAACCAGTGGGTGGGGTGACTCCAGGACACTCCCTAACCAATCAAGAAAATGTTCCTGGCGTAACCCCAGACTCTTTTTCAGCAAATCCTTTTTGTCTTCCTGCAAACTATTCAAGAGTGCACTATTCTAAGGAACATCCAAGATAGCACAGACTTTCTGCCCTTTGAGGGAGTTTGTGTGTCAGTCAGAGGTATGTTTAGGGAAATGAGCAGTGACACCAAACCGGTTCTGGAACAAGGTCCGCTTGCACTGGGATGAAGCCAGGCTGACTACCATGTGTCCTCAGAGCTTTCATCTCCCCGGTCTGTCCTTATGTCACAATGTATTGAACCTCAGTAGTGGCACAATGATCAATGGGGCACCACTTCCTGGCAACACCAATTCCTTTTAGAAACTGGAGAACTAGTTAAAAAGGTGAGAACCTAGATCAAATAAAAATCACAATCCCTTCTCTCAGGGTGAACCACAAAAGTCACTAAATAAACTTTTGCTGAAACCCCTTGTAGCTTGGCACAAAGCAGTCGGGCTTAACTTAGAGGCAATGTGTAAAGTATTTATGCAGCACTCAAACAGTATTAGAGTGAAAATATAACACAAGAAAAATCCCAAACCGATTTAGAAAAAAAGAGTACATTTTGTGAAATTAAATGACACCAAAACAACAAATATCCATTAAGTAAAACCAGAGATATGAATTTTTAAAGATTGAATAAAAAATTGTGCCAAAAAGCACAGAAAACTGATTGGTGTTATCTGGTCATTACAGACAGGGTCAAAGTGAAAAGTTAAGGATGATTGTGATGGAGCGTGGTTTGGCTACAGAGACCAGGTTTGCCCCAGTGGGTAGTTTACCTTTGGACTTAGAAAGTTATATAGAGAAAAAGTGGTTGAGGATGAGTCGTTGGTGGTGCAAGCTGGATCCAAAGCAGAGCTCAATGAATATGGGTTGCTGAACAGCGTGGTCTTGTTGCAGTCATCGACAAAGGGGGGAAAGCTCTGAGTAGGTGAATTCCGCAGACCATGCTTAGGAAGGCCTTGATGTCAATCAGACACTGCTTGGCATTGGTCCCAGTGACGTTCTCTACATTCTGACTTGAAAACGTTTGTGGAAATCAGATCTCCTTTAGCAGGGCCACTCAGCATGCTGAAGCCGACAGAGAATTTAGTGTCAATCTCTGTTGCTTTAATAGGGGAAATACTCCTAAACAAGGCGTTTCAAACAACACAGATGTTTCCTAAGCAAGCGGAACAACGCTTGCTGGAACAACACATGCCTTTTTCTCTGCCTTAACCATGCATGTGCCAAACTACGCATATGAGTGGTTAAGGCAGAGAAATAGGCAGAGAGCTCGGGAGAGGATGCAGTGAGGTAAGTAAGGCTGGGGCAGGGTTGAGGCGTAGTTTTTAGGGGTGGGGGTGGATTAAGGGCTTAGGGTGGGTGGGTCAGACAATTGGTTTTTTTTTAGGGGTGGGGGTGGTGGGATTTTGGGGAAGTTTAGGGGCATATTTAAACTTTTTGCTGCAAAACTGCTCTAATGCTGCACTAACACAGTTTTGCACCAAACAGTTTACCGCCGGCTTGCGCCAGCCGGGCGCCATATTAATGGGAAAAAAATGACTCTAGCCGGGTGGTGGTGGTGGTATGAGGATAGGAGGTTGCGTGTCTGGAAATTATGCAAGGCTGGTTAGCGGCAAAAAAAAATGAGCTAACCAGCCTTGCGTCATTTCCAGACGCACAACAATCCTAAAACATGACTTCTGTCTTAGGAAAGACAGGAGTCATGCCCATCAGTCCAATGGCAAGCACAGAGGACCAGTGTCTCCTGGGCATGGTCATTGCACCCAGTGCCATGCAGGGGGGGCCATATTAGGGCCCCCAATGGCATTTAAAAAAAAATACTTACCCTACTTACCTGGGATGGGGTCCCCCATCCTCTGGTGTCCCTCTGGTGTGGGTGTTCTTGGGGCTTGGGGTGTTTGATCATGGAAATGGGTCCACAGGTCCCCTAACGCCTAGTCTGACCCAGGCATTAAATAATGGTGTTAAGCAAGCTTAGCAACATTATTTGGGACAGCATCCCACCCATGCGCCATTTTTCCACGGGGGATAAATATTGCCCTATAGGGATAGTGCCATTTTTTGGATGGGAATGACGCAAGGTAGGTTCATACATCTAAAAAATGGTGCAAACTCTGATATCTTTATGCTAGACATGTCTAGCGTCAAAATATAAATATGGAGTTATGTTTGCACTGCATGTGCGTAAAAGATTATGCACATGCAGTGCAAACAGAGTATAAACATGCCCCTTCTCTTTAGGGCTTACTGGGTAGTTTATTTTTTAGTGGCAGGTTGGGGTATGTTTTTTTAGGGCTTAGGGTGGGGGGCGGGGTAGTTTACTTTTTAGGGGGGGTAAGGTTTAAGGAAGGGTGGGAGGAGAGGAGAAAGGATCGGGAGAGGACGTGGTGAGGTAAGTGGGGGTAGATATACAGCTTAGGGTGGATGGGGGGTCAGGTAGTTTATTTTGTATGGGTGGGGCGGTGGGGTCGTTTATTTTTTAAGGGTGGAGAAGTTTTAAGGAAGGGCAGGAGGACAGAAGAGGAGGAAGGATCGGGAGAAGATGCGGTGAGGTAAGTGGGGTTGGGGCAGGGTTGGGGGGCTAGTTTTTAGCAGTGGGTGGAATTAGGGCTTAGGGTGGGTCCGGTGGTTGGGGTAGTTTATTTGTTATGGGCGGGAGTGGAGGAGGTTGGGGGGTAGTTTATTTTTTAGGGGTGGAGGAACTGGGATCAGGGTAGGTTTTTTTTAGAGCTTAGGTTGGGTGGAGGATTGGAGTAGTTTAGTTAAAAGGGGTGGGGGAAGGTTTTAGGGCCCAGGGTGGGTGGGGGGGTGTCGGAGTAGTGTAGTATTTAGGGGCAGGGGTGGGGGGCTTGGGGTAGGTATTTTTTAGGGCTCAGGATGGGTGGGGGGGTCAGGGTAGTCAATTTATTAGGGGTGGGGGAAGGTTTTAGGGCTCAGGGTGGGTGGGTGGGGGGTGTCTGGGTACTTTACTTATTAGGGGTGGGAGGGTGAGGGGGTAGGTTTGGGCCTCAGGGTGGGTGGGCGGGTTGTATGACAGAACCATGCATGCTGTTTTTCACATATGCCTTTACTAAGCATGCTTTCACAATGAAATTCATTGTAAAGGCATGCGTGGAAAAGACGCAGTCGTGGTTCTGATTGCGTTGTTAACTCATGCGTTGTTCCGGTATGCATGGTTCTGTCATACAAACCTTTGACAGACTCCATTTGTTCTCTGTGCAGAATGCTGGCAAAATGTTTCTAGGTCCCACTTCTTGCAGTTTGAGGACAGGAAGAGTACACTCTTTAACATCAGCCATTATTCCAAGACCTGGAATGCCCTACTTGGGCCCAATTGGAAGGGAGAGAGGCCTCTGGAAGCTTGTTGTATCCCTGTAGCTCAAACAGAGGGTCAGCCAGCTGAATCTTGGAGTCACTTCGGAGATCCTCAGTTCAAGGCAAGCAGGTCCAGTCTTCCCTCCAGTTCTTAAGACAGCAGGGCAGTCTTTCTTCTGATTCTTCACAGGTCCAGGAGTGTTCTGAGGAGAAGTCTATAGGGTCCACTTTTATTCCAGTACCTCCTCGGTGGAGGGCAAGCCACTCCCTAAACCAGTTCTTATATGCTCCTTCCCTCCCACTGGGTTTGGTGCCAGCCTGACTAGAAAGACAAAATGAAGGCAGGCTGAGGTATGAGCTTCATCTGTCTGTGACAAGGTAGACATCCTCTGAGGCTCTGTAAAGACCTGGGCACATCCCTAGGTCATTATGTCAAGGGAAGAGTCTTCCTCCCCACAACCAGAGCCCTTTGTCCACTGTCTGGGAACAATACACATCTCACCACAGGTGAGCCATCAGTGGTCAGGTGACAGCTGGGCCCTGGCAGAAAATCATTTTGGTTTTCAGCAGGAAAACTTCAACTCTCTAAAAATGTCCATTTCAAAATAGTAATTTAAAATCTGACTGGACCATTAAGTTGGATTTTGAATTACTTTTAAAATGAGTACTTGATTCACTTTTCTGGCTACTCCCACACTGAATTCAGCCCTTATTAAATGTAATAGTTTAAACCAGTGTTAACCTGTGGGATAGCCAGTCTTGCCACAGTAAAAAACAGATTTGGAGATTTTTCACTGCACGATATGTGAAACATTAAAATACAAGTCTTGCTTTTTAAATACCATGCACCCTGCCCTATAAGCTTTTATGGCCTACTTTACGGGTGACATTTAAGTATTAAAAATGTGGCAATGGCAGGCCTAGAAACATATTTTACAGTGCTACAGTAGTGAGGAGCAAAATGAACGCTGAACCCCTATTAGCATTTAATTTACAGGCCATAGGGACATGTAGTACCATATGCTAGAGACTTATAAGTAAATTAAGTGTGCCAATCAGGTGTATACCATTTTTGGCATGAATAACAAGAAGTGGACAAGCACTTTACCACTGGTTAGCAGGGGCACATAGATCTTCAGCCAACAAAAATAGGGTTCAATGAAAAGGCAAACAAAATCCCAAGTGACCCTGCAGGAATGGCAAATATTCAACACCTGATATACTCCCATAAGAAGTAGAAAAGAGGAGCCAGGTGTGGGGTAAGCGTTTTTGGGATGGGAAATGTGCGTAAGGACAAAGAATATAATATGGTTATCTCTGCATCTTGAAATTAGGGATATGCGTAACTCACATAATTACCTCTAGCATAATTAGACATATGTCAGAACCCCTTACAGAGAAACACAGGGCAAGCAGGGGTGACTGAACCCAGCAGTGGGGGTTGAGGCCATTTACTCCGTATGCCCTGGTGCCCGACTACTATGGGTTCTGAGTAACTAGGCCAAGTACCCCTTCTGCACTTGACTCTCAGAAGTAATGTGGTTGGACAGTCCAAAGATCCCTCAGGGTGAAAGTGCAGATATTGGATAGTGAACATGGGCTCATATCTCAAAATGCGCACAACCGCAGCAATAAATCATTGCCCAGTCAAATACTCACTTTTATGAAAAAAGAGAAATATTTAATTCTACTACATACCACACAAAGGAAAAAGATGACATCCATAACAATTACATAGTCCCCTCTTGTGGTCGGGGCTCTACTGTTTATTTGGCGATCCCCTGTCTCTTCCTCTTCACGTTAGCAATAGTAGGTATTCTCGATTCAGCCTTGATAGAATCCAGGGTATGCCCCACTATCATTCCAAGTCTCATGAGTCCATATTGGCTCTAATGTAAAGTCAATAGTGTTCCAGCGCTTCAACTATAACTAGCGGGAAGTTCCCTGGGGCAGACGGGCCCCAAATCACTCTTATCCGCACCAGCAGGCATGGAGCATCTGGAGTTCCTGACCACAACCTGTCTGCCGGTCCTTGAATCAACTGCAATCTGCGCAACATGGCCTGAGTGACTGCATTCAGTGGGTGCAGAGTCCCTTACTGGTGGACAGGTTCCTGAAGCAACAGGAGGTTCTCTGTGGCTCCTCCTGGGGTGTGGCAAATCAGGTTGCAGTTCTAGATGTTCCTAGTGATCCCCTCTGGCACTATATCCTTCATTTACTGTACCAACCATAGGCACACATACATCCATGCAGTAGTTTCAGTTTTAACATTAACCTTCTCTTCAAATATGCCAGAAGGTCCATTGTAATATCACACTTTCAGTTAGTCCTTCACATATTGGAACATATAAGCCCATCACTGGCATTGGCATACACTTAGGGTCTGATTCGCAAAGGTGACCTTACAGGTTTGTGTATTTTACTCTTTTTCAGTATTCACAAAACTGCAATTTAATAGTAGGTTTACGAGGTCTGAAGCTCCACAATCAGGGTTGAGAACTCTACTTAGAAAAAGATAGGCCTGTCCCATGTAGGCCTATATAGGGTGCTGCTTGTGATGGCTTTGTAATTGGTGCAGCTAGTTTTAAAGATTGTGTGGACAGGGAAGAGAAGCCAACGGAGCTTCTTCAACATAGGGGTGATATGATTACATTTCTACTGGCCCTGGATGACACGTGTAGTAGCATGTACGATGCTCCTGAGGGCATTTCATGTGCCCTGAGTATTAAAATACCTGGGCCTTAACTACCACTGCTCCACCTGTTTTAAGGGAGCATTAGTTTCAAGAGAGTTCTGACACTTTCAGCACTTATCTAGAGATTCTGATGTGCTGACAGAACTCAGTAATTTCTGGCAGCTCACATTTATCACATAGTGCTTTGCTTGTAAAGGCAGATAAATGATTTCCAGAATCAATGGCTGGGATGGCATTTCCATGAACTTATAGTATTTTCAGTTTTCTCCTTCACCTTGTCCTTCAGATACACCAGAGGGTCCATTGTAATATAATATCTTCAGTTAGTCCTTTACATATTGAGACATGTAAGCCCAGCACTGGCATTAACATACACATTAGGACCTGAGTCCTATACAGGACAGACCGACAGCAAAGTCTCCCCACTCATAAACGTACTATTTAATTGCTGTTTTGTGAATACTGAAAAACAGTAAATTTACACAGTGTGTACATTTTAACTTTGTAAATCAGGCCCAATGTGTGCATTTAGCTAAAGTAAGCCTACTGTCAGTCTCGCACTCGCACTCATAAACATGGGTTTGGGTACATGATCTTCTGTGGAGGAAGAAAGATAACAGAAACATATTGCCATTAATATTTTTCTGCACTATATCTGTTATATAGTCAAGGTTTATCATCTAAAACCAAAAATAGAAAATGAAAAGTGCTATGTACATTATCTCATGCTAGAGATGGTCTTTCTAAAAAGAACTTAACCTGTGAATATATTTTGTAAACACTGCAAAACAGAGCATCTGGCACATTTTTGAGGTGCCGAAATTTATAAACACTAATAACTACTGATTTTGGTAAGTTGGGAAACTCTGGAAAATACACAGTGGAATTCACAAGAAATAAACACTAAAAACAGGATACCCTAAAGATAAACAGGTTTGCTGGTTGTGATGATACAACTGGTTTTGAAGATGTCAGTGACAGGCAAGAGGAGCTCATGGAGTTCTATCAGGATAGGCGTGATATGATTAAATATCTACTGATCATGGATGACATGTCTTGTAGCATGTAGGATGCCCCTAAGGAGTACCAGTGTGGAGTCTTAGAGGCCATGCATAGGTCCTTACCACCATCCAGACGTGAGAGTATGAGGGCTTAAACAGCAGTTCTGAAGTTGCTTTCTGGAAGAAATTGTTTCACTTTCTTTAGTAGAGAGGGCTGGTATCAGGAAAGCTTTTTTTTTGGCAGCATGTTTCTTGAGGGCGAGGTTGGTTTCAAAGGTGATTCCAAGTGACTTGGCATTCACTGAAAGTTGGACTTCAAAGCTGTCAAGGGTCATATAATTGAGCCACGTGTGTACTAATTCTTGTTAGTTGTTTGTGGCAAATAACAGAAATTCTGCCTTGACCGAGTTGAGCTTCACGGTTTCACGTAGTCGCTGGTGATCCAGGTCTGGATGATGTGCAAGCAGTGTTTAACTGCTGGATGTCTGAAGCAGAGGAGGCTTTCTAATAGAGTTATGTAACAGCAACATATTGGTGAATCTTGATGATGTTATCAGTGAGTAGAGCAGCAAGTGCTCCATGTAAAGTTTGAAGATGACAGGAGACAATATGGAACCTTGGGAGATAGATGATAGAGATCTTTTGTTACCCAGAGGTGCTTTCAAAGGTGCTCACGTGACCAAATTAGTGTAATTTGGAAAGGTAAGTGGAGAACCAGAGCAAGACATTGGTAGTGAATCCCATTCGAGACTCCAGGGTGCAGCAGAGAAGTCCAGCGGTATCTGGAGACAGTGATCATCTTCCTCTATAGTTAAGAGGACATAGAGGGTCATTCTGACCCTGGCGGGCGGCGGGAGCCGCCCGCCTGGCGGGTACCGCCAAATGGCCGCTCCGCGGTCAGAAGACCGCGGATGCCATTCTGGCTTTCCCGCTGGGACGGCGGGCGACCACCAAAAGAGCGCCCGCCGGCCCAGCGGGAAAGGCCCTGCAACAAGGAAGCCGGCTCCGAATGGAGCCGGCGGAGTTGCAGGGGTGCGACGGGTGCAGTTGCACCCGTCGCGATTTTCACTGTCTTCTAAGCAGACAGTGAAAATCTTTATGGGGCCCTGTTAGGGGGCCCCTGCACTGCCCATGCCAGTGGCATGGACAGTGCCGGGGCCCCCAGGGGCCCCACGACACCCGTTCCCGCCATCCTGTTCCTTGCGGTAAAAAACACCAGAAACGGGAAGGGGGTCGGAATCTCCATGGCGGCGCTGCTTGCAGCGCCGCCATGGAGATTCAGCCCATGCAGGGGAAATCCGGCGGGAAACCGCCGGATCCCCTTTTCTGACCACGGCTTTACCGCCGCGGTCAGAATGGGCTGGGAAGCACCGCCAGCCTGTTGGCGGTGCTTCCGTGGTCCCCGGCCCTGGCGGTCTTGGACCGCCAGGGTCGGAATGACCCCCATTGTCTACTTTTAAATACCAGGCACACTGCCTTATGGGATACCGAGCTTAATAAGGAGTGGTTTATGAATATTTAAAAGGGATGTTTTTTCTCCTGTCAAAAATATTATTTTCACAGGTCATCTGCAGGTTTAAGCTGCAAAAGTCAGGCTACATTGGTAGGCCTTAAGCCATGTTTTCTTTGTCACACTAGTGGAAGGCACAATAAGTGCTGCAGTCTACAAGTGCCATTTTAACTCTCCATGCCCTTGGTGTAGTTTCTACACCATATGCTATGACCTAGTAGGAGACTTAGATATGCCGGTCAGGGATTAGCCCATGTTTACATGTTTTACTAAGCAGCATACGTACTGAAAAGCAGTGCCCCAGTTTTCAGAGACTAACCACCAGCAATAGCATTCAGGATTAAGATGGGAATTACCAAATAGAGGCATTTTCTCACTGTATGAAAAATGTTTATAGTAGGTTCACCATTTCCAGATTCCTCATAAAAAATTATATACCTGTCCAGAGAATCATAGAGAGAAACTGACCTTGGTGTATAATGTTCACCATCATGGCCCTATGGGCATTGTGTTAAGACATGACAACACTTTGAAGTTCTCATACCCTAAGCAGTATTGGCAACACATGAAGCTCCATTATGGTATCTCTCTAGCAGAACTTGCAGAACTGATACATTTAGCAAAAGGAGGTGACTGAGGACATCCAATTGCTTATGCAAGCAGCTGAGGATAAGTGCTATTCTATGATACCTACTGCAGCATCTAAAGCTGGTTATATCTCATTAATTATGTTCTTGATATCTACACACATGAAGCCAAAGGGATGAGTGATGACTTTGGAGAAGCTGTGGATTTTGTTTTCCAATGCTTAAAACCCCTAAAAGGTAAGAAGAACACAACATCAGGAATGATAGATGTCAGATCACGTTCTAGGGTCCACAGGGCTGACAGGGGACACTGGGAGCCAAAAGTGATGGTTGAGGTTGTTTGCCATTTGTGTCCTGGAGTCTGTTGTACTATTGTTCTGCAAACTGGACCAGGTGCACCCTTATTGCAGTTGACTCTTAGACTAGTGAGAGTGAGCAGTCAAAGGCTTCTCAGGGAGGTAGTGTTGGAAGGAAGAGCTCAACAGCTAACCATTGGACAAAATCCCTGATAGCCAAACCAAGAGTTTACCTTTTTGGATTAAAAAAAGTGCTTTAATCACATGGATTACATAAGCATAATGCAATAAGGGGATTTCAACACAGGTTCATAATCCTGTTTGCAATATTGCCTTTGGTGCCACACCCCTGGGTACCCTTCCTCAACTAACAGAGTTCCCTGGCATTTAGTATTCCTGGTGTACAACTCCAGATTAGGCACAGGTGCAATGCACTTAAAAGTAGATGCACAGAGCAGTTCAGTTTGCTTTCACCTCTTTATGTTCACTCTGTAAAAGTCTAAGGGGGTCATTGGCCAACGACCGCGGATGCACCGCCAACAGGCTGGCGGTGCTCCCATGGGCATTCTGACTGCGGCGGTACAGCCGCGGTCAGATACGGGAAACCGGCGGTTTCCCGCCGGTTTCCCGCTGCCCCTGTGAATCCTCCACGGCGGCGCTGCATGCAGCGCCGCCATGGGGATTCCGACCCCCTTACCGCCAGCCTGTCTCTGGCGGTTTCGACCGCCAGAACCTGGCTGGCGGTAACGGGAGTCGTGGGGCCCCTGGGGGCCCCTACAGTGCCCATGCCACTGGCATGGGCACTGCAGGGGCCCCCTAACAGGGCCCCACCAAGATTTTCAGTGTCTGCCAAGCAGACACTGAAAATCGCGACGGGTGCAACTGCACCCGTCGCACCCCTTCCACTCCGCCGGCTCCATTCGGAGCCGGCATCCTCATGGAAGGGGGTTTCCCGCTGGGCTGGCGGGCGGCCTTCTGGCGGTCGCCCGCCAGCCCAGCGGGAAACACAGAATTACCGCGGCGGTCTTTTGACCGTGCAGCGGTATTCTGGCGGTTCCCGCTTGGCGGGCGGCTCCCGCCACCCGCCAAGCTCAGAATGACCCCCTAAGTTTGCTTTGCAGATCCCGGTCTGCTTCCTCAGTCTCCCGTTCCACTCACAGTTCAGCCTGTGCAGTTACCTGGGTTAAGTCATTGCAGTTTTGATGGTGTAGAATGGATTGATGCATTCTGACTCTGATGTCTGCTGCGGCAGACACTATCTCTCAGCTAGACAATGAGATGCTTGTCACACACACTGTGCTTGATGGTTATTAGAAGTCATAATGCTGTTCAGGACAACAACCGCTCAGGGAGACTTATGTACCACTTCTAGCTTTGCATCCTCATAGTCACTTGCTTTCTCTGGTAGTTTCCCATGCTGGAAATGCATTGAGTTTCTCCTCCTAGACAGTCTATCCTCACAGAGGGCTAAGCACATTCCTTCCCTTTCTCAGCCGGCAGGAAGGCTTCCAGGTGCAAGGAAGGCTCTTGGATTCTCCAGCAGAAAGTAGAGACTTTGGTGATAGCCACTCACCTCTGGCAGAGTGACAGTGATATAGATACCAACCCTGGTCACACAGCATTCCTTTGAGTGGTCTCTGAGCACTTCCTTTGTTCAAATACCAATTCTTCATGACCAATAAAGTGGGCTGGTTTGGATCCCACTTCTATACACATCTTGCAGACAGGGGATGTAGATCTAGTATTTCATTTTTCAGAACATGGTAGGGTTGATTCGAATGTAATTTCCGGACTGTTCATCAGAAACTCTCAAAGCAAGAATCAGTGAGTGATTCCAGCTCTCAAGCTCCAATCAAGTGTATCTTAAAAAATAGTCTGACTCAGTGCTTTTCTCTTATCAGCCTTCCAGAAGCAGTAATAAAGGGCAGAAAGAAGAACAGGCCCTGCCTAGAAACTTGAAGAACAAAAGCTGCAGTCCCATCCCTCTCCCCTACCCTCTCCAAAGGGTAGTGGTCAAGAATAACTAATCATCAGCCCTTTGCTAATAAGGCCCACGTTGAATTTCTAAGAGAAGCAAGCCCTGCTTCCATCCTCCTTTACTTCACTTTCAGGGTTTTCACCCTCCATTCACAAGCATACAGTCAATACACTTCAATTGTCTGGGGACACTTTATCGACCCTCCATCTTGCGTCATGGTATAACGAGGAGCAATGCAAACTGTATCACACTGTACTCTGACACTCATCAAAAACAGAGTTCTACTATCATGCATGTGTCACGCATTCCCTGCACATACATGCTTTCGACTCCCACATGGAATGTCGGCATAAGGGTCGGGGGTTTCCATAATAAGGGAACTTTATACATGAGGGTAGACTCCATGCTCCTTGAGGAAGAAAAAAAAGTCTGGCTCTCTAGTGATCCATACAACTTGGAACGTTGCCACCATTGCTTTATATCACTCACCCCAGCCAGGGAATGAAGTCTTATGCCCCTGGTAAGGGCATGCTATATGCTCCTTTTCAGGCCACAAACAGGTTCTGGACTTCGCATTCCTAGGAACAGGCTTAGGCCTCTGAACTCATGCTAACCTAGCATGATTAGAGAATACCAATCTCATATGGAGTCAGGCACTGAGGGCAGGGCACAAACAGCGGATTCCCATCTTCATCCTGGTGCAGAGGTAATGCTAGTCCATGATAGCATCCTTTTTCAGACTCTTAAATGCACTTTATTTGCTCTTCAGAAGACAGCAAACCTGGTCCCTCCTTCACAGCCTAAGAGCTCGGGCCAGCTCTGCCAGGATCGCTGTGGATCTGACTTGACTGCTCTGGCCACCGCTCTTCCTGTCTCACTAAAGTTTACAATCGAAGAATTCCTCTTAATCCAGCTCCCTGTCTCACTAATGGTCGCTGTCCTGCATGGGTGTTGTATTTTCTTCCCGACTAGCCTCGCAAAGGGACTCAATGTCAGCCAGGCATTTCAGGCTTGTGTCCCAGCAGCTGATTGCTGCTGTAATGGAATGACTGCTCCTGGCCAGACATTCCAATCTCAAAGCTTATGGTGAGCCTGTCTTCCTTGGATGAGCAGTAAAGAGAATCTGCATGAGAAAAGTATGTCTTCTCTGTATTTTGGCAAGTGATATTATTTCAGAAATATTGTAATGCTCAGACAAGTGTTCTATTTAAAAAACAACATTTCTCAAGTTATCATTAATAATGATTCCACAATTTTATTAATCAAGTTTTGCAAGGGTATTTTACTATATAAGGCGAAAAAGTAAGTTACAACAGACATGGGATTGTGCTCTTTGTCATCTCAATAATCCACTGAGTGTTGTCAAAAGATAAAACGTATAGCCCTGCTATGTAAATGTACGAAAATGTTTTATTTTACATTTGCTAACAATTTAACAATCCAGTAAAGTGCACAATAGTGCAAAAAGCACAGAAAGGTTAAAAAACCTTCATTCATAGGGTTTGTCAAGGCTCTGTGACAGCTAGCATGTGGTTTAAATACCATGAAATAACAAGTAATTGCACAACCACTAACAAAAGATCTAATTAATCTTCGAACTAAGCACACTTGGTAACCAGACCTTACGGAAGGGATAAAAGTAAACACTTCAAATCACCTTGTTCTTTGTACTATCCAAGTAACACAAGGCAGGAATTTAGCTCGTCCCAGCAGAGCATCCACTGTCATAACTAAAGAGAAAACACTTAACGTACATAAAATGATGATAGTCAATTGCATACCTCCAAGATCAAATACATGCCAAGGCTACAAATGACAAATGAATACGATATTATAATTGACATCCTATGCAGTGTCCATGTCCAGTTTCCCTATAAACCGTTAAAATTATCTGTACTGGAGTTGCGTTTGTCTTTAGATGTGGTTGTAACTTTTGTGTATTTCACCAGGGGCTTAGCTTAGTCAATGAGATTTGGGAGGGGGGAACTTCATGTTTACCAAATAAAAAAGCAGTAGTCTGCAATGTGGAGGGGTGAGATGGCCAAGGTTTGATGTGGACTGTTTACATGAGTAACAGGGTTAGAACTGATTTGCTTTAGGCAGACCTCTGTCAAGAGTGACACAGTGGGTGAAAAAGGATGGACTGGAATGTTACTCCTAACGATTGTCACTGGTTACAATATTTGCAAGAATTAATTCCATCACCTTTTGGGTATTTGATTGCCAGTAGTATGCCTGAAAACCGGAGACTAGTGCAGATTCCCAAGCCTTCACAGCCAGTTTTTGTGCATTACAAAAAGTGGTAAATTTGCACCCATTCAAGGCATATTTCTATGGGTGCTGATTTACTATGTTTGTTTGATAATCAATCCCCCTTGCATATAATCAAGTTTCTACTCCTAAAAAACGTTAAAAGGTCTTAGTGACATAAGAAGGACTAGAAAAACCGTCAAAGACAGCAAACTCAACTCAGGGCCCTCTGTCCCAACTACCAAGCCAAAACTGCATTTATTTGGGGTGTCACGCCCCCACAAACCCCCTTGAAGCTACATTTCTGATTTAAATTTTTGTGAATTAGTTTAAAAAATGAATCCTACAGCAAAGAAAAGACCAATGGAACACAGCATTTGGGTCCTACATTGGCGTCCTTAGAGATGAGAATATGATTTCAATCCATTATTACAAAATGCTGCTGTATATTAACTGCAATGCTAGTTATATTAGCAAAGGCGGACGTCATATCTTTACTCTAGTCCCTTTCCTTCTGCGTGTAAAATGATCTTCCCTGGTCTATGGGTCACGTCCGGCCTGCTCGCCTCCAATCAGATTATTTCCATGGAAGCGGCTTGAAAGCAGCCTTCTGTGTACACTGGTCTCCAAGGACACCTTTGTCTGGGTCCCACCCGCATAGGAAGATAATGAAATGTTAGACACCGCGCAGAAATCAGAAGTTGTGAAGGAAAATGTCTAAATGTTGCTTGATTTTTTTTTGCTGAAGGAAGGTATTTAACATACTCCACCGAGATCAGAAGTTTAATACGGTAACTTCACAGGTTTGTACTAGAATGCACAAATTCAATCCTCATTTACTCACTGCCCTTCCTTACGGGGTAAAAAATCAGCTGTAGTCCCTCTAAATGGAAAAGACAACAGCCCCAAGGAAGGTCCAATCAGGGGGCTTGTGTGACGGGCTTTTTATTACACCCTAATAATATCCTGAAGAGCGCGGAGCACTTGGGACACCTCATGACCTCAGTAAACCACGCGCCGGTTTGTTAGACAACAGAACTAAGGCCCATATTTATGTGCTTTGGCAGGACAGCTGCCCTGAGTCAAAAGGAAAAGGCAGGAATGTGCCATATTTAATCAATTTGCCAAATTCCTGTCCTTTCCCACTGCGCTGGTGCCCTTTTGGCAGCCTGGCACCAACGTAGTCCCCTAGCACTATGGTGCAAGGGTGTTTGCATTGCATTGTAGGCAGGATTTTGTTTTTGCAGGAAGGGGCACCTTCCTGCAAAAAAACAATCCTGGGAGGCTTTTTCCTCCTATGTGTCCTGGAGAATGCCCTGGGGAGGAATAAGATTTTGGTGCATCCCCAGGTTTACAAGGGGATGGTTACAACACTGACGTGTTGCATGGGAACACCCACTGCAACGCCCATGGAATGCCACCTTTGCGCAGAGTAAGGCAATGTAGCGATTTGCACTGTCTTGTCTTACTCTATATCTATGAAGCCATTCAAAGCCACACAAAGTGGCCTTGCATGGCTTCATAGATATGATTTCAATGTTTGCACTGTCGTTACATAACAAAAAGTAACACAACGGCGGTGCAAGAGGCTCATAAGTATGCCCCTAGGTAATTACCAACTCTGAGACCCTGTCTGGGGTGCTACAGAATAAGCTTCTGGTGCCCTTTGGTCCATCCAACTATAGCTCCGCAAACTCGACAAATTACCAGCCCTCCCACATTTAATTCACAATGGTAGCAATGGCGATCAGTTTCAGGCTTCTCAGGGAGGTAGTGTGGCGGTAACCAAGCTCAGAACTCAACAGTGACAGACTAATCCATTAAATGAGTATCCAACCCACCGGTTATTTTTACGAAAAAGAGAGGTGCTTTAATAAGCATCAGGCCGGAATACTAGTATATGTATTATTAGGCAGCACTGTTCCTCTGCCTGCTCTCCCTTCCAACCTTCCCCCTCGATCTAGGTTCTGTACCCGCCGATTTTGGGTCCCACCCTATATAGGGCAATATGACGTAGCATGGTTATGTTTCAAGTGCAGCTATATCACCCCTGAAATCAGTGCCCTCAGTGTTACGTCTCAGAATAACCAAACTCAGTGGACCAATCCCCACAGGACTGGTGCAAGTGCCTGGTTTTGCAGCACACATGCACCTTCTCTCCTGAGAGAAAGCATGCCAGTTAGCAGCATCGCCCTGGTGCCCTGCCTTCTCACGTGGGCCCATCCTCAAACAGTGCTTTTGGCAGAAGCGGACTCAGCCCTGTTGTTTTTGACCTAAGACAAGGGAGGAAACATTGTGGAGATGTAAAATGGGGCAGTGGAGACTACAATCAAGGAGGTCAGAAACTATAGGGTCAGATCCGAAAGACTCTACCCTAGCCACCAGATGACTGGTACTTGACTTCCAGGTCAAAGAGGGTACAGTCCTATAAAGTATTAATGAATGCTCAGGACTGTGTCTAGCAACATTCGTTATTTCGATTCTTTCACTTTTACCTATAGTTCGCACCTGTGGCTCCATTCTAGCTCCATTCCCTTACCTTTATCTGTTCTCTCAGTTTTCCTCCTCCCTACTTCTTATACTGACACGTTTTGGCTTGAATTTACCTTTATTTTTTGACTTGGCTGTAGTTTTGCACTGACTCCTGACTTCCCCTAAGATTAACTTTGACAGCTGAGAACCTGCTTTTGTACCTTGCTACAGTCTGTTAAAGAGGTGTGCTTCTCATCCTTGATTCTCAGACACGTTTTCTGCTTTTCCAGTCAGTGTTGCAGCAGTAGGGGTCTTCAGTTATGGGCTTAGGTGCAGCCTCTTTTAGCTTGTCACAGCATCTGTATATGTATCCCAGGCTGGAAGATGCAGACACGCACATGTCAATCACTCTGGGCACTAGCAGGAACATTCAGGCTGTTCACTCTGGGCGGCTGTAGCCAAGCACAAGCCAATCTATCTGGGCAATTGAATCCAAGTATAGGCTGAACATTCCAACAGTTGCAGTCAAGTACAAGCTGATCACTCCGACATGCAATTACAACCCCAACTGAGCTTCAGCAAACCAGTGTTGAGAGACTGCATGCCCACAGGCCCTAAGATCTAACATTGCTTTTCTTGGTCCCTCCCTTCTGTGCACCCCAACAACACCAAGCACACACTGTACTTAAATCCTGTTGGACAGACATTCCTCCTGCAGGGTTGGCAGTCTCCTTCCCTCTCTCAGAAGGGAGGGAGGTTTCTAGACACTTCTGGTTACATACACATCGTTTTCAGCAAAAGATCCAGATTCAAGTGATGTTCTCTCGCCTCTGGAAAGCTGGCTGTCAAACAGACACCAGCTCTGGTTGCACAGCAGTCCTCTGAGTAGTCTGAGGTGCACTCCATTTCTTGGCCTGAGGGGACCTGGGACTGAAGCACTTAGGATAGTGAGGTCCCACGTTTAAATCAGAAAGGAGATGTCAGTGCTTATTTTGTAAATATAAATGTGCCAGTGCCCAAAGGTCCGTTTTGAAACATGTGGCTGCTGAATTTAAATGTGCGACCCATCTCAGGCCTCTTTAGTCCATTTACAGGCACTCCCTGCCACTTCAGCTCACTCTTGCAGGTTTCTGCTTTCTCTCTTTGAGACGCTTTTTCGTTTTTCTCTTCCTCCACCTTTCCCATATATGCTCACAGTAGATGCCTGATGCAGAAAACTAAATGCCAGCCCTCAAAAATAAGTGCCTGTGCCCCGCACCAGAAACCACTTGCTTAAATTAAGCACTGGGAGATGTGTATCTAGTGTCTTCAAATGTAGAACCAGTTTAGAGTGCTATCCTTTCAAGCATCCTATCCAGACATTCTTCAGACACAGCCTTAGTGTAGTGCGATGTTTCTCACAGCAGAGTAGTCTCCCACCTGGAACACCCATAGCAAAGTCAAAAGGATACATATGTTTTCTGCACCTTCTGCCATCCACCAAATGGCTGTAGTAAGGTAGATTAATCAGCAGCTTCTTGCTAGCCTAATTGAATTTCTAAAGGAGCCCAGTTTCCACTTCCCTCATTTCACTGTTGAGAAATCATCCCTCCAGCTTCATGAATGCCAACAATTTTACTGTCTGGGAAAAAAACCTCACCCCACACTTGAGCTAAAACTATGCCTGCGGTATCCAAAATGGACCTCACAAGCCTTCATTACTGTGGCTAACTGACTCCATGGATGTACCATGAAGGCTAAACACATACACGTGCTCAGGATGTCAGTGCTAGAAATTGGGAACGCACGTAGTAGCAGAACTCTATATGAGTGTACCAGGAGATCTCCATTCCAGTGACACACATAAAAAGGTATTTTCACAAGTTCCCAACTATGGATTAAAAAAATGGTACATTGCAACCAGCACTCTATGTGCACGCATGACACTGACACTAGTCTACTGTCAGTCCATGAGGACTCACTTGGTGTGCCCCTCCAGATCTCAGGACAAGTCCAGGACCTTACTCATGTGAAAGGACAAGCCAAACCTTATGTGCACATTATCATTTTATCATGGGTGCCAGGGTCAACATCAAAAACATGAATAACCGATATACACACAGTTGTACGTGTACTCTGTGTAAGAGACATTTCTGTCCCAGCACTTCTCGAACGCATTTCTCTGGTCCTTTTCGTATTCAGATCAGTGCTTAATTTGTAAATAAAAACGTGCTGGTGAGCAAAGCTCTCCTCTGAAAAACGCGACTGCTTTATTTAAATGTACAAGCACTGAATGCTGAGGCAGCCTAATTCTAAAACCACCTCGGGAGACTTTAATCCATTTATAGCCACTCCCTGGCCCTTCAGCTCACTCTTGCAGCTTTTTGCTTTCTCCCTTTGTAATGCTTTTTGTTTTTTCTCTTCCTCCGTCTTTCCCATATGTTTCTTTTGCTCGATGTAAATGCTTGAGGCAGAAAATAACTGCTGGCCCTCAAAAATAGGTGCCAGTGTCCCACACCGGAAACCACCAGCTCAAATTAAGCACTGATTCAGATATGAATTCAAATTTAAACATGGCCATATGTAATAAAAATGGTTATGAAAATAGTGTAACAGCCCAACCTTCGACAGATAAAAACGTTTTTAATGCAAAAGCCCTCCAAATCGAAAATATTCAAAGGTGGTTAGTCCACTTCAGTCACTAAGTGGCACATTAGATTGCATGGCACAGAGGTGGGTTACATGTATTTTGTAAATGGGTGCTGCCTTCTACTGAAGGCAAGCAGAGAGGGGACGAATGCAAGGATGTATACATCCCTAGGCTGTCCAGTGCCACATTGTATCTGCTCAAACTCCAATCTAAGCATGTAGAAATAGAATACTCATTCCTCTTAGCTGCATGGAATCGCAAACCAGAAGATATCCTCCTGAATGGCTTAGCCTTCTAGGATGCTTCCTAGGTTCCATAGAAAAACACCCATGCATATGCTGGGACTGACTGAAGTCCCATATTCAATAGTGTAACTAAAGAAATCAATGATGCCTTTCACCAGTACGGGAAATGGAAAAATGTTTCTCTTGGAACAGAACATCATTGGATAAGGGCAGGGCGGTAACACAGGCTACCACAGCCCCGGGGCATAGGAGAGCCCCCAAACCTTCATGGATCCTCAAACCCTTGACAGGGGTACCATTCCATCAAAGGCCAATGAATATCTGTGAGATATGGGAGAATAATGGGGTCTGCTTCAAATTCTGCAGGGGGGCTTAATCATTAGGTTATGCTACTAAATAAGGGATGACAGGTTATTATGGCCATGGTAAGGCTTTTGATTTCAGACTTCTGCCTATGTGTTATTTACTTCAACAACCCCTCATGTCACCATCATATTAGTACTAGCACTTTTCCAAGGTAAACCATATCTTTCATAGACAGTACCCACATTTCCCTGCAGAGCAGTTATACCTTTAGTTGGAAAGTAGCATTACATCTCAATATGGCTGTTACACCTTTAATTAAACAGGACCAACACATCTGCAGGCCTGCTATAGATTTATTGGCCAACATAAAACAGCTCTTCACAGAGCTGCTAGTGCGTGCTTTGAGCTAGTGGTTGTAGCTGGGCCCGCCTGGCATTCATTTTTGGGGATCAGCACTTATTTTTCCTTATAATACTTTGACAAAGAACAACAGAGAGAAAAATACAAAATGTAGAAAAAAGAAGGAAGAGAAGCATGGAAAACAGTGACAAAGAACAAAAGCAGGCATTAAAAAGAATCTTAATAAGTGAGATAAAGAGGCAGGCAGTGTCCAGTAGTGAATCATAGAGCCATGAAATAGAATCAAGACAATGCAGCCTTGATATTTGGTAACCCTGACATTCGATTGAAGTGGCTGCGGGCTTCTAAGCAAACCTTAGGCCCTGGCACGTAGTCTTTCACAGATTAAGGCCTGCCCTGTGGCCTATCCTGACTCTGGTCAAAGCAGCGTCAGGATTCAATCAATCAATCAGGAATTGGCTGAGAGTGCTAAGCCAGGGCGCTCCCTGCCCGAGACGGCCACCCAAACATACATGCGCAGTGCCCTCTGTCCACATCACACCCGTGGCCCGCCCACTTTTATAGAAACAATGTCATAAACTGAGTTTATTATGTTGGTGAAGCAAGACTCAGCACAAAGTTCATCCAATTGTAGACGAAGGAGGATCTCCTTAAATATCTTCACATCCTTAGACAATACTGTGTATATATAATATTTCATCAACCACATCTTCTTTGAACATTAAGATTTTATTGGTTCGCTTGTGAATATCTATGTATGACTCCATGTGCAGTAAAAAAGAGCCATAGAAGCTTCTCTGTTGCCGTACTGGAATGCTGTGGGAGGAAGAATCAGTTTAATTTGTGAGCCATGAAGAAGTCCTGCGGGACGAAACGCGTTGGCTATGGCTATGCCCTAGCGGAGGAGCCGCCCCTGATCCTACCTTTTCATGGGCAGAGCCAACACTTCTCAGCAGGGCTTTGATAACATTAATAATGCCATGCCACTTGGCAGAACTGCCATATTATTAATTGAACCTGACAAACACTTCCCGAAGAGGATGCTGTTCTTCCTCTGATCAAGCTCACCACCTCTCAGCAAGACCACTTTATTTTAATGTGCATTATATGATGGTATATTTGTATCCATTTTCCTTGCAGGGCTGGTATATTGGTATATTTGGTATATTTTTATTTTTTCATGGACAGCATCGATGCTTTGCAGCAGGGCCACTATATTTTAACTGGAGATTCTGCACGACTCTCCTTGTTGAAGCCTGAGGATTCTTCATAGCTCTCAGCGTTTTGCTTATCCAGCCAGGATCTTCAAATAACTCAAGTGCCCTTTTCCATGACCAATGAGCATTCCGAATGAAGCAAATCTGAAAATGACCCAAAACAAATTCATGGAGGGTGAGAATTCACTCACTCCTTTCAGGGTCTTTTACAATAATCTGAGATATTGAAGCTAAAAGGGATTTGACGTGCGATGTACCATGAGTGCGACATCCACGGAAACAGGACACCGGGTGAAACAGCAGTTTCCACGCACAACTATCTCCATTGTGCTAGCTGCACAGTGAATATCACTGAGCCTCCCAGACCTAATCTGTACACTTCAGGTGGCAACTCCACGTGTGACACCACGAACTTCTTTGTCTCAAGCTCATTGTGCATGATTGAACGATCCACAAGGGCAACGGCAGGAAACATTCTGCGGCATTCGTAACAAAATATTAACTATAATGTTCTGACGTCCTTCCTGAAATCACAGTTCATGACGTTTTCACCTGTAGACGATCAAGGCAGGGGAGGGTGCGCCGTGACTGTGGGTAAGAGGGAAGGCAGTGCAGAGGTTAAGAGGAAACGTATCTTGCAGAGAACACGGAAAAATGCCTATATCTCTTACATTAAACACAGGTGCATGAAAATGCCAAAACCTCAGCTTTAAACCCCGGAGCGTGTGAAATGCTGTGCTTGCTTAAATTTTCCTTCCGTTGTAGGCCTACTGTCCGCTCATGTACTTGTATTTGTTTCATATGCTCTTTTTCCTGTTTAAAAATGATTTCCTGTTGCCTCGCACAGCCCAAAATTATACCGCTTTGTGCTAGGCGCACAAAAGAAATGATTGCGTTGTTTCTTAATGATAGGCACTTAGTTAATTTACACAGGCCACGTGACTGGTTGCCATCTACATACAACGGCGCAACCAAGTAGTTTTGAGTTATTTATGACAGTGTTGTAATGGTGTGTTAAAACCTAATCACATCATTGAAGTTGTCAACGCAGGGGTTTTAACAGAAGATGATGTGTTTGCCGGGAATTTGTTCCAATCAAGAATGAGCGACAATCTCAAGAAAAGAATTCTGGGCAGTGGGAATGTGAGCTGTGGATGTATGTACCTCATCGCCTGTACAGACAACATCAGGACTAGATTGGACAAGGGCGAAACCGTCGCCCTCATCCTCCTAGACCTCTCTGCAGCTTTTGACACCGTATGCCACCAAATCCTCTGCACGCGCCTTTTCGATGCCGGAATTTGCCACAAAGCTGTGGACTGGCTCACCTCCTTCCTCTCCGAAAGAACCCAAAGAGTCCGCCTCCCTCCTTTCCGGTCTAGAGCCACCAAGACCATCTGTGGGGTCCCCAAAGGATCCTCCCTCAGCCCTACCCTTTTCAACATCTACATGGCTCCTCTCGCTAACATCCTCCGCCCCCACGGCCTCACTATCATTTAATACGATGACGACACCCAGCTCATCATCTCCCTCACTAGGAACCCAGCTACATCCAAGAATAACCTACACGCCGGACTCCACAACATCGCCAATTGGATGACAGCAAGTCACCTCAAACTGAACTCAGAAAAAACAGAGATCATCATCTTCGGTCCCAACAAAACAGCATGGAACGACTCTTGGTGGCCCACAACCCTTGGACCACCCCCAACACCCACCACCCACGCACGCAATCTTGGCATCATACTGGACTCATCTCTCTCCATGACTCAGCAAATCAACGCCATATTATCCTCCTGCCTCAACACCCTTCGCATGCTACGCAAGACTTTCAAATGGATTCCTTTAGAAACAAGAACAGTCACCCATGCCCTCATAAGCAGCAGACTGGACTACGGCAACGCCCTCTACGCAGGGACCACAGCCAAGCTTCAGAGAAAACTCCAGCGAATCCAGAATGCAGCCTCACGTCTCATCCTCAACCTCCCTCTCCATGAACACATCTCCATCCACCTCAGATCCCTACACTGGCTGCCCATCAACAAAAGGATCATTTTCAAAATCCTTGTCCACGCTCACATAGCCCTCCACGACACTGGACCGCCCTACCTCAATGAACAAATCAACTTCCACAAACCAACTCGACAGCTCCCCTCCGCCGACCTCGCCTTCGCTTCAGTCCCCCACATCCAACGCACCACCTCCGGCGGCAGATCCTTCTCCCACCTCACCACCAAAACCTGGAACTCCCTCCCCACCAACCTACTCAAGACAAAGGAACTCCTAACCTTCAGAAAGCACCTCAAAACATGGCTTTTCGAGCAGTAACCCCCATCCCACCCCCAGTGCCTTGAGACCCTACTGGGTGAGTAGTGCGCTTAAGAAATTTATTTGATTGATTGATTGTGGACGCCAGCCTTAAATTCAAACTGATGGATCTAACAGCATTCCACTTGAGACACAGAGTTATGCCTGTGGCACTGCTCAATTATACCAGGGATGCTGATCAGTCATATTAATGGTCGGTGATGAATTTGTAGCGACATAAGTACCAGAGTATTCACATGAGGTCGCTGTTGCTTGTACCACCCACTGCCCCTGCCAACGCTACCAAATGACATCAAACTCCTACATGTGCGACCATTTGGACTATTCCGGGTTACACAAAAGTTTTGAAAATTTATTTGACTCACTGTATATTTTTTATAGTACATTGAATTGATGAACTCACTGCTTCTGTGCTTGTGCTCCAAAAAGTCAGACAGCGCCACTTTGTTGTAGACCGTCACAAACAAGTGCCTGTGTTAAGACTTAGGTGTTGGTGTCTTCAACCACCGGCGCAAATTAAGCACTGTTAGTGGCACTGCTCAATTAAACCAGTGGTGCTGCTCAATCTTACCAATGGTACTGCTCAGTTATGTCAGTAGTGTTGGTCAACAATGCCAGTGGTGCTGCTCAAATATACCAGCGGTCCTAGTCAGCTGAGAGTGTCTCATTTATAGCAGTGGTTATGCTTACTCATAGCAATGATGTTGCTTAATATTGTTTGTGGTTCTGCTCATTCACATCTGTGGCGATGTTTAGTTATGTCCATGGTGCTTGATAGGTTATGTTACGCTATGGGATGAAATAGAATGAATCACCTGGGAACCAAAGTTGCTTCAAAGGGTGAAAAGAAAGAGCCTTTGTAAAACTTTAAGTTTTAGGAAATCACTGAAACAACAGGGTGGGGAGGAATTATGTATGAGGTAAAGTGACACCTGTCTTTCAATATGGGGGATATTACAAGCCGCTAGTGAGCTCTGTGACCATTATGAGGAACAAGGCCAAAGGCTGAGTTCCTATAAACATTCATGGAACACCAAGGTGACTTTCAAAATCCATATAATATATGATAGAAGGTACTTTAACCATTATAATATATAGTCACACCATCACTCCCCCACAAATTGTTTAAATGCATGATGTGCTGCTCTTTCATATGAAAGAGGTAGGATATTTGCAGATTTGAGAATAAAAGAATAATCTTAGGTGCAAAAGTAAGCGAAACGTCATGAACAACGCATTGCAAACAACGCAGACATTTAGCACACAAGCGTAACCACGCTTCCCAGAACAACGTATGGCTTTTTCTGTGCCTTAACCACTCATGTGTCAAACCACGCATATGCAAGGTTAAGGCACAGAAAAAGCCAGAGTAGATCGGGAGAGGACGCAGTGAGGTAAGTGGGGCTGGGGCAGGTGTGAGGGTGGATTAAGGTCTTGGGGTAGGGGGGTCGGGTGGGCTATTTTTTTTTAAAGAGGTGGGGTGGGGGCTTTGGGTATTTTTTTTAGGGTGGGGGTTGGGCTAATTATTTTTATTTTTTAGGGGCGGGAGTGGGAAATTTGTTTTTTTTTATTTAGAGCTTAAGGTGGGGGCAGGGTAGTTTATTTTTAATGGGGTAGGGGAAGCTTTAAAGAAGGGCGGGAGGAGAGAAGAGGAGGAAGGAACGGGAGAGGACGTGTTGAGGTAAGTGGGGTTGGGGTTAGTTTTTAGCAGTGGGTGTATTTAGGGCTTAGGATGGGTGTCAGGGTAGTTTAGTTTTTAGGGGCAGGGGTGGGTAGTTTTTTTTAGGGCTCAGGGCAAGTGGGGGCATCAGGGTAATTCCGTTTTTATTGGCGGGATAGGGGAGGTTGGGATATTTGGGGTTTTTAGGGCATAGGGTGGGGGGGTCCAGATAGTTTATTTATTAGGGAAGGGAATGTTTTAGCGCTCAGGGCGGGTGGGGGCTGGGGTAGTTTCCTTTTTATGTGCGTGGTTGGGGGGTCTGGACAGTTTTTTTTTTTTAGGGCTCAGGGCGGGTGGGGGGTGTCAGGGTAGTTTAGTTTTATGGGATGGGGTGGGGGGTCAGGATCATGTTTTTTAGGGTTTAGGGTGGGTGACGGGGTCAGGGGACTTTTGTTTTTAGGGGCGGGGTTGAGGGTTAGGATAGTTTTTCTTTTAGGTCTCAGGGCGGGTGGGGTTTCGAGTAGTTCAGCTATTAGGGGCTGGGGTAGTTTTGGGCCTCAGGGTGGGTGGGAGTGGTATGTAGGAAAGAACCACGAATGCCGTTTCACATGCTGTTTCCACATATGCCTTTCCTAAGCATGCTTTTACAAAGAAATTCGTTGTAAAGGCACGCATGCGTGATAAAGGCATGCGTGGAAACAACACGGTCGTGGTTATGACCACATTGTTTAGCCATGCGTTGTTCCGGCATGCGTGATTGTCGCTCAGACACAACCCTGAGGCCTATGCAGTTTCTCCAGCCTGGCTGTGTACACAGCCGGGCTGGAGAATCCTAAGTGCGCATGTATGTGTGGCCGGCCGTGTGTGTTTGGCCAGCCTCAGACGGCCGGTCAAATACACATGCGCACTTAGGTGCACTTTCTCCTCTTCCTCCCTCCCACTTCCAGTGGCCCAGTGCAAACCCCTCCCTTCACATGCTGGCTGAGCCAGCAGATGAAAAAATAAAACGATAGCGCAACCATCGTTTTATTTTTTATCTCCTGGCTCTTGGACAGGGGGCGACGCTCCTTCGCCGTTGCGAAGGAGCTGCCCCTGGACTTCACTGTAATATATGTCATTCCAGTCGCTGACATCCATTGTGTGCCTCAATCCATCTGTCTCTAGTGCTTATGCCACTATTTCCCTGACACGCACAATGTATTTTTCTAGACCACATTTTGAAGGCACCTGCCTGTTGCTAGTGGAGAAGGTAAAATATAGCGAGTGTAAAGGGCAAATAACACACCCTGCTCCCAGTTAGCTCTAGCAGCCTGTATTGAAAAATATCATAAATCTATCTCCCTAGTAGCAATAGAAAGCAATTCTGTTAGAAAGAATACAGGGCTATCGTTCCGTTCCCACCTTTATTTAGCAACACGCCGTACATTGGCAATGTAATGCACTGACTCTAGAGCTTTGGAAGCCTTAGACTATATTTGGCCTTGGCATACATGGAAGTGTAACCGCTGAGCTCACATCTTACATTGTTTGTCAGTACACGAGTTGGGAGAACTTTAAAATTATATTTCTTATGCAGATAGCAGTCTGGAGTTGCATGATCCATTCTGTAGCCCTGCTCACCACAACAGTTAATTTATTTCATCTCTTTTCCTGTTCAGTGTATCCTGCCTAGAAGCTGAAAGGCTGTTCTGTAGACCAAGTTTACAGAAAAGTGGAGGGTTCGCCTCAAGCATGGCTTTCCGTGGCAATGATTTTTCGTCAAAATATGGAAAAACTGCCTGGTAAAGCACGTAGTAAGTTTGAGTCCGAGCAAGAATTCCTCAGTTGGCAGTGGGGGATGCGGGAACAAGAAATACCGGACTTTGGTTGAGCATACCTGCCAGTAATTTGAAACCTTTAATTCCATCTTCCACACCAGAATCTCCGCACCAAAGTTCGTTCAGCTCGTAAGGAGGGCCAAAACCCAGCTAGGTTTTCAGACTGAAAAGCATGCAAATTATCTCTACTGAAGTTCACTAAATGTAAATTGAACACATAAATATTAATTTCTGCTATATTAAAAACTAGTTTTGCCTTATAGTGCTTCAATTATACAGTCCTGCTTAAGTACTTTTGTTGGGATGAATCTTCATGTATGGTTTTCTTATTTTCGGCCTCCTGCATTTCCACTGACTGCTGTACTCAGTTTTCACTGTAAAGTTTGCTTGCCTGTCATGCTTCTAGTGTGTTGAAATACCACCTTCGAGCTCAGCAGTAAGCACATCTCTTGTTTTTAGGGTTAAGCCTACGAGTGCCTCTGCTAGCACATGCATCTCGCTTGCGAGATTCTGTTGTTCGCAGTTAAGGGCTTAGAGCCCACCTGTCACTCTTCATTTGTTAGCTTGTATGCACTCTTCTTTACAGCCTCGTAATTCGTTACTGCAGGCCAAGCATCATTTCTGTTTCTATGTGGAGCAGGGACCAAGCACTGATTGATTCATCTTAATCAGTGCCCGACTGCTGCTCCCGACGTGATTGAGGTACTTTTTTCTTCTTTTTAACTTCTGGTGCCCTGCAAATAGAAGGCTTGTGACTAGAAAAAACATGCCCAGATGGACAAAGAAAATTGCTAAGATTTATTTTTTATAGCTAACTTTCTTTTATTTTTCCAAGTCATCTTTTCTCACTTTGCACTCATGCTTTCTTTTATGTTTGCTCGTGGGCACTGTTCTCAAAAGATGATGATTATCTTGTTCTAAATATTTCAATTCAACATTGGTTCTTTATGATGTATACTTTCTGAAGTGATGCTTTAACACATAATCATGTAGTACACCCCAATTCACCCCACTACATTCCACCCCCAATCTACCCCACCTCACCCACACCAATCCACCCAACTCCAATCCAAACCACTCCTCCCAATCCAATCCAATCTAACCCACCCCACTCCAATCCTTCCAACCCATCCCAATCTAATCTGCCCCTCTCCAGTTCGCCCCACTCCAATCCAAAACAACCTGCACCACTCCAAAACAATCTGTGTCACTCTAAAACAACCTGCCACACTCCAATCTGCCCCACTCTAATACAAAACAATATTCCCCACTCCCATCTACCTCACTCTGATCTGCTCCGCTCCAATACAAAACTATATGCCCCACTCCAATCCAAAACCATCTGACACAATCCAGTCTGCCCCATTGCAATCCAAAGCAATCTGCTCCACTCAAATCCAAAACAATCTTCCCCACTCCAGTCTGCCTCACTCCAATCTTCCTCACTTTAATCCAAAACAATCTGCCCCACTCCAATCCACCCCACTCCAACTTGCCCCACTCCAAACTAAAACAATCTGCCCCTCTAGTCTGCCCAACTCCAATCCAAAACAATTTTCCCCACTTCAGTCTATTTAAGTCTGCCCCACTCCAATGTTCCCCACTTTAATCCAAAACACTCCCCCATTCCAACTTGCTCCGCTCCAACCAGCCCCACTCCAATTCCAAACAACCCACTCCATTCCAAAGCAATCTGTTCCACTCCGATTTGCCCCACTCCAATCCAATCCACCTCACCCCAATCCAATCCAACCTACTGCATCTCAATTCACCCTAGTCCAAACCACCACAATCCATCCCACTACAATCCAGTCCACACCAATCCAATCCACCCCACACCACTCCAATCCAATCCAATACACCGCACCCTAATTCAATCTTCTCCAGTCCAGTCTTACTCACCCCATTCCAATCCAATCCACCCCACCCCACTCCAGTCCAATCCAACCCAGTCCAGTCGTATCTATCCCACTCCAGTCCAATGCACCCCACTCCAATCCAACTCACCCCACTCCAATCCATCCCAGCCCCCCCAATCCAAACCACCCTACTCTAGTCCAATCCACCCCACTACAAACTACTTCAATTTACCCCACTCCAATTCAATCGACCCCTCTCCAATTAATCCACCCCTCTCCAATTAATCCATCCCACACCAATCCAAGCCACCCCACTCCATTTGTTTTGCAATTTTATATAGCGCAAATTAGACACAAAGGTATTGGAGCACTTTACATGAGCACCAGATACATTACATAAGGACACATTACATTTTCAGTAGGCATGGGGAGATTAAGGGGGTGATTCCAACCATGGCGGTCGGTGATAAAGCGGAGGCCAACCCGCCAACAGGCAGGCGGTCCAAAAAATGGAATTCTGACCCTGGCGGGAACCGCCAACACAGCCCGCCACCTTAACACTCCGAGCGCCACGGCGGGACACACAAACAGCGCGGCGGTCACCGCCAACAGGCAGGCGGCAGACAATGTACCGCCCACACTATCACAACTCACCAATCCGCCACCTTTTCCGGGGCGGGAGCCCCGGCGATAAAAACACGGCGGAAACAGACTACGAACGGGAAAACGCTCACCTATACACACTCCACGAGGACGGAGAACAGCATGGAACCCGAATTAAACATCCTACCAGCTATTGTCTACCTGCTCATCTACCACGAGTACGAACGCCGGCGCAGATGACAACGGTGAGTACTGCACCTACGACACAGGGGAGGGGGGAGGAGGAAAGCTTACGGGCACACACATATGCGACCCCCCCCCCCAACTATCTACACACCAATGCAGAGCACCAAGTCACAGTGACACCACCCAAACCCCCCGGAATAATGCAAAGACATAATTAAAGTGAGAAACAAAATTTATGTATAAAAGAGGTTCTTTGAAGTCATGGTAAAATAGCAATATGAATTGTAAAAAATCAAGTAAGAACATTGCGAAACCGATAAACATAGGCAATAAGTCCTGCACAGTCACTTAAATTTCCACTGTCCGTGGGCCAAAGTGTATCAACACATGGGCAAAGCCCACACAGGAGACCTGAGTCCGTTGGAGAGAACACTGCTGGGGCATCAGATGACAAAACTACAGGCACCTCAGGGGGAAGGGAAGGGGGGGCACCTCAGCCACATGAGTCCACGACGCCAGATCCACGAAGGGTCCACCATGCCCACTGTGCCATCCTGGGGAGTGCAAAGCCACAGTCTCACAAGTCTCTACAGTGGGTGGTCTGCCCACTGTGCCATCCTGGGGAGTGCAAAGCCACAGTCTCACAAGTCTCTTCAGTGGGTGGTCTGCCCACTGTGCCATCCTGGGGAGTGCAGAGACACAGGCCATCAGGTGGATTACAGACTCCACAGGTAATGGAGGAGGCAGGGTGCCCCGAGTGCAGCGTGAACATTAGCTCGACACAGAACCGGCACTGTCAATGTGCCAGCGGTACTTGACAGGAAGGGCCCAGCGGAGCGGTGCTTGACAGGAAGGGCCCAGCGGAGCGGTGCTTGAGACGGCGGGGCCCAGCGGAGCGGTGCTTGAGACGGCGGGGCCCAGTGGAGCGGTGCTTGACAGGAAGGGCCCAGCGGAGCGGTGCATGAGACGGCGGGGCCCAGCGGAGCGGTGCTTGACAGGAATGGCCCAGCGGAGCGGTGCTTGAGACGGCGGGGCCCAGCGGAGCGGTGCTTGAGACGGCGGGGCGCAGCGGAGCGGTGCTTGACAGGAAGGGCCCAGCGGAGCGGTGCTTGAGACGGCGGGGCCCAGGGGAGCGGTGCTTGAGACGGCGGGGCCCAGCGGAGCGGTGCCTTTCTGCACGGCGGGGCCCTCTTCAGCGGTGTCTTTCTGCACGGCGGACCCTCTTCAGCGGTGCCTTTCTGCACGGCGGGGCCCTCTTCAGCGGTGCCTTTCTGCACGGCGGGGCCCTCTTCAGCGGTGCTTGTCGAGTCATTCAAGGGAGCCAGACCTGGCCAGGACTCCCTGCTTAGTCGCCCTCCGACCGTGCAGTTGCTGGACCCTTCTGTGACGGAGTCCTGGGCCCGTGGGTGTCCTCCCTCACACCCGGGATGGGGCTTGTGGGGCCCTCCTGGTCCGCGCCCCTGCTGGCTGACTTCTCCGCCCTGCTGCCCTTGCCCTCCTTCGATGAGGCTCTCTGGCCCTTGCCTCCCCTGGATGTTGTGGCAGGTGACGGCCCAGGACTTTGCTCCTTGGGGGCAGCCGTGTCAGTCTTCTCGCGGCGGCCCTTGATTTTACGGGTCCTCTTTCCAGGGGGGGGGGGGGGGCTGGCTGTCCCCTTGCTGCTGGCCGATGTATCAGTGCTGGGAAAGGGTGGACTCCAAAACCCGTGCACAATGGTGACACTTGAAGCAGGGCTGGTGGTGGCTGAGGTGCTCTTGGGACTCTTAGCAGATGGAGGGGGTGGGTCAGGTGGGGCAAAGAGGTTAAGTTTGGAGAGGTAAAGTTTTTTAGGACCAATGTAAAGGGTAGGTGTAGTGGGTATGGGAGTGGAGGAAGAGGATGTGGTTGTAGGAGAGTCAGGTGTGCTGTCTTTGGGTGCAGGTGCTTGTGACGTAGGCTGTCGTGAGGTGGTTGGCTGTTGGGTGGGTGGCTGCCTGCGTTTGTGTGTCTTAGAAGAGGGGGTGACAGACACAGTGGGAGAGGACACAGGGGACGTGTAAATGGCAGTGGGGGTGGTGACTGCACGTGTGCGGACTGTACTGGAGGGTGTGCTGGTGATGGAAGTACTGGCTGATGGTGGTGTGCATGCAGGTGTGAGTGGAGACGTCACAGGGAGGGAGGAGGGAGATGAGGAGGAGGGGGACACAGAGGTGGTAGGGACTGTTGGCATGTCTGCATCTGGGTGTTGCTTGGGTGAATGCTTGTGTGATCTGTGGTGCTTATGTCTGGATGAGCTGCCCTTGGGTGTTGAGGTGTGTGCAGGCTGGTCTGATGGTGTGGATGGGATAGGCTGAGGAACAGGAGACAGAGACAGGGTGGAGGCAGTTAGAAGAGGGAGGCTGGAAACAGGGACAATGGCTGCCGTCAGTGCTGAGGCCAGAGCATTGAACGATCGTTGATGGGCAGCCTGACCCGAATGAATGCCCTCCAGGTATGCATTGCTCCGATGCACCTCCCTCTCTACCCCCTGGATGGCATTCAAAAGGGTAGACTGCCCAACAATGATGGTTTGTAGGAGGTCAATGACCTCCTCACTGAGGGCAGCAGGGGTAACAGGGGCAGGGCCTGAGGTGCCTGGGGCGAAGGAGATGCCCGCCTTCTTGGGCGAGCGGGCACGGAGCGAAGGCTGAGGGGCTGCTGGGAGGGCGGAGCTGGTGCGCTGGGTGGCGGCTGTACCTGTAGAGGCGGGGGGCCCGGATGTTGCCGCCACCGCTAGGGAGCTCCCTTCCGAGGATGTGTCGGTGTCACTGGTGTCACCACGGGTCCCCGTTGTGGTGCTCTCCTCGCCCTCCATATCACTGGTGACCTCGGTGTCTGTACCATGGCCCACCGGGGCCTTGTGAGTTGCAGCTCCCTCGTGCTCCGATGCCAATTCTCCTCCGCCTGATGATGCTAATGCACACATGCACAAGAAGATAAAGAAAAAGGGTGGGGGGAGAAATAAAAACAGGTTGAGTGCATGCATTGTCAACACCGTTGGCGGAGAGGACAGACACAGGAGCCTCATGCACTATGCCGCGCAATCGGGGTACACTACTCAGTACTTGTGACTAGGCCAACAGGTCTATGGACAACAAATGCGCACATGGGTGATGCTGGACCATCGATTGCTGTACTTGGCACCCTACAGAGGTGGGGGGCGGGGGCACAGGGCCATGCCTAAAGGAGGGGACTACACCCACAGCCCTCCTCCCCCACCCAGACGCCTCCACTGCGTGTAAAGATAGCAGAATGTGCTGGTACTCACCCCCTTGTGTCTGCTGTGATGTCCTCACGCGCCCATCCAAATCGGGGTAGGCCACTGCCAGGATCCGGGACATCAGGGGGGTCAAGGTACGACTGGCACCCCTCCTACGTTGGGAGGCCATCCCCAGCAGTGACTCGGCGGTCTTCCTGGTCCCGCGGCGGATGTCCTCCCACCTCTTTCGGCAGTGGGTGCCCCGTCTGTTGTGGATCCGCAGGGCCCGGACTTCCTTGGCGATGGCACGCCAAATGTTGACTTTCTGATGGGCGCTGACCTATTTGACATGTACAGGGTGGGAAAGGAATTTTCAACATTTTTCTGCATGTTAGATGTGATTGCCCCCCCCTCCCCAACCCTGCCATGTGGCACATGCTCTCATCTGTTGTGCCTTGCACTCCTCATTCGCTCCCCACCCCACCATCTTACATCCACCATACACAACCCAGGCATAGCCCATTCAACGTGCACCCAGTGTACTTACCTGTTGGTCTGGAGGACCGTAGAGTAGCGCATACTGGGGCAGGACCCCATCCACAAGTTTCTCCAACTCTTCTGAAGTGAAGGCAGGGGCCCTTTCCCCAGTCGCAGCAGCCATTGTCTCTTCCAGACCGAGGTCACAGCAGCACTTGCAGTATAGGTCCTCTCCTGTGGATGGTCAGGTCTCGAGTGGTTAAGCAGATAGAAAATGGCGGTCACGCCCGCGGCGGTGCGTACCGCCGCGGTGCGTACCGCGACCGCCGGCGCACATCGTCATTGGCTCCTGAGACCCATAGGGTTCAATGTTAACCAATGCGCCTTCGCACTGCGGTCTTCGACCGCCTACCGCCACGGTGTGCCACGCCAGCGCGTTGACCTCATATCCCACTGTCCCACTTCTCAGGTCAGGCAGCCGCCATTACAAGGGCCCACATGGCTTAATTGCTACTGCGTCACACAGGCCTAGGCCTTGCATTGCCACTCATACATGCCTTTCAATGCATAGCGATTCGTGTACTGTGCAAGCTGGGTGAACGTACCTGTGGGTTGCTTGACTCTGTGCTCCATGTTGTCCTTCCTAGGCACCGTCCGCTGGGACTTGCGAGGAGAAGGATGAATCCTCCCGTGTACCGACCGCTGGTGGACCTGTCGACAATGGAAGAATGACATATTATACTTCGATACCGACTTGACCGAGCCACTATACATGAACTGTGTGCCCAGCTGGAGCCTGACCTGATGTCCCCCATCCGCCAACCCACAGGGATTCCTCTGGTGCAGGTTCTGTCAGTACTCCATTTTTTGGCAAGTGGGTCTTTTCAGACAACAGTGGCCATGTCATCAGGGATGTCTCAGCCTATGTTTTCTAAGGTTTTGTCCAGAGTGTTGTCTGCCCTGATGAAATACATGCGGAGATACATTTTTTTCCCTGAGGAGGGTGATTTGGCCACTGTGAAGGGTGATTTCTATGCCCTTGGACATATCCCCAACATCATTGGTGCCATTGATGGGACCCATGTGGCTTTAGTACCCCCAAAAGACAATGAGCAGGTGTACAGAAATAGAAAAAATTACCATTCGATGAATGTCCAGGTGGTCTGTTTGGCTGACCAGTACATCTCCCATGTAAATGCCAAGTTCCCTGGGTCAGTGCATGATGCGTATGTCATGCGAAATAGCAGCATCCCTTATGTGATGGAACAGCTACAGAGACACCGTGTGTGGCTAATAGGTGACTCTGGTTACCCCAACCTGCCTTGGCTATTGACCCCAGTGAGGAATCCCCGGACCAGGGCAGAGGAACGCTACAATGAGGCACATGGGCGAACTAGGAGGATTATAGAACGGACCTTCGGGGTCCTGAAGGCCAGGTTTAGGTGCCTGCATATGACAGGTGGATCCCTAATGTACTCACCAAAGAAGGTGTGTCATATCATCGTGGCCTGCTGTATGCTTCACAATCTTGCATTGCGACGCCAGGTGCCTTTCCTGCAGGAGGATGGTCCAGATGGTGGTGTTGTAGCAGCTGTGGAGCCTGTGGAGAGTGAAGAGGAGGAAGACGACGGGGACGACACGGACAACAGGGACACAGTTATACAACAGTATTTTCAGTAGCACACAGGTAAGAATCACCCACGCCATTTTACATTTACTTCTGCCCTCCTGCATCTCTACTTTCTGTGTTTCCCCCCAGTTCCTTTTAACTGATTTTTGACTTTCCCTTCCCTTTTCAGAGCTGTATGACCCACAGCGTGACTGCTGCTTTGTTTGCCCATGGACTAATGCTTATAGACATTGGTATGTTGTCATCACAATGTGACTGAACATTATTGCACCGTTATGTGTAATACATTTGTAAAGAATACAAGCAGACTCCTGATTTTTGAAGTGCAATTGGTGATTTATTTTAAGTGCTGCATATGGGTCCATGATAGTAAAACGTGATGGGTGGGGGTGGAGTAATGTCCATGGCAGAGTCCAGTTCTCAGTCGCACAGGTGCATTGTCCATATGCCTGTGGAAGGATGGAGCAGGGGCAGTTCAAGGTTGGACAGAGTGACAATGTGGGACAGTGGGATGACATCAGGGGGTATCTTATGCTGGCGGGGGTCTTGGCATCCTACTCTGTCTTCTTGTGTGATCTCAGGTTCCGCTTACGGGGTGGTTGATCTTCAGCAGGAGGTGGGGTTCTGGTGGCCTGTCGTTGTGTGGGGGCCTCCTGTCCACTAGCGCCGGCGGAGGTGGTAGGCTGTTCGTGGTCCGGGCTAGTGACAGGAGCCCTTTGGGGTGCCACATGGTCCCGCAATGTGGTGACTATCTGGTTGAGGGCCAGGACGATGGTCCCCATTGCGGAACCTATGTTCCTGAGTTCGTCTCTGAACCCCATGTACCGTTCCTCCTGCTGTGCCTGGATCTCCTGGAACCTGGCCAGTACCATCGCCATCGTCTCCTGGGAGTGGTGGTATGCTCCCATGATGGTGGTGAGGGCCTCTTGGAGAGTGGGTTCCCTGGGCCGGTCCACCCCCTCTCGCACTGCAGCCCTCCCAGTTCCCCTGTTTCCCCGGGCCTCTGTCCCCTGGACGGTGTGCCCACTACCACTGCCCCCAGGTCCCTGTTGTTGTTGGGGTGGTGGGTCAGCCTGGGTGCCCTGTAGTGGCGGACACACCGCTGATTGACGCGTCCTGGAGACAGAGGCATGGGCCCGCTGGGTGGGAGCTGTGCTGGTATTCCCAGAGGGGGTTGGGTCTGCTGTGGCCTGTGTCTGTGTGTGGGGAACCGACTGTCCAGAGGTCCCCGATGGTCCGGGCTGGTCATCAGGTTCTAGGTCGACAGAGCTGCTGTCATCACTGGGGGCCTGTTCTGGGGGTGGGATGGACAAATCTGGACCCTCCTGGCCGGTGTGTTGGCGTTCGGGCCCTGCAGGGGTAAAAGAGTATGGTTATTGCTTCTGTGTGTGCCATGGCGTGCGATTTGGGGGTGCCCTTGTCCCCCAGTGCTGGCATTCCCTTGTGGGAGGAGTTGTGAGGGTGGTTTGTGGGGGGGGATGGGTATGTGCAGTGGTCATGCTTAGGTGATGGGTGTCCATGGTTGGTGTTGGCATTCAGGGATTGGTGTTTTGTTGGGTGGGTTGTGCTGGTGAGACATTGGCATGGAGGATGTGTGCTGGGGGGTTGGGGGTGAGGGTGGGGGTGTGGGTTGGCATGCTGGTGGTTGGGGGGGTAAGGTAGTTGAGATTAGACTTACCAGAGTCCATTCCTCCGCCTACTCCAGCGAGGCCCTCAGGATGCAGGATGTTCAAGACCTCTTGCTCCCATGCTGTGAATTCGGGTGGAGTGGGTGGGGGTCCGCCGCCAGTCTTCTGCACAGCAATGTTGTGTCTTGACACCATCGACCGCACCTTCCCCCGTAGGTCGTTCCAGCGCTTTCGGATGTCTTCCCGGTTTCTGGGATGCTGTCCCACAGCGTTGACCCTGTCGACGATCCTTTGCCATAGCTCCGCCTTCCTGGCTATTGTGGTGTGCTGCACCTGTGTGCCGAATAGCTGGGGCTCTACCCTAATTATTTCCTCCACCATGACCCTGAGTTCTTGGTCCGAGAACCTGGGGTGTCTTTGGGGTGCCATGGGGTGGTGTGGGGTGGTGTTTGTGGTGATGAGTGTGGTGGTGTGTGGTGTTTTGTGCGTGGATGTAATGTGGGTGATGATGTTGTGTTCCTGTGTGTGTTGGGGTTTTCGATAGCTGTGCTCTCTCTCTCTCTCTCGCCTTCTCTCCGAATTTCTAGTAGTGGGGGTTTGTGGGTGATGTGGGTGTGTGTTTTATAGTTGATTGGATGTGTGGGAGTGGTGTTTGTATGTGTATCAGGTGTGTGTATTTCAAATTGTCCAATGTGGCTGTGTTTTGGAGCTGGGTGTGTATTTTGACCGCAGCGGTGTGTACCACCAATGGAATACCGCGGTTAAAAGACCGTGTGGATTCGTGGGTCGTAATGGCATGGGCGTGTTTGTGTTGCCGTGACGGTGGAGGTTTGGTCATCTCCAGTTTATCGCTGACCGCTGATGAGGCGGCCTTCCGTGGATGTCGGGTTTTTGGCGGCTTGGCAGTTGTGGGTCAGAATGACCGTGGCGGTTTACCGCGGCGGTAGAATGGCGGTCTTCTGACCGGCGGTAAGAGCCTTTTACCGCCGAGGTCAGAATGACCCCCTAAGTGATTTGCCCAGAATCACACGATGTTGAGCAGACACCAAGATTCAAACCTGGTTCCCCAGCTCCAGCGTTTGCAGCTCTGGCTGTTACAACACATCATCTCTCCCATCCACCTCACTCCAATCCACTCTAACCTAATCCAATCCACCCCACTCCAGTCCAATCAACCACAATCCATTTGTTTTGCAATTTTATATAGCGCAAATTAGACACAAAGGCATTGGAGCACTTTACATGAGCACAAGTTACATTACACAAGGACACATTAATTTTTCAGTAGGCATGGGGAGATTAAGTGATTTGCCCAGAATCACACGATGTTGAGCAGATGCCAAGACTCAATCCTGGTTCCCCAGCTCCAAAGTTGGCAGCTCTGGCCGTTACAACACATCCTCTCTCCCATCCACCTCACTCCAATCCACTCTAACCTAATCCAATCCAATCCACTCCAGTCCAATCCACCACAATCCACTCCACTCCAAACCACCCCACACTAATCCACCCTACCTCAAACCAATCCATCCCACCCAATCCAATCCACCCACCTCATCCAATCCACCTCATTCCAATCCACCCCACCCTAACCCACCCCACTCAATCCAATCCAATTCACTCAATCCAATCCACCTCACTCAATCCATATCACCTCACTCCACTCTGATCCACCCTAATCCAATCCACCCCACTCCAATCTGTTCAAATCTGATCCATCCCACTCCAGTCCACCCGACTCCAAACTATTTCACCCCACCCCACACTAATCCAATCTACCTCACCTCAATGATATCCACCCCACTCTAATCCACCCCAGCACAATCGAACCCACGCCACCCAATCCAATCAACCCCACCCCACTCCAATCCACCCATCCAGTCCACTCATCCCAAACCACCCCACTCTATTTCAATCCACTCCACCCCACTCCAATCTTCCCCACCCCAATCCACTCCACTCCAATCCATGCCACTGTACTCCAGTCTATCCCACTCTAACCAATCCACCCCACACCATCCCAGTTCAGACCACCCCACGCCAAACCAATTTATCCAGCCTACCCCACCCCAATCCACCCCAATCCAATTCAATTCACCCATTCCAATCTACTCCACTCCAATCCACCCTACTCCAATCGACCACAGTCCAAGTCACCACACCCCACTTAATCCAATCCACCCCACCCCTCTCCAATCCAATCCATCCCACTGCAGCCAACCACACCACTATCCAATCCACTCCACCCCACCTCATTTCAACCCACCCGCTCCAATCCACCCCACCCCACCCCACTCCACCACACTCTATTCCACCCCACTCACTATAATCCACCACACTCTATCCCAATCCAATCCACCCCATCCCAGTTGACTCCACCCCACCCCACTCCAGTTGAATATATCCAGCCAACCCCTGTCCAGTCCACCCTACTCCAATCCAAACCACCCAACTCGAATCAAATCCAACCCACTCCAATTCAATCCAGTCCAATCCACACCACTCCACTCAACCACACTCCATTCCACTGTACTAACTCTAGTCCATCACACTCTAATCCAATCCACCCCACCCATCCAAGTTCAGTCCACCCCATCCCCACTCCAATCCAACCAGCCTGCCCCACTCCAATCCTCCCTACTCCAATCCATACCACCCACTCCAATCAAATCCACCCCTTCCATTCCAGTCCGATCCACCCCACTCCAATCCACTCAACTCCAATCCACAACACTCCAGTCCAGTCCACCCCACTCCAGTCCCATGAATCCAGTCCACCCCACTCCTGTCCAATCTAATCCACCCCACCTGATCCAATCCACCTCACTCCAGTCCAGTCTTATTCACCCCATTCCAATCCAATCCACCCCACCCCAGTCCAATACACCCGAACCCTATCACCTCAATCCAAACCACCCTCTCCAATCAAATCCACCCCAAATAAATCTACCTCACCCCATTTCATTCCACCCCACTCCAATCCAATCCACCCCACACCAGTTCACCCCACTCCACTCAATCCACTCCACTCTACCCTAATCCTGTCCATCTCACTCTACTCCAATCCTATCCACCCTACTGCCTCAGTCCATAATCACCCACTCCACTCTATTTCACCCCGCTCCACTCTTTGACACTCTACCATTGAACCAGTGAACTCCACTCCCCCTCATTTCAACTCTACAACACTCTACTCCCCCATTTCCACTCTATGACACTCCGACAAATCCACTCTACAACAATCTACTTCCCCACTTCAGTCTGACACTCCACACCACTAACTTTTAGCCCTAGTCAACAGCAGCCACACTAGTGTACAACATGGCAAAACATATTGCCAAAGCCAACAGCTCTTGTATAAGTGAGACCTATTGGCTTAGCTTATTTAGTGTCGTCTGTTTGAATCCTGTTGGTTGTTGTGGATGACAAATCAAGTCCCATCCTAATTTTATTCTAGAACTACTTGCTATTTACCCACCAGGGCAACATTTATTTTTTGGCCTTTTTTCTCTTAAGCCCCAGCCTACTGTAAAATGTTTTTGCAGAAGTAAACTCTGTCCCCGGTACAAAACTGAGTTATGTGCTTTATGCTTTGTAGTGTGTCAGTGCGCCTATATATGCTTGTTTTTTCGGTAATCAAGGATGATAACATACTCTCTTAGCTTTTGCTATTTAAACTCTAAAGGAGGTATAGATTACCTACATATTGCAGCATGTTAACATTTTCTATATTATGACTATTTGATCTGTTGGGGATTTGGATTGTGAACACTATGGGCCAGATGTACTAAGATTACCTACATATTGCAGCATGTTAACATTTTCTATATAATGACTATTTGATCTGTTGGGGATTTGGATTGTGAACACTAAGGGCCAGATGTACTAACTTTCATTCATAAAAAGCTATTGCAAATTGCACACCTACTTTTTGCAAATTAAACCTGATTTTGCAAACTGGCCCATGTAGTGGTAGGTTGGTTTGCAAAATCACTGTTTGGAGTGGGTGGCAATTCGACCTACCTCATGAATTTTTATTAAGTAGGTTGCAAATTCAGAGTCACTCTGACTGGATTCAGTCGCAGGAAGGGTGGCTTGCTGGGGTCAGCAAACCACCATGTTTGTGATTGCATTTAAATAAAGTACTTTTTTTAAATGAAGCCCACTTTCCTTAAAGGAAATGGGTTAGCATTTAAGAAACAAATGTTTTTTTTAAAAACGTTCTTTAAGAGTTGTAAGTGGGCCCCTCGAACACTGCCCACTCCCAGGCAATTTTTCTTTATTCATAGAAGTGAAGGGGTCTCGCGTGGACTGCTTTCTCTTTGCAAATCTGTTATCACCTCCCTTGAGGAGTCGGTAACCCATCAATGATTTGTGACCTAATCACAACATGGATTTATTATATATGTAAAAGCCATTTAGCAGTAAAATTCCTGTGATTTAGCGCATCACTTGCTTTACACTCGCGAAATGGCTTTGTACATGTGGCCCTAATCACTTGATTATCGAATATGCCTAAAGTAATTGACAAAGCTCACCTTAGTTGAGCAGGGAATGCAGTTGTATCAGTAATTGATGTGTTCATAAACCTTGTTACTAAAACACTTTTTTTCCCAACAGTATTCTGAAATTTGTGCCTTTATTTAAGTTCTAGGCAATAGATTTTTACCTGAGCCCTCCTTAATGATTTGTTGCTGCCTTTTCTTGGAATGCTGAAAATGTAAACGTGATATAGTGCGTCGTATGAATATGATAGCATTTTGATTAATTAATCATCCAGATTAACAGTTATCCCTCTATCAGAACATCTTATTCTTTACAAAGAAATACACTTGCTCAATATGCACAGTGTGAAAAGTCTGTATCTCTAGGATGGATGTGGTGTTTGTGAAGGGCGAACACTGCCAAAAAGTCAGTGGGACGCTGTACATGATCAGACGTAAACATCCAGCCAAAAAAGGTGGCTCCTAATACCTGTCCCGTGGTATTGGTAATTGTATATCAGATGATGCTTTGGGGCATGTGGTTTGTATTCACTCCTACATCCTCGTGTATTTTCTTTGTGAACTGGTGGGATGCATAGTTAAACCTGCTGAACAGGTTTAAGTTCTTTAGAAACGTTGAGAGGTTACTGACCTTGGGTTACAAATTCCGAACAGGCATAAAGAGATTGTTGGCCCATTGCATTGAATGTAAGAGCATGTCGTTCAGCAGGCCAGTTGTGGGGTGGGAGAAAGTATAAGAATGTTGTAGTCGCCTGACAAGATCTATGTTCAAAATACTGTATATAAATAGGGAAATCGTCATAATCTAGAAACGTTGACAAAAAAGGACATGTTTAATGTTTGTAAAAATGCCATGTTAAAATAATTCTGGTATTTATTGAGGTTTGTAAACCAATCAAAATGAGTGTTCTAAAAAAACTGAAAGGAACTATTCTGACCCTGTTTCCTTATTGTCAAAAAAATGCAACTATTTCAGGTCTCTGAAGGACTGCTATCTGGTTTTACATAGGAGAAACTTATTTTGTTGAAATTGTACCCTATGCTTTAATTGTCAATGGCAGAAATATTTTAAAGTGTTTAAAAACGTCTTTTTCAAATTGCGAAATGCGTTAGTTGCTTAACATTATATTTTGGTGGCTTAGATAAAGTTTGATGAGGTTTCACTTCGCAAATATTGCAAAGCATAAATAATTTGCACCATAGTTAAATCTTCTTACAGCAGGGGTCTCCAACCTTTTCTGTAAAAAGAGCTAATTAAGGTAAGTAAAAATCATCCTGAGCAGTCATACATATATTCATTCAACCAAGCAAATACTTCTAATTTAGTAGGCTGCGCTGAACCCAGGAAAGCTACTGTTAGGTAGCTGGATAGCTACAGTAGCTCACGAGCTACTCATTGGAGAAGCCTCTTTTAGAGTGTCTTTCGGTCTGTAGCTTGCATTACACCAATATATGTTTGTAATATATTCTACATACACAATGAAGTGAAATGCACAACATCTTTCTATGTGGATTTGTACTCTCCACAATGATTTTCTTTTAGAGCCTTACAAGAATGTGTGGACCTTTAGCTCTATAAATTACTTGTCATACATTCTTTAGAGTAAACAATGAACCCTTGCTGCAACTCAACCAACCTATTCTGCACATTCTTTTAATTTTAGTCATTTCAATATCCATTCCTTCATTGATTATTTGGCACGTTTATAAATATTTACAATAGAGATATAAATTGTTTTTATCATTTAAAGGTTAAATATTTGCTTTTCTGTGCAATATTTATGCCATTGAGCAACATAACCGATTGACCAAACAGCAACTGAATAAAATGCACAAAAAGCACAACCTTATGCCCCAAGTGATTAAGAGCTACCATCACAGTTCCCATTAGACACCCTTATAGAGAAGTGGTAAATAGATTGTAGGTTGGTTATACATACAAAGTGTTTCCTGCATCACAAAAAGCAAAACCTTATGCACCAGCTGATAAAGAAATACCATTACATTTCCTATTGGTCACCCTTATATAGAAGTGGTAAATAGATTGTAGGTCAGTTTTATATATGAAGCGTCTCCTGCATCACAGAGACAAGGATTACTTACTCTGCCTCTCTTATGATGTCCCACCACACACAAGTAATATAATGTTTACATTTTATTTACTTATGCATATATTTATTTTAAAACCACAAACTTGTCTGAGGGTGACCGGGTAGGTGGAAGATAGAACAAGATGGGGGTGGAGCACAGTCTTAAGTCAATCATGTTATTTTTCTGTTGTTCATCAGTGGTGAAATAGCCCTTGATGCCTGCTTTGAGGCAGCACCTAAAATGTTTCTTTTCATACAATGGCCTTAGAAGTTAAATGATAAAAGATAAACACCATGGAGTAGACCATCAGGGTGCATGTTTCTAAGTCTAATCGCATCTGAAGGAATCTCTTCTGTGAGGATTTGGGTTTTTAGTTGAGGGTGGTGTCAGCCCTTCTCAAGCAACAGCAACAATCCTTTTCCGGGTGAACCATGAACAGTCATTAAATTAACTTGTGCTTCACCCTCTGGTAGTTTGGCACAAAAGCAATCAGGCTTAATTTAGAGGCAATTTGTAAAGTATTTATGCAGCACACAAATAGTAATAAAATGAAACTACAACACAAGAAAAATCCCACACCAAATTAGTATTAGAGAGTAAAAATTAATAAATGATTTGACACCGAAACAACAAAAATCTAATAAGTAGAACTGGAGCTATTGAATTTTAAAGATTTAACTAGAAGAAGTGCCTAACAGAGTGAAGTGCAAACTATGGTTATCTGATTGTGCTGGACCACGACAAAGTCACAAGTCCAGGCTGATGGCGATGGAGTGTGGGCCAGATACAGGGACCAGATTAATCCCACTAAGATTTGTAACTTATGTCCTTGATGCGGTCAAGCTGCATCAGTTCTGATGGGAAGCTGCAATGCAGAGTCCTCTGGCTAGCCTGCTCTTGTGAATTCCATTGAGGAGCTGCAGGGGCTGCGATGCAAGGTCCTACGCTGAGTTGTGTAGCTCTGCATTGGTTCCGACGAGGCGCTGCGACAGCTGAGATGCAAGGGCCTACATCATGTTGCATCACACTGCGTTGGTTATGATGAGGCCACTAGCTAGTATGAAGTTCTTTGTGTGTGAGCTGCGGCAGTGTCTTTAGAGTGCAAGTAGGGCTGCAAACAGACCACCCCATTATACCTTTGGTGGTCGATCCTGCCAACACCTAGGGACTCAATTGTGTGGCTGTCAAGGAGCAATACGCAAAGGCCAACTACAACTAATGACCCAGGAAACAGCTGCAGGTACCCAATGGTTAAATAAAATGCCAACTTTCTAAAAGTGCCATTTTCTGAATTGTAACTCAAAAATCCAACTTTACCATTAAATATGGTTTAAAATCACAATTCATCAGACATCAAAATTATATTGTCAACTGCTCCCAACCAAACGTTACCACTTACTAAAGGTGAATAAAGTAACAAAATGTTATACTATGGAAGAGATAGGCATCACATAAGTGAAAAACAAATTTGTGGGTTTTACACTACAAGGGCATGTAAAACGTAAACATCTCTAACTTTTTAGATACACTTCACCCTGCTTTGTGGGCTGTTTAGGGACTATACTAGGGTGATGTATTTGTATCAAAAAGGGAGTTTTAGGCTTCGCAAAAGGTTCATTTTGCCAAGTCTAATTGGCAGTTTAAAACTGCTCTCTTAAACACTAAGACAGAACGTTGAGGCTTCCTAGAGTCCCACGCTAGCCTCAAGTCATATAAATAAATACATACTGCTTGGTACCCTCACATAGTTAACCAAGATCTCTTCTTTTAATAATCTGTGGTCTCACCCTTCCTATTCTGGAGTTTTTTAGACATCCGTAAGATTTGGACCAGGTTGGCTCACTCACGTAATGTGACATGCTTCATCATCGACCACCTCATCCCAAATGTATCCTTTTTTATTTAGGTGGTATACTCAATATGATCAAAAACAATATTAAGAAGGTATTTTTGGGATCATAAGCTGGTATTATGCCCGATTATACCCCAAACATTTCCCTGCAGACGTGTTTCTGCCCATTTCTTAATAGTCTAAAGAGGTCCTGGGCATTTATCAGAGCTAAATTATACAACCTTCACCCAACCCATTATTCAGGAAGGTGAAAAACACTGAGTGCAAGTGGTGGACCTACCTAACAAAAATGTTCTCTACTTTTTTGGTAAAACCCTCCTTATACTTTATGGCCTACTCTCTTCATGGTCTGTTCTTAGGGGGCGTCTCCTATAGTCACACATTCATCAAGGAGAGGTGCCCACAAAATACCTGCCCAAACCTCCTAGAACAGCCAACCGGGAGGGACTACACCTTTATAAAAAGGATACTTTTGTGGTTTATCCTGAGATATTTTTAATTTAATCTGGACCAGAGTTATTTGTCCAGTTAGATAATATCTACGAACTCCACAAAGAGAGCTCCACTTGAGGTTGAGTTCACCCTGGTAGTATCATCTTACCAGGGTGGGACGAGGTGGCCGATGATGAAGCATATCACATTGCGTGACTGAGCCCTCCTCATCCAAATCTTAGGTATTTCTAAAAAAACTCTTGAATAGGAAGGGTGATACCATAGACCCTTAAAAGAAGAGATCTTTGGTAATTATGTTAGGGTACCACGCAGTATGCAGGTTTTTTTAGTTTAAAATTGCACACCCAGGCTTCAATAGCAGGCCTGAGACATGTTTAAAAGGCTACTTAAGTGAGTAGCACAATAGGTGCTGTAGGCACACTTGTAGCATTTAATTAACAGACCCTGAGTACCTGTAGTAATACTTTATTACGGACTTACAAGTAAAATAACTGTGCCAATTGGGGATAAACCATTTTTAAGGAGTACAAGTGCTTTAGCAATAGTTAGCAGTGATAAGGAGCAGGGAGTCCCAAAAGCCATCAAAATGGGTTCAAAAACAGGAACGTTGATGGCAGAAAGTTTGGTAGAATACCACTTTTGGGGCAATACCACCCAAGGGTGCCAGGTCTAACACAATCCATGCTTTGAAAGGAAGGGGTGCTTTTTCAGGCCTCTGACATTTGGGAATTCTTGATCAAGTTTTAAAGAAAAAGGATGTGTGCATTGGAGGACTAGGTGATATATGTGGGAAGAGCTACCTCCAAGACTCTAAATGTTGAGAGAGCCACGTCCCAAACTTTTCAGTTTAGACAATCAGATGACCAATGGGTTTTCAGGGGTTCATCTTCAAAACCTTGCTGGTTAATTTTTTTGCAAGACTTAGGGTCTGATTTAGAGTTTGACAAATGGGTTACTCCTTCACAAACATGATGGATATCCCATCTGCCGTATGACGGTCTACATAGGCTATTATGCTCTCATAATAGAGTGGGCGGGATATCTGTCATGTTTGTGACAGATTACTTATCTCAGAGTACAGCTATGAAGGAACATATTGACAAATGCTGAGTCTTGAAGTGAGATCTCTTCTTGTGTGGGAGAGGTGGAGGGGTCTGAGAGAAGGTGTGATCCCAATATTGTGCCATAACACATACATGGGCAGCGTAAAATGGTTATGTGTCCTTTGGAGAGTTCCTTTTATTTTCTAGGGAAGCCCTACGAGGATGTTGTTGTCGAAGTCATGACAGGCCAACATTAAGGTAAGGGCAAGATAGATCTTTTAGGGGGATAGCAGGAAGGGGATTATGTCGTGATGCACTCACATAAGATGAAAGGTGAATTAGTAACTGAATTGACAATGAGATGAAAGAGAGATTTATAGCAAAGATGCCTCCTATGTTGCATGTCTTTGAACTGGAGTTGGGATGGACCCAGGAAATCTGGCCTGGAGAAAAGAGGAAGTGACAGATCCTAAAGATCAGTGGGCAAGATTTCAAAATTTCTCTTGCAGCAAAACAGTTTTTGAAATCTGAGGTCGTATTTCCCTCACACTCTTGGTTACTCTGTGGCAATCCTGTAAACACATCCATTTTGAAGTAGACCCTTCTTTATTCAACACACTTGCAGTACATATTTTCGGTGGCATATAGTATGTGCTAGTGAAGTTAAATATGAGTGTAAAAGCAAAGAGGAAAGTGCAGAGCCAAGGAGAACCCCACAGAGGATGGAGTTTCAAACTGATAAGTTACCCAACCTGTGCTTCATGAAATTGGTCATGAAGTAAGTGAACCAAATGAGAACTTTGGTCCGCTCACCAGCATATGACATCTGTCAGTCAATAAGATTGCCAGTGATCAGTCGTATCAAATACAAAAGAAAAGTCTAGCAGTAGAAAGGCCAAGCAGTGAATAACTCTTCCTGTGCTTAGCTTGGTGGCTTCAGTGCAAGAGCCATGGAGTGATTCTAAATGGAAATGACTAAACAATAAAGTATTCTCTAAATGACTGGATGTTTGCAAGGATACTTCTGATTCCAATGCATTTGTAATACTTACGAGGTCAAAGATGGGTGATTATTTTGACCGGATCCAAAGTCATACCTTTTTCTCCAGAGCAGAGTACTGATGCCATGTTTCATATTTCTGCAGGACTTTGCCTGTCACAAGCAAAGCATTGATGAGACTGGTAATGATTGAAGTTAGAGCAGAGAGTTCCAGGTTGATGATTTCCCATTGCAGGTGGCTGGAGACAGTAAGGATTTCTTGAAACAAGCAAGTTAGTGATATGCGCTGAGTCATATGAACAGGCCTAAAGGTGGTGGGAGAGGATGTTTCTGAAGGTTTTTATTTGAGATTTGAAAAATAAAACAAGACTGTTAGTTGTCTGGTAGGAGTTCGCACCGATTAGACAAGGTTAAAAGTCACCAGTTCTTTATGGTCATTAAGCAGTGCTTAGTAAAATAAGCATCTTTGGTTTGAGCCTGCAAGGGACCATCCTGTGCTCTCATTTAAGGAGTTTTGCAGTCTCAAAGTTATGGGGTTGACGTGCATTTGAGACTTAATCCAGCATTGCTCAAAGGATCCTCTCCTTAGTTTTTTTTTTACCTGAAACCATAGTAAACCATCCACAATCTTCTTCTTGTATTTTGGGAATTGTGACATTAATGTCCAAGTAGTCAAAGTCATCTGACGGCATTATAAAGGTGGGGATTCAAAGCCTTGCGACATTTATCTAAGTATATCAGGATTTCTCGCCTTACAGTTTTTAATTGGCATGGACTGTGTTTTGACTGGCTGCTGAGCAGATTTGGGACTGAGCTCAACAATTATGAAGCGCTAGGCAAACATGGACTCTGTAGTGCAAGACCTGGCATTCAGGCAACAGTCAGTCCCGAGCCTGGCCATGAGAATGGGTTGGTTGTCATGTAACTGAAGGAAGTCTAACTTGTCCATATATTCCAAAATTCCTTGCGACTAGTGCATAAATGATCAATCATGACGTTTTGGTCCCCAGATTGTTTACTTTGCGAGATGAAGGTAGAAAGTCAGTCAGGAAGATACTGAGGCACTTTGTCAGAGGTTAGCATTTAGCTCACAAGTAAAGGATAAAAAGGGGCTAGTCTTGCATTTAATTAACTGATATTTAAATCACCCAAACAATGCCACTGAAATGCCTTACTGGAGAAAGAGTTGTGAGTTTGCGGTTATTCAACATCTTTAACCTATTGATTTGGTTTAAGACAAGATCGGACAACAGTAATTGCAGGTGTTCTCTTAGATTTCAAGGGATATTGGGCACAGATGATCATTGTTGAATAGTTGCCAGTGAGTGATGGCGAAGATGATGGTTGGCCTATCAAGAGCTCAGATCATGTGTTTGCAGGTTTTTATTTTAAGGTCTGGCATTAGCCATAGCCTTTTCATTCAATCAAAATTATACACAACAAATATTTGCATACAAAGGCTTTCAGCTAGCCCTCCTTCATTGGTCTCCTGTTGTGTCATTCACATTTTTCTTTTGCCCACTATAACATGCAGCATAGGCAAATGTCTCAACCTACATCACCTATTGGCCAACTTCACTGTGAATTATGGCTTTGTTCCCTTACACAATGTAGACTTACATAGAAAAAGTACTGTCCTTTAGGGCCAATACATTTCTACCACTTTTCAATGAAGATGACAGGTAGTTAATGATGTTGAAGGAAACACCAATACTTTAAAAATGGATTGCTAGTGATATTTGTGGGCCTGTACTGAGGAGCTCTGATACAGATGTAAAAAGTCTCTGCTGGGATGAATTGTTGGTCCCGAGTCCCTGAGTGTCCACAGCATTTTGGAGACCATTGAAGCTGTCAATGGCACAGATTGGGGTTGAAGCTGTGGGATGAGGGGTGCAACTTTGTTCTTTTTCACATAAATAAATTCACATTAAATTGGGCCTTGAAGACTGAAAAAAGAACAGTGCTCCAAACATTACTCTATAATTAAATGAGGAATCAATGTCGCGTGCAACACATTGCAAATAAGAAATTGTAAAGCATGGTACGACGCAGTCCAAACATATGTAAAAGAAAAAAAAATCAAAAGCCTAAACAAAACCAGAGAAACCCACTCCCAATGCCTGTAAGGTAACTGCTTTATCAGTTCTCATTCTTTGTCAGTTCAATTCCCATTTGCACAAGGATGTCTCTGAATCCTGAGATGGTACACACTGCGAATGAGGTTTTGGGATAAATGTTTCACTGCTTGGTGTTTGCAAAATCCTTAACAGGGATCGACATTGCAGAGAAAACAGCTATTTTTGCGCAGTCCTTCATCTTCAGCAATCACCAACAGTAAGCATCCTAGAAAGTTTGTGTGTTTGATGAGGTCAGCTTGGGTTTTGAGAGCTATTGGGATATCACTCACTGCATAGCCTCTATAAGAACAGTATTACCGTCAAGCTCATGCTCAGTGGGTGTGATCCTTTTTAGATTTTATGGCAAGCAATCCCTCATTTGCATGGGTGCATTGCCCCATGCAAATGAGGGAATCACTGTGCCTCGGACATGGCCCCATGCAGCAATGACCTCCATATATGCTATGGACATTTAGGGGCTCGGGACCAGTAGAAAAGTGGTTTGGAAGGAACTATTTGAGGGGAGCCAGAGGGCACTGGGAGGGGGTGGACACGCAACAGAGGAACTCGAGGCTGAGCCGGCGAGAGGCCAGAAGAAATCATAAAAAAAAAATGCAGGGATGGGCGGGTAAAGCACAGGAATACTTGTGGAGATGGATGATGAAACGCAGAGGTTAGGGTTTATTGCACGGGAAGATGCCCATGAGGCCGAGAGCTAGAAAACATGTGTGCACTCTTGGTGTTCCGAGAGAAAAAGAAAAAAGTAGTCCCCTCAATGTGAGCAGTGGAAAAATGCAAGATACAAAAGAAACAAGAAAAGGAGAGTGACAATTAAGCCAAACAAAGGTATGCAGCGGGCTGGCTCTAGGCCCACTATATGCTTTTTGAATGGTCCACAAGGGACTTTCTTAGGAGAGACCTTAAAAAGATAACATGTTGAGAATGCTAGTACCAAACATGCCAAATTTCCTAATGCATTGTATGCCAGAAATAATCACCATATTCCAATATTGCTTTATACTTAATGGGAAGAAAAAAACACCACCTCCCTGTAGATAAATGGAGCCAGAGGAGGAATGTTAGGCTTCTCTTTGTGACTAACCATTGAGGTGAGTAACTTCTCTAATGGACCGTAGTGGATTCCATTAACTGTACCCATTCACTCCTTAGACTCCCCACTCAGAGGGACCCACCCCTCAAATGAATCAGAAGTGAGTCTGTTTCTCTTCTCTCTTAAGACATTTTCCTATCCTGTTGAGAGAGTACTCCTCTGAAGGAACTACAATCAGTTCCGGAATGACAATAAATCCTTGGTCTCTCTGTTGAGTTGGGCTACACCTCTAAGGTCCGAGACAGGAAATTTCAAATCAAGTTGTATAGCAAAAAGACATTCAATCATTGGCCTCTCGTTTGAAAGAATAAGAGTTAGGGTGAATTCTACATACTGCACCCCTTCGTGCCATGGTCACTCTGTTGAGGTATGTCACATTCTACAGAACTAGAGAGGTGGCCAGGATGACCGACCCTGTGTCCATTAAATCCTTAGCCTTTCGATAGAACAACCACATGTCCAATGTATTCAAGGGGATAACTCACTCTCTTACTATTTGATAACAGATATATCTGTTAAATGATAACATTTAACACCTGCTAGTTCCATTTTGAAGCACTTTAAATAGCACTTATTTTGTAGGCCTCGATAGAAAGAAGCAATAAGCTAGCTATGCCCGATTTTGAATGTGCACTTGCTCTCTGTACACAGTTCTTCAGAAGTTCTTAACCCACTGCCCAATCTGACCTACTTGTGAGTGACTCACACCTCTAGTGGATCAGATTGTTATGACCTCTTGGCAAGGGCTGCCAAAACCATGGCTGCAAATACATCTTTTTCTGTGGAAACGCCCTTTTCACATGCAGTTTGCAGTGCGTATAGACTTCATCGTATGGATGAATCTCTTGGCTTCACTGTTGTACTGAGGCCAGCAGGGGGTCACCTTGTTGTGATTTGCTAAGATCTGGGAGAGTAAATTAACGCATGTCCTTGAAATGGGGGAATAGCCTCTGTAAGTAATGTTTCCATTAGGCCATGAGTGACGTTTTTCAGCCTGTGGGATTAATTCATTGGTAGAGGTAGTTTGAATAATCTCCACCACTGGGTATTTTGTGCAGTCATCAATGATGGTGATAAGTGGTGTTGATCTTGGTGGCTCCCAAACTCTGTGCTGACTCATGTCTGAGTGGTTGTTAGAATGTCTTCTCTGATCACTTGGGTATTCTACCAGAATATTATGTTAAAATATCTTCCTAACACAATATGGTTCCCAGAATAGCAACTGACACAATATTGTGAAGGTAAGTGTTTTTGTGTTAGTACAGATCTACTATTCTTAACTTCACATATGTGTACATTGACAATATGTATATATACAGATCATCAAGGTATGCAGAGGTGGAGTTAAAAATAGTAACTTTACACCTACTCTTATAGACGTAACTTTAAGATTGTGGCCGTCGATATTCTGACTACACTATTTTTGCACAATGATATTTTCCATTCAATTTTCTAAAATACAATGACCATCACTTGCACTGTGGGATCTGGTGGTCAGGATGCTGTTTGGCAAATGTGTGTTCTCCCATTATCCCCAAGAAGCCAGATGGGGACATCCATTATATTTTTCTACAGAATTTTCTGGTATACAGCAACGATCACTTTTACCGGGGGGTCTGGTGGTCAGAACCCTGTTTGACTCGTGTGTTTTCTACCATGTTCACCATGAAAACTGCTAATGGCATCCATGTGCTTTTAAACATCATCCAGTCAATTTTTAGGTCTGGGCTAGAACAGTTTATGTTGTCTCGCCATGTTACAAAAATTCATAGGCAAAACATACAATATGCACAAAGGGGATTTGTATCAGTCCTCTTCAGCCACTAATCTCTTCAATTGTCATTCATAATTTACTTCCCCTACCACAGCAGACAGCATGGGCTATTGGGTCAGCCCACTTCACCCATCTGGCACAGAGAGTGAATGCATTTTGCTTGCTCACATGTGCACATGTGCCTGAAAAGAAATGCACCTCAGCGCCACCTACTGAAGAGCCAATACTTTACTTTCCAGTGTTTTTCTATCCATTGTTTATCATTGCTTTATTTTGTTTTAGCCGTCTTAGGGCCAGACTTAAAAGGCCCAAGCAATACTGGAGCGTCACTTTTAGGGACGCTCCAGTACTGCACCATATTTATAAGGAGGCGTTAAGCCACCTTTTGTGGCATAATGCCTCCTTGTAAATATGGGCCCCTTCACCACCGTTTTCTGTGGCAGAGGGACGTGCAATGGATGTTGCTGTGAGTGTTCTACCGCAACACCCATTGCTTTCGACACTGCCCCAGATATACAAGAAAACATAAATCTGTGGCAGTGCTAAAAACTAAAGCCACCCCGCAAATATGGTGCAAGGATGCCTGTGTTGGAGCACGCTGCTAAATTCAGTGCCGGTGCAGGGGGAAACACTGGGGTGCGTCGTAGTTTTGTAACTATGGTGCATCCCTGCATTTCAAAAGTGGCACGGCACAGCCAATTTTGTCACTGCACTGTGCCACTTTTTTTGTAAATCCGGGCCTCAGTGTGTTTAAACTTTGTCTTCAAGTTGCAGCAATGGAAGGCCAATAGTACATCTTCTTTGTGCTATTTAGAATAATTTATGTAAAAGAAAAAGACTTTTTTTACACGGTCTACTGAGCCTGCTTACTAGGAAATATCCATACTGCTCTATTAAAATCATATGTATTTTTATAAAGTTATATATTTATTGCATGCATGTGTCTTCCACGTTTAGGTAGTGGCATGCATTCTTCTTTTTATTTATGCAGAATATGTTTGCAATGAAAAATAATCGCACCATCATGCAAAGGCCACACCTATTGTCTTTGGTAGTGCTCGTTTTATAGTGCCTTACGAGTATCATGATAAATGTAACATAAAAAGCATCCTGAAAATAATGTCAGCCTTTTGATAAGCGGGCCTAAAGGCTGTTGCCTGGATTTGTCTTCTATTACAAACATCCGTCGGTGACATTGTGGGATAAGGTACTTTTATGTGAAAAAGGTACCCATATATTTATTTGGGATGAGTGTCGGGTGTATTTCTTGTAAAGATTTTCTAGGCCGCTGACTTGCTTCACATTGTCCGACACATGGTGCTCTTTCTCTGTTCTCATTCATGGTATGGTGAAATTGAGGATATAAGCTGTGTGACGCCCGAATCTGTTCTGAAATCAGCTACAGTGAGCCAGTAAAGTGCTGCACGCAAGCAGCCACATTTAATGTGAAGATGCGGTCCTCCATTTTGTCTTCCTTCCAATAAGTAAAGCCAGAGGTTGACATTTTCGTGTTTTACATTCTGTTCTAACCTTCCCCCATAGGATGCTGCGGGAGCCTTCCATCCTGCAGCTGTTGGGAGTGGCGCTCTGTGCACGTGCAGCACAATATCCTGTCTCTGAAGAGCAGGGCTCCTGTCTAGCAACATAGGCTGGGTGTGGCTAGCACATAGTGTGCAGTCAGCTTACTAGTACAAGATATTTGTGATTGCACCACATATTGGCAAACTATATGTAGCATCCCGCTGAGGAAAAGTGAAGTGCAAATATTAAGTGCGACTTATGATGCCTCTCCAGCCAAGTCCCTTTAGCTTTGTAATAGAGGGACAGAGGCAGATGTTAATATTATATGTAATAGGTCAGGTGATTGAATGAGGTCACACGGCACACAGTCTAACTTGAGCCACTATAGTTTGTTGGGTAGCAAGAAGCCCCTATGGGACTCAGAGGCCTGCACCATCTGCTGTATCAAAAAGTGAACAAAGTGTTCTTGTGGGTGCAGTGTCAAAGGTTTCACTGACACTTCGTAGCACTATAAGTGAAAAACCTGTGAGGCGTTATGAAACTGTAGTGCTTGGGTAAAATGCTAGAGCCATTTGTGTGATCTTGGCACTGCCTGTTCTGAGCACTTGACGACTACAGTATTTTATCTTGGTTTGTTACATTGCTCCCGTGTCCTCTTGTTTTTGCAGTATCTTACCTTTACAATACAGTTTTTCAACAATCTGCCTTTACAACAAATGTTTTATAATGCATGAGACTTTGCAATGCTTACCTAAACAATGCATGCATTTAAAAGGCATGTAAGCAGAATATAAGTATCTAGTAATAAGATGGATTTTTTAGGGTTCAGGGGCAGGCAGTATTAAAAGGAATGTAAGGGTTTTTTAGGATTCCGGGCAGGAAGAGGTGAAGGGGGTAAGGGTTTTCTTGGGTTTCAGGGTGGGTAGAAGTAAAGGGAAATAAGGGTTTTTAGTGTTCAGGGCAGAGGCTTGACAGAGGCCCTGCAGTGCAGTGGGGAGCAACACTTCAAGGGCATGCCAAACATTCAAGGTGTCCCCATTGAACCCAATACCAATGTATATCTTGAAGAAATGGGAGACTCTGTGAACCCTCATCTCATTGTGCCAGGGGGTCCATTATTTTGTATTACACCACTGTGGTTCAGCGGTAGATAGAGGTAAAGGGAGCTGTGGGTTGATTAGTGTTCAGTATTTGAGAAAATGGGGGGGCCCGCGGAGAGAGAGACTCGCTCTAGTCTCTCCGCGGGTCTTTTCGGGACTGCAGGAAGTGGCGCGGGTGCGCCGTGATTGGGGGACAGGTGAGTAGGGGTGGGTTTTAGGGAGGGGATAAAAGGGTTTGGAGGGGTGGGGTCGGCCTCTTTCCGGGCCGACCATTAGAGGGGAAAGGTGTTGAGGTGGAGCGGCAGGTTAGGAGACGGCGAGGGCAGGTTGGGGCCCAATACAGGCGAGTACAGGGAGCTTTTAGGTAGGGTCCGGTGCATCTGCAACCGGTAAGGGGTGGGGTGGGCGTTCAGGGAGGCATATAGTGGTTGCGCGGGGGCCGGGCAGGCAAATTAGTAGGCGGCGTCCCGCCGGCATTTAGGACACGCGCGGCCTGGGCCGCGCCCCCCCCCGGGCGCTCCCGACAGTCCCCGGAACCCGGGAGACTGTTTCTCCGGCACGAAGACACGGACAGGAGGGCACAGGCGCGCGTTGGCCTGCAGGGGTTCCCGCGTGTTTTCGCCGCATAGCGCCGGAGACGTGTCAATTTCTTCGGGAGGCCGCGAGGCGGCATTCCAGCTGGGGCCTTCACACAGGTACCACGCGGTTGCTGTCAGACGAGGCCACACAGCTGCAGCGCCTGGGCGGGCCTGCCAAAAAATTTTAAAGAACCGGGAGGCGTATCAAGGTGGGGGGGGGGCTAGACACACGGGGCAAAAAGGGTGTGGGGGCCACATAGGAGGCGGTAAGGCCCACAGCAGCAAGGGCCTTCGGGGAGGATAATTAAAATATAATATATATATAAAAAAAAATAAAAAAAAATCTTTATATTTTCAAATAGGGGGTGTACAGGGCAAGGCATAGGGGGACATGGCTAACGTTCCTGATGCGGAGGCTGTCAGGGCAGCACTCCGGGTACTGGGCGAGGCTGGGAGGGCTGATTTGCTTAGGCCCGGGGTATTGGAGCAGGCTTGGGTGGGCATGACACGCCCAACACGGGCTGCGTCAAGCGGGGTAGCGGCGGCAATCGCAGCATGCGATTCTCAGGATTCAGAAGGGGACACAGAGGAAGTACCAGTGAGACAGGAACGGGCCACAGAGGTACGGCCCGAGACTCCTAACGTATTGAGCCCACTAATGTTTGGGGGGGAGACCCAGGGCACTCAGGACCAGGGCGCAGGCGATACGGGAGCAGGCGGCGCAGGCCCGGCACGCGGGGGGCCCCCAGGCAGGCCAGGGGATGACATGGCAGGGCAAACCCCGGGGCAACAGGGGGTCGGGACCGAACAGCCAGCGCCGGGGCCCAGTGGGTTGCAGGCCCCATTGGATTTGTCACGCCCTAAGAGCGGGAGTGCATTACACATGGGCCATGGGCCGCCAGCCAAGAAAAGAGGCAAATACTTGGGGAGACCCAGGGCAGGGGCGGGCCGGGTCAAACCAGCCCCACGCCAGGCGAAGTTACCTAAGCAATCCGGGGAGGTGATTATGGAGGGGGGGCTACACGGACCTGCCCCCCAGGCGAGGTGGGACCAGTCAGAAACATGGGATTTAGAAGCCAGAATTCGCGAACAGCGTAGGGCTGTGGCTGAAACCGAGGCCAGATGGACGCAGTTATGCAAAGACAGGGAGGAGCTAGGGAGGCGACGCGAGGGTACCAAAACAGTTAAAGAGGTCACAGACACGAAGGGGGTACAGGCAGCAGGGGCTAGCAAAGGTAGCTGGGTTTGGATACCACAGGCAGGAGAAGGTAGGTTCCAGGAGGCTTGTGCGGCCGAGGGGCAGGTTGGCTTGGAAAGCCCCAGTGGTTCAGGCGGCCACATGGGGAGAGGCAGCACAAGGTCAACGTCGGAGGTTGGCAAGAAAAAGGGGACACCAACGGGGTGCAATACGGCCCAAGCGCGTTGGAACGAAGCAATAGAGGGGTCTACGGCGGCCTTCTCTACACCGCGGGAACGGGGACATCAGCAGGTTGGCGGACGCCATGTGGGCCAAAGTACAATAGAGCTACCGTCAAACAAACCTCAAGGGTATATGGAAAACAAAAGAGGCGGGGAAGAGGATGATGAGTTGGAATTGGACTATGACGAAGATGAAGGAGAGTGGGAAGATGGAGAAGTGCGTGAGGAGGAAGGGAGCGAGGTTAAGAGAGGGGGGGGGGCGGGGGCGCAAGTGCGGCGCAACCCCTGCCTCTGCTTTTCTTTTTCAGGACGACGTCATGGCGGAAGGGCCGTCAAGTGTAAGGCTATCGAGGCCACGTGGCGGAATGACGAGGCGAGCGCCGCGTTATGGGGATGAACCAATTGGAGGTAAGGGGAGATGGTGGTCAGTTTGGGGTGACGGGGGAGTAGCTAGTAAGGTTACGCGCACGAGCAAATCAATAGGTGTGGGAGATGGGTCAGTTTTGGATAACCCGGGGGAGGTCGTAGCACAGAAGGGCGACATGAACAAGGATAAAGAGACGGCAGCCACCAGTACTACAACGGCGGTTAGCCCGCCCATTGGGGAGAGCAAGAACGCGGAGGACAAAGAAGGGGGAGCGCACAAGAAGCGCCTGCCGTACATGGGTTTGGCCATGCCTTTAGGGTCTCATGTCGCGGAAAAAACTAAGACAAAGATATGGAAACATGAATATGTTGACGTTTTCAAACTACTACATAGGGACATACAAGCCAAAGAAGGCTCCAAGGAAGAGGAGTGGGAGTTAGCACGCAGGCCTAGGGTGCCCATTACCATGGACAATTGGACATCTGCCTTTTTGATTTTCGCTAGCATATACTGCGAAAAATACCCAGACCGGGCCATCGCGCTCTTTAAGTACATGGATATCATTAGGAAGGCTCAGATGCATTTTGGGGGTTTCGCATGGCTAAGTTATGACGAGGAGTTTAGAGCCCGGGTGAGCATCAATCCCGAGAAACCATGGGGGGACGTAGACCCAGAATTATGGATGCAATGGATGGCATCAGCACATACAGCGGCATCCACTCATACGGCGAGCGGGTTGCCTGTAACATATAAGCCCTTTCAGGCGCGCCCCGCTCTGGGAGGGGCGGGAAATAATACAAAAACGCAGGCGAGTAACACAGGGGCTTGTTGGAATTTCAACAAGGGTTTCTGTTCAAGGGCTCAGTGTAGGTTCAAACATGACTGCTCCAAGTGCGGGGGTCGTCATCCAGTCATACACTGTTTCTCCCTCAACAGCCCGGCAGAGCAATGGAGGGCGTCAAGAGGAAGGGGCTCACAAGGTGCTCCTACGCCAAAAGGGGCCTACGCCAGTTAGATTAGATGTATTGTTGCCATGGCTGCGCAAATACCCAGACAAGAATAGGGCCAGACAATTGGAATGGGGTTTTCGAGAAGGTTTTAGGGTAGGTTATCAAGGTCCTCGGCAGAGGCGATGGGCAGATAATTTACGGTCTGCAAACGAACAGCCGCAAGTAATACGCGACAAAATAGACAAAGAGGTGACACTTGGGAGAATAGCAGGTCCATTTTTCGACTGGCCAACGGATCATTTAATGATATCCCCATTAGGAGTAGTTCCCAAGAAAGCGCCAGGCGAATTTCGGCTGATACATCATCTGTCATGGCCTGAAGGGGCGTCGGTAAATGATTTTATCGCACAGGAAGATACCAGAGTAATTTACGCGTCTGTGGATGACGCAGTGAAATTAGTCCTGAGGTGCGGGTTAAAAGCGGAAATGGCGAAATGTGATATACAATCGGCTTTCCGTTTGTTACCAATTCACCCATCAGATTTTGACCTCCTAGGCATGCAGTTAGATGGAGCCATATATGTAGACAGGGTCCTACCTATGGGTTGCGCGATATCATGCGCGCTATTCGAAACTTTCAGTACCTTTCTGCAGTGGGTTTTTGTGAAAACAAGCGGCCACAAAGCAGTGACACACTATCTGGATGATTTTCTTTTTGTAGGGGAGGCGGCATCCGGGACATGTGGGCTGGCTTTGGGAGCCTTTCAGAGATTGATGCAGCAGACAGGAGTGCCGTTGGCACCGGAAAAGACAGAGGGCCCGCTGTCAATCATGACCTTTTTGGGCATAGAGCTAGATGCGGAGCTAATGGTAGCAAGACTGCCAGCAGCAAAAGTGAAGGAAATCCTAGAATGCTTAGCAGTTGTGCGAACGCTGCACAAAATGGAGTTACGGACTGCACAAAAACTACTAGGCTATCTCAATTTTGCATGTAGAGTGGTGAGGGGAGGACGTGCTTTTTGTAGAAGACTTGGGCTGTCCATGTCAGGGGCAGTGTTACCTCACCATAGGATAAGAGTTTCTTTGGCCCTGAGGGAGGACATAAAGGTATGGGAGATGTTCCTGAGGAAGTTTAATGGGGTACCAATGTCTTTTGGAGATGTGGACACAGTGTGGCAAGTTCAAATATTTTCAGACGCAGCAGGCGCGTCGGGTTTTGGCATTTACTGGGATGGGAGGTGGTGCGCGGAGTCATGGCCCAAACAGTGGTTGCAACAAGGAAGGAGTATTGCGTTCCTGGAGTTTTTTCCTTTGTTAGTGGCACTGGCAGTCTGGGGACGGGAACTGGCCAATCGGACGGTAGTTTTCCAAGTGGACAATATGACAGTAGTTGAATTGGTGAACAGACAGAAAGCCAGAGATCTAAGAGTGTTGCGCTTGCTGCGTCAATTCATGCTGCAATGTCTATCTCTCAATGTTATCTTTAAAGCTGCACACATACCAGGGGTATACAACGAGATTGCAGACTCCCTATCTCGTTCACAGTGGCGGCGTTTTCGCGACCTGGCGCCAGGAGCGGAGCAGTCCAAGACTACGGTCCCGGCAGACATTTGGGAGTGGGGGGCATGATGATCTCGGGGCTGGTGGAGATGTCTTTGGCAGTCTCTACGCGGCGAAGTTACAGGCTGGCATGGTTGGACTTTCAATCTTTTGAAGAGTTTAAGGGCAATTTCTGGGCTCAGAGGTCTGAGTGTTTAGAAGCACGGGCTTTACGCTTTGTGCTGTACTTGATTAAGGGAGGGCTATCCCCGGCCACAATAGGCGGGAAATTAGCAGGAGTTTCATTTTATGGGAAGCTTTTCTTTGGTACGGATCCAGCAAGGAATGATTTGTTGGGAAAAATGTTGAAAGGATGGGGCAGGGTTAGGGCCGGGGAGGGAACTAAGGCAAGAGAGCCCATTACATTTGGGATACTGAAAGAACTTTTGCATGTTTTGCCAGTATGTTGCACGGATGAACACGAGGTAGGACTTTTCAGGTTGTGTATGGTCTGGATGTTTTTCGGGGCTTTTAGGGTATCTGAATTACTAGGCATAGGCAAGGACTGTGGTGTGAAGGAGAGGGAGATCTGCTTGCATCAAGGGAGATTGGGCATATGGCTCAGGAAGTCCAAGACGGACCAGCTAGGAAAAGGGAAGTGGGTATGGTTGGAGAAAGGAGGTGATGAGTTAGCATGCCCAGTGAAGGAGTGGATGGTTTTCAAACAAAAGTGGGGGCAGGCAGGGGAAGCAGGGGTGTTTGTACATGCATCGGGAAAGAAACTCACTAGCTATCAGTTGCTACAGGTTTTGAGGATGGCTTTGGGCCGGACTGGGCGACAAGCAGGGGATTTTGGAACGCACTCCTTTAGGATCGGGGCAGCAACAGCTGCAGCTCATTTGGGATGGGATTGGGCTAAGATTAAAGCAATAGGTAGATGGAAATCCCGATGCTGCGAGCGCTACGTTAGGCCCTAAGGAAACACAGGTTGGGGGGGGGGTTAAGTTCGTATCACATTTGTTACAGTGTTTTTTCCTTACAGGGTGCGTGGCCGGACCGCGGAATGATAAGACAGTGACTTGGCTGGTCGGCCATTCATTCGTACATTGGGCGGCAAAATTTGCGGAAAGACAGATCTACGGCAGATCAATGGGACTGCCCAGCAGACAACACGAAGTGCGTTGGTGGGGAAAGAGCGGAATGAGGTGGGGGAGTTTACTCCCATTTATCACAGGGATTTTGCCGCAGTGGGGATGCCCGGACTTGTTGCTGATACACTTGGGAGAAAATGATTTGGTGAGGCAATCTGGGCTTGCATTGATACAATTTATGCAGAAAGATTTGGAGCTGTTGAAGCGGAACCTGTGCGGGACATGTTTGGTATGGACAGAGTTTATACCCAGACGGGTATGGAGAGGGGCAATTAACCACGGAGCCATAGAACGGGCTCGGAAAAAGTTGAATAGGGCAATGAGGGTGTTTTGCTGGGCACAAGGAATTAAGGTGCTGAGGCACGAGGATATTAAGGAACAGGAGGGGACATTGTTCAGAGATGATGGAGTTCATTTATCGCAATTGGGAAATGCGTATTATTTAATGGGTTTGAGGCTGATGCTGGAGAAGTTGTGGGGAGAGGACCTGTGGATCAGGACATGAGAAGGAATCAGGGTGGCAAACGAGGGTTTGCCGGGTGGGGCAGAAAAACGCCACATGGGTTTTCCTGGGTGGCAGGAAATGGGGGAGGGGGGAGAGCCAGATGCGGGCTTGTTCCCCCCTTCCAAGGGGAAAAATGAGGTGAAGGATCAGAATGGGGGGGGAGGATTGTTTACAAACAAGGAGGGCATGGAAGGAATAGGGGAGTGTCTAGGGGAGGGGATTTGATGAGAGATATTAGAAGAGAAGGAAGGGCATAAGGAAGCTTCTAAGTTGAAAGATGGGTGAGAGGGATTTCATACAGTTCAAAGTTGTTGTTGTTGATGTTAAATCCTGTCCTAAATAAATGACCTTTTGCACTAGAAATGAGTGTCAATGTATGTTTGTCCCGATGGGGGGGCCCGCGGAGAGAGAGACTCGCTCTAGTCTCTCCGCGGGTCTTTTCGGGACTGCAGGAAGTGGCGCGGGTGCGCCGTGATTGGGGGACAGGTGAGTAGGGGTGGGTTTTAGGGAGGGGATAAAAGGGTTTGGAGGGGTGGGGTCGGCCTCTTTCCGGGCCGACCATTAGAGGGGAAAGGTGTTGACCACCCACCCGCCCTGCACAGAAGGTAGGCAACAAGGCAGAGGGGGTTTTAAGGGTAGGGTGTGAGTCAGGTAGGTAGGGTTAGGTTTTCAACGTCAGTTAGGGCAGGTGCAGTGTTCAAAGGTTGGCAGGAAATGGGGGAGGGGGGAGAGCCAGATGCGGGCTTGTTCCCCCCTTCCAAGGGGAAAAATGAGGTGAAGGATCAGAATGGGGGGGGAGGATTGTTTACAAACAAGGAGGGCATGGAAGGAATAGGGGAGTGTCTAGGGGAGGGGATTTGATGAGAGATATTAGAAGAGAAGGAAGGGCATAAGGAAGCTTCTAAGTTGAAAGATGGGTGAGAGGGATTTCATACAGTTCAAAGTTGTTGTTGTTGATGTTAAATCCTGTCCTAAATAAATGACCTTTTGCACTAGAAATGAGTGTCAATGTATGTTTGTCCCGAAGACCGTTTTGTCTCATTATTTCTTCTAAGGTGTTACAGAAGCTAAAATGAATGCATATCTTCTGTAAATTCACACTATTTTCTTCAGCTATGTGACAACAAAGGCTGTCATACTGAGTAAAACTTTTCTTTACAACAGCAGCAGTCTGTCAGCTGATTCCCCAACATTCTACAGCAGCTGCCCACAGTGTTTTATTGAACATCTAGAGTGCTAACATTCTTAGTTATGACAAAAGTAAGGCAAACTGGAAGCCATTTTGATAGAATCAAATCTATATATCTAAAATCAGTTCCTACAGAGGATAATGCAGTAAATGAAGAAATGAGGGTGCTTGATAACAAAAAATCTCTCAAGATGGAGGTCCTAAAAAAAGGTAAAAATGTTCCTCTATTGTCACCCACATGTAGCCCAAATATAGCCATATAGGATTAATATGCAAAATGCTTAAGTATATCTTGTAACAAATAATTTTGTGATCAAGTGGATAAAAATCATACAACTAGTAAATAGTAGTCCTTTACTATCTAACAAATCAGAAAATGTCAGCAGCGGCTGCCCCAAATCTCAAGGGGAGTGGCAGGTGGGAGATTTCTAGAGCACTATCCCTAATTTATATTAGAAAAAAAAAACCATTTAGTTCATTTCTAAAGGAAATGCTTTAGGTTTTACAGTTTTGATTCTATCAAGATGATTCTACGTGTGCCACACTGTTATCATGATTGAAGAATGTTAACATTGTAGTTAGTCATTTGAACACTGTGGGGAGGGAAGAGCTTGGCGCACGGAATTGGACAATAGAGGGTAGTGGGGGGGGGGGATCTAGGATGATACTACAAGCTGACTATGCCGAACAGGCAGGAGTGGCAGCAGCAGCACAACGGACCATGCTGTGCAGGCAGCAGGGGCAGAGGCAGAACAACGGACCACGGAGGGCAGAGAGAGAGAGGGCAAGGGCAGCAAGCCAAACATGCAGGATAGGCCAGAGCCTGTGGCAGCACAACAAACAATAGATTCCAGGAGGGAGAGACACTGGCAGCACAATGGACCATGAAGGGCAGGAGGGATGGGGTAGGAATACAGAATCGGACAGTGAAGGCCAGGATGGAGGTGGCGGGGCAATAAGCAGACCATAAGACAGGTAGCAAGGGTAGCGGCAGCACAACGTACAACACAGGGCAGGGGCAAGGGCAATGGCAGCCCACAGGACCATGGAGGTCAGATGGGAGGGGGCAGTGGCGCGTGCACAGATAGTGGTTCAGGGTGAGGGGAGAGTGGCAGCAAGCTGACCAGGCAGTTTCGATGTGACGGGCCGTGGCAACACAACAGACCATAGAAAGAAGGAGTGATGGGGTGGGGCATTCACATGGAGCATAGATGGGAAGAAGGCAAGGGCAACTAGTTGACCATGCAAGGCAGAAAGAAGTGGCAGTGGTACAGAAAGGCCATGGAGGGCAGGAGGGAGGGGGCAGGGGCATGCCAACAAACCATGGAGGGTAGGGAGGCAGGGATAGAGGCACAGAGTCAGACAACAGAGGGCAGGGGAGAGGAGGCAGGGACCACAAGCTGACAATGCAGGACAGATTGTAGAGAAATGCCAGAACAATGGACTGTTAGGGTGGGGGCCAGCAAGCTGACCATGTGGGGTCGGCAGCAAGGGTGGTGATAGCAGAACTGACCACTAAGGGCAGGCTGTAGGGCAGTGGCAGCACACAAGACCATGAAGGGCAGGAGGAAGGGGGCAGTGGCACGCACCTGGACAGTGGAGGGCAGGGGAAGAGGGGCAGCAAAACTGACCACGTAGGGCAGGTAGCAGAGGCAATGGCAGCACAAAAGACCATGGAGAGCAGGGGTGATGCGACAGGGGCATGCACAGGGCAATGGAGGACTGCTGGGGACAACAGGCTGACCACACAGGACAGGCAGGAGAGGCAGTGGTGGCACAACAGACCACAGAGGGCAGGAGGGACACGATAGGGGCATAGACTTGGACAACAGAGGGCGGGGAGAGGAGGCAGCACAACATGCTGACCATGCAGGGCAGGCAGGATAGGAAATAGCAGCACAGTGGACCATTCAGGACAATTTGAACGGGGAGTGGCAGTGCAGCAGATCATGAAGGGCAGCAAGGAAGGGCAGTAGCAACACATAGGACCATGGAGAGCAGGACGGTGCTGGTAGGGGCACTGACTTAGGCAATGGAGGGCAGTGGGAAGGAACAAGGGCCAGAAGCTGACCACACATGGCAGGTCGAAGGGGCACTGGTAGCACAAGAAGAATGCGGGGCAGGCAAGAGGGGTAGTAGCAGCTCAGTGGACCATTGAGGGAGGGAGGGAGAGAGGGGACACAAGCATGTGCACAGCAGCAGAGGAAAGTGAGAGGGCATCTAGGGTAGGAGCAGCAAGCTGGTCGGGCAGGGTCGGTGGGAGGAGAAATGGAAGCACAATGCACCTTGGAGGGAAAGATGAAGCGGATAGAGGCATGCACGTGGACATCAGAGGCAAGGTGGGAGGTGGTCAGGGGCAAGGGAACCAAGCTGGCTATGCAGAGGAGTTACAACACAACAGACCACATAAGTCGAGGAGAGAGTTAGCAACAGTACAATGGACCATGTGGGTAAGAGGGAGTAGGTTCTCTTAAAATAGTCTAAACCAGTGATCAAGGCTATGGCTTAAATGGATTGGGGCAGCAGCCTCCTGTCTCAGTAAACACAAGTATGCCACATTTTCTTGGTGCACAAGCCACTTTCCAACTGTGGAAGTACTGGAAAAGGTGTATGGATAGTTACAGCCATTCCCCGCCTGTTTTCTTGTGTGGTCTATGGAATTGGGGAAGTGCAAGTTATCTATCTACCTATCTATCTATCTATCTATCTATCTATCTATCTATCTATCTATCTATAGGTGCGGCCTATGGAATTGGGGAAGTGCAAGTTATCTATCTATCTATCTATACACATACATATATACTTTCATATATGTCTATATATATATATATATATATATATATATATATATATATATATGTTGTACCTGCTTTGGAAACCTTTTGCAATTTTTTTTATTAATCAATGAGTTAATATATATATAATACACACATTTGTAATACTCATGATAGCATGTTGTAGGCAGCCCCACCAGTTTTATCTGTGACCCCTTTGGGTGCCCCAAAAGTACCTTCTAGAGAGAGACACCATGAGGTACAAATAAATGGACCAAAACATACCAGTTTTGAACGAGCAGCCAAATATAATCAGGTCTCATCTGTGCCCCGTGTCCCTTCTGTCCTGCCACTGCCTTAGTGATCTCTCAGCCCAGGGATTGCAAAGGATGTGTCTGGGGTCGCAAGGAGCAAACTAGGGATCGCAGCTGTGACCCCTGGAGACCCCTGAATTACATTAATGGTTACTCCTGCCCTATGCTGGATTAAATCTCAGATGATTACCATGACGGGAAAGGCTAAGGTAGGAGGTAGGTAGGAGTAAATAACACAAACACACGTGTGTGGGTCTCAACAAACGTACAAGGCAAGCACTCTTTCATCTGCTCTGTCACAACCACTTGTGCAGGGGTTAATTACGGTGTAATTAACAACTGTCATGGTGGAAATTACACAGTACACAAACCATTTACTCTGGTAGGTGTCCTTGTATAGATAGCAGCCAGGAGTTAAATGAGATACTTATAGCTGTAAACATAGGATTATGGCCTAAATGGCATTATGATTTTGTCCATCCAGTTTGAGGTTCCAAAGTGGCACAGAGATTTGTCAAGGTGTTAGAAGGTAACATAGGTGTACCAAAAGTTGCACTTTCCTTGGAAATTCCAACATGCAAGTCTCAGAAAGTGAGAACACATGAAATGCTTCCATTTGTGCAATCGAATTAGGTGTTGATAGGAGGGATACCACACACAAAACAGACCGTTGTACTATACCTAGTTTCTGCTGGAAATAATCACAGGCTGCCAGAGAGCTCTAACTTTGCAATCAAGCTCCAAGGGAAAAGTGATGAATGCTTCTGCACCCGAGCTAATCTACAGCATACTATACACAGGAGAAATCTGCTGGTTAGCAGTAAGGCCAAGGGAAATGGTAATTGGAAGAGAGAAAACAGAGACACTGGGTAGTGCTACTATGACTCATCCGAGTTGGGCACTAACTTCTACCTGGCCCTAGTGGACCTCCAAATACAAGATTAAGATTTTTAATTTCCTATGAATATTATTTTATAAATACTTTATATTATAATATATTATATTTATATTACAAATCAAAATGCCTTCAGAATACTGTTGTTTCCAACTCTGTGGGTTCTGGTGGAAAGCTGAAATTCCTGAAAACTGAACCAAATATTATCTATAAAACTGCAATGACATGGGTTTGGAATATCTCACTTCTACCACTGATAAGGCAACTACTTTTTCCTTTTTAAGATCACTCTTTCTAGTTCAAAAATGTATTAAAATGTTCTATTAACTGCAATATAACAATCATTCACCAGCATTATGAGGTTTACATGGAGACCCATTAATCACTACCTTAATACAATATGTATATCATGAGAAAATTATCAAAGTCTTAGAAAGTGATGAGGATCCTTAAAATCCCTCACAAAGATGTGCACATTTAATATGAGTTTATACTCCTTTAAGAATAGTTCTGAAACACTTCCTAAACAACAGAGTTTATCTCCATATGTACGACTGGATTCCTAAGACTATTTTTTTGGTATAACATTTGGACGTCCTTTCCAAAAACATTCACAATGTCCATGGTTTTCTATGAACTCTGGCGATAAGGTCCTGGATACAGAAACAATGTATCTTGATTTCCTAGAAGGAATGCTCCGGGCCATGAGAAATCTAGACTCAACAACTTTAAAATGACAGCAGCCATTTGGAAGCCTTGGAAAAGTTCTGTGGCTTTATGGGAAATGTATTTCCCTTACTTAACTCGGGTGTTTCAATGGACATGACAAGTGCATGGCGGTCATGCATGAAGCTTTCTCTCAGAGGGCACCAGGGTAAGAGGCCTGGCAGCAGGTCATGGCACCTTGGGCTGTGCCCATTAGCAGTTCAGGACGTAGGTCATAGCATGGAGGGGCATGGAGGTACAAAGTGCGCCCTGCATCCACTAACAATGCCAAAATGTTATGACCAGCAGTTACAAAGGAGAGGATACACACTCAATTTCCAGAGGTCTTTGGCTGCACCAAGACCCTGTGTTTAGCTAATATTCGTGGCCTGAAAGTTATATATGAAGGTCTGAAAGTTGTGTATGAAGGGCTTTGAGGCACAGGCCATAGTCAAAAGTACTTGGGATAATGGTACAGACAAATTCAAGGCATTTGATAGTGTAAATAAATGATTATAGGGAGTTTGCTAGGGAAAGTTATGTTTCTCTGTTAAGATGAATTAGTAATCAATGTATAAAAAAGGTAAATATTTCCTTAAAAAGTGTTGAGTTTAAGGCATGTAAAGGTTGTAATCCAAAATATAAGCACCACTGAAGGTTCTCAGGTGTGGTGAGCTGTGCAACTATAATTCGGGTGACTGTATTACTCACGACCTTAGCTCAGGTCACCTCACACATGACATCTCAGATGACTTTCAGAGGACATGATCAATTACATCACTTGCGACATTGCATATGACATCACCAGTAGCATTATTACAGATATCACTGAAGGGGCACACAATTGTGTTTATTCAAACCAGTTTTCTCGCATTGGAAATGTAGTCTTTTATTTCTATATTTCTCAGCAGTGACATCTAATTGCTATGATACTGCAAGGTAACACCTGTGTTTAATGATTTTTATAAAATGTAATACATGGAAGCCTTCAATCCCTGTATAAAAGTCTATCTCTAAATTCCTTGTTGCAGTAGAGTCGTGACATCTATAGTCACCTGTAATAATACAATGGCACAGCTGCTCAACTGTAATACATTGTTACATTTGAGTTGTGGCATCATAGTGCCTACTGCCAAAACCAGCAGCCAACATGAAAGACAGGTTACAGATCATTATTACAGGTGCATTCTTCTGATCTGTTTTTCTAAATGAACAGTGATCAGCAGAAAATGGGTTTTTATTAATTTTATTTTTTGCATGCTGAAGGTCATTAATGAAAAGGTAACATCTCTCTAACTGTTTCTACACATTCTATGATTTATGTTTTTATTCTGACTTGTCTTCAACTGATGTTAATATCATTTTTTTGCACCAATAGCTAACTGCTTTTGGTGTGTTTAATTTTGTACTACAGATTCAACATTTATCTCTTATGAAAGATCAACACACCAGGGATTCAACACACCAGGGATTTGAGCAGATTGTGGGAAGGGTGATTTTGTGACCATGTATTATAAGAGATAAAGTACTCCCAGAGACATCAGAGTGCAGCAATGACAGTTGTATCAGCATGCAGTCACCATCACTGTTCAGTCAGATGGGGAGCCATCCTGGAAAGTTCCCAATGATATTGGAGAAATGGGACTGATGCTCCGTCCTTGTCCACCCACACAAACAACAGGTACACAAACATAGACCAGAAGGCAACTGTTTTAGTTCCTTCCATTATAGGATAAGGCTGTGTTACGGCGAAATCTCGCCCACAGAGAAAAATAAATAAATAATTAGAGTCCGATGGGAGCCAGTCTTCCCTATAGTAAGAGAATAAATATTTTGTGGGTTCTACACCACCTCCTATAAATGCAGAGGAAAACGAGCGAAAGGAAAAACTTTGTCCTACACACTGAAAAATACTTTGAAAAAAATAACTGGTATTTTTTATCTGTATCTATTTGGAGACAATAGGAACGCAAATTCTCGATTTAGAACGTGTGCTGCAGCTTTCCCATAAATTGCTATCTGTATATGTATCACTAGTGCATGGCATCAACATGTATTATTTAGATAAACAGATGATATAAGAAATTATATCACCTACGGCATCACCAGTTGCTTCTCATGTCATATCACAATTCTCGTAATTCATGACACCAGCGAAGTTGCAAACGATTGCCATGTTCCTCTTGTGGATGCAGAATAGTGAAAGCACAGACCTGTTGGTCTATTCTGCCTTTAAAGGTTTAAAGGATGCGCTAGATGCAGGAAGCGTTAGTGCAACCCGCCAGCTACAATTAATGTATGTAACGATATTACAGAAGCTGACTTTATTTTATACATACGGCCGATTGTGTGTGTGATATCACATTACACCGATGATATTAGAAATGATATAAAACATTACTGGTGATATATAGCACCATCACCATTCACACAATCATTTACTCCACTGAAGGTACAAACGATTGCTCTTTCTACATCTGTTTGCTAAAAGTGGTATTTAATCTTCTTTTATATGCGTTTGCAGCTTTGCAACTACATGTGATGTCAATGAGCCAATGTGTGCCACTGCATCAGCCTGTAATAACTATATAAGCAATGACATCACAAAAAGCATACTTGATGTCATCACCAGTAATCTTTTACATCACTACTCTGCCCAATATGGTGCACCATTAAACAACAGGAAACACAACCAGATAACTTGTCAAAAGATTACTTCAGCGCATTCAAAGAGAATCTCAGACCTGCACAAGTTATCCATGTTGCAAAATGGTTACAGAACTAAACAAATGCAGATAATTTCGTATAAAATGACGAGTGAAATCATCCATCAAATGAATGATTATCTTTCCCGCATCCCGCATTGTGGGTAGTAGAAAAATTGGCTTCTTGCCATGCCCTTCACCCAGCGACCTCTCGAGCACAGGCATCGTACAGACCACAGTTCTCCTTTTCTATATATTGCTTATTAGGCCATCCAGGCCCTGCCACAGTGCTCCACTGTTAAATGTAAAGTAGCAATGTGCTTTGATTATATCAGCGGGGATGGTATATGTGACATTACCAGTGTTGTCATCAATTACTATATGTAATGCCATGTGTGACACCATGAAATGCTCTTTGGGGAAATCGTTGCATAATTCTGTATAAATGGTGAGTTTCAGTGTTTTGAGGGTTTTGATAGTAACCACATTTTGAGTTGAATCGTGGAATGTGATATGCTTTTTCTCAAAGTGGGAGTTCACTGACACACACTGAGATTTCATGCTGCACTTCAAGATCATTGTTTCCGTGCCTGGTATTGCCATGCTTTGCAGGTTACTCTAGTGATGCTCGTCCGTCCTAACTAGGGTGTGGTGACCTCCACTAGCCCAGGGGCGTTGCTACCATTGTTGCAGTGTGTTCAGTAGCTCAGGGGCCCAAACACTGAGATGCCCACTGAACCCTGATAATTGCTGTATTTTGCTACCACGACAGCATTCCCGGGGGCAATTTACATTGCTTGCACCAGGGCCCATGGCATTCTTGTTACACCTCTGGGTGAGCTGCCACGTCAAATGTTACCCGTGGCAAAGCTAGCTGACCCTCCATTGGCAGAAAACTAGTGGGAATCCTTCCTTCAAACTGGGCAAGGGAACGGTGAGTTTGGCAGAGTGGGGTAAGTACCAATTTATGGGGGTTCACTCGCTCCACTAAACTCTAAATGACCCCAAAGGTGTGAAAACCAGGCAGAGAGATATGTACTTTTAAACAATATCACTAAGTTTAAATGGCCAGTTCCTGTATTTCATTTTTGTAGTTCATAAATGGCAACTAGTAAATACCTGTACTGACATACTACTGTGAACACCAATGCAAATGAGTGCAAAGCATACATTGACACATATGACATCGTACAGGTAAAGTTAGGGTAGGACTGGCTACAGGGCAATGTGGCAGTGCCAGAAGGGCTGGTCTTCACCTCAGTATGTGGCCTGTCTTTGGCTGTTTGTCGGCCTCTCTTATGGTGTGGTGTGTCGGCTTCCACTGTTGATTTACCTGATATTACCACAAACGTTGCCTGCAGCCAGCATACATCCATGCATTCTCCCATACCTTGCAAAAAAACATATAACTTTTATATGCATAAGTTTAAAAAGTTTTAAGTTGTCCTGATTTATAAATGTGGGTTACTTTTATAGCTATCCGATTCGCTAATAAGGGCCACTTTTAATTGGGTGCTGGGACGACTTTCTGTCTTAGCTAACGTCTGTTAGCTCCAGAAAGTGTCTATTCGCTTTTTTGCATCTTTAAGTTTGAATATATTTACCGAGTACAAGCCATAAACTGGAGACTTGTGGAGAGCTGCATATTTCCAAAATCGTTTTCAAATATATATTAAAAAAACATTTGAATCATGCAACGTGTTAACATAACAAGGGGCGTAGGTTGGTCATTGCTCCCTCCCAGATCCACTTCCTGTAACTTTGTTCGCAGGAGTTAAAGTTTTTGACTGCGCCCCTTCCCCGTAGAAAGGTTAATGTCCAGCTTTAAAACTTACAGAGCTTGGCAGCCCTGGGGCTTCTGAACCGCTTATGTTTGCATTATCAGCTGCAGACGAGAAGCAGCAACTGGTTCAAAAGGTAAAGCTGCCAAAATAATGTATTTTTTTTATTTTTTATTACTTAAGCTGTCGAGTTCACAGTCTGCTCGTTAATGCACGCCTTTAAATAGGAGTTATAAAAACGATAAAAACTGTTCTCCCTCAATGATCTCCTTTCTTTAGAAATGTTACTTAAATCAATGTGCACAGAATGCGTTTTGTTCCGTTTACATCCTTGAATAGTTACACAATGAAGACATTCAACAGAATTCCCGAAGTAGAATAATGTGAGGCAGAAGACACATTTCCCATGAAGATGTTCACACCACGCATCCCTTGTTGGGACATTTCAAGTGGACACATGGGGCTAAGGCCCCGACGATTCCCCCACCAGCCACCACTGCATGTAACAACCCCACGCATGCGCTCCCTGAGAGCACACTTCTGCGTTCACCCAATCCACATTGACAGTGCATGTGTAAGCCTAAAAGCCCACTGTTCCTGGTAGGCTCAGACTGTCGAAGGGGGAGGCAGTGACCTCGACTGAGTCCATACCCAGCGTCGGCTGCTTCAAATCTTAAGGGGAGAGGCAGGCAGGAGGAAACAGAGGGGGAAAAAAAAAAAAATAATAATAATAAAATAAACTTACCTTACCTCTATCTCCCACCGTCTTCCTCCTTTTCCCTCAATGTGGTGTCCCAGCATTCAATGGGACACCAGCAGAGGCACCCCAGCAATCATGGCACAGCTTTCATGCTAAACCTAGCATTAAAGCAGCGCCAGGATTGGTCTGAGCGGCTCGGGCTGCTGCTCAGACACTGCTTCTGGAATCTGTGCAGTTTCTTACATACAGCCGGGGTGGAGAAACCTAAGTGCGCATGTGTGCTTGGCCGTCCTGAGACAGTCGGCCAAACACACATGCGCACTTAGGTGCACTCTCTCCTCCTCCCTTCTCCCTCCTCCCGTGAGCCGATAGCAGAAAAAAAAATAAACTATGATTTTATTTTTCTGCTGCTGGCTCAGCCAGGGGGGCAACGCTCCTTTGCCATAGCCGAGGTGTCGCCCTTGTCCATAACTTACTTTTCCTGTGACTGCTGCTGATCTAATCCCTACAGCAATCACTGCTACCAACCTAGAAATCCAGTGATGCGCCAGCTCAGGATCATGTGAATGTTTGACAGCTGAGCCCAATCTAGCTGGAGTGCATTGCCTGGGGGATCCTAATACTATGACTGCCACTCCATCAGAACAAGCAAATGGGCGCAAGGAACAGCTGGTACAATGGGAACACACAAGATGGCACCATCGTGTTTGTGTGTGTGTGGGCACTGTGGGCAGTGTGTTTGTGTGTGAATGTGAACTGTGCATATGTGTGTAAACCTTTTTGTCAATGATTTGCATTATGGCCTCCTGAGAAAGCCAACTCTTTCTACGGGGGTATTCAGTGGGGCTGTCAACATTTTTAACTGTTTAAAGCTGTGGTTTCTAACCTTTGCTCTGGAGACCACTGGGGGGGTCTGTGAAGCTTCCCCAGCGGGTATGCAACTCTTAGAAATTAAATAATATTAGCAGATTAATAAAGTGTATATAAATAAAGTGGCTAAATGTACAATTCAAAATTTCAAAACGTACTGTAAATGTCAAGGAATTTGAATTTGGAGGATACAAATTAAATTAGTGTCATCACATTAATGCATGGGAGCGGTGCAGGTGCATCAAACGGGATATAGTATAGCCAATGTGTGGCTTCAATTGAATTTAGAAAAGCTCCAACCTCCATATGAATATTACATTTTTGTTTATATTTGTGTGCAAATTAAATAAAATGTGTTATCATTTGTGTCTGTGTTTGACGAATGCTTGTTTCTGTATTTTTTGATTATTATTTTGCGTTTCAAATCATCGACAATGTTTAGGCCGGAGTCTCCGGCTTCCAGTAACGACTCAGTGGGGGTTAATGATTCAGTGGGAGTCCCCGGGTTCCAGTAAGAATAAAGTAGGGGTCCACAGAAGTCAAAAGGTTGGGAATCACTGTTTAACAGACTAACCCAAATATCTTGACTAAAATAAAGCTCAGGTGTAATTTTTAGATGCCACTGAAAAGTCTAGGTATGCAATATGCAATGGCCTCCTATTAGTCTTACCCCCTTCTCTGCCAGGCCTTTTCCCCCTCAGGTGCCAAGCCTTTTTTTGGCTATTTGGGGCAGTTCGCGCATAGGCCCTCATACCTTTTTATCCACATAAGCTACCCATGCCAAATTTGCGTCCTTTTTTTCCAACATCCTAGGGATCCTAAAGGTACCCAGACTTTGTGGGTTCTCCCAAAGGAGACCAAGAAATTAGCCAGAATACAGCAAACATTTTGTTTTTTTTAAATGGGAAAAAGGGCTGCAGAAGAAGGCTTGTGGTTTTTTCCCTGAAAATGGCATCAACAAAGGGTTTACTGTGCTAAAATCACCAGCTTCCCAGCTTTCAGGAACTGGGAGACTTGAATCAGAAAACCCAATTTTTCAACACAATTTTGGCATTTTACTGGGACATACCCAATTTTTACTATTTTTTGTGCTTTCAGCCAGCTAAACATTTCTGAAAAGTAGACAAACTTCTGAATTCAGCAAGGGGTAATTTGTGTAGATCCTACAAGGTTTTCCTACAGAAAATAACAGCTGAAATAAAACAATATTGAAATTGAGGTAAAAAAACAGCCATTTTTCTCAACATTGTACTTTGTAACTTTTTCCTGCAATGTCAGATTTTTTAAAACAATATACCGTTACGTCAGCTGGACTCTTCTGGTTGCGGGGATATATAGGGATTGTAGGTTCATCAAGAACCCTAGGTACCCAACGCCAATAAATGACCTGCACCTTGCAATGGGTTTTTATTCTATAGTGGGTATACAGCAATCATTTGCTGAAATATAAAGAGTTAAAAATAGGTATCAAGAAAACCGTTGTATTCCCAAAATGGGCACAAGTTAAGGTGTTGAGAAGCAGTGGTTATTTGCACATCTCTGAATTCCGGGGTGCCAATACTTGCATGTGAATTACAGGGCATTTCTCAAATAGACTTCTTTTTTACACACTGTCTTACATTTGGAAGGAAAAAATGTAGAGAAAGACAAGGGGCAATAACACTTGTTTTGCTATTCTGTGTTCCCCAAGTCTCCTGATACAAATGGTACCTCACTTGGTTAGGCCTAATGTTAGCGACAGGAAACACAACATGGACACATCACATTTTTACATTGAAATCTGACGTGTTTTTTGCAAAGTGCCTAGCTGTAGATTTTGGCTCTAGCTCAGCTAGCACCTAGGGAAACCTACCAAACCTGTGCATTTTTTTAAACTAGACACCTAGGGGAATCCAAGATGGGGTGACTTGTGGGTCTCTCACCAGATTCTGATACCCAGAATCCTTTGAAAACCTCAAAATCTGGCAAAAAAAACACTTTTACCTCACATTTCTGTGACAGAAAGTTCTGGAATCTGAGAGGAGCCACAAATTTCCTTCCACCCAGTATTCCCTCAAGTGTCCCGATAAAAATGGTACCTCACTTGTGTGGGTAGGCCTAGCGCCCGTGACAGGAAATGCCCCAAAACACAACCAGGACACATCACATTTTCCCAAATAAAACAGAGCTGTTTTTTGCAAAGTGCCAAGTGGTGGATTTTGGCCTCTAGCTCAGCCGGCATCTAGGGAAACCTACCAAACCTGCACATTTTTTAAAACTAGACACCTAGGGGAATGCAAGATGGTGTGACTTGTGGGTCTCTCACCAGGCTCTCTTACCCCGAATCCTTTATAAACCTCTAAAATTGGCCAAAAAACACTTTTTCCTCACATTTCAGTGACAGAACTTTCTTTTTCTGGAATCGGAGAGGAGCCACAAATTTCCTTCCACCCAGCATTCCTCCAAGTCTCCCAATAAATGGTACCTCACTTGTGTGGGTTGGCCTAGTGCCCGCTAGAGGAAATGCCCCAAAACACTATGTGGACACATCAAAATTATCAAATACTAAACTACCTCTTTTTGTTGGGGGGGGGGTACCTGCATTTTTGGTCCTGGGCTCAGCAGCCATATAGAGAAACCTACCAAACCCAAACATTTCTGAAAACTAGACATCCAAGGGAATCCAGGAAGGTGTGACTTACGTGGATCCCCCAATGTTTTCTTAACCAGAATCCTCCGCAAACCTCCAATGTAGCTAAGAAATCAAATTTTTCTCACATTTCTGTGTGGGATCACCGCACCAGGACAAATTTCCTACCACCCAACGTCCCCTTCAGTCTCCTGATAAAAATGATATCTTACTTGTGTAGGTGGGCTAAGTGCCTGTGACAGGGAAGAGCCAAAGGCATGTCGCAATTGAGGGGGAACCAAAGCGGGTCCAAAAGGGCAGTTTGGAAAAAAAAACATTTTTAGGCTGACAAGTGGGGCAAATTTTTATCGGTAAAGATGAGACAATGCTGGGTGGTAGGAATTTTGTGGATTCCTGCAGATTCCGGAAGGTTGCATCACAAAAATGTGGAAAAAATGTGTGATTTTCAGCAAAGTTGGAGGTTTGCAGGACATTGTGTGTAAGAAAATGGTGCGGGTGCATGTGAAGCACTCCACCCTGGACTCACCAAGATGTTTAGTTTTCAGATGTGTCTAGGTCTTGTGGATTTTTCTACATGGCAGCGTCCAAAAAGTGAAGCCCTCACCATTCCAAGTGGGACGATTTTGAGAGTTAGCCAAGGCCTCATGGCCCAAATGTAAAACCAAAACCCAAAATAATCAAATGTCTTCTTGCTTGCCGTGGGACAATATGTTTTAGTGTGCAGGGGGAGAGCTGAAGACTGTTACCCTTTCAGTTGGGGTGGGGCCATAACCATGCCCATACTGGTTGGTAGCCACAACCACACTACTTTTTTTTTTTCCATTCCCTGGCATCTAGTAGACTTTCTGCCCCTCCCCCCCACGCCCCAGAGTGTGGATCGGGTGTAGAACAACTTTGGCCCCATTTATTTGGGGTGGGGGTATGGCCATACCCCACCCTCTTATTTTGAAAATAAAATCTTCCCTGGTCTCTGGTGGGCTTTCTGTCCCCCTTGGGGGCAGATGGGCCTTCCAAAATAGGCAGATCCGGCTCCAAAGGGGGCAGATATGGCCAACAGTAATGTGCCCCCATGGGGAGTGACCCTTGCCCAAGGTGCTTCCCCCCCAAACAAAACACACACATACACACACACAAATCCCTGGTGCCTAAGTGGTTTCTGCCTCTCTGGGGGCAGATCACCCTAATAGAAATAGATCGATTTGCCCCCAATGGGGGCAGAAATGGCCTAAAAACAATTCCTCCCCCCCTGGGGAGTGACCCTTGCCTAACTGGTCGCTCCCCTTATCAAAATAAATTATCCCTGGTGAGGTGACTGAAATGGTTGAAGGAATGGACACTTTAATATTCAAGGTAGGGGGTCATGGTTATGAAAGCCTGAAGTAAGGGGGCACAATGATGGCAGCTAAAGTTGTTACATAGACATATATTACTATTTGCTCATTATCTTTGTCCTCATATATCCTATCTTTATTCCTTTATGTATAAGCATGTTAGTGTTTCTGGTACTGTATCGAATGGTGAATTGCTGTGATTCTGAAGTTATGCTTAGGTGACATCAGTACCTCAACTAGTGATTTTTTACTTTTATTATATTTTCTGTTGTAGTCACAAATTTTCTCCTTCAACCTGAACTTAACAAAACTTTTTTTGTGAGTTACAAGGATTTTTGTTGGAATTCCATATTGTCTAAAATGCTTTAAATTTAGGGGTTGAAGCCATAGAGTGCTTTTGTGGGGGAAGCAAAAGAAAGGGTGCCAAGTCATGAACTGTGTTCTAAAGAGAAAGATAAACACACACTAATCAAATTGGACTGCAACCCATACATGACCCACTGTGCAGGAAGCGTTTCTGGTAATGATCAGTGCCACAAGACTGGTTCAGGGGCACAGTGGAACACCAAATCCTTGCCTGTCAATGAATAACACGTGCAAATTAGCACTAAAAAACAAGAGAGGTACTTTAAAATGTTTATTTTAAAATATTCGTCTAGTGCTTAAAATATGAACTGTAACCACACAGAATGCAAAGAGAAATGCAGCCATGGTCAACAAAAACAGTAAGAACATTTTTTACATGGTTAGGGGGTTTCTAACATCCTACCACCTTGAAACTATTTTCAGTTGCAAGCTAAATCTTAGCGAAAGTGGTAAATAGCAAGCCTTTCATTCAAGTTTCTTGAGATGGATACATGTTTTCGTTTAAGAAAATATCAACTCACCTATTTTCTATCACAGCTTTACCCAGGAACAACAAAACAGTGCTGGGTTGAAGGCCACTTCTTCGCACTACTCCTGCCAAGGCCACTAACTGGAGCTAGCTGGCACTGCAAATCGGCTTAACCTCTGCCTTGATAGTCTTAGCACAAATGGCAACATGTACAAAGCAATATTCCTGTTGGAACACTAAAAAAGCATCTTGGGATGTACAAAGCCCAAACACAATTTGGGTTTTGCAATTCAGTATTAGGAGGGGACGTGTTGAGGGTTTCCCTTCCTAATACGGAATCGGAAAGGTATTTATAAATGTTTTGCAGCCAAAATGTGGTCGCAAAACATTCGCAGTTTACCACTAACAGAAAGTTGGTGGTAACCCATTCGCAAATGGAAAGGGGTCCATTTGAAAATGGTTAGGAAAATATTTTTTAAGAGCAAGTAGTGGTTCCCCGGATCACTGTCTACTCTTAAAAAATGAAACTTTCAAGTTTCATTTTTTATTCTTTTTAAACGCATCCTGTTTCCTTTAAGGTAAACGGGCTACATTTAAAAAAGAGATTGCTTTATTTAAAAGCAATTACAGACATGGTGGTGTGCTGACCCCAGTAGGTCACCATCACTGTGATAGCTGCGATTACTAATGGTTTGCAAATTCCTACCCACCTCATTAATACTCATGAGGTAGGTTGATTTGCGACCCACTACGAATCGCAAATGGAACTCAAAAGGGTTTTCAAACATCTGAGATAGTGATTTCCTAATTACGATTTGCAGCAAATCGCAATTAGGAAATTACTAATTCAAACCTTCGTGCATGTGGCCCAAAGTCCCTTCAACCTATGGTCAGATAAATTGCCGATCTTATCTCTATAAATTTAAAACAAAACTGCCCTTGGAGACAATAAAGTATCAACAAGGCTAAACAATTTGGCAATAATGTGTGTTCTCAATTCAAATATCGATTAATTTTTGTATACCTATAATCAATCATAACAAGTCAGCTACTACGATGTGCGTCCATGGGAGAATGCCATCGTCCACAACTCAGACCATGACCTAGATAGTAAGCAGACATGATAATAACAATTTTGACCATGCCTAAGAACTTCACGATTTCTAAAAAGAGATACAAAACTCTAAAAGCAAACATAGGGTATAAATAGAAGTGGCATAAACATGAACTTTCATGGTATTCACTACAGAAGATCATCATTGACATGAGACAATAATGATCACGAATAGTACAGTCAGTAATAAACATCAATATTGGCCACAGACATAAATAAACATAAATTGTACTAAACAACAATGAGCAGCAATGGCCATAGTCAATAATGAACTTCAACGGCCCATAGCAGCAATGAGCATTATTACACCAAGGGAGTACTGAACCTCATTCTTGCTCTCAAACCTCGTTATTGTCCCCCTGGCAATAATGAACATCAATGGCCCTAGGTTGTAATGGGTTTTAAGGTACGCAGGCAATTATGAATATCAACCTTCAGTCTCAGTAACAATCATAAATGACCCAGGGAGTAACAAATATTATTTGCAAATGGTAGCTGTGAACATGAATGACCCCAAACTGTGTGACAATTCAATGTCCCTAAGCTTTAATCATCTATAAAGGCC